>NW_022589712.1:64910409-65582822 GCF_004348235.1 Phoca vitulina | reverse complement strand
GAGGTCAGTGATTCATCAGTCTTATATAACACCCAGTGCTCCTTACATCACATGCCCTCCTTAATGTCCATCACCTAGTTACCCCATCCCTCCACCCCCCCCAGCAACCCTCAGTTTGTTTCCTATGATTAAGAGTCTTTTATGGTTTGTCTCCCTCTCTGATTTCCTCTTGTTTTATTTTTTCCTCTCTTCCCCTATGATTCTCTGTTTTGTTTCTTAAATTCTACATATCAGCAAGATCATATGAGCATGAACAGGGGGAGGAGCAGAGGAAGAGGGTGAAGACTCCCCACTAAGCAGGGATTTGGATGTGGGGCTCAATCCCGGGACTCCGGGATCATGACCTGAGCTGAAGGCAGATGCTTAACCAAGACTGAGCTACCCAGGCGCCCAGGTCTCAACTTTCTTTTAAACTAATCCTACATTTCTTCCTATGGTTATCTCAACTTAATATTTCTTTTGTTCATGCAAATAACCCTTTGAAGAATATTAACTTCTCAAATTTCCTTCATGATTTCTTTTTACCTTCAGTCTATCCTATCTTGCCTGACTTTATATACATTTTTTACAACTTGGGAGTGGCAATTGTTTAATAATTCTATTATACCTAAAATAACCAAAGTTATGTAGCACTTGTTAAATATTACATTCATATGACACTATTCACATCTAAAGAATATATAATATGTGTCTAAAAGAATAACAAATTATATACCTTCAAAGTGAGCTAGGGGAACATAAAAGCCTAGAAAAGGTCACACACTCTTAAATTAGCTAACCAAAGACAAATTGGGATTTCCCTGAAGTCATTTCCCAAGCAAACTCACTAAACAGCTTTCCCTTTCCTACTGTGAGTGGTAAAAGCCTGTGACTTCCTAGGGCTTTATCCAACTTACAAAATTTTAGATTCTGACTTTTTC
The DNA here is from genome assembly GCF_004348235.1 of Phoca vitulina. Classification (NCBI taxonomy): domain Eukaryota; kingdom Metazoa; phylum Chordata; class Mammalia; order Carnivora; family Phocidae; genus Phoca; species Phoca vitulina. The sequence continues at coordinate 65,581,902 of NW_022589712.1, read as the reverse complement.
GATAACATTACATGTAAAATATATCTGAAGTTTTTATTATTGGAAACACTCTCCCATGGTTACAGGTCACTCTTTCTCTGACGGAACTCCACTGAGATTCATGAGGACTTACTAGACAAGTCCACCTTCTAGTTATTTTATTAAGGACTTGGGAGCAAATTTGATAATAAAAGTCATTGACCTACAGAAACAAAGCCCAGAACATTTTCGCTGTAAAAAGAGAATTGATAACATCACAAAACTGTTAACTAGGAAAAAAACCCAAAAAGGACAATTATGAGTGAAAAAGAGTCTAAATGTCATGTAAGATGCTGAACTAGTCATGACCTTTCTACACAAATTAAGCCAAAAAGGATTCCCCTGCTTCCACAGGAGTGATTACCAGAGTTTATAAAATTTAAAATATATTTTAATTTTAAACAAACTACAGTATTGTTGAAAAAAACAAATAATTTAGATTTGAATAAAATAAAAACTGACCGTTCCTCGCCACTTCTCTTCCACTCACCCAAATGCTCTACTCTTAATGATTAGGCATATCTCCTTTTAGCCACTTCCTATTGTGGAAATATAGGATACCAAATATCCTGTGTACTCCCCTATATTTCTCAACCTCCTTGCAGGTAGGCAAGTCCCATTCAGTAATTATGTCTATAACATTTGAATAGAAAGGATATAAGTCCCTTCCAAGCAAAGACAGTGTGCAAAGCCACGCCCAGTTCTCCAATTGCCCTTCTTCTCCTGCTGGATCAACCAACCACACTTTGGTTCAGGCAGCAGAGTAGAGGACTGAAGGGTCGAGATCACTGAGTCACTGGAGGGGACAGCTACCCTGTAAAGTTGGCCACACCTGCAATGAACTCATAACAGTAAGCCATCAATTCTTATCGCTTTAAATCACAGAGACTTAAAGACTGTAGATTACCACAGAAAAACCTTTCCTATCCTAATATACCTATGCATATAAACATACATAAAGAGAGATAAACAAGAGTATGTAGAAATACTTTCACTTTCATTTATTCAAAATTGAGATGATAGTGATAAGGAAAAATCTGTGTCCTAAGATGGCTCACTGAGCCAGCAAGGGAGTCCCAGGCCCTGCCCCAGGGCTCTTCCGGGTTCTTCTCTCTGCTCCACTTCCTGCATGTGCCAATCAGGGTTCCTCTCCCTGCCCCACTTTGTGCATGTGCCAAGAGTGACCAGTACGTGGAAGTAGAAGTGTATAAATTACCCCCTTTGTTTGTGCTGGGGCTCAGACCTTTGGAGATCACTCTCCTTTGAGCCCGTGGGCATTAAATAAACCTCCTATCCTCCAAGATCTCTGAGTGCTGCTTTGTTCTTCTGTCGGGCAATCCTGTCCAGGTTCTGTAACATTTTTGGTTCCCTGACCGGGAAACCCAACCATGCTGGCCCATTGTTGCCACCGGTTTGGGGGAAATGGCAGGGCGGTGACGGAACAAGAGATCATAACGGAGAAGGCGCACCCTGCCTAATTTTTGGCAGTCTCCCGCCCCGGTCTCCTCCAGTTGGCCCCGCTCCACTGTTCCCGCTGGACTTGAGGAGACTTGGCAGGTGAGGACCTGGTCCCGACGTCGGATTATGGTAAGGCCTGGGGCCCCAGGACCCAGATAGGCCCAACTGTTGGGGTGGAAAAGGAGCCTGATCACCTCCGACAGACCTCTTAGAGGTCTCACAGGTAGGGATTCCCAGGGAAAGAATGTAATAACTTCTGGAGTGAATGTGTGAGTGAAAGTGCAGTCTGACCTGGTTTGCTCAAGCAGACTGATTCTGTGACTCCACTGGCCGGCACCCTTAAAGTCCCTAGAAGCCTATGGAGTCTGAGTGGGCCCGTCTGTGATTCCGTGGTGAACAGCATACAGTCTACGGTGGCATCGGAATAGTTTCTGATTGTAAGTCACAATGCTGAGATCACTACGGCTAAGCCTCACCTAAGCTCCTTTGAGACACGGCCAGACGGGCATCCGATTGGTCTCCTCACCTCAGGAGGCACCCCCCCTTTGTCTGGTTCTGCGCCACTGCACACGGGAACATCACCATGGGGTCGGGGCTGAGTAAACCTATGGTTCTAGAGACCATGATCAAAAATTTTAAGAAGGGGTTTTTGGGAGACTACTGAGTCAGGATGAACCCCAGCAAGTTGAGAACCCTATGTGAATTGGAATGGCCCACCTTTGATGTTGGGTGACCTTCAGAAGGGACATTGGATGTCCCAACGATTCGTCGAGTATGGCGAGTCGTAATAGGAGAACCAGGACACCCTGACCAGTTCCTGTACATTGACTCCTGGCTAAGAATTGCCCAGAACCTTCTGCCCTGGGTGAGATTTGCTTGCAATAAGCAGGGACAGGTCAGGGTCTTAATCACCTCAACCAAGCAACCTAAAGAAAATCAGCAAAAGCCCCAGTCTCCACAAATCCTAGCCGGAGATCCTGAGGATGAACCGATCCTGCCCTCACTGTACACACTTCCAAGACCATCTACACCAGGCCCTTCAGCTCCAGACACTCTGCCGTCATTGGTTTCACCTGGGGGACTATGTGAAGCCACAGGACATACACTCCATTTGACCCCGAGGCCAAATCACCATTACTGGCAAATGGACTTTCCATCTTATGGAAAGGGCACCAGCGCCCCCACTGACTTCTTCCACCTGGGATGGACACACACCAAAGTTGACCTCCACTTTGATGGATGCCAACTTCTTGGTACCTCCTGGGAACCTCATAGACAGTGTTCCTACCATGGCCCTCACTCAGGTTACTGGCTGGTAGATATCCATCTGTGGGGACCCTATGCCTCAACAGCCAAACACCTGCCCCCAGTTCTGCTCACAAGCCTGGGGAATGCGAGTCATGGCTGGTGACTTGGCTGGGAATGGAACAATGGTCTAATGGGTGGTGGAACCTCAAACAGCACAGTGACATACGGATTTCCTTGTCATGCAATGCCACCCCATCCTCTTGCCCTAACAATCACTGTATACCACTCACTCTCTCAGTCCTAGAACCCAATGCCACATCATGGGCCACAGGAATCACTCTCCTGTAGGGCCAATATCACTCTATAGGGGCCGACCCCATGGCCAAGTTTATGATTAAGTCTGTGTTCGCCCCAAGCCTTGCAGTCAACCCTCAGAGTCAGACAGAAAATAACTCGCCCTGGTGTATCCCTGGGTCCCCCATCCCACAGAGCAAGTGTCTATAGTGCAACTGTTAGGTATGATTAACGTCTCCCACCAAACGCTTAACCACTCAAATCCACCCCTAGCATCTGACTGCTGGATCCGTATGAAGCCCGGTCCCATCCAATACCTAGGTGTCATCCTCAACCAGTCCACCATGTCACCTCCCACCTCGACACTGGGGACCTCAGATTATCCCTTTCTGGCTCCGGTACTGCTGTATGGAAACTCTTCTTCTCCCATCATGGGTCACAGCCAGGTCTGTGCGCCTAACAACACTTTTCTGGCTTGTGATCAAGGTGTATATATCTGCATCACCCCGCACAATCAATCATGCACATTTGTCAATCTCTTACCCCATCTTTCAGTCCTCCCCAGAAGCGATGCTCCACTTATATGGGGACCTCCTAGCCACCCCCAAGGCTCCCCTGTGGCCATCCCTCTTATTGTGAGCCTGTTGGCTGTGTCAGGTATTGCCCTTGGTGCCACCGGCGTCAGGATGTCTCAACTTAAGTACCAGGGGCTAACTCAACAACTCACGGCAGATTTTTCCGCCTTGACTCAATCAGCCCTGGCCCTGCAGTGCCAACTCGATTCACTGGCCTCAGTGGTCCTCCAAAACAGGCATGGGCTCAACTTGCTCACAGCTGCACAAGGGGGACTCTGCCTCTTCTTACAGGAGGAATGTTGTTTCTGTGCTAATGAGTCGGGGGTGGTCCAAGAAACTCTGACCCAATTACAGGAACGAGTAAATCACCAGTGGGAAGCACTCCAGTGGACGACTTAGTGGGATTCCCTCTCAAAATGGTTCCCTTGGGTCGCACCCCTCATCGGCCCCCTCCTACTGCTCCTCACAGCAGCATTTGGTCCTTGTATTCTTAAGGCCCTTACTAGGTTTATCACTGCTCAATTGCTAAGATCAGACTCCAGGTGCTCCTTACTCACTATCACCCCTTAGAGAATGAAAATGATGCCTTCTAAACTAGGTGTTTAAAGGGCCATCAAAGCGGGGAATGATAAGGAAAAATCTGTGTCCTAAGATGGCTGAGAGAGTCCCAGTCCTTGCCCCGGGGCTCTTCCAGGTTCTTCTCTCTGCTCTCCTTCCTGAGAGTGCCAATCCAGGTTCCTCTCCCTGCCCTGCTTTGCGCACATGCCAAGAGTGCCCAGTATGTGGAAGTAGAAGTGTATAAATTGCCCCCTTTTTGCTCGGGGCTCAGACCTTTGGAGATCATTTTCCTCTGAGTCCACTGGCGTTAAATAAACCTCCTATCCTCCAAGATCTCCAAGTGCCTCTTGGTTCTTCTGTCGGGTGATCCTGTCCAGGTTCTGTAACAATAGTATAAACACTAATTTACAACTTGCTTTCATATACACAGTATCTTTTTTTAAAAGATTTTATGTATTTGAGAGACGGGGGTGGAGAAGCAGACTCCCCACCGAGCAGGGAGCCCAACTCAGGGCTCCATCCCAGGACCTCAGGATCATGACTCGAGCTGAAGGCAGATGCTTAACTGACTGAGCCACCCAGGCACCCCACAAACACAGTATCTTTTGGTTATCCCAAGGAAAATTTAGTATCTTTGATATTAACCAAGCATGTAATAAGCAGTTGACACTCAGAATAAATATTTACTTCAGTAATGGATGAATATTTATAACTATCGTATGAAATCTACCCAATCAAATGATAATCTGTGATAATATTGATAATCAAAGCCTATTTTATAGTTTCTATAATAAATTAACTTAAAATAAGTATGGTAACTCACAATACACTTCAAGTTTATTTGAAAGATTTGTTTTCCCCATTTTAGGTCACCATTAAAATGTTATTCTTCCAAGCATACTTGCTTTGTGCAGAAAAAGTAGAAGGTTCCAAAAAATATATTTTTTTGTTTATGCCAGGTGCTATTCAGGATGAGTTTTGCTCCTAAATCATCTAATAGATACAGGTATCCAAAAGCGGCAGAGGGTAAAAATGAGAAGCTATCGGGACTTAGAGGCCCAAACCCACACACAAAAACCCCCACCTGTCCCTAAATTTAAAAATCTAATCACATGTATTGAGATTGTTCTCACCGGTTCTTATTTTAGTGAATACAATCACAAAAAGAACACCAATGACCATTTCTCTTCCCAAATCTTGGGCTCTCAATATAGTGATAATCTAGAGATTGTATTCAATTAAATGTGAATGGATTTTATTTAATTCTGTAAGAATGCTTGATAGGTTTATATACAAGTCACTGTTAGCTTTACAGTTAATTGGGTAGGCCAGTGACTTGTTTTTCTTTCCACACAAGTGATTCTTTTAAAGCAAAGGTCAGAAGCAAAATTCACAAAGTCACCCGATCAACCAGTTTGGTTAAATGGCAGCCTTTATACCTGCCATTCAAATGATTTCAACAAACACTGTAATTGCTAGTTGACCTTGAAAAAGAGGTAGCTTGAGGATTATCTGGTGTATTGTTCAATAAACTCTGTATTGTCAAGCCACCCAGACTTTAAAAGCAACAGGATGTTATAGAGTTGTTTTCATATACTGTTTTTAGGATGATCAAACATGTCACAGAACAGGCTCAAAGATTCTTCTTTCTTTGGTACATTATATCCTGAGAATGATTACTTTATTCCAGATGACTCTATTTTATACCTCTTGTCTGTTCCATAAGTTTGGAACGGGTTACAGTTCTGCCAACACAAAGCATTCACTTTCTACATTCATCCAAAAGAAATTGTGGCCAACTCTGTCAACTTTCTACACTTTCTACAAACTCCCTCAATAGGGAAATCTTATTCAAAGAAATAAAGGGAAAAAGCCATGTAAAAACAAACTTTTTAATGTTTGGGAAGGAAGAGTGAGTGAGGACCTAAAGCATGAACCAACTAGGTTTACTAAAACAAAGTGACTTTTTCACTGAGCTCACCTGAGGAAATTCACAGGTTCCAGCAGGAACCATCAATTAACTTAACTGACAGCAACTTCAGTGTGTTTCCCATTGAAGACTTAGATGCTTTTGTTAAAAGAAAAAGCGTACTTTCTCCATGGCTTTATAATCACTTAAGAATACAAAGTTCTACCAAGTAAATTTACAAAGAGAACTATGAACAATAACATGGCATAGTACTTTATTTACTTTAATATCCCCAACTTAGAATTTGTTTGCCCTTTTTTTATAATGTGATTAGTTGCCACAGTTACTGTATAAGAAAAGGTTAGGGCCAATTTCAACCAGAAGTCACTAAACCTTCTCTATTTGAATTATCGCTCTGGTTCCAGCAACGTTGCACTCAGCTGAGAGCTTGTTAGATATGCAGAATCTCAGGCCTGGCCCAGACCTACTTACTGAAAATCTGCATTATAACAATCTCACCAGGTTATTTACAAGTCACATTAAAGTCTGAGAAACACTAGACAATACAACCTCATGCTGGTACCTCCATAATGGACCTGCTTTTGTGTTTATTGGGTCGGTGGCTTAGGTTCTCACTGAAGACTACTTCTAAGTGCATTCATTAACTCAACCAAGATACGGGCACTTACTGTATACCAGACACGCTTCTAGGCTCTTCTCTATGGCTCCCTTGTTTTAAATCCTAGTGTCCTTGAGAAAATGAAGCACATTATTTCTACAGAAAATTTTGATGCTTCATCTTGTTAATTCTTTGGTGAAGCAGAATAATTTAAACAAATAGTGGGGCTCTGCATCCAATAATTACATATTGATGGTCTGCATTTTACATTAAACTTTTGTTCTTTACCTCTTCAGAATGGGTGAAATGGTGGTATTACCTAAATGGCCTTTGATAAATTAGTATTTTACTTACTTAGTATTAGTATTACTTAGAATAATCTTTTTCTCTGGATATCTATTTCCAGGGTAATCCCTGGAGAAGAAGCATAAAAACATTTAATCAGTCACAGAACATTTAATAAGAAAATAATTGCAAAATTATATTTCATAGAGCAAATTATTAGTTCTAGGGCAAAACAAGTATTTAAATAAATTGTGAGTTAACTTGTCACCTTTAAACATTGGTGTTACATTTCTAAAAGTGAGTCCCATTATACAGTTAGACCCATAAGAAAAACTAAAACAAATCAGTGATGTTATTTATTAACCTGGACTACATGGTACACAGAATTTCTGTGCTGTTGTTAGTATTTCAGTTAGTACTTAAGTATTCAGTAATGAGCTAATTCATTCATAGTTCTCAGTGTCTAACTTCAAGAAGAATAAAAACAGCATACGCTGGAAAAAAAGGTAAGTTGTTCTCCATCGTTTTATATATTTTTACATGTATACACATGTATCCATACATATGCATGGATATACATATATTTATGTACATACACACATGTGCACACAGACACAGTTTCCTGAATGAGTACATTGATGATTATGTTGGTAAAAAATAGAAGACTAAAAATGTTTAAAATTATTCATCCCATATATAGAATTGTGATATATATAAATAAGAGCTTCTGAAGGAGCCTTTCTTCTCCCACATCTGCTAAGTATGCCCATGGATATTTCTTTATTTTTTTCAAAAGATTTATTTTATTTATTTATTCGAGAAAGAGAGAGCGTGCATGTGCAGAAGAGGGCAGAAGGAGAGAGAATCTCAAGGAGCTGAGCCCAGAGCCCCACTTGGGGCTCTATCTCAAGACACTGAGATCGTGACCTAAGCTGAAATCAAGAGTCGGATGTTTGACTGACTGAGTCATCCAGGCGCCCCCATGGATGTTTCTTTTATTCCTGCTATTTGATCCTCAGGAATCCTACTTTATTTCAAAACCTCTACCACATTTATGATTTCAACAAACATGCATTGAGCGTCTACTACAAATCCAAGAGGAACTCTCTAAAAACAGATGGATAAAGACTTTGTCAATTAGCTAAGTGCTCACCTAGACTCAGTTATCAAATACATTTGCAAAATTTGGGGACAGTGGTATGAAGAAGATCATGATTGAATCTGGTTGCAGTATATTTGTAACACACAAATACAGGTTTGGGGGGTGAGAATAAAAAGGTTTCCACAACTTTCAGGAAGGACGGATTGTTCTGTAGCCATGGTAACAGGGAGCCACTAGCATCTATGGATGATGTCAACCCACTTGCATTTCTGAATATTTGTCAATGCTTGTACTCTACCCTTCCCCAAAACCCATATGGAATCAGTCCTCTGCTCCGCCCAGAGAGACCATGTTGACCAGTACAGCTCTCCAATAAATTCAGCTTTGTGTTTTTTATTTTAGGTATTGTGCAATGGTGTCATCATCTTTTGACAAGGGATAGCATACATGGTCAGAAGAGAAAGGCCCCTTGAGTGCCCAGTTTCTTTATAGCAGAACACCCTGTCATGCTCTCTGACTGAATGATGAGTTCTTCTCAAAGTGTGTTATGGGCAGCGTCAAGCATCTCCGGGGAGCTTGTTAGAAATGCAAATTCTTCAGCCATTCCCAGACTTGTTGGACTAGGAATCTCTTTAACAAGCTCTGCTAAAGTTAAAGAAGCACTAATATGAGGTAGAGAGCCTAAATATTATTGAGCCAAAATTCAAATTCCTGGAATACCACTTCCTAAATATTTGACCTTGGGTAATTTACTTAACTGTTCCGTGCTTCGACTTCCTAAATAATTAGGGGATAATACAGTACTTTACTTCTAAGGTTATTGTGAAGAGTAAAGGACATAATGATTTTAAAGTGTTTAACCTGGCATGTCATAAGTACTGCATAATCGCTAGCTATTTTATATTTATTATTATTAGTTATTAAATCCATTCATGTGTAACTTCATAAATTCACTGATAACTATATTTAAGTATATGCAAATTATTTACCAGGAAAATAGATAGCATTTTATATAGCTACTTACTCTGATTAATAATCAGCTGCAGTTTAATTTAGAGAATCATTTAAACAAATGCTAATAACAAAAGCCAAAAAGTAAACTACCTTGACCTAAGATTACCATCCATCTTACGTGATACAGACCAGTCCTTCTCAAATGAGCCATGGTAAAGAATCAGCTTTTATTTTATTTTATTTTTTCTCCAGTCTCTTAGACCATCTAACTCAGCAGCTCGAACCACAAGTGCCTCACACAGAAGTTAAACAAAATAGAAACTTATCTATTCCTTGGTCAATGAGACAAGTCCTCTGCTTTTGTTTGTGTGTCATGAGCAATGCCAAATTGTCATGAAAGTTTCTAAACTCTCACTCTCAATTTTTGTAACTCTTTCACCAGCAATGAGGGGTCTGCAGTTCATAGACCACAATTTGAGTAGCACTGAAATAGACAATAAAGACAGCTGACCTCCCACAGCAAATGTTTTCTTCCTTTTCCATATTGTTAACTAACACACATACATGCAGGTAGAGACACTTAGCTTTCATTCAAAATTATGTAAAAATGAATAAATCTTTAAAATTAATAACATTATAGTACTCGTCACATAATGAGTATATTTATTTATTTATATTTTTTATTTTTTTAGAGAGGGAGGGGGGAGGTGTAGAGGGAGAGGGAGAGAGAGACTCTTCAGCAGGCTCCATGCCCAGCACCAAGTTTGATGTGGGGCTCGATATCACGACCCTAAGATCATGACCCCAGCCGAAATCAAGAGTCGGGCGCCCAACCAAACGAGCCACCCAAGCACTCCTAATGAATACTTTTATACCAAAGTTAACTATTAAAATGAATTTGCTCAATCTCTGAACATAAGTATATCAGTGCAGTATGGAGTCCTAGGTTGAGGAAATTAAGACAGATAACTTTGGGACACTTGCAATCCAAAGCAACAAGTAAACTGCACAGTTGTGAATATTCAAGGACTGTGAGCAATAAGGCTTTTATTAAACTAAAGGCAGGTTCTACTACCTTCACGTTTTCACCCTCCATGGCTTTGACAATTCAGTTTTGAAGTATTCATTTCCTGTTTGTGTGTGTACGTATGAGTGTGTGTGTATATGTACTTCAAAATCTTTTCCAGCTTTTTTGATATATCATTGCCATATAATATTGTGTAAGATGAAGGTATGCAAGGTGATGATTTGAGACATATATGTTGTGAACTGATAACCACAATAAGGTTAGTTAACCCGTCTATTAACTCATAAATATCTTTTTGTGTGTGTAGTGAGAAGGTTTAAGATCTACTCTCAGAAACTTCTAAGGATGTGATACAGTATTGTTAACTATAGTCCCCATTCCTCTTATCACTGGAAGCTTATGTTCTTTGATTGCCATCTCCCCATTTCCCCCACCCTCCAGTTCCTGGCCACCACCATTCTACTCTCTGTTTCTGTGAGTTCGGCCTTCGGACACTGTGCATACAAGTGAGGTTATACAATCTGTCTGACTTATTTCACTTAGCATAATGCCCTCAAATTCTATGCATGTTGTCACAAATGGCAGGATTTCCTTCTTTTTGGAGTGTTCATGCTTTCAGATTTTTTCTTTGTCACTTAAATGCGTCTTGAAAATTTTAATGTGTATATGGTAAAGTCAGTTTCAAATGAAAAAGCATTCAGCTTACCTATAATGTAAAATTAGAATTGTCAAGTATAGTTTAGTTATAAGCTATAATAAAGAGCATGTTGCATTTTATTGGTATGTATTAATTACATTATGTTATAAATTCATATATTGTTATAATGAATAATTTTATAAAATGATGGTTTGCATTTATAATTTAAAATGACAGACCAAATTCTATATAGCCACTGAGGCTAGTAATTCTGGCCACAGTGTGCCTACTTACTTGGTAAAGGATGACAAGAGGAGCATGATTAGTGGCCTTGGGACTTTCCACAAATATGGATATTCAGAGTTCTTTGAACAGTCACTGGAGTTCTATGCCAACCCACTGTAGGTGTAGTTCCTTACTGTAAGCCCATTGCTGACTATTCACCATTTTCAAAACATTTTAAACCAATGACAACATCTATAAAACTTAGACCTCTGTATTCGTTCATTTAAAAAAAAAATGGGTAGCTTCCCCCCCCCCCTATCCTTTATATACTCTTTTGTTTTAAAGTTTCTATTCCTGGGCATAATAATCTGAGTATGAATAAGAGACCCCAACTGAAAGATTGTTTCTTTGTTTAAAAAAAATCATCTAAAGACAGATAGTAACACGGTGCTGTCATGATACCACAATATCACTCTATAATACTGTGTTCTTAAGAATTCACCAGACTTATTCACCAGCATAGGTACTTGAATTAAATTTATTATATCATTAAATTATGATTTTCTGTACCTTATAATTTTAATGGCCACATTCATCCCTAAAATAGTGTATATGAAGATGACCTTTTTTCCCCTAATTGAATGAATTTTGTCTCTATTTCTGCTGATTTTGATAAGTTTAATCTTGCTAATTCATGAACACAGTTGCCTCGAGTTTAACACTCTGTCTCTAGTCTTTTAAGATGTGTTTGCTTTCAGATTCTTCTCCCTTTCTTTTTTTTCCCTTGTTCATTGAGATGATCTAATTTACCAGGACTTTGTTTTGGCCTGGCATCAGGAGACAACAGTCTTGTCTGAGAGCCACAATATGGCCTTGCCCTTTGATTGCTGGATAAATCAATCAAAATAGATGAGATAATACTGCCAGTCCAAAATCTCACGCTTAAAACAACAGAATTTTCTTTTTTTTCATGTTACGTGATCAAAGTGGGTCAACAGATGGCTTTGCCCAAGTGTCTTACCACTAACTTTGTCTCTTAATGCCCTAGGTTGATGGAGGCTCCATCATCTTATGATGGTGACATTTAAACACGTTTCCACAACTGCCATGGTAGGGAAGAGATTCACACACACTAGCAATAAATGCTTCCTCCACAGTGACACATATTATCAATTGTCACCGTTCACTGGCCAAACAGAGCCAATTGCCATGCTTAACTTCAAAATACAATCTTTCCTAGTGGTCCGAAGGGGTATAGATCCAAATATCAGTGAATGATGGGCATGTCTGGCACAAGAGTCCTGCTGGACTTTTAGGACTCATTTCCTGTCTTTTTCACAGCCTTTGCTGAAGCAGAAGCATGTCCCTACACACTGTGTGCTGCCATTCACTACGCTCACACACAGTACTCTTGGGAACTCTCCACATTGTTCCAGGACCCATCTCCCCCGGTCTCTGCTACTCTGTCACTCAATCACCTCGTTGGATTTGTCCGTGAGACTGGCAGTAAACAGGCTAGATGCATGGGAGCCAAACAGTAGCTCTTTAGGTTGCCTGCATGTCACTGGGGGTATACGAAATTTCAATGGACCTCAACCCCTAGAAAGAGCAGAATACGGTCCTTCCAGCCCCTGTACTCTATCTTACAACTCGTATTTCTCCCCCTATGACGCTACTGCTAGTTGTTCCAAAATGTATTCTTTCCTTCCTCCCTCAATCCTTTACTTTTTATTTTCACTTCCTTTCCCTAACCCTCATAGGACAAGACCCTTAGAATACATTTACTTCTCTCCCTCTTCTCTGATTCTTTCCCCTGCCCCCCAGCAAGACCATGAGAATGACTTCAACCTCTCTTCTCTCACTCACACCCACTCCCAACCCTTAGGTTTTGCCAGAATAATTCAGTGATTATTCTAATTGTTTTTGCATTAAATTCCTTAAGTTTTAAAAGTCCTCATGTCTTCATTTACTGAATTTACGTATTTTAAGTTCATTGCTCACCACTACCTCCTCTTCCTACATTCTGGGTTCTGTCTTTTGTCTAATGATTATCTTTGCTTATGGTCTTTTCTCAAGTATTTTCCTTGGATAGTGTACTTGCATGGAAAACTGAGTTTTTACATTTGCAGGAAAACTAAGTATAGGATTCTTTGCAATGCTGGTTTGTTGTCGTTGTTCTTGTTTGTTCTTCTGAGAGTACTAAATAATCTCCTGTTGTCTATTAGCTTCTGATATCAAATAATAAGGCCTATGTCTTGTTATTATTATTTTTCCTTTTTTTGGTAACTTGTTCTCTTAAGTTGTAAACATACCTTATTTTTCTTTATCCTTGGAGTTCACACACTTTACCAAGAATTTACCAGGTTGTGTATCTCTTCTTATTAAATCATCCTGGAACTTAGTCTGCCTTTTCAATTTCTAGACTCAGATCTTCTCTCAGTTCAGGAAAATTTATTTCTAGGTGTGTAGTAATTACCTCACTCCCGTCCATTCCTCTTTCCTCCTTCCAAATCATTGCTTTTTTGTTGTTTAAGCTATTCTCACAATTTCTTTTTTCTTTGTGATTTCTCTTTATCATTTTTTTCCTGTAGTTTGAGATATTTCTTTTACTTAGATCATCCATTCTTAATAGTAACTATTCTCCCCTTTCATTTTATGTTTAATTTTTTAGTCCCCAAATCAGGAATTTGGGGTGTGCGTGTGTGTGTTGCATTTGTGTTTCAATGCTTCCTTCCTTCCCTTCTTCTTTCTTCCTTCTTCCTTTTCCTTATTTATTTTTTTTAAGATTTTACTTATTTATTCATGAGAGACAGAAAAAGAGAGGCAGAGGCAGAGGGAGAAGCAGGCTTCCCGCTGAGCAGGGAGCCCGATGTGGGGCTCGATCCCAGGACCCCGGGATCATGACCTGAGCTGAAGGTGGACGCTTAACCGACTAAGCCACCCAGGCACACTTCCTTATTTTTTTTTTAAAATTCAGTTGTCAATCTGCTCATATATCACTTGATGTATATTCAGTATCTCACCCTGACCCTCATCTCTATGGCTGTCATGACCCCTTAAACAGGCAGTTATTCTCTCAAGGAGCTAACCAAAGCTCAGTTCTGGGGGCTGAAATGTATGCGGGGCAAGGATTCTCTACAGGATAAAAGGTTCAAGAGTTATCTTCTTTCTTTCTTTCTTATCTTCTCATGTCTTCAAGGCAGGTTATCTGCCTCTTCCAGACACAGCCAAAGTGGCCTCTCTGTTTTCTGCTTTCCTTGCATTTCCACAGATGTAGGATCAGGAAAGAATCAGCCAAAACTAGTTCTGGCCTTTAGGGAAGTCATTTGACCAGGGTCACTTCGAAGAAGTGGTCATAAACCTCCTTTGGTGATAGAGTGCACACATTCCCAAACATGGAGATCTTTCTAAGACCTGTTACACACCTTGTCCACTCCTCTGGGCTTTGATACCATTCCTTAGTCAACTGAGTAGCCTACATGAGAGGGACCCCAGCCAGGAATCCAGCCACCCCAGGTCATTTACAAGTCTTGGTAGCTACCGGACTCAGAATGACAAACTGCTTGCAATTGAGAGCAGGAGGAAAGGTGGAGGGGGGTGTGGGGTGGCCTCTAGGTTGCTTTGTTGTTGTTATTGTTTGATTTGGGGAGATATGAGCTAGTAAACACTACTATGTAAAGTAAGCCAAAAATGTATTAAATATATAATAAACTGCAGTATTAGGGTTCATGTGATCATGGCTCATATAAGGCAGAACAAGACAGAATAGTTGCTTGCTCGAGAGGCATCAACTCTTCTCCTTCTTGGGGCCAAAGCCCCTAATTTTCTCAACGATCATCCTTTTATATGTTCAGCTAGCAAACCTCCCTCCTCCCAGGATGAAGCACAACCAATATAGGCTAGTCAAGGTGGTGTCGATCCCTTTGCCAGTGTCCGGTTGAGGCTTGCCCATGTGAATCTAGTCCTAGGGGAGGAAATTTGTTCAGTGGCTTCTGGAAGTTTTTCTTATTGATCAAAATAGATTCAGGATGAGAAATGTCCCTCTTGTTCATTAGATATTCATTAGATATCATTGTGTCTCCAGCAAGTACTTCATGAATTTATCAATTTTGGTTTTACCCTTCTTTTGTGAATTATCTGTTGATTATTTGAACATTTGTATGGATTTGAAGCTAAAAACAATCTCTCTAACACGTGCTGTAAAAAAAAAATACGGACTTTAGGGTCAGATGTAAATGGATATTCTGCAATGTATTTAATCACATTAAGTCTGCTTTTTCATTAGTGATTTACCTACTTCATTGGTTTATGTTAAAATTACATTTGACAGTTTATGTAAAATCCCTACATATTAAATATTACTATGTGGTTACCCCACAGGGGTGACAGGACCAACTCTTCCAATATTTTGTTCAGATATTGAAACAGATGACACCCTGCATGGACCAAGAAGGTGTGAAAAATGTTCATTACTCATACAATGAGGGGTAAAGGTGGCTCCCAAGCAAGTTTGAAAATGACTTGAGAAAGCAAGGAGGAGCAATCGACTTGGGGATTGTATTTTGAGGGCAGGTCTGGAGTGAGGGTTCCCAGGCACCAGCAGGTAGGGTAGTTCGGTTGTTTGAATTTCCTTCCCACTGGCACAAGATATGGAGCTCCAGGGTCTTCTTATTGATTTTCCCAAAAGTGAGGCAAGGAAAGGAATTATCAAAAATGGAGTCAGAATCCATTATAAGATGCTCACTTAATGCTCCTGCATTGTCATTTTCAGTGACACATCATGAAACAATGATTAGGGGATCCGTTTTAGAAAGATAGAGTAAATGTGCTCTTGATATGAAAAATAACATATAACCCCATTATTTTACGTATCTTTTTTTTTAAAAGAAACAGAAAGCATATGAACTCATTTTACACATCTCTAAATACTGATGTTAGACTCCTAACAGATCTCATTTTAGAATAAGATCTAATGTATGGGCCATCAAATAAATAGTAAACAGATGAATAAATGAATGCGTGACAGAGTAAATGCTTTCTTGGTCCTATGTAGCTTCTATGTTTAATTTCTACCAGTCTGAAAATTGTGTTAGGCAGATGCTAAAAGAAAACACTCCTTTTCATGATGTTCTCTCATTTGAGATCTATTTAGGCTTCCTCCATATTGATAGTTAACCATATCTTTTGCAAACTTAAAACCAAGGCCAAAAACCAAAAACAAAAAACCCAGCATGTTAAGAGTACTGGTGTTTCCTTCTGCTGTGTGCTAGTTTATTTGGTTACGGTGCAGCCAGGACTTGCAGGCCGATAGCTGACAACGCTGCGCAGCGGGAACCATGTCCTCGCAGCCCGAGTTCTCACAGAGGCAAGGAAAGGCAGCTCTGCTTTGCACATTCCTCTCCATTTGCTTTAAAGATCAAAAAGAGGCGCATGGCAACATTGTTCATTAATGGTGCAGAGATGAGTGATTATGAGCTTTCCGCTTTCTATTACCTTTGAGACCAGGCACCTTAGACAGTCAACGTTTAAAATATTGGAGACGCAGTCAGCTATCCGCCCCGCAGTTCAGAGAGGGGATGAATCCTCATTATAACATCCCATCTCTTCCAAAGTTGACTAGGCATGCTGTGCAAAGAGTTTACCGTATGCTTCCTTCCCCCAGCGATCACACAACCTTGTCAGGGCAATTTTTTTATACGTTCTCTGTGCTCTCTAGCTCAAATTTCTTTTCAGTTCATTGCCATGAGCTTTTAGAATACAAAAGCATGTGAATCCAGCTCATTCAACTCACTATGCTCTTGATCTCAGCCAGGCCTTCGCTGCCAACAACCCCCCCTCCCCGCCCCCCCCAGCCCAATGCTTTCCCTTGGCTACCTCAAAAACAGGTCTAAACACCTGCTCACCAGTCAGGAACAATACGCAAGGCCACTATAGAGCTATTTACACAACACAACGTAGTCTGTTTTCTATTTCATTAGGGATGAACAAACATTAGTTTACTTTCCAAGGCAATGTACAGTCACTCAATCAGTTACAAATATTCCATATTTAGCTTGGTAGCCTGTGGTTCTTCAGGTTATAATGAAGTATGGGACGTGACCATCGAGCTGGAGATTTGTCCTCAACAGTGACAAGAAAAGGCAAAGCTCAGGTTTCTGACAGCAAATAGTTTCAAAGAGGAGAAGATGCTCAAACTGTGTGACTTCTCCTCTCCCTCACAATTCACTTGCAGCAAGAAAGACAATTTGATTTGGGGGAAAAGCTTAGAAGTAGGAGTAGGAAAAGGAGATCCAGTTCCCTTTTGGCTACTAATTGATTACTTGTGTATGTTTAAGTTACTTATAGCCTCTGGACCTCGATTTCTTTAGCTGTAGAATCAAGGTATCAGATTTCTAAAGGCCTTTTCAGCTCCAGCCTTCAAATAAGGTGGCTGCATCTTCCTGACCCCATTTCTCCCTGGTTGCCCCTTGAGCTTCAGTGTCTTTTTTCTGTCCTTTTTTCCATTCAAGGTTGCTCTTTAACTTGATATCTCCTGCAAATAAACATGGGAGAGATTGGAAAAGGGAACCAGAATCTCCAGAGAAACAGCCCTGTCTCCATACCAGTGCACCAAACACTAATGTGAGATATAAAGAAATGTCTTTGCCTTTGAGATTTCCCTGTAGAAAAACAAGAGAAAAAAAAAATGAACACAAGTACTTTCACCTTTGCTCTAGAGGACTCTAATATTTTTCACAGATTTAGAGAGGCTGGCAAGATTTATAAAAGGTTTGGACTTCTCTCCTCTAAAAAAAGAATCTAATAAAATCCTAAAGCCAATATTTTTTCTCAGCGCGCTTTCATAAAACAGAGTCAGCACCTCACATGAATACACGTGCATAAACCAGGGAACAAACTGCAAGTTTACATAGATATCCAGTGATTTCCATGTTTCCTTAGTTGTTTGCTTAACTCAAACCACAACATGTGGTCATTTGGTTTTGTTTGGCTTTATGATTATTGCAACTCTATAGAACTGGGTATAAACACTTATAACAAAAATCCTCACTCTCTGTAGCCAATGCCGAGATTGTTGTTCTCATTCCTCTTGGTCTAAATATAGTTTTAAGGATCCCTACTCTAATAGTTACGTATTTTTGCATAACACAAAACAGAACTATATCGAATTGCCAAAAATACCTATGGAGAAATACTAAGAATGTGTCCAAGTGAATTCTTTGTATGATCTCAGGTATCCGTGGCAGCTGGCTTAAATTGTGCAGGCTACAGAAGGAACTATGTATCCTAAACAATTCTACAGTGGCTTTCCAACTACCAGGCTGTGTAGTCTCTTGACTTCTCAGAAAAATTGGGGTTTATGCTGTTTATTGCCATCTCTTTCAAAGTCTGCTTGCAAACATGCATCATTCTTGAGCCCAAGCCCTCAGGGTCTTATGAATACCACCTTTGAGCAGCTGCCCAATGATCATCAGCTATAATCTCTCCATCTCAATCCATCTCCAAATGTACTGATAGCCAATGTCTATGGGCCACACATCTCAGTGCTAAGAAGACATCAAAGATTAAGAAGAGGCATTTCTACTCTCAAGGAAATCAGAATCTGTTTGGGAAGATAAAATTTACATATATGGGACAACTAAAGACTGGTACAAGATAATTTAAAGCCGAGTCCCAAATTATGTAATTCAGAAAATGAATATGTTAAGAATTTGGAAGAGTGACAGATCAATAAAAAAGCCTTTAATAGTTTTCTCGCTGATCCTAAGGAACCTAAGCTTGTAGAAAAAAATGGGAGTGTCAGTAGTTGTGTGTGTGATCTGATGGTATCCTTCCTGACTAACCCATTTAGGTCTTGGGAAATAGAAATTCAAATCCTGTGGTTTCCTTTACAGACCAATCTCTTCTCTTTACTTTTTCTTTTTTTTTTTTTAAAGATTTATTTATTTTATTTTTATTTATTTATTTTTTAATCCTTTAGAATCTTAGATTTTTTTTTTATAATCACCATACATTACATCATTAGTTTCTGATGTAGTGTTCCATGATCCATTGTTTACGTATAACACCCAGTGCTCCATGCAGTACATGCCCTCTTTAACACCCATCCCCAGGCTAACCCACCCCCCAACCCCCTCACCTCTAGAAACCTGTTTGTTTCTCAGAGTCCATAGTCTCTCGTGGTTCGTCTCCCCCTCTGATTTCCCCCCCTTCATTCTTCTCCTCCTGCTACCTTCTTCTTCTTTTTTTCTTAACATATATTGCATTATTTGTTTCAGAGGTACAGATCTGAGATTCAACAGTCTTGCACAATTCACAGTGCTTACCAGAGCACATACCCTCCCCAGTGTCTATCACCCAGTCACCCCATCCCTCCCAGCCCACCCCCCACTCCAGCAACCCTCAGTTTGTTTCCTGAGATTAAGAATTCCTCATATCAGTGAGGTCATATGATACATGTCTTTCTCTGATTGACTTATTTCGCTCAGCATAATACCCTCTAGTTCCATCCACATCATTGCAAATGGCAAGATTTCATTTCTTTTGATGGCTGCATAATATTCCATTGTATATATATACCACATCTTCTCTTTTCCTCTCTTCTCCCTCTGCTCCTCTCCCTTTCTCTCTCCACCTCTCTCTCTCTCTCTTTCACATTCTCTCAGCTGACAGAGATTTGCCTAAGCACATTTCCCTGAACTTTGCTAGGTTGATTCATAAGGATAGCACATTTTTTCAGAAAAATAATTTTAAAACCTTAAATGCTTAATGTTTCTCATATTAAGGTCAGAAGTTTTCTTTCATTTACTTAAGGCTTTACTATCACAGAGACAAATTTCATAGTAAAATCATTTGAGGTGTCACTACTGTGAGGACCATGTGTAAAATGTTAACCAAGCAGTGAGATATCTGAGAATAGGAAGGCAGGGAAATGGTATCAAAGAGAAAACAAAGGTTTTAGATTAGAAGAAAATGTGTACCCTCAAAAAAGAGCTCTCCAATAGCAGAGTAAGAAAGTTTATGCCAAAAGAGGCTAGACTTCTCTTAGAGAAAAGAGAAGAAGCAGAGGAGAGAAAAGATGGTGACTGAGAGTAGAGGGAGTACAGGAGAACTATCATTTCAAAACAGATAGACTAATACAATTTAAGACCATCTCCTAAGTTGCACCAAATGCGACTTTATCGCTCCTTCATGCTTAATTTTATCATATTTATTTTCCATTCCTGTAAAAAAATAATCATCACCAGCAAGCAGGCAAATTATTCTGTTTTCATTTGTTTACTTTGTATTTTGTTTGCCTTTTTTTGGTTTCTATATTCAGTGAAGGACATTCTATCCACCAGGACTCCGTGACGCATGAGCTTACTAACTGCGTCATTTGTAATATAAGAGAAAAGTTGAATAGATTGAGATGAATAAACACACACACACACACACACATACACATACACACACATTCCTTAATGTTACTTAATTTCTGATTTGGGGGCATTAAAGCCAAATAAGGTGGCAGACGTGGTTATTTCTAAATTCAAACTGCTACCAACTTCCTGTTCACAGCACAATTTATATGTGGCATAAAACAAATAATGTTTTCACTCTCCTTTTTGAAAACCTCATTCCACAGATAGAGAAGCAAACAATTTGGTGGCTTTGCAGTGAGTTTTATTAACATAGACCTGGATACAAGTAAAACAAGTGTGAAGGTTCATAGTAGAGTCTGTTGGAACCTGAGGAATTTGAAATCGATATCCAGGGGCACCTGGGTGGCTCAGTTGTTAAGCCTTTGCCTTCGGCTCAGGTCATGATCCCAGGGTCCTGGGATCGAGCCCCGCATCGGGCTCCCTGCTCTTTGGGAAGCCTGCTTCTCCCTCTCCCACTCCCCCTGCTTGTGTTCCCTCTCTCGCTGTGTCTCTCTCTGTCAAATAAATAAATAAAATCTTAAAAAAAAAAGTTTTAATAAAAAAAGAAAAGAAATCAATATCCAAAAATATGGTTAAATGGGAGAGAAATAAACAAAATAAAACAAAAATACAATTTCAAAAATAATGTGCCCACCAATAAATTCAGAACAAACAATGAAGTATATTACTTGGCTAATGACTTAATATTTATCTTCAAGGTATATGCTAATAGGTTAGATCTCACCCAAAATTCAATTCTAAGTAGTTTCTGGAATGGCATGGGTTTTACTAATTCAGATTTTTAAAAAATTGTGATCCCTTAGAAGAAAAAGTTAAGAAAGTTTTCTAAATTCACCTTTAGAATACCTTGCAGAAACAAGTCCTTTAAGAGAAGCAGCTTTTATATACGAGGGAATATGATCATTTCATTTTCAACTTAAAATACAGACACCTACCTTACATTTCCATAAAAGAATCAAGGAGCCATTTGAGAAGCCACCTACATAAATGCTATACACTGAAATATCCCCAGAGGAAAAAGAATTGCAGAAGTTATAAAGTCAGATATTTTTCTTTTCCATCATTTCTGCCATCAGCAATAGCTTAGGGAGAAAGCCTTTAACTAGGATTAAAAATATCAAATGTTCTATTAGGTGACATTAAGTGTAATGGAATCTCAAGGTTGAATTAATTTTGTAGCTTCCCTTATCACTCCAAAGATTACTATCTCAATAACTGGCATCAACAGTCAACACAAGAAGACTTGAATAATTGGTGATCAATCATGACAATTGGGTGACCTCATCCTTCCCCAACCTGAAAACCTTAGAGATCTTGTTTAGAAATAGTAAATAGAAAAACATAGCTACAGTTAGGTATGAGTTTAATTCGCCTGTTTGAAAGTACAGTCTAACCTTGCATTTCCAATTTTCGTTATACTATGCTAATAAGCACATGAGAATTTTATGGGCTTGGTAGTTACTCATTTAGGAATGTTTCATATCACTGAAAGTAATACATTTAATGACTAGTCAAACAACCTCATAAAATTCTCAGAGATAAGATTTCATAAAACTTGGACAGCAGCAAGGGATGAAAAAAATTTCATCATAATGAAATTCCAAGATAAGCATCATATTTCTACGTGAAATAGTTCACAGAGAAGACACTTTACATCGAAGAATCTAAATTAGGATGAGTGCATCTTGGAGCCGAAGCCCACCATTGAGAGGGGTTTCAACAAATTCTCTTCTCAAGACCAGCCCTCTGTGAAAATAAAAATATTTACACATCTATTTAGTCAGTGACAAACAGAGAGGAAACCATCTGGCCATTTGAATCAGTGCAAATTGCCCAACCGCTCTTGTGAAAAGAGGAAGCTAGTCAAATTAAATGCTTATTTTGTTTTGGAGCTAAACAATTGTCCTAAACTGTAATCATAAAATCCACATTGGCAGTATCAAATAAACAAAAGCAAATCAGTGAAGAAAACTTGTTTTTGTGTCGTAATTGGCAGGAGGATTAGCATTTCAGTGGATCCGATTTCCTAAACCTCCTTGTTCCTGATAACAGCTTCAGCCGTGAGGCAACGCGGCAAAAAGCATAAATTATCTAAAGCTGGAGATAAGCAGAGGCCATTTGGGGGTTCTGAGTGCAACGTCAATAGATGCAAAACAGTAGGAGAACCAGCCCATCCAAAACCTCCGAAGGATTGGCTGTGTGAGCTCTTGACTGCTCTGCTGTTGTAGCTGTGATTTATCATCAGACGGTAATGGGGACTCGGCCTCACCGGTGACAACTCAGTGGCTTACCGGCAGTGCCTTGATCTGGAGGTCATCATGAAGCTTGTCTGATCAGGCTGAGAACAAGCACCTTTGCTGTGCTGGAGCCCTGACTATTGCTTTCGGTGCCAGGGGTATAGCATAATAAAAACAGCATCAGAAATGGCATTAGTAATTTTGTTCAAGGGCTGTGGCCAGTTATTACTTATCTATAAAGCAGAATCCCCAAATTGGGAAGGAAGAACAATGCATTCCAAATTTAGAAACTTCTCTATCATTTAGGGTTTAAGAATACTAAGAAGCTTCGGTCTCAGGGGCTTGGACTTAAAACCAATTTGAATATAAAACCCAAAAGGAAGAAATACGGTAGCATTAGCTTCAGCTAATAAAAGCAAATGCTTATTAAAAGGAAAATGAACATTTATCGCATCCTACAACTGAAACGTCTTAACAAACTCCCGTATCTCTTCGAAAGTAATGGGAATTAGAGGCATTGATTCAAATAGACATGGTAAAATTTCATTCATCTGAAATTACTGGACGGAAGTTTCATTTGATTTTGAGAAATATCTGAACTATTAAATATTTTAAATGAACTATATTTTATTACTTTAAAGTACTTAACCTAATTCGAGCTAGCTGTTACATATTTCTTAAAGGAGATCATGTCAGGTCTAAATTTAATAGGATGCACTGAATTTAGTCATGTCATCTGGTCGCAAAGAATGAGTGTGTTAAAACACGCAGTAATAGTTTATTTTTAACTGTGTTAAAAATATCACTTGTGGTAATTTTACAAACAATGCTCTTTTCTTAAAAACGTGCACAGGTAGATTTTATCTAGTTCAGGTATAATTAATCACAAAGTCTGAATTAAAGTATTATAAATCAATGATGTCTTTCAGCATTTGATTGCAGGTTTATATCACTGCTGAGTTTTATAAAAATTAAATAAAAACTCCTTTATAAAGTATTTTCACATAAAGCTGAATTGATTTAATGAATACCTGCTCCAATCTCTCTTTATATGTAATACGGGATTCTGTTTTGTTTTGTCTTGTAATATGGGATTTTTATAAAGTCCTCTCCTTCCAATGTTTAAGAACTTCGCACAGACTAATACACCACGGACAAAGTCAGATGCACTGGGTTCAAGTCACCATTCTGCCACACACTGTGTGACCCTGGGAAAATGATTTAATCAAAGTTTCATTTTGTCCCATGCAAAAGGAAGCTAATAGTTATGCCTGATAGAGATGTGAGACTCCAGTAAAGCCATTTGTGTGAAGCATTTTGCACGATGCCCACCACACCCTAACCACACCGAATGCTACCTCTCCAATCAGCACCCCTTCTCATCTTTGCCCAGCCAAGAACTTGAGGGAAATTTCCTTAAAAATGAGGATACCAGAGAATTTAAGAAATCTAGTTCTTAAGAGTGATTAAATAGATGAGGAAGTCAAGACTGTAGTCTAAGTAACAAATCAACTCAATTTCACTGTCTATTCTACTGATTAATAGCTTCTTTCTTTAAAAAAAAAAAAAGATTTTATTTATCTGAGAGAGAGAGAGAGCGCATGCGCGAGACAGCATGAGCAGGGTAAGGGGCAGAAGGAGAAGCAGACTCCCTGCTGAGCTCAGAGCCCAATGTGGGGCTCGATGTGGGGCTCGATCCTGAGACTCTGGGATCATGACCAGAGCCGAAGGCAGGCACTTAACGGACTGAGCCACCCAGGTACCCCTAATAACCTCTTTCAAAAGCTTGAGTACTTTTCATTTGGTAGTAACAGATACCTTATTCTCTTCTTCTGCCCAGAATTATATTTACAGTCTCCTGGAGTAAATTGTCAGAAGGAAATATATATGTATAGTTTATTATACATATGGTAATATACATACATAAATGTGGATTAAGTGTGGCTTATTTTTTTTTTTTACTAAATATAAGGAATTTTTCATCTCCTTAGTAAGAAAAATCACTATTTATATAATAATGGATATATCATACAAAGGGGTTGTTTGAATGGTGATATATGATTATTTGCCTTGAAAACTCTATTTTCACCAGACCCCAAGTAAAAGTTTCAGTATATAGGATCAGAGAATTTAGTCGGCTTTGTTCTTAGTAAGCAACTGCAGCATAGAAATTGGGGCTTTTTTAGCTCCATATTGCTAAACCTCAGGTCCTGTATAAGGATGTGCTCCAATATTCCCTAGCTTCTGAACAATGGAGTGATCACCATAAACCTGATCTCTGAAGCAGGAGCCCATTAACATCCACAAAGGTGAAGAAAAATCCCCATTCTCTTCCAAGGTGGGAAATATTTTGTTAAATGTACCATGAGAGTTCTGAGATTCCTGTGCTCCATCTTGCTCCCTAATTAGAAAAAAAAAAAAGAAAGAAGAAAGAAAGGAAAGAAAGAAAGAAAGAAAGAAAGAAAGAAAGAAAGAAGAAAGAAAGAAAGAAAGAAAGAAAGAAAGAAAGAAAGAAAAGGAAAGAAAGAAAGAAAGAAAGAAAGAAAGAAAGAAAGAAAGAAAGAAAGAAAGAAAGAAAGAAAGAAGAAAGAAAGAAAGAAGGAAGAAAAGAAAAGGACAAAAACCAAAAAGAAACAAACAAAAAAGCCACATAGGAACAAGAGTTGAGAATGCACAACCACCTTCTGGGTTATGCCTTTCTCCTAGGAAAAAGAAGCTTGAATCAGGAATTCTTGGAGGCAAAAAGGAAAAAAAAAAAAGGTGGAAAGAAAGATTCAGGTTAGAAGGTTACTAGTATCACATTTTTACAGGTCATTTTAAGGTCATCTACTCCATCTACCAATCTATTCCAACAGGCAGCTTTCCATCTCATAAAGCAAGTCCTCGTTTCTTTGGAAACTATTACTACAAGTTATTCTAATGTTCTGCAACTTCCGTTTATTAGTACTTGTTCTCCTCATTAGATTCACATTAGGCAATCTCATCTTGGACATGACATCCCTTAGAATATCTGAAATTATACAGCACATCTCACATGATAGTTCTCTCTATAAGGCTACATCGTAGGCATGGTTTTGAAAGTCCATATCAAATAAATCAGAAGACTGGGGCGGTAGTCAGGCATGAGAACTTTCTAGCCACCCACCCCCCCCAAACACCACCACCACTACTATCACTGAGGCGATTCTGATGCAATTTGGGAATCAGTGCCCCATAGCCCTTGCTATTAACGCATTTATAATGTCAGATTTTATATTTTTTTGTGGCTCTGATAGGGGGGAAATGGTATTCCACTGGTGTTTCTAAAATGATATCTCTAATTACTGGCGAGGTTGACCACAGTTTCCTTTGTTTGTTGGCTTTCTAATGCTGTCCTCTGTGATTACCTCTTGATAGTTCTTGATTGACTATATTTCTAATGGGTTGCTTTCTCTTACTGATTTATTAGACATTTTATATTTTGTTGATATTGAGTCTTCTTATTATCTGTTTTACAAATGTTTCCTGGCTGTCATTGATCTTCAGAGTTTTACTTCATTTTTATTTTTTCAAAGATTTTATTTTTAAGTAGTCTCTACACTCAACATGGGACTCGAACTCACAACCTTGTGATCAGGAGTCTCATGCTCCACTGACTGAGGCAGACAGGCACTCCTAGAGTTTTATTTTAAGTGGGGCATCTTGTGTGGTGTTATAAAATAAATGCAGATTTTTCATTGCTGGTACTCTTGTGGCTTGTTTTAAAAAGCCTTATCTTCCCAAGAAAATTCACTTCTTCATGATGTTACATTGGCCAGTTTACAAACAAAATGTAAATCTCCGTTTATTCAGGCCTTATATTGTGTCTTTTAATAGAATTTTGTTAGATTAACTCTCACATATTTATTGTATGCTTTCTATTATATTATCTTTTTGGTTCTTGCTGGTGCAGGGGGATGCTGATGACTTCGGCTACTTTTTTAATCCAACAATCTTGCTTAAGTCTTTTATTGGTTTTAATAGCTTTTCTGTTTCCCCCCACCCCCTTTGGTTTCTAGGTAAATTACCAAATTATCCAGAAATAATGACTACATTATATTTTCTATTCCATACAGCTTTTCATACTCCCTTTTCCAGGACCTTCCATAATATATTGTACAATAGGGGCAATACCAAGAATCCCTGTTTCCTTCCAAACCTTGAAAATAATATTCCTAACATTCCTTGTCCATTTGCTTTGGGTTTTTGGAAAATAGCCTTTATCAGGTTAAGGAATTTCTTGTCTGTTCATGCTTTCTATAAGCCTTTATCATAAGTAAGTGCTGAAATTTCTCAAATGATTTTCTGCATGTATAAAAAAGTATGTGATTTTTTCCCCCATTAATGTGGTGGCAAATATTGGGAGATACTCAGCTATTTAACACCCCTTGCATTTCCAGGATAAAATCTACTCAATTATAATGTATCATTCTGTTGATATCTTGCTCTTTTTGATCAGCTAACATTAATTTAGAATTTTTATGTCTATATTCATTTGAAATTTGTCTATAATTTTGTTTTCTTAGATAATTTAGTATCACTTACACTTAGATAATTAAATTAATTGGACATTTCGCCTAACTTAATATATGGATTTAATTTGTGGAAACATATTGAGAAAGAGAAATACAACCTGTTCATTGACATTCTGATAGTATTTACTTGTAATATTCTCTAGGTCTAGAACTATTTGAAGAGAATGCCTGTTTATTGCATTCCTATTTCTTTATTGGTTATCAGTCTGTTCACATTTGTTATCTTTTCTTGCACCAATTTGGGCATTTTTCTTGTTTCCCCAAAATTTATCCATATTTTCAAGTTTATTGACGTGTAAATGTACACAACATTCTTTGTTTTGTATACCTATTTCCCTTAAGGTTATTTCTCTCTTTTATTCAATATTTGGTCTATTAAGTCTGTTTTATGAGGTGCTTAGCATATTAACTCTGCTTCTTGGGGCATTCCATGGAATTTTTAATGTCTTTTTTCATGATATTGACCTTCTTTGTGAGGCTGATGATTCTTGGTTATGGGCTAACGTTCTGCAACAGCATTATCCTATCCTAGCCTTTGGCCAAAACGTAAATGGCATACCCATTTTCTAGAATACTGGAGTTCCTTTGCTCTGACAGATAGTTTTTAGGAACCCTGCAGAAAGTGCTTTTATCTGGTTCCTCAAATGCCTCTAGTCCCCAGGCAGGGACTTGACTTGCTATGGAAGATGTTATTCTGCCCTGCCCGGCATGGCCCAAGGTGCCGCTTATCAGAGAGCCTTAGCTTGGAGCCATTGACGTGTAGACATGAGCTATTATATCTCCTCGCCCTCCTTTAATGGCTTCCATAGTTAGAAGAAGTTGAGGATGGAAGTCGTTGTATATAGTCAGGAAAAACTTGAGAACAGAATGGGACTTGACTAAGACCCTGTCAAAACTGTTAGAGATCAATAGAACCAGATTATCTGGTATAAGCATATGGCCTCTGGACCAGTTTCTAACCTCCGTAAGAATGTAGGCACCTTATTAATTTTTGTCCTTAATCAGTGTCGTGGTAAGTTTTCTGAAATTTTTTCTAGACAATTATTTTGTTTTTGATATGCTCAAAATTATCTTAAATTGTGAAGCTATTGATCCACAATCACTAAATTGTTACTTATTTTATGAGCCCATTCATTAAGCCTCTACTGCCCAGGTCATATTTCAATATATGGGAAAACTTCACATACTTGCTTTGCTGCAGCATCCCTAAAATGCTTACTAACTTCCAAATATCTCTTTTTTATGGCACGAGGTTCACTTTCAGAATACAGCCTCTATTTCCAAATTGTATATATATTTCCAAAGTTTCGTCATTCCCATTAGAGTATTAGCTTATCCCAAGTCCTTAGCTCAGATGAAAGCCTCAGAGTGTGGGTCCAGACAATAGGGATGTTTATATTTCATAGTACTCTGGCAACATTAATGTAACATTCCAGATTTTCAATATAGCTTTTCAGAGGAATTTTGAGTCTGAACTATGGGGCTTACATTGATTTGCATGCCACACTTTTTTGGGTGTACTTCAGGAACAAGGAAAGAGTCTTGCAAAATTCTAAAAAGTCTCTATTCAGTCATATTACCACACTTTATATGTCCAAGTGTTTTAAGGCATTTTGTGCACTTTCATATTCATGCCTGTCCTCATTAGAATCATTGTATTTCCAAAATCCATAATTATTTCTGACAGTCCACTGTTATCTTTGCCCTGTGAGTCTTGGGACAATCACAGCCAGTGTCCAGGGCTAATAATTGGACTTTAGCAAAACTACACAGTCAAGGAGGATTGCTAGCAAACTCCAAGCAGTCCCAAAATGTAACAGGTTGTTCCTCAGTCCGCAGTCATAGGTGTGCACCAGAGTATCTGCCTCCTCCGGTAGAAGATTTTTTCCTGTTTTTCCTTCAGCTCTGCTCCCAGCCCCTCAAACAGTGCTTAGAACAGAGGAAATACTCAATAAGTACTTGTTGAGTGAATAAAGCATCACTTTATTTTCTGTAACTCCACCTAAATTCTGATTTCAAATGGGATGGCTGAAAATTTAGACTCAGTCATGGTTAGCACTTTTTGTTCACTGGATTTGTGTCAAAGGACACAATGATCTATGCTGATCTATGCTAATCCAAGGAATGTTATTTGTTTGTCTGTTTGTTTTGCTCAACCAACATAAGAAAACAATTTAGACATGCACGTGTTCACAATGAAGCTCAATTACAGACGCATATTTGTCAAGCTCTAAAACTAGAAAATTTCTCCTTCCTCTCTACTTCTGTGTTCCTGGAAAGAGTGTTGCAAACAGACTGAGAACATTGGTGGAGACTGCATGAATGGAATGTTGAAAACAGAGAAGTTCTGTAGGAACAAAGTGGCCATCTCCTTGTAGATTGGCATGGATGGCCACGCAATGACTGAACCATTCTGGGCTTGCCAACCACACAAATGGTTACATAGGATTTTTTTTTTTTTAATTTGTCTATTTCTTTATAATGGACAGGACAAAGAAAGCTGTGTGGTAGTAACCGTTTCTTGAAGCTGAAGGATACAGTCCCGCCCCAGAGAAAGTCAAAGAAGGTGATTCATGACAGCTCTTTTTCTTCATGGCAAAATTTAGAAAGGAATAAGAACAAAGTGCTCTGACACCTCTGAGAGAATAAAACACGTGCAATTTACAAAATAAGTGCTTTAAATGACCTATGACCAAACTGAGAGCCTCTTTAAAAGCAGATATAACTTGCCAAGATAGACAGAAAAGCTATGACCTGTTCAGAAGGATACAGGTCTCTAGCAGGAGGGGATGACATTTTTGACCTCAGCAACATCAAAGGCATTGCCCTACGAGAAGACCAATTAGTTCTCTGGAACATGTCTAAATTCAAATGGGATGATTGATTGGCATTGGAACTTTTATTTTATACCCAGCAGTCACTGAAATTTTATGGGTCAAAAATGGAAAAAAGCAAAGGTCAGAAAATGTGGTTGCGGTACTGCTGGGAACACTGAGTTTGAAGATGGTCTCTCCAAAGATTGCCTTGAGAAAAATGTTTAGAAATGTTTTTATTGATGTTGATTCAGTGAATATAGATAACAGGCAATTCCATTTGTTGTATTCTGATCTGGTAACTAAATGAACAAAAGAAGTGCCATTTGAAGAGGAAGGAGTATAAAGAAAAGCAGGAGGAAGTGGAGGGAGAGGAAGAGAAGGAGGAAAAGAAAGGAAAAAGAAGAGCAGCAGGAGGGGGAAGGAGGAGAGCACCATGATCACAATCCATGTTAGAGTCTGCGTCCCTTTTGTGATTATCAAAAGTGGAAAATGAGCTCTTACTCCATTTGGGGGTCAATCTGGACAAATTAATTAAAATGAAAATATAAAATAAAATCTAGTTAATGAATCTCCGTCTTATATTGTTGGTTTAGATCTTTTCATGTAATGACTGCAAAACAGAAAATATGGTAATTATATTTGCTTTTATTGTTTAAAGAACACTAATTGCAAATGGTAAAATTGCTTCTTTGTATAGGCAAATTAGACTTTTTTAAATAAAAATTTAATCATGAAAATATTATTTCACTTTTCTATTTAAACAAATAAATCACAGTTTGGGTTTGAGATCTTAATTTTTCTCCTAGTACCAGTGTGCTCTTTGAGAGATAGCTTAAAGAAGAAGAATTCTCTTGACCAATAATTCTGAGCATTTGTCAATATTTTACTTTAAGTTAAAAAAATATGCATGCATGCATTTTTGTTTAGAAGACTTGATCAATATAGAAGTAACACCAACAAAATATAAATGTCCCATTCACTTTTCCTGTACTGTTTCCCTTTTCCTTCATCAGAGGTAACCACTATCAGAGATTAAGTATCATCTTCTAGGGTCTATTCTTATGAATTCTCTCTTACACATACACACACACACACACACACACACATCCTTTGTCCTTTGGCTGGTTATACTATTGGAAATATACTGCGTAGTTCTAAGACTTCATTTTTTCTTAGTTTTCTTGAGGTCTTTCCATGTCATTATTTATAGGCCCACCTCCCTATCATTTTTTTGTTGCATACAATTCCATTGTATAGATGTACTATAACTTACATGACCACTCCCCTAAAGGCACAATTTTGTTTTTCGAATTTCAAATAATGCTGCAAAGAATATGCTTGTACATTTATCTTTATGAGGCTGTCATTCAGCTGTTAACACTCACAGTAAAGACAAACCAAAGATATAGATTATGTTGAGAACATGGTTAAGTATGCTTTCCATTTTCCTTTTATGAGAAAATGTAGGCATTTAAAAGGGTGAATTTTTATATATTTTTAACTCTTATTAAAAAGCATAAATATTAATTATTAAATGTTACTAAGTTCTTTCTTTTAAGTTTATACCAAACATTTAAATGCAAACTCTTGTTTGAATCATAGTACGCAAATATTTTCTTTTAGTAATGGTGATATTTAAGCATATCTCCAGGAATAGAATGAAAAGTAAACTTTATGTTTTGAGCCAAGGAGCAAGGGGTCAGAGTGATATTTACCGAGTTCCTAGTATGTAGCAAGCAGGTGAAGTCATAATCTTCATATAAATTTTATGAGGTAGATGTTTTTATTTTACTTTTTACCTGTGCCTTTGGTTCACAATTAATTTTTTTTTTCTTTTTGTCAAGAGCCTCTGTTATATTAGAGGAAAGCATATTTCTATCAGCTGATATTTTAAGTCTCCTTCTAACTTGGTATCAATCCACTGAATCTAGATTCTCAGAGTGTTTATTCAGCCAGTCCAAACCCTTCAAACCAATCCTCAAAGTGATGAAATGTCTTGCTGAAATCAAGATGTGCTGTGCACACAGAGCTCTCCTGACTTCCCTGTCTGATTAAACAATCACAAAGCAAAGCGAAGCTGTTCACAATACTTAGCGTAAAGGGGCAGGCGGGAGTTCTTTTTCTTGGGTTAAGGATTCAAATCCATTCTGTAATTTTACCCAAGGATGTCAATGGCACAGAGTTTCTGAATTCTGCTTCTGCTGTTTCCTTTGAACACGAAGAAGGGATTTGGCATCCCCTGTCATCTGGCACTTTCCCATTCCCTATGACATTTCACAGAGTGGCGATAACACCTTTGCAATCACAGTTACAAATCAAAGCACTTCGAGGACAGGATCTTTATCTTCTTTTTTCCATGCTGCACGAGCATATACTGAGAACAGTACTGGCACTTGGTAGGCTCTCAATAAATATTTACTGAATCAATGAAGGAAATGTTAGCTTGAACGGGGTTTTCATTTGTTTCTGCCTAAAGACGTGAATTTAAAATATCTAATTGCCATCTTACTATCATGCATAATATTCTCTTTTTCCTCTTCTGAATCTAAATTCACACTTAACACTGTCTGTTGTTCCCATTTCTCGTTTGGTGATCCTCTTTTGCAGAAAAGACTTGACACAGATATGGAGACGAGATGAAATCATGTGAGAGCGCTTCCAGGATGACAGCCCTGTTTGCCTCCCCATGTGCTCCTCTCGGGAAAGGCTCTCAGCTCCACAGCCACATGGGATTGTTTATTCGAAGTAGGCTTTTATGCCTTCTGAGGTCAGTGTCAGAGACCAGGTCAGGGCTGTTCATTTCACAGACTGTCAGGAAAGTGAAAAGTTAAAGTGCCCTACTGACTCTTGTCTTACCTTTAAACTAGAGGGCGATGGCGGCCGTGAGCACAGGGGCACCTCTCCCAGGTAAGCTGATCCCAGGGGCGAATAGGCAGAGGTCCTTCAGGATCCCTGCCTTCCTTTCATGCGACACAGGGATACTCTCTGTCACTCCAGGGTTTCAGTCCCCTAAAAATGCCTTCAGAACCACCCAGAAGGATTGGAAATCATCCAATCCAGGAGGATTCATAAATTTTTTAAAGCTGGAAAAGATCTTAACAATCAGCTAGGAACAGACACATACGTGATTTGTCTAATTATAAGAGTGATTAATTCAGCCTATTGCTTTCCTAAGCTTAAGGTATGATGTGACAAATACAAAAGAAAAATTAGACGATATATGTTCATAACCCCTCTCTCACGCACACAGACCCAAACACAGACCACTTTGTCGGAAGGTTTCCGTTTTTTACCTCTTTTGAAGTCAAGCCTTTTTAATCGAGGAGATGGGTAGAAAAGAATTTGAAAGAAGACTGGAAAGTCTGTATTGATTTACATTAGAAAGGCAGACTCAAGAAACGATATAGGAGGGCAGAGAAAGAAAAACTCCTACTCAGGCTTGGTCTGGGAAGGGTTTCTGGGCAGAATTAGTGCTGAGTCGTTGGGGGTCTGGCTGAGCTGAAGAAGGGAGATTCTGGAAGGATGGCATGAATGGAATTTTTTGTCTGGTACCTCCCATGTCTCTCTGTAGAATGCTCAAAATGGTTTTAAATTCTCTTTTAAACACTGGATAACATTTAAGTTTATATTTGTTTGCTTTCTTAATCTAAAACAGATAAATGACACTTTGCCTAAATTGGATAGAGGTGGGTGTTGTATTCTAACATATAGAGGAAGAAGTTAAGGTTTCCACTTCCGACCAAAATGGAACAACAGAGAACAAATTTGTGTTTCTATTGAAGCCGACCAAATAAACGAAAAAATATATATGAAGCAATGGACTTCCAGAGTCTGGACAGTGATCTCTGAGGGAAAGGAAGCCTATCAGGTGAACTTACAGTTGCTCCAGTTTCCTCTTTAGAAATTTTCCAGGTTGCAGTTCGGAGAGGGGGGCCCAGACGGAGCATGGTATGGCAGACTCTCTGAGTTGCAGAGACAAAGCTGAGAGTCTGGGGACATCAAGGTGCTAGACTTTGTAGAACAGAGTACTGAACAAGTGAGTGTTGCACAGTGAGAAAACTCTGAGGATCTCAAGAGAGTCCTTCTTGATTATTCAGCATAGTGTTAATTAGCAGATCAGAGGAAGGAACTTACCTAATTCCAGGGGGAAAAAACACTTGAGAAGATTAGAGAGAACAGTACCCAGTACTCATACATACAGGAAGAGCGTCTGCCTCTATCGATCAGAATGGAAATCCTCATAATTCATGGGGCATTGGGTACAGTGTTCAGAAAGGTTATGCTTCAGTAGTAGGGAAAATATAGACCTAGATCAAATGCAGACCCAGTCCCTCTTATCAAAACTTAAAACCAATGTCTGAAAGGATTGAACTATTTCCAAGTAACTTATTGTGTCCCAGAACAAAGCTCAAAAATATTTATAAAAATACAAAAATATTGATTAGAAAAGATATCAACAAAATAGTGGAATAGGAGTTTTCTACATCTTCTTTCAAAAAAACATTGATTTTGGGGTGCCTGGGTGGCTCAGTCGTTAAGTGTCTGCCTTCGGCTCAGGTCATGATCCCAGAGTCCTGGGATCGAGCCCCGCATCGGGCTCCCTGCTCAGCGGGAAGCCTGCTTCTCCCTTCCCACTCCCCCTGCTTGTATTCCCTCTCTCGCTGTGTCTCTCTCTGTCAAATAAATAAATAAAATCTTTAAAAAAAACAAAAACAAAAACAAAAAAAAAAACATTGATTTTGATAATCACTCACAGACAAGAGTATCTTGTCCAGGAGTCCAGAAAAGTTCCAACACTGTGGGAGGGGGAAAAAAAAAGGAGATAAGGTGCAGTGAAGGGATCAGTTTCACTTTATCCACCTCTCCTCTCCCCCAAGGCAGCACACCTCAGCGCCAAGAGAGACTGTCTCAGCCAGTGATTTCTCCTACAGAGAAGGTAACAGTGCCTGAGTGAGTGCTTGACTTCTCCAGCCTTCCCCAGTTTTGAGACATGCTGCCAGAGAGGCCCATTTTTTCTCATCCCATCCAGAATACTAAGGTGTGCTGCTGAACTAGGATGGGAAGGGGTTGGGAAAACAGCTGCCAGGGCTCTCAGGAAGCATCAAGGGGACACAGATTCTACTGCCTGCTCTGTAGACTCCATCAGGAAGCCCACCCAAGAGCCACCTGGGACACCTCACCTGGTATCAACTTAAAATAGACTGTTAGCAATATAAGTTGTATGTGTAGGTAACCACAAAGCAAAACCTGTAGTAAATACAGAAAAATAAAGAGAAAGGAATATAAGTATACTGCAAAAGAAAGTTATGAAATCAAAAAGGAAGAGAGGAAGAGAGGAAAGGAACTGAGAGGAACTACAATAACAGCCAGAAAATAATCAAGAAAATGGCAATATGCACATACCTATCAAGAATTACTTTAAATGTAAATGGACTACATTCTCTAATCAAAAGACAGAGTGGTTGAATGGAAAAAAAAAAAAAGACTCATCTGTATGCTGCCTACAAAAGACTCACTTTAATTTTAAGGACACACAGACTGAGAGTGAAGGTGATGGAAAAGGACGTTTCCTGCAAATGGAAACCAAAAGAAAGTTGAAGTGGGTATACTTATATCAGACAAAATAGACTTTAAAACAAAGACTATAATAATAGACAAAGAAAGGTGTTATGTAATAATAAAGGAATCAATCCAATGAGAAGATATGATATTTGTAAATATTTATGAACCAAACATAGGAGCACCTTAACCAATAAAACAAATATTAACAAACCCAAAGGGAGAAATAGACAGCAATATAATAATACTAGCAGACTTTAATACCCCACTTACATCAATGGATAAATCATCCAGATAGAAAATCAATAAGGAAATATTGGCCTTAAATGACACATTAGACCAAATGGATTTAACAGATATTTATAGAACATTTCATTCAAAAGCAACCAGATGCATATTCTTCTCAAGTGCACATGGAACATTCACCAAGATAGATCATATGTTAGGCTACAGAGCAAGTCAATAAATTTAAGAGGATTGAAATCATATCAAGCATCTTTTCCAACCACAATGGAAAACAGCATATACTATTTAGACATCAGGGCAAGTATAAATGAATCTTAATCAAGACAAAAAACAAAAGCTTAAACACATTTTCTTTAATTCTTTGGTTGCTATAAAATGTTATCAAAATATTATCATTTAAACAGAGGGAAGTGTTAGCTTATTTGTGTCCATTTCATAGTAACATCTTCTTTAAACCCAAAATTGTGTTTTGTTTCTATGGCAAGTTTATATCATTGTTTTAAAAAAATTATTCTTAAAATCACAAGTTGAGAAAAATTAAAAACCATGATGTGAAGTTACAATAATATATGGAGATATATGCAGAATACTGTGCATTTCACAGATTACTTGGCAATCTTCTGATTGTTAAAGTTTCTTCAGAAATAAATGCAGATGGCTAAATTTTATCAAAGAATTTGTGCATTTCTTTTTTCATACAGAAGTTTGTAAATATTGTTTTAAATCTCACAATAATAGTGTATACACCGAAGGCCTAGGGAAGACCTGAACTCATCTCATTTCACCTGATGATCCTTGTGCTGTCCTAATGTTTCATCATATTTGGGAAGAATTACAGATAATCAAGTAATTGATGGAGTACAGAGCCTCCTTTTAACATCTAAACTTTATTCTTAAAATTCTAAGTACAATAAAGTGTTTGACATTAAGCGCCAATTTTCATGTTCACTGGGGTAAGACAGCGTCAATTTTTCAGCATGGCATTGAGTGGGGCAGACAGACAGGAGGATATGGCCCTGAGGTCTATGGAGTGAAAGTTTTGGCAGGAAGATGAAAGAAAGAGTGGCAGACTGTACGTTCGGTTCAGGGATGCTCACAACTCTATTGACCAACCTACATGCCCTTCTGCAATGACTTCTTGACATTCCCCCTCAAAAAGTAGAATTTAGGGGCGCCTGGGTGGCTCAGTTGGTTAAGCAACTGCCTTCGGCTCAGGTCATGATCCTGGAGTCCCGGGATCGAGTCCCGCATCGGGCTCCCTGCTCAGCTGGGGGTCTGCTTCTCCCTCTGACCCTCTTCCCTCTCGTGCTCTCTGTCTCTCATTCTCTCTCTCTCAAATAAATAATAAATAAAATCTTTAAAAAAAAAAAAAAAAAAAGTAGAATTTATTTCTCCACTTCATAGAACTTGGTGGACCCTGTGTCTTCTTGTGCAAATAGAAATAAGCGCAGAAATAGTACCATGCCAGTTCCAGGCTTCAATTTTATCTGGCCTGAGAGCTTCTGCTTCCTTCCTCTTGGAAGCCATATGCTACATAGTTAAGTGGCTCTACCAGAGAGTACCATGCTATAAAAAGTCCCAGTCAGGTGGTGAGACCCTGAAGGATGAGAAACCATGTGGAGAGGGACAAAGAAGCCAATGAGCATTGAGATACTAGACCTGTGAGTGAAGAAGCCATCCTGAAAGTGCATCTTCAATCCCAGCTGCCCCGGGTGATATCACATGAATCAGAGACAAGCCTCCCAACCAAGTTCTTCCCAAGTTCCTGACACACAAAACTGTGCAAAGTAACATGGTTGATATAAGCCACTAAACTTTGTAGCAATGTTGTTTTTTTTTTCCCCAGAATAAATAACTGAAACAGAAACTGTATCTTGAGATTACATCCTGCTGTAACAAAAACCTGAAACAAAAAGCATTTGCTTTAGAGCTAGAAGGCAGATGGAACCTAAAGAAGTCTTGGGAAGACCATTAGTGAAGAATGAGGATATTGTGATTGGAGCTAAAGAGACACTTTGTTATGGAGGAAAGTTTGTTAACACTGTCACCCATGATAACATGGAAAATAGAATGTACCTACCTGGCGCATTTTGCTAAGGAGACTTCCAGGCAGAATGATGAAAGTGACAACTTTTTTTAGTGGCATGGTAAAGAGAGAGAGAAACAAGTTCAAAATAGAATTATAGAGCATCTGAGACAGTTTTTCCATCTAAAGAAAAGTTTCTCAAAGTAAGAAATGGTCTCAGGGTGAAGATAAAGTCAAGGATACAATGCTAAGATCCTTTGTTGAGAACTCAAAAAGATTTAAGGCTATGATCAAAGACTCTCTAAGAATAAAAGAATGAGACTTCTAAGAATCATGAAGATATGCCATTTAGATACTTAGCTAGATAAAAGGATGTTTATGGATCCTAAGGGTGTTGTCCCACAGCCATCTTGACTTTCAGAGTAGAAGAACCTGTATGTAAGAGATCAACATACCTGGCTTTTGCCTAGTAGACTGATTTATAAGAAACTCATGAAGTTTGTAAGAAAATTTTACTTGCTAGCTTGGATTGAAAAAGACAGAGATAGTTCAAAATGAAAAAAAGTCCTCCGGGCCCCCAATCTTCTGGGGCTGGAGGCAGGCTGGGCAAGATCTGCAACTTCATACATAGACCAAAGCTCAAAGCTCAGAGCACAGAGCCTAAATCCATAGAGAATCACTCCCAAGGAGTGATTCTCAAACAGAATCAGGGCCTGTTTCAAGGAAAAGGCAACATGCGTCTGGCTAGATTTCAGAAATGCTTTTTATCAGTGACTGTTACATACATCCCATTTTACTCTCTCTGCTTTGGGTATTGGGCCAATTCTTACAATGCCCCATTCTTCAATCAGCATTGTATGCTCGATGTGTGGGAGACAGATAACTTGTCTCCTCAGTTCACAGGTCTCAGATTGAGAGTAATTACACTTGAGAAACCTCTGCCATAGCTGGACCTTGTTTAGGTAGTGAGCTCCTGGACTTTGAGCTAATGTCATACTGAAATGAGAACATGAAGGCCTTGAAATGGGACTGAGTGTATTTTGCATATGGCAGAATAGTCCATTGTAATGGCCAGAGGCAGACTGACAAACCGTCTTGTTCTCTAAATACATGCAACTTCTCATATTAAGAAGTGGACTCTAATGTCTTCTCTTTGAATATTATAGACTAATCCCAGTGGCTTAACTGACCCGTGAAATATAGTGGAAATGACAGTCTGGGACTCCTGAGGCTAAATCATAAGCAGCCTTTCAGTTCTAACTTGAGTTTCTTGGAATATGTCCCATAAGACATCACGTGGATCGGAGACAAACCTCCCGACCAAGTTCTTCCCAAGTTCCCAACGTACAAAGTTGTGAGCCAAGTAAAATGGTTGTTATAATATATTGTATCAAATATGGAATATATAATAACACAATATATACTGTATTAATATAATACAATTATACATGTATAATATATATTTCATTATATATGATGTAATACATTATGTATCATATATCTATATAATACCTAATGGTTGTTATAATCCCTCTCAAACCTAGGAGCCATGCTGTTGAAAGCTCAACCACCACATTGTGTGTTCCAGTCAACAACCCGAGGCGCCCTCAGCCAAGGGCTGGTCTGAATAGCCAGTCACGTGAGCGAGCCATCTTGGATGTTCAGGCCAGTTTGAACCTCACACGACTCCAGCTTCACGTACCATCTGCCTCCAACATGAGAGACACTGAGTGAGAGATGAGAATAAATTGTTGTTTTAAACTGTGAGGTTTGGGATAGTTTGTTACACAACAGTAGATAACCTATACAAAAGGTTTGTATTTAGCCAGAAGAAAGGAATTGTTACTTTAGTGATGTTACTTCAGTTGAAACATGTCCATATGTCAAATTGTAACAGACCCTACAGATTACCCTGCATTCCTGCACTTCCTTTGCTAGACATCATTGATTAAGGAGCCAAATCCCTT
This sequence comes from Phoca vitulina, assembly GCF_004348235.1. Lineage (NCBI taxonomy): Eukaryota > Metazoa > Chordata > Mammalia > Carnivora > Phocidae > Phoca > Phoca vitulina. Next base: position 65,542,167 of record NW_022589712.1, on the reverse strand, counting down.
GCAGTGTGGAGGATAACACTCTCTCCAGTTGCCAAAAAAGAAAAGAAAAATTGTAAAATTTGCACATGACTTATGATCCGGGTTGTACAAATGTTTGCATACTCAGTACTTCTAAAAATAACAATAATATAATTTAAGGTCACCTTCCTTGATTTTATTTGAAAGTGAGATATGTACGGAAAACATATGGGGAAAACATTTTTAGTATAATTTGTTGGAAGGGCAAATATGTTAATGCACACATTTTAAAAGAAACATTTTCCATTATCTCTTTTTGAAATATGATAGATAAAAGGTTTTAGAATCTGTCCCACTGGATGTTTCCAACATATGAGAACTCTCCCAAGATGATTACACTTCTTTAGGAGTGAACCAAACCAGCCTGAGGTAAAGCATTTATTTTTGGTCTTTGGGATTCTTAGCAATCCTCTTGCTCCTCAAACCCCTGCCATATCAGCAGTGCTCACATACGCCTCACATCCCTTTATCTTTCCCAGTATTAGTCTTGTAGGCCTGACTACAATGCTCTTCCTGCAAGCCACTGAATGGTGAGGAACCTGATTTTTTGTATTCCTCCCAGAACCTGGCCTGGCGACATGCTCAAAATAGCTGCTCAGATACCTGCTGAACGAGAGCATATCTTCAAAGTACAGGGAATGGAAAACCACACTGCATTTCATTTCTACCCTGGGCAAGGGTTCTTTAGCTGTGCTCACCGTAGACTCTGTTCCCAGAGAAGCATTTCACATTAGCACGCATCATTATTTTCAAAGAAAATCCCCCGTGTTCATGACATAGTCCCACCTAAAGAACACAAATGAAGGTTAGAGAAGGAGATGTGACAGGAGGGTGGTTGTTTGAGAGAAAGATTGGTTTGATCACTGAGCTTTAAAGTCATGATGTGTCATGGAAAGGCTTGGGAGGCCCTGGAGAGTGAAGATCATGGAAACAGACATTGGGTTGTTAGTAGACAGGCAGCATTGAGAAGTTAGAGAAAGCATGAAGCCAGAGCCTGGAGAGTCAGCCAGAGCTAGAGGAGACATACATAGTGACAGAGAACCAGTCATAGGTGGACAAGGAGGAGCCAGCAACGGAACCGACCAGGAGGGCCATGAAAGCCAAGTGAGTGGTCACCTCGGCAGGTCTGGAGGTACTCTTTTGGATGGGTAACACCAATCAAATAGCCAATGCAAAGAGAAGGCTTTTCTTTCAACCCATCTATTTATAAAAAATAAGTACTCATTAACTGCTTATGATGAACTCAGTGCCAGGGTGCTCGGGATGTAGACATATGGACACAGACCCATTTGTTCCTTTCAGAGAACTTATGTTCTAGAACAGAAGTACTTAACCCAATGCCTATCACCAGCCCCACTGGGGTTACACAGATCCTGGAGGGTGAGCAGAGAGAGTTCTTCTGAGGCTGGGACATATTTCTCCCCCATCTCCCCCCAACCCCACGCCCCCCCCCCATTCAGGGGGCCATCTTACCTGCTTTTGTTCTGTCTGGAGATGATCACCCAGCAGCGTCCAAAGGGATGGCCTTGGAATCCTCACTCACTATGGCAGCACCAAACTGAGAAGCCAGTGGAATCCAACCAAGGAAGGCCTCTCCACGAGAGCTCTCACTGCACAGCATTGGGAAGTCACACACATCTCAGCACAGAGGGTCCTCAACACCTGGCGGGGAGCGACCGCTGCCCTGGGTTCTGCCAACTAATGAACGCTGAGCCAGTTATAGATGGCTGCTCTTATTAGGGTGTCAAAGCAGAACCTGCCCCAGGAATTTTTGAACATGGAGCAGGAACATGAACATGGCAATGGCTGAGTAATTTTGTCAAGAACAAAGAGAGCAAAGCTTGTTGCCCTCTACGAAAGGTCAACTATGCCCCCACCTGATTCAGAGGCTCATTCTGTGGACCTGGCATGCTTCCTAAATCTCTTTTAAGCTCTCCGCTCTGGTTCCAACCCACCCAGACACTACCATTGCTCTCGGCATGTTACCACGCAGGCAGAGGCTGCTTCTAAATGATTCCCTTGTTTAAAAAAAAGACAATGAAAGAAAAGAAAGAAAAGCCTATGAGCAACCAGCATTGACTGGCATTTCTCATAAGCTCAGTTTATAATGACAGCCTTGCCTCCTTCATGTGCATTGTTTGGTAGCTTCCTCTCATTGTCACCTGAATACTAATGAGAAACCTGTTCTCAATATCACAGCAAAAGAGAGTTTTTGAAATAAAAATAGGGCATAGGAAGGATAGCTGCCCATAAGAAGCAAGATCTAAAGTAATGAGGGAGAAACAAATCACTAAATAAAGAAACATAAATGCATGTATCCTCATATTATACATGGGCCAGAAGTGATACTCTTCTTTCTAATTTTTTAAATAGTATTTTAGTGAGTCATGTAAGTTCTCATTCTGAGAAATAATTAGTGGTTAGAATTTGAAATTTGGAATCAGACCTAGATTTGAATCTCAGCTCTACCACATTCCAGCTGTGTGATTTTGAGTGAGATATTTAATCACTTATTCTGTCTCAATTTTACCATCTACAAAATAGAGGAAATCTTATTACTCCACAGGCCAAAAAAAATAGATAAGACACCTCTTAACATATGTTAAGCCCTCAAAAAATTGTAGTTAAGTAGCCATGTGAAAAGCCACCTGGGCTCATGTTGAAGCGGACTGGGCTGTGGGGATTGCCCCTGATACCAGCAGTCAGCAGGGGCGGTAAGCAAAGTCCCTCACAGAATCTTGCCTCCAGAAGGCCTGCAGACCTGTTCATGCCCTTATGCACAATGTCCTCATTGCTCATAGATGTCATCATGTCATAGAATGTTCCCACTCTCCAAATGGGCACCAGGAGGAAGTAGAATTTCTAGTCATCTGTGTGTGCTTCTTCATAAATAAGGCAAAGATAAAGAAATTCATCTTCACTAATATTAATAGATGCTTGAGCTGGCCCTGTCACTCTGGGACAACCACACAGGATGGAGATTCTTTGAGAAAGCGGTAAGGTATGATGGGACCCTGACTGTTCCATTAGCTTTTAGCAATTTGCAGTGCTTACGGTTTACCTGTGGCTAAATGCATGAGTTTTTAAGTTTAGCGAAATCAACACTCACAAAATAGATGGGGGGGCTTAAGAAGATTTTCACCAAGTAAGTCTGGCTGTTGATAAGACAAATAATGCCAGCACAAGAGAAGAGACAGAATGACAAGGAAATCTCTAATGTTTGTTCCCTGGACAGGCATCCACATGTGGCCACTTCTTTTGTGAGAAGGACAGGCATGGGGTGCCCCTCTCTGATCTTCCATGGAGAAAGAGGTTGTTGGGTGGGGGGTTGCAAAGAACAGTCATCTGACAGCCTCTGGGCATTCATGCTGTATCCTCTGTTTCTGTTCTACCCTGTCACCCCACCCAGCAATGACTGAGCCGGGGGGAGGGGGGGCCTGGCCATTTCTGCCCCATGTAGGACTCGTCCCGCGCCATCTCTGCTCTAGAGCTCCCTGTTGGCACGTGGTGGAGACATTGTCAGATCTCCAACTCCGTCAGAGGCTTTCCCTGTCCACTCCTGCTCCTCCTCACTTCTGTCCCCCAGCTCTGCCCTCCCTCTCGTGCAAGTCAGCCCTGCTGCCTTGCAGTCTGAAGGCTTTCTTTCCTGTCTGGCTTCATTCTTATTCTACCCAACAAAACTCTTGGACTAGCATCTCAGCCTCACTTCCTAGAGAACCTAAATGACACAGGGAATCAGAAAATGTTTAATAACTGAAACTTGGGACCTGGAAATTGGGTTCCCACAGAAAGTGAATTAATATGATATTATTTGCCTCTTCTTTTGCTTATTCAGTTGTCTACTTTGTTTCCTTGTACCTTTAATAATCAACATTTCACTCACAATTTTCAGTATATCTCACATTGCTTATATCGGATTTGTTTTCACATCATCGTTCACATAGAATCTTGGCAGTTTTGTTATTAAAACACATTTGTCCACTGCATTTTTACAATTCTCCCCTAACTTACCACCAAACTAATTTTTCAAAAAGGTAAGGAATTTTACAATGAATTAATAAGAGATGTATTGAGTTTTTACTCTGTACCAGGCACGGCTGAAGAACCAAAGGTAGCTAACAGCCAAGATTCTGCACTTGTGGCATTTATATTGTCCTGAGGGAGAGAGACAGGTGCTGAGCAAACCAACCCCGTTTGGAGACTGCTCAAACTTACCCAAGGCTTTGTCCCTCATTTTATTCTGGTCTCTGCTCTAATGTCACCTGATAGAGGCCTTCTATGGACTTTTCAACTCAAATAGCATTTTCCCTTTGTCTTGATGACTATTTCTTCCTTGTCCTGCTTGCTTTAGAGTCTATAGTTGTTTATCGCTTTAGCTATTTTCCCCAGTAGAAGGCAATCCTCTTGAAGCCAGGCAAGCTCCATGAAGCCAGGGACTTTGTCCAGATCCCCAATTATCAGAGCTCTTCTCCAACCACATGAAGAGGTAAAAAACAATGACAATGTGACTAGAAGTTGTTCCCCTTAAAATTAAATAAACAAGGAAATTATTTGAAATGTCAAACTGTATTCATTAGTGATATGACAGACCTCTTCTTAAATGCACATTGCTCCTTAAAAATTAGATAATAGTGTGAAGCTATGATGAAAAGAAAACATTTAATATGTTCCCTCTTCAGGTCATTCTTTAGACTGTCCACGTTTGTGTATGTTTTAGACACTCCAATTTATAAGTAAATAAACGTATAAATATTGTGGGTATGCATTACAAATATTTTTTAAATAGAATATACACTCAAATACAGTTGATAACCACTGCTCTAGGAATGAGTTTTAAATTGTTTAATATGATAGAAAATGTTATAGCTAAATTGTGCCCCACATCCTCAAATTGTTACGCTGAATTCTTAACCCCAGTACTTAAGAATGTGACCGTACTTGGAGAAGACATACAGTCTTAAAGAGGTAAGTAAGTTAAAATAAGGTCACTAGCATGAGCCAAATCCAGTATGACTGGTGTCCTTCTAAAAAGAGAAAATTCGGACACAGAGAGACACAGAAAAGACTATCTGAAGACACAGGAAAAAGACAGCTATCCATCCAAGGAGAGAGACAGAAGAAACCAACCCTGTCAACATCTTGATGGCAGACTTCTCTAGCCTCCAGGACTGTAAGGAAATCAATTTCTGTTGTTTAAGCCACCCAGTCTATGGTGTTTGCCTTAGTAGCCATAGAAAACTAATACAAGAGATGATAAATATTTCTTTTTAAAATTTTTTAAAGTAAGCTCCATCCCCAACGTAGGGCTCTAACTCACAACCCTGAGATCAGGAGTTGCATGTCTACCAACTGAACCTGCCAGGTGTCCTGAGATGATACAGATTTCTGTAAAATTCTACATAAATTTGTCCTTACTCTTTCCCAGTTAGTATTCAAGTATTCCTTTTTTTTATGCCCGTAAGTGTGCTTATAGATATTTAAAATCTGATATTTTAAAATTATTATACCATATGAATGATACATCCATTTAAATTACCTATGCCTTCATCTAGAAATCTCCAGAAATAAATAGTAATTATCATATAGTCTGAGATCACTATATATATATGTGAGTGTGTGTGTGTGTATGTGTGTGTGTATGTATATCTGTGTTGAAATTCTTGTAATTTATGTAATTATAAATTTGTCTATTCTTACTAATTATTCTAAGTGGAAAAATTCAATGCTCAAATGGAATGGTTTAGGGGAAAAATAAATATTCTTCCCCAAATTGCAAGGGATTTGTGTATGTTATTGAAATCCATCTGTTTGTACTGAAGTTGAAACCAAGTAGATTGCTAGGAACACATTGCTCAAAAGAGCCAACCTTTTTTGGTCTGTCTGGTGATACACTGAGCTCAGGACTATGAATATGCGTTACCAAAAACACTCAACAGTGTCTCAGCCTCTGCCATGACCCAATATCAGGCATCTAGTAGATGCTGTTGAAATACCACCACTGCCAAATGAAAATGCTATCCAGAAACAAAGAAAAAGATTGGGTTTTTTTCTACTTTTTGTGACAAACCAGTCACAAAAATCTGTAAAACAATACAATTCCAGAAATGATGGATTCTAGCCAGAATTTAATAAGAAATACATACACACACATACACACACACACACGTGGTTAGAAATGCTCCAACTTAATTATTTACAAATTCCTGGGTAAAAAGCAATTTACTACAGACATTCAGATGAGCCAAACTGCACTAATAATAAAGAAAAATAAACTGGCTAAGGAATGTTCTTTTTTACCCACTAATATCCCTAGGAACGAGTCCAAGGTACAGGTTGACATTTTGGCTCACAGATTAAAAGGTTATTTAATGGTGTGAATCAAAGAGTAGATTCTCATTCAAAAGGATAACATTATTAATAATTTTATTGCATGCCATACATCTCAATCATCACAGTGGACAAAAAGGCACAGATGTTTTATTAGACGTTAAGAAGGAATTTATTAAATTAATTGCCATGTAAGTTTTACATTAGTAAAATGTCTAATAGCAAGTAAATCTTTCCAAAAGATTAAGATATAAACTCCAAGGGGGAAGCCTAACGTCAGTACTCCCAATCTTCAATTTCTCTTCTCTCATTCTCCCTAGAAAGGACTCCAGTAAACATTTCGCCCCACCACTCTGCAAACACCGCTGTTGTAAAGGTCACCCTGGGTCGGTATTCAGTGTGCGTTTTATTTGATTCATCTGTGACATTTGACAGAGTTGATCCCTCCTTCCTGCATGAGGCCCTCTTTCCCATCTCCTCGAATAACACTCTTTTCTGGGTTTCTTCCTTTCTCCTTCATCTCTTTTGCTGGTTTCTCTTCCCCTCCCTGGCCTTGGGAGTGCCCCAGATTTGTCCTTGGCCCACTTCTCTATCTGCATTCATTCCTGATGATCTCATCCAGTTTCATGGTTTTCCTTGCCATCGACATGCACTTCAGTGTCTACTCTAAAACACAGACCCTCTTGTCAAACTACTGCTCACCATCTCCACTTCTTTATCCAATAGCCCCTGCTCCAAATCAACATCTACAAAAACAAACTAATTACTACCTAGCTTCAAACAGACTTTTCTTCCAGGACCCTCATCTGCCTTTATCTTCTTCAGTTGTTTAGTCCTTCGAGTAACCCTTTACTGCTCTGCTCCTTTAGCCCCCATCTTACCTCTGATCAGTGTCAATTTGCCTCCACCCTCAAAATAGATCCACAGTCTAATTTTTCTTACCAACTCCACCACTGCCACCAGCTCCAAGCTACCATCATCTCTCTCCTGGATATTGCTTCATTAGGTGGTCAGGCTGTGTCACAGGATAGAATATAACATGGATGCAACCAAGGTCAAAAGACAGACAAGTGGGCGCCTGGGTGGCTCAGTTGGTTAAGCGACTGCCTTCGGCTCAGGTCATGATCCTGGAGTTCCGGGATCGAGTCCCGCATCGGGCTCCCTGCTCAGCAGGGGGTCTGCTTCTCCCTCTGACCCTCTTCCCTCTCGTGCTTTCTGTCTCTCATTCTCTCTCTCTCAAATAAATAAATAAATAAATCTTTAAAAAAAAAAAAAAAAAAAAAAGACAGACAAGTATCACACAGGGAAGAGACCCAAGTATGACTTGAGGTCGCCAAGACAAACAACATGCACACCAGGCCCAAGTGGTACAGTAAGAGGAGAGAGAGAGAGGACACATGATCCAGCCCCTTGCAATGTGTTGGTCTCCTATGGCCAGAGGATGCATTCTCCAGCTGAGGTGGGCATGCACTCCAATTTATAGTAAAAGGACCTCAACCCTGAACCAATGAGGTCTAAGATACAGAAAGCTGGGAGCATGTCTGAGGGCCATTGACATGGGCATAGCCAAGGAAAGTCTCTATGTGTCTGATCTGTGGGAACCGGGATGTCCTGACTCTGCTCTGAGCTCTTTGCATGCAGTGTGATTGTGAGCTTGCCAGTTCATCCGGTATAAAGCACAAGGTTCTTCTTGGGAACAGAAGGAAGGCATCAGCTGTGCTAGGATCCTTCCCTCACAATACTCTTGGTGGGCTTCTCCCCGGATCCTGTTCTCCACAAAGTAGCTGGAATAATCCTAAAACGGTACATCAGAGCATAACACTTCTCTGTTTAAACCGTCCAGTGTCTCACTATTTCACTCAAAATGAAAGCTGGAACTGTTACAATGGTCCAGAAGCTTCTACATAATCTCTGCTCCTTATTACCTTTCAGATTTCCTGTTAGTCTTCTCTTGCTTATTTTTTACTGTTCCTCAAATTTATCCAGCTTTTTTCTACCTCAGAGCTTTGCACTTGCTCTTCCTGGAATTCCTCCACCCGGAATGTTCTGGCTTCTTCATTTGCATTAAGAGTACTTAAATCATGCCCTCTTCCTGAGGTCCACACAGACCTGGGGCTTCAACAAAGCCTACGGTCCTTTGCCCCCTTTTGACTATATTTCTCTTCATAGCATTATCAACATCTAACAAACAATGTATTTTACTTAATCATTTTGTTTGTTCGTTACCTTTTTAGAGACTAGAATGTGAAGTATTTAAGTTTCTGTGGACTTTCATTCACTGCTATAACCCAGCCTAAAACAGTGCTTTCTTGCATACAGTAAGCTTTCAGAAAGTAGGTGTTGAATAAATGCAAATAGTGACTCTAACCATTATTGTACTTAATTCCACCAGATGGAAACATGGGTTATACCAAAACCTTTTATAATGATGGTTTGAAGGGAAGAATTAATTGTTAGACTTATTGATCACTACATATGTTCCAAGAACATTCTAAGTTATTTACATAAATTAACTCATTTCATTCTTACAAAAGCCCATGGAGACAGGTGCCATTATCATCCCATTTTACAGAGGAGGAAACAGATAAACTGAGTGTGCAAAGTTTTGGAATTACTAAGTGACATACATAGGATATCCAAATAATCTAGTTTAGGTTTTATGCTCTTAAACACCAGAACTTATTAACTCTCCTCAGTTAGTGATGTTAACAATTGAGATCTCATTTTCTAGTAACAGAAATCAAAGCCAAATTAGTTTACAGCTCAAAAGGAATTTATTGTCACGTTTTACTGGGATAGAACTGGTCTCAGTGACTCAAGGGACTCAAATTTTATCTTTAGGACTTTCCTACTCCCTATATAATCTCTGCTTTTCTGAGCACATTTCCTTTCCTTTCTTTTTTTGTTTTGTTTGTTTATTTTGTTTAGTTTTCTTTTTTTCAGATAGATTTTCGTCACAAGATAGCAGGTGAGGGGAGATTGGCAACAGTGCATGGGTCCTAAAATCCTCGTTTAGCAAATCCTGAGATAGGAGAACGTCTCCATCTCTCAGCATTGGTGTGCCACATTCTGATCGTCTCTCTTTGGTGAGATATCCATCCTTGGTCTCTTCACAGTAGTCAGGTGGTGCTTTGTCATGACTGATCAGGCCTGGACCACATAACCATCCTGTGGCTAGTTAGGGTCTTTGCACTGGCAGATGACTAGAATCGTATGAAGCAAGATTGTGGACAGTGAGAAAACAAAAACCACTTGTCCACTATTACCTATTTTGTCAGATGGTCAGAGTGTAAACCTGATGTGTGCTGATGTTGGACACTCGTACCTCCTTGCTCCAAGCCTGCCTATTGTCTGTGTCCCCATGCTGTCACCCTGTGCCATCTCTCTGTGAAAAGCTGCTCAGGGGAGGGTTCTAATAATAAGCCATAATACATTTGTGCTTGTTAACTGAATGTTTTACGTTCCCCAAAGTGCTTGGAATCATAACCTTATTTAAAGTTGTAGACTGATTGTCTCTACTCTCTTAAATTAAATGTAAGAGTACTCACAAAATTATGGGAGGCAGAATTTTTTGATATAGATTTTTTTTTCTCAGCACAGTAAAAATTATTTAAAGCACCATATGTATGTACACATACATGTACATATGTGACTAGACTTACCTTTTGATATATATGATTGACTAACATGTATGGTAATTTTCTAGTCCAGTCTAGACATTAAGGGGAATCTGAAAAAGTTTTAAATTAGAATATTCACTCTATTTAGAATTAACATTTTTATGGCAACCTTTATAATCAAACCTTACAGTGTTTCTTTAATAACAAAAAATCTGCTTATTGTGCTTTGTGCAGATATTTACAAATCTTAATTTTAATTTTTATTTCTCTCAACAATTTTGTGAGGCAGTAATTATTCTCCCTTGTTCTAAATGAGACAACTTTGACTCGGGGTGCTGAATAATCTCCCAAAGTCATAGCTAGTTAATGGTAGAGTTGATATTTTAACTGTTCAACTCCAAAAACATCATTTAAATACTTGTAAGAGAAGAACAAAATATAACGGGATCTTCACAGGAGGAAGAGGGATGTCCAGGTAAGAAGTAGGATTTGTAGGACCAGAGTATGCAGGATGCATGTGACAAACACTGAGGAAATGTTAGCATTCTAGTCTGAGGGCTTTTTGAAGGAAACATGGCTGCCTAAAGCATGAGCTGTGCATCAAAGTGATATCTAGCCTGATTGTAGAGGATTTTCATCACAAGCAAGTTTATATACCTAATTTGCTAATCATGGCAACCTATTGAACATTTTCTCCATACCAGGCAATTAGTGTTTTTACTCATGTGATGATACTCTAATGGGAGTATATTCTGACACTCAGCAACATGAGTAGAACTGTCGTTAGTCTTGGTTCTTGCTATTTGTGCCATGGTACACAGCTCGGAACCTATTGGTAATTGGGGAACATTTAAAGACCCATATGTCTCCTCTTTCAGACTTTATCCCAGTGTCTGAAATGACCAGCAATCACACAATTCTTACTTTTATTTTTTCATTATTTCTTATAACATTATTTACAACAAGGAATTATACTAAATTGCCCAGAGCAGAAAATTTATGGCAAAGTCCAGATGAAAAACCTTGGATACCAAACCGTAAGAATGAATGTCCCAGTTGGTACTCAGGAGCCACTCTAGAGTTCAGAATTGTCAAATCCAGTACAAGAACATGAAGACTGGCTGGCCGAACAGGGCTTTCTTCCTCTCTGACTTGCGGGGTGGGTGGCCCACCTCACCACTCAGCCCTAATGAGCTGGCCAGCCCAGGATTCAAGACCAGACCAGTGAAAGTCTGCAACTACCTCAGGATGTTAGGAGATAAAAAAGACTCTTGCCCTGATAAGAAGGTGTCTTAAATTACACCTGTGTTTTCCATGTAGAGAAGACATGGTCTAAATCCAGATACCAATAAGTTGTGTGGATTGAGTACAAAAGGGGTAAAAGGCAATGCAATTTTTTCCTATCAACCAATATGCGTGGAAAAACTAATTTGGGTCTGCTGTGAGGAAACTGACCAAAACATCCCAAGCCCCACAGCTGTTATGAAAGAATGGCCCTGTTGGGATATGAGTCTGCCCTTGGATTCTGCCTCGGGCTCTTTGCAGACAATTCTTTGCCAAGAATGGCAGGAACAGCTGGGTGGCAGGAGAGCGCCTGAGATACCGGGCAACTATATAAACTTGTCCCAGCCTCATGACTGCTAAAGAGCTCTTGTTGAACTTGTCTCTTTGAAAGGGGGCAGGGGGGGGAAAGCACTATGGAACTGATATTTATACCCAGAACTCATATCAAAGCTGACACATCCGATACACATTCAAGCTACTATACTGGGCTGTGATAATAATTATTCTGACTGTTGATATCATTGTGTTCACACTACTACCCAGAAAAATTGCACCTTGAGATTGTTGTGTTGATTCAGATTTGAATCTATTCATGTCTAGAGCATATAGAGATACCAAAATAATTTCAAAATCTTTCCTCAGTGGAAGGTATGATGTCAGGAACATCTCTCTAAAGCAAGATTGAGCTAAAGCATGATTTAGTGACCCAGGAGAGAAAACCTTGAGTTAAACTTGGCTTTTTTTTTTTTTTAACTAGCAATTTTCTGAGGAAGTTAACTCCTCTGTCTTCATATCTGTTAATGTGAATAATAAGAATAACAGACCAAAGACAATTGGCTAGGTATAGTATAAGTTTCATTCTCCTAAAAAGATGCCAGAAAATACTAATGCCTGTCTGTACATATACTATCCAGTATAAGGATATAGTTATTCTATTCTTTGTGTAATAAAAATGTGAAAAGGCCAGTATTAACAATATTGTTGGGGGAAAAATTGGACAGATATTTTGAAATCTTCACATAGAAAGATCAGAATGATAGGCCCAATAGGGACCTTAGATGGCCTAATTCAGTCACTCTCAAAGTGTGTTCCCTAACCTAGCAGCATCAGCATCATTCGGGGACTTGTTAGACATGTAAATTCGCCCACCTGACCTGAAAGCCAAAGAATCAGAAACTCTGGGTAGAGTGCACCGAAGGGGGAATGGAGGCTCAGACAGGTTACCAGAGTCATTATTTCGGGCAAAGTGAGATTAGAAACCAAGTTTCTTTTGCTGGTGCTATTTGTTCTTTTCATACCTAAGCGCTTGCTTAGATTTTGAACTTGAGTTATGAATTAAGTAATCATTTGCTTTAAAGAATAGCCATGAGAACTGGGAAGTAAAGAGGTCTGCAGGGTAGAAGCGAAGAAGCAGAACCACGGTGGCAGGATCGTGTTTTTCTTGAGGATTTCAGTCTTGAATCATTAGCAGACACCCGGCATTCTGCTACAACTTTAGGGCACTAGTAACATTAATTTTAGGTGTTTGTAATTAAAGATTCTAAAATTGCTATAGTCTTTCCTGCTGTTTCAGTTTTAAGTTGCTTAGATGTTTTCTCATATTTTATACCACTTATGCTCCTTTTTTTTCTCCAAATAGCATAAATCATCAGGCCTCCCAAGCACCTGAAGACTAGGTCTAGGTTTTTTCCAGCATCTACTGGGAGGATGGAGTCATTTTTGTTGATTATTCAGTTTTCAAAATGTTTTCATATTGCCTATTGAAGTTTATTAAAGTATTTCTTTCAATATTTTAAAACCATACTTCTAATTTGGGAACTTCAAGATATCAAATTCTGTTATGTTTCTAATTGGAAATTATTTGAAAGACTAAACCCGTCACTAAACAAGCCTGAAATAAAGATGATTTTTAGTAAAAACATTTCTTGATTTACATTTTTTGATCATTTAATGGAGCGTGTAAGAAATTTACATTCCACGGTTCTTAAAAACTTTTATGACAAAATTCCAGGGTTATACACCTGTATTTCTCCTGCTCAGCAAGAGCCCATTTAGAAACAGGAAAGCAGACAAAAAACAAATAATTTAAGTTATTGTGGTATACAGCAAAGAGCGTGATGTTTCGGAGTCAAATATAGCTATCAAGGCTATCGGATCCTGGATATGTTACTTAACTGCTCTAGAACTTGGCTTTCCCATTTGTGGACTGAGAATGGTGATAGTACCTGTCTCATAGAATTATGATAAATAAAAAGAGGCCACCATATTGAGTCTAGCAATGTACTCCCGTACGGGTGGCTATGATGTAATGATGTCAACCACAAATACCCATCAACGTTTAATTATTAGATTTATATGCCTCTTTATTCTCTCATCAAGGGACTACATAACCCTACGTGTTCCTAATATGTATGAAAGTGTGTGTGTGTATTTTCAGCAGCCTCGACTACCCCAGCATCATCTCTGAATTAAGAACAATTTTTATTCTTGCAATTCTGTTTATGTTTATCACTACTTCTGATATGGTTTTTCAATCTGCATCCAAAATGTAGTGAATTCATTTTTAAATGGTAACTCTTCTTTTTAGAATTTATAGACAATTAGCTTATTAGATATTCCATCTAAAATGTATGCAATTATGGAATGACAGTAATTTACAAGAGGAACTGTTGAATTCTAGGCATTGTCTTAGCACATCAGAACACATATCACCTTGTGAATGTAGCTACAAGAAAAACTTAACATTGCTCAGGTTTTTGTTTTTTTTAATTGGAAGTCCTTGAAAGAAACCAGTTATGGGTTAAGCTGTTTGAGTTTGATGTTGTAAAGAGCCTGGCCCCTGATGCCCCTGTGATTGTCAGATAATAAGAGGGTGAAAGGAGGGATGTGAGGTTTACACCCTAAATGGGAAATAAATATTCTTCTATTTAATGTATAAGTTTGTATTTTTTAAGAGCCTCACTAATGTATATCCAGATGGTGATAATTCACAGAGTCTTTAGTATTTAAAATGTATATGTGTTTATTCTGGAAAAAAAGAAAAAGAAAAACCTTTTGGATTTTGTTAATTATCAATCCATTTATGTAAAAACAAAGACCGCATGTAAGTGATAGCAAGTATTTGGTCAGAAATAAAATCCATATATACTCATGTTTCTAAATATCTGAACAGCATATCACATTGGCCAATAAATAATGACTGGCTTTTAAGCTTTCCTTCAGGATGTTTAGATGTTACACATTTACTTAAGCTCTGTGTTAATTGTATTATGTTACAGTGAGCATGGATTCTGGGAATAACTTACCTAGGTTTGAATCCTGGCTCCTGTGGTTTATTCTGTGTGTAACTAAGGAAAATCATTTAATCTCTCTAATCTTATTTCCACTTCTAGGAAGCGGGGATAATAAAAATTCTTTCCTTACTGAACTTCAGAAGACATAATGGAAATAATTCGTGTACCATATTCCTGGCTAAATGTTAACTACTATTACTATTAATAGAATTTTAACCATTATTATTTTTATTACTGATTATTTAAATATATTTGGAAACTATGCTTAGTTAATACTAGTTACGAAAAGAAAGAAAACAGATAAGCTCCAGAGCTCCTAATTTATAGTCAATAAATTAAATTTGCCAGAGGGAAGGAGGGTGGGGGATGAGTAAAATGGGTGAAGGAGAAGAGGAGATACAGGGTTCCAGTTAAGGAGTGATATAAGACAGGAATAAAAGCCACAGCAGAGGGATTCTAGCCAATGATATAGTAACTGTGTTGTATGGTGACACACGGTAGCCAGACTTGTGAGCACAGCATTATGTAGAGAGATGTTGAATCACTATGTTATACACTTGAAACTAATGTAGCATTGTGTGTCAACTATATTCAAATAAATAAATGAAAATAAAAGTTTTAGAGACTGTGAAAAAAATTTGTACTATTAATTATAAATATCTAAAGAACACTTCTAATATTTAAAATATCAGAAATCACAAAACAATTTCAGTACTATGAAATCTATGGAAATACCTTTTGTCTCGTTTTCAGTCCATCTAAAATGGTTCTGAAAGCATATTTACCTCAAGTGTCTAATAAAAATCAGACAAACTTTGTAAGCATTTCTGTATTTTGTAAAGATGTTACAAAGCCCTATTATTACGTGTCTGAAACTTGCCATTTATTTGAAAATCCCGATGATGAGCTAGAGCTGAAAATATTTTCCATGAAGAGGCAAAATCATGATGACTACTATAGAGTTAAATTGGCGTACTCATACAGAATCACTTAGAATTCTGAAATAATAACATAGGGAAATTTTTTTTAAAAAAAGTCTTAGCCTTTGGTATTCTACATGCTATAGAATGACCCACAGGGAAATATAGTGCTATTTCGTGAATCTTTTACAAACCTGAAGGATGTATTTAAATCGCCCCCAAACAATTTTATGACAATGATAAACATATTTCTGTTGATCCAGAGGGATGATCTCAACTTCCCATTTCTTGGCTAAGGAGGATTAACATAATTAAGATGAATATCCTTCCCCGTACATTCCCCCATTGTAGATATGTCTAAAGCTTTATGAAAAATCACGGGACAGAGGCACTGTTTCATTTTCCCTGAGGTTATGAGGGGTGGGAATGGAAAGGAAACTTGCAAACAATCATCATTTATAAGATTTCTTTTAAGTAAGGAAGGAGCTGAGAGAGTGCTATTCTGGTCCATCCCAAAGCCTGTAAATCCACATTCCACATCAGCGGTTCCCAAACTTTGCTGCAGAATAAAATCACCTGGATTTAAAAAAATAAAAATCCCCATGTGTAGATTGCAGCTCTGACAAATTATATCAAAATACCACTGGTGGGAGCAAGACATCAATATTTTTAAAAGACCCCCAGGGGATTCTTCTGTGTGTCCAAGTTTGGGAATCACTGGCTTAAATGTGAGCTTGGAGACCTCAGCCCTGGGCTCTGCTCTCTCTTCTTATATGTAACATCAGCTTGCAAACTAAAGTTTTTCACACTCAAGCATAGACATTTAGGCTAAATTATTTGGGGTTGCCTCCTGACTATGAATTTTGGCTTTTGTTTGAAGTAATACCCAAATAAAGTGGGAAATTAAAAGAAATTTAAGAAATTTCTATCTGGCAAGATTTCAAACTGTGTGAGCAACATAATCAGGGCTGCTCTAGAGGGCATGAATGGAGTGCTAGCTGTTATGAGCCTGGAAAGAGAATTAGAGTGCTTGGGCTTAGATAATCACGGGAAACATTTAATTTATCGCTTCTTAAGCAATGGGAACTCTAATTCCAACTATAAACAAGAAGGCTATTCTCCTACACTTTTTTGAAGTAAAATTATTTTTTTAAATTCCAGGGTCCCTCAAGGTTTTTGACAAATGATTCCCAATCCGGTGATGGTGTGAGACGTGCTAGTTATCAGAAGAGCTTTGACCAGTTGTGCTTCTATTTATCTCTAAAGACAGTTAAGCAATTGGCAAATGCTTCTTGGTAGTGCTATGAAAATTACGTGAGGTAAACACGGAAATTGTACTTCTGTCAAGATGATCTTAGGTGACCTAATACCATGTAATTTATTTGCTTACGTGATTATTTTTGGTTATTTAAAAAATAAGGCCAAAGGCCAACTCTGCTTTCTTTTTCTTCTTTAAGATCCCTACAAATAAATTTGCATGGCTTTTCCCTCAGAAATAGTTAAGACCATTGAAAGTTTTAAACAATAAATTAGTTCAAGCAAGCCTCAACTACCACCCTCCAGGTGAAAGAAAGAAATTAGAAAACATTCAACACCAAAAGCTTGATAAATAGGTGGAAATGCTACCAAAAACGCAGGAATTCACCACTGGAATTCTCCAATATAGAAACCTTGACAATACTTTGATTCGTATTTTTGAAGAAAAGCAGAGAAGTCCAACTATTGGAAGCTTTTTTTTTTTTTTTTTTCTAAGCTTTTCCCAATATTTCAAATGTAGATTTTGTCCAGTACAACATTAGCCTGGCCAGAACTGTAAGTTTGATCACCGCCTGCCATCCAACTAGAAGTTTACATGCTCCCATTTTAAAACATCCATAGAAGGATGAGGTATAGATACTTTCTTGACTTGCATTTTATTGCTTAGCTGAAGCTCTTTGCATAGTTATTCAAATAGATTACGTTTTATATGCTGAACTGTGCATGAAGGCAAGATATTATTTTTCCTACCGCTGACACACTATAGAATGCATATCAAGATAAAGTAGAGGAAGATTGTGTTTTTCTATAATTTTCATGATTCTGCCTATAGCTATTTAGAAAATAGGAAAGAAATGGGTTTTGTAAACCTATGCAGTTTTAGAAAGGCAGGCTGTTGCTATAATTCCTTGAAAATTAACTTTCAATAGGTCGTTTTCAATAGTAGTAAAAGGAAAGGGAATTTGGGCAAAAGGGGACATTAAGTTATAAAAATAATAATTAGGCATTTCTTGTTCTTTGCCTTACATTTCATCACTATTAATATCAAGTTCTGATAGAGAATTAAACTATTATCCACACTACCAGAGGCATTGGATTGCATTATACATACCAGGTTATCCTATGTACTCACAAACACCCTGTTCAATGAACTTATTTCTTCTGTGTGGGTGTGTGCTTGTGTGTATTGCATCAATATACCTGTGCTTCCACAGATAATTGGCTTTTAATCTCTTTCACCTTGACTTTTTCCCCCCTCTTTTTCTACTTAGATTCTGTACATCTGTGATGTTAGCTGAATTTTGGAAAATGCCAATTCAGAGTAATTCAAATATTTTTGCTATATTGTTAAAAATTTGGTATCCTGATTATATATTTTTTAATTTTTTAAAAATTTTATTTATTTGCAACAGAGAGAGAGAGAGAGACAGAGAGAGAGCACAAGCAGGGAGAGTGGCAGGCAGAGGGAGAAGCAGACTCCTGGCTGATCAAGGAGCCCGATGCGGGACTCGATTCCAGGACCCTCCGATCATGACCTGAGCCGAAGGCAGACGCTTAACCGACTGAGCCACCCAGGCATCCCAATCCTGATTATATTTTGATCATGGGGGCTACTGGTGCAGATTGGGTGTTTCTTTTTCTTTTCTCTCTCTTTTTTTAAGATTTTATTTATTTATTTAAGAGAGAGAGCGAGAGTACACAAGCAGGATAAGCAGCAGGCAGAGGGAGAGGGAGAAGCAAGCTCCCCACTGAGCAGGGAGCCCGATGCGGGGCTCCATCCCAGGACCCTGGGATCAAGACCTGAGCCAAAGGCAGATGCTTAACCCACTGAGCCACCCAGGTGCGCCCTTTTTTGCTTCCCACCAGAAACGCTGTAGCTGTTCATAACAAAAACTAGGGGTGCTAATCTAAGGGACTGAGGCTGTGTCATACCTTGATTGCTCCTTACTAGGAAGAGAATTTTGGGTGGAGATAAACTGGAGAAATTTGCTCCCTCAGCTTCCTTGGCAGAAAGAGCCCAGCCCAGGTATTCTTGTCTACAGTGGAGCCCGGTAACCGCTACACCTGCCGAGCTGCAGCATTTCCAGCTCTGGGGACAGAACCTGGTAGACCAGGGAAAAGGCGCAATCGGCCTCAGCGTGTCCTGTTGAGTGCTTGGGGCAGTTAAGGAGAGGAATGGAAGCACCGTGTTACAGGCAGGATGCTGTGTTCTCTCTCCCTCCCCACCTTCCTCCTTCCCCTCTCTTTTCCTCAAAGCTGCACTTTCAAGCAGATATTTTAGCTTTACTTGGCTGGTGATGACACAGGTTCAAATAGTTTGAGGGGATTCCTCAAAATCACAGTGAGTGAGTGGCCAAGTCTGTACCGTGAGCAAAGTGTGTCTTGCTCCAATATCTGTGCAACTGTCTCATTTGCAACTGATTAGGAAGAGGTTTAAGAAATCCACAGTTCACATTTGTACCCCAAGGCAGTGCCTAAGCAGGTTTTCTCCCAAAAGTTTATGCTTGACTCCAGAAATCTGCATATTCAGGTATAGATCCTTCTTTTGAAAGTTCTCTATAGCTACTGTCTGCATTCTCTACATCTTTTATCATTAACTCTTCCATGATCATAGGGCTCTGAGGCCTCACGGAATGTTTAACATTTAAGTGGCTTTCAGAGAACCCTTCTGATATTTAAAATGTGGCAAACCATCCTCTGATGGGTTCCTGCCCCTTAATTTACAGATACTAAAGGATCTTTAGGCACAAAGCTTAAGGACTAAAATAGTAACCACCAGGCATGCTTCTAAGATCTTCACATACATTAATTTATTTAATTTTAGGAGCAGCTTTATGAAACAGGTATTATTTATCATTGTCATTTTAACAGAAAAGAAAATGAGCCAAATCGTGATTATGTAACCAGCTGAAGGTCACATCACCATTAGTGGATAGAACCTTGATTTGAAAGAAGAAACAAAAGAGTTGTTGGTTTTTTTTTTAAAGAATTTATTTATTTATTTGACAGAGAGAGACACAGCGAGAGAGGGAACACAAGCAGGGGGAGTGGGAGAGGGAGAAGCAGGCTTCCCGCGGAGCAGGGAGCCCGATGCGGGGCTCGATCCCAGGACCCCGGGATCATGACCTGAGCCGAAGGCAGACGCTTAACGACTGAGCCACCCAGGCGCCCCAGCAATAGAGTTGTTTTACCTTCTTCAGTCACAAACAGTACTAACCTTTTCTTCCAGCCAAGTGCAAGTATGTGCGGGTGCCTACCTTGCTCAGACTTGTTATAATTTGAGAACAGAAGAGACTTAATTGTCATGTCTTGGAATCCCAGGAAGGTAGCGCTTTCACACATCTTTCAGAAATGCAAACAGGGACTACTGTCACCTTTTGACATCAGATGCCGAAAAGTTAAATTGAGAGAAAGATGCTGCACACTTGATAGCCAAAGGTGTGAGTTTTGAGAAACAGAATTGCAGGCGAGTTTTAGGAAACTGCAAAATGCAAATCAAGACATAATATGCCATATATTATAAAAATTATATGGATCTGCACATGATAATAATTATAATTTTATAGTCAAAGATGGAGAAACTACCAAGTAAATCAGAGTTTACTTCAGTAACTCTTTGAAATGTATTTCTTTAGTCTCAATAGCATTTATGGATTCACTCATCTAGTCACAATAGTCTTGAAACGGTTAGCTTTAAAGGATTGCTATTTATACACATGCACACATATTGCTACCTGTCCAAAATATATTAAAATAAAAAAGCAGCAATGCAGTCTATTTTATTTTAAATGGAATGAGCCATTTGAAAACCCAAAGAGTAACCAGAAACAAAACAAAACAAAAAATGGTCCCCCAAATACCAATCATCTTCTTACCTGATTTTGAGATCATCTGAAACATAGTGAGAAGGGCCAGGAAAAGCCTGCCATGGTGGAAAGTTCAGTGTGAATATTTATATCCAAGTTATAAATCTCTAAAATTATACAGAGCCTAGAGGCAGTGTTGACCCAACCTTAGTCCATGTTGTTTCAACTCTAGATCTTCAGCTCTAGTCCTGTGGCTGACATTTAAGGATGAGCAAACTCTAGATAATAACATTACCTAACACTCTCCACACAGTGCTAAACCAACAAGCATAATTAGACATGCGTACCAACAAGATTAAAATAGAGAAATCAAAATTTACTGTACCCCGGAGCACTGCTGAACAAACAAACATCCCTTATTCATGCAGAAGTTACAGTTGTTAAATTTAGGCAGCTTACATGTGTTCTGAGTAACACCCAGGTCCCATAACCCAGGGGCCAACACACAGAATTCATGATGACGGAGAAACTCCAGGTGGTCTGTATGAACAGATAAATTGTATGTAGTTTGGAGAGTAGGGGATGTGATTTAGAGTTTATGGGATTAGGAGACCTTGTAGGTTACATGCTGCAAGATTGCAAGAAGCTATAGAAGCTAAAAAACAAAAAACAAGAAAACACCTTGAATTTGAGCCTTCACTTGACTGGAAGCCACGAAATGAAGGCAAAATGGAGGAATTCTTAGATGACATAATGTCCAAGTCAGGACACTTGAAAAGCCATGATGACGTTAGGAAATACCAACTCAGATCAGAAGAAAATATACCAAAATCATGACTAAATAAGAAACCATCAATGTCTTTTCCCACGCACATATATTTAGAACTTGCCAGGCTAACTGGAAATTGTAAAGAAGCAATTGGCAAGACGATAGCATCTCAAATTCAACTCAAAAAAAATAAAATCACTATAATTTGAATTTAAAACTTACTCTATATTATTTAAAGTTCATTTGTCTGCTTAATTTTATATGTTCTTCATAAAATTGCTGTTAAGAAAAAAGGAAGGCAGATATATCCATTCTGACGAATGAGAAAACTGAGTTTCATAGACTTAAATTGTTCTGTGAAGGTCAAAGAATCAGTAAATGGTGAAACCAGGGCTAATATTTCTACAAATGAGAGCTTCTCAATTTTCCCTCCAACTTGGTTCCTATTTGTCCTCTCCAAGTGTGAAGATTCTTCGTTGATACTACATTTATATAGAGTTACACATGATGGTAGTTAAAACTTAGGAGTCAAAATTGAGATACTATCAAGCAAGTAAAAGATTGTATTTCAGTTGAACTTGAAATGTATTTTTTTTAGCCCCAATGGCAACTACATCATTGTTCATTTAGTCAAAATTATTGATTAGTACCTACCATGTGCAAACACTATTTATTCAGCCTCTACGCAATGCTAGGGAAATATATGGGAAGGAGGCTCCCTTGCAGTATCTCCAGGGCCACAGCTCATGCACAGAGAAAATTTGCACTACTATAATAGTAAATTTAAGTCTCTATTTATAAAAGAAAGAAAGAAAATAAAAAAACATGATAATATATTTACTCCTGAAAGATGGCAAAGCATGTAATTAAATGCATGTCTCTAGTAGCAGATTTTGGTTCTTATCAGTGCATTAAATGCATAAAGGCAGCAGATGCAAAGACACTTCAGCCCTCTTCCCAAACATACCGCTTGGGCAAGTAGCAGGGTCGGCTGCTGCATTGGGAGCAGATAACAGAGATAGAGTAAGAATTACAGAAGCACAGGTTTAGCTTATTTAACTCGACTTACATACATACATAAGTGATAAAGCATGAAGGTATGCATTTTAAGAATATTAAAGTCAAGAAAACAAGCTAAATACTGAGTGTGATATTGCTTTGTGCTAAGGCCACACAGACCTCTTGCTAAGGAAAAGAAGTAGCTGGAAGGCTAGGAAAATACGTGAAGTGGTTGATTCTTCGGTAAAAGATGGGTAGAAGAAATATATAGAAGTTATGGCAGTTGTCATATTTTAACTAGTCAGAATGGTGCTTTGAAATGATGAAGTTATAATTGCATATTTGTTTCCCAAACAAAAAAGTTTGTGAGCAGTTAATTAGATATAAATATGATGCTTTATCGAATCCAAAATTAAGAAGTGACCCTCAACCGCTGATTTCATTCGGATCATGTGTTGGTACAAAGTGTATAGATCATTGTGATACTGTGGTCTGGGGCTCCTGATAGGGTTATAGATAGCTTTAAGGTCAGTAAAGATGAGAGATATGTGAGGAATGGCACAGGGCAGCATCTGGGAAACTTCTGTGACATTGAAAAGAGATACATTTTAGTAGGATGAGAGTGATTAAGGGACTCAGTTCTGGAGATTGGTCTTTATGCATTAGGTTAGGACCAACTCCTAGAGTATCAGAGCCCCTGGCTTGAGGGTCACATGACTCTCAATCACTCAACACACACCTCTTAACAATCTGCAAGGTGCTGGGTACTGTGCCAGGCTTTGAAATAGAAATGTGAGCTGGACAAATGTTCTACTTCCTGTCTGTGAGGCAACATAATTGACAGATAAAGGAACAATGTAAAATACTATATAATATAACTGGGTAAAGAAAAATTAGAGAAGGTTTTCCTTTTTTTAGAAAAGATCTTATTTATTTATTTTTGAGAGAGAGAGCGAGCATGAGCGGGGTGGGGGAGGAGGAGCAGAGGGAGAAGCAGGCTCCTCGCTGAGCAGGGAGCCAGACTCAGGACTCTATCCCAGGACCCTGGGATCATGACCTGAGCCAAAGGCAGATGCTTAACCAACTGAGCCACCCAGGCGCCCTGGAGAAGGTTTTCCAACTTCCAGACAAGATGGTAGGATAAAGCCGTGCAGAAATCTACCCACCTCTTCTTCAATAAAGTGTTTCTTTCTCTTTTTTTTAATGATTTTTAAAATTTATTTAAGAGAGAGCGAAAGCGAGAAAGAGAGCACAGAGGGAGAGGGAGAAGCAGACTCCCCGCTGAAAGGAGAGCCCAATGCGGGGCTTGATCCCAGGACCCTGAGATCATGACCTGAGCCGAAGGCAGACTCTTAACCAACTGAGCCACCCAGGAGCCCTGGAGAAGGTTTTCCAACTTCCAGACAAGATGGTAGGATAAAGCCGTGCAGGAATCTACCCACCCCTTCTTCAACAAACAGCAGTCAAAGACAAAATTTTAAATGTCTGTTTAGATGAAAGAACATGTAAATTAGCATGTAAACATATAGATATAATCTTCTACTAAAGCTCAGAAGGCAATGTTTATTAACCAAATAATCTGTTTTGTCTTATAGTTTCCAGAGGTGTATTTAAGTCATTGAAGGAGATGCATAAAAAGTGGAAAAAATGACATTTTGATATCAATTATAAATTGAGGGGGATTATGTGTTTTTCCTCAAACTTAACTTTTTTTCCAGTATTTGTTTTAAAGGTAATTACATATTCTTGTTTTGAGGTATAGGAATAGAAACTATTTTGTTCTTTAAAACTGTGTTGGGCTCAGTAGGTACTAGGAGGAATAAGACATTCACTTGCCCTCCTCAGAAAACTTATAATGACAAGGGCGTGTGAAAGAATTTTGTATGCCAAAGACACAAATTGTTCAGTCCAGCAGGGGGTGACAATGTGGAGATCACACAGGCATGATCCCAGTTGATGATGATATGTTACATAATTGAATGCGATTCTCCAATTAGTGAGGAGCGATTAAAGTCTTTTAAACTGGGGGAAAACATGATCAGACACGTGTTAGAGAAATGACTCTGAAAGTTGTAATTAAAAAGGATTAGAGGAAGAGAAACAGAGTAGAGGATGTGACATTAGTCTAGGTGAGGGGTGAGGAAAACCTAATTTAGGTCAGTGGTTGGGAGAATGGTGGTAGATTCCAGAAATATCAAAGAGGTAAAATCAGTTGGATGTAGTGAAGGATTGTTTATGGCCAGATGAGTGAAGTTTGACTCTTTGGGTACTGACTTAAGAGATATGGTTAATGGTGATTAAAAAAAAAAAAAAAACAAACAAAAAAAAACTGAGGAAAGGATAAGGATGAAATTTGGGACCAAAACATATAATTTATATTTTAAAATACATTTGTGTGTTAGGTCAGAATTCACAAAAGTGTGTTCATAAGTGTTTGTTAAACAGATAATTAGAAACATAGACAAAAATATTTCCCAAAGAAATGATAAGAGCTAACATGTATTGAGTACTTATTGTGTAAGTACTTTCCAAGTATCAATTAACAAATTCGACAACTCTTAAAGTAGGTACTACTTACGTCTATTTTACAGGTAAGATAGGAAGAAGGAAACAGAGAAATTAAATCATTTGCCCCATGTTGCACCTGTCATGACAAGAATGGGGTGGTCTGTCTCCCAACCCTCTGCTGTCACCTACCACTGCTGCCTCTTCATGATGTAAATGGGAAGAAGACTTACAGGCTGGCTCACAAAAGTCAACTTTATAATATATTTACTAAACTATAGAATTACTGACACTGTCTTGAGTTTGAGAGCTGGGGTGAAGGGTGTTTTCATTATAGAAGAAGAAAAACACTCTTCTTTTGTCGAAACCTGATGTTGAATTAGTAACAATCACATCTCATTTATTTT
Source organism: Phoca vitulina (assembly GCF_004348235.1). Taxonomy (NCBI): domain Eukaryota; kingdom Metazoa; phylum Chordata; class Mammalia; order Carnivora; family Phocidae; genus Phoca; species Phoca vitulina. The sequence goes on along the minus strand of NW_022589712.1, from coordinate 65,516,962 downwards.
TGCAGATTACTGTTCCTTAAGAAAACATTTTTGCCATGCCTTTGTCTCATCAAACAAGATATTGGTAAATCGCCCTTCATTGTTTCTCTCATCAAGTCCAATTTCTTCTGCTTGATTTCAAGTTCCTCTTTAATCTTGTTCTGCGTTTTACCACCAGGGATACCTCCTCCTTTCCAACAGATGGAAGATCCTGCGTTTCGTGCATCCTTGTCTTGCTTACTAACCAGCTCCTTCCACCTCCCTTTCTCACACGGGTCCATGTCTCCGTCTCCGTGCTCCTCTGCGGGGTCCCTCAGGCGGTCCCTGCTGCCCCAGCCTATCACAGGGGCAGCCATCCGTGCTCTGAAATTAGTTTTCTCCCTCAACACCCGGTTTACTACCACCTTCACTGCACCCCATTCATCCTTCAGAGCACCTGATCCTCACTATCTTTTAAGAAGAAACCCATTTGAATTAATTTGCACTTCGAGGATTCTAAAATATTTATAGAGTGTCTACTGAGTGCCCGAAACTGCTAAGTCCCCAAGGGCGTAAAACAAAGATTTCCATTTGGCTTCTGCCCTCCAAGAGTACTTGGTCCAGTGGGAGAGAGAGACACCTGTGCAAACAATGTGACAGAGCACAGGGGGAGAACCACAGCACAGCAGCGTAAGGAAAGCACAGGGACGAGGATTCTGGCTCCTGGGTGTCAGGAAGGGAAGACTTGGAGCAAGGAACTTTTGAGATGTGTCTTGAAGAGTGGAATTTCCCCCATTTAGAAAAGTAAGAGGGAATGTGAAAACGAAGAGCGCAGGTATGGAGGCATAGAGTATATTCTGTGGCTCTGATCCAGAAATAAAGAGTAATTAATTCGTATGTCAGGCACCACTGAGGGGCTGTGGTCCCTCAAACTGCATTCCCACCACAGCCTTTTTCTGGTCAGAAATGCCGATAGCTCTGCATTGTCGCTCTCATTAAACTCAGCTTCTCCTGTCTGACTCTCTCCGTTTCCTGTAATTTATCCCTGCCTTTAATATACACTTCAAAATCTGAAGGATAGTGTTATTCGGTGTTTGCTGGCTTTGTTTTGTTAGGAGATCAGAGGAGATTTAGGTGCTCTGTGTTCGGCTGGCCCCACACCAGACCTGACCTAACAGGTGGCACTTTTTTTGGGAGGAGTGCTGTCATTGAACGAGCAGTAACAGCCCATGCGTTAACTCCAGTGCGTTGGTCAGGTAGAGCTCAGCAGGTCTGTTTGTGGCATCAGGTCCTGTTGTTTTTTGTTGCTGTTGTTTTTTCTGTTAAGTTGGGTTCTGGTGAATACACATGGAGCTCAGTGTGCGACTAACAAAGATCTAGTGAAAACATAGAATTACAATAATGCATGACCAGCAGATCGCCTGCCCAGTAGAGCCTTGAAAACACTTGTGCAAACGTCAGAGCTGAAGAAACGTGTGGGTCTCTTCCCTCTGGAAAGAGCACATTTTAGCCTCCTATTCTGTCCGGGTTTTAATGTTAGCAGTGTGCGCCTCTCTAGCAAATTGACAGAGGGATATCAGGTTAAATTTACGACTTTCTTTTTTCATTTGCCTCAGAGTCTATCCTAGCAATGTAGGAAGTGTCTGCAAATTCACTTCACTTTTAAAAAGCATTCTCTCTCTCTCTCTTTTTTTAAGACTTTATTTATTTACTTTACAGAGAGCGAGAGAGAGAGGGAAAGAGCACAAGCAAGGGGAGTGGCAGGCAGAGGGAGAGGGAGAAGCAGGTTCCCGAGCAGGACCCTGGGATCATGACCTGAGCCAAAGGCAGGCGCTTAACTGAGCCACCCAGGCGCCCCTTAAAAAGCATTCTTGAGTTGTTTGCCTCATTGCTATGCATTGCAAAATATTTTTAAGAGCATGTGACTTATCTGAACACTCGTTCTACATATATAGTCTAGTTTTCTCTATTTGTTTTACTAGAGTTTGTTGCCCAGTCATTGTCTTTAATTAGCTTTGGTTACATAGTGGAATGGTGAGATTTGAATGGTATAGGTTTGTTCTCTACTATGCTAGACCCAACATTACTTAAAAAACAAATGTGTGCATGAGCATCTTTAATTAAGATCTATGAATAACCACCCATTTAAAAATATATTGTGCATTCTTCATTTAGATATAAAATCCACAAATATACTTAATTAAAGGCTGTGAATTTCAAAAGGGAAACAAGAATTATTTTCAGCAGTAGAAACCTGGGATATTTGAAATGATGATACATATATTGCAGGTTATATCTGATTGAGCTTTATTTGCTATTTATGGAGGCTTCAAATAGACAACACCTCACTTGCTACTATCTCCAAATCATCAAATGCTGGAAATTTGGAAATCCTTACTACTGTTACACACGTAAAGAATTCCTAGTGCTGTTACATACCTACAGAACACTAGAGCTACTTATTGCTACCTACCAAACTTTGTGCAATAGGTCCAATTAAATAAGATCAATTAATTAAATTTATTTTAACCTCAAGGTCAATCAGAAGATGTCTTTTATTGTTTAATTATAGATTTAATTACATTCAATCACTGAACTTGAAAAAAATATCCCCTTACAGCACTTAACTCTGATGAGGCTCACAGAAGCATTCCTGTTGAAATATATTCTCCTGCCCGTATTCTTCAAGCTGAGATGTACTAGCCAGAGCAGGAAGAGCAGCGAGGTAAGGGGTATTGAGGGGACACTGACAATAAGCCAAGAGGATGGCGTTCCCCTCAGGGCAGCTTGGACCTTTGCCAGTCACCATGCACTGTCTTTTTTCATTTGTTAGTATCAGGAGTTAGTTAATGATCTTTTGCATTCAGGAATTTGATCACCTTTTTGCTTTACGCGTCTTCCTTTCAGCAGCTTTCCTCAAAACTGAGACTGAGTTTTCATTGCAGCTAATGATGTAAAACAAATGGTAAAAGGAGGAGTTAAAAGTGTTTCAACAACAACAAAAAAATTGTTACTGACGATCACCATGAGTTTTAAATCTATTTCTTACCTAGTGATGGAACTTGTGTGTCTTTAATAGCTTTACAATTTTGCAGGGAAACGCGTGCTGGTAGGATAGCATATTTTTGTACTGCTTACGAATCCAGTCCTTTAAGAGATCATGTCACTGCCCATCAGTGTTTTGAGCTATGTAATTGTCACCGTGTGAACTTCACAAGAGCATTGCCTGTAGAATAGCCAGGGATAGCTAAGACTTCAAGATTAAACTTTGTGTTTTGGCTCAGCTCAGCCTGAGCCTTGGCATCACAAGGGATAAGCAGTGATAGCACCTCATTTGGTCTTAATCTATTCTCATTTTTGAAAACATGTTTAGATGTTTGTTAAGAGTTTGTAGAGCTTAAAAAGGCGATGCTGCAGAATAGGGAGCGTTTTGTTCTCCGTGTTGTAGGGACAAGTTGGAATGATCACTGAGTCAGGGTCAATGGCAAATGACCCAATCAGACCACCAGTTTATCACCTTTTCCATTTGCTCTGGATCCTCTATTTGCATCCTGCAGCATCTTAAATTTCAAACTCCCCAAGTTGCCATTTTATATCAAATGTCTAAAGTATTTGTCAGGGTTTGATGACAAAATATTTCCTTTCACACGCAAATATCCTTGTTAGTACCATGTAGTTGCAGTTTCAAAAAAAAAAAAGAACAATGAAGGTTTTAACTAAAATGTTTGATAGTAGGGCTCTTTGAAGATACAGTCTTAACTTGTTATTCTGTAATAATTAGAGTGGAATTAAGTCACTTTGCAAAAGGATGAAGGGAATCAGTGGCTATTAATTTTCTTTGTATTCTGATTGGTCCACTGAAATATTTCAATGAAACCTTTACTCTAGACATCTCCTTTCATGATATTGTGTAAGAAAATAAATGAGTAAGGGACATAAAGGAACCCGCCAATGATTGGAGACAGGATTTTCTTTACATTGTCTAATAGACTCGTTTATTATTTTAAGCTGGTAAAAAGAGACTTATGATTCGTGTTGAAGAAAGAGTTGTGCTTGATACATTGAAGACACTGTTCAAAAGCAGTTTGTCCTTATAAAAGGATGACCCCTGTAGTAATTCTTAGGCAAGGAGGGACAAATTCAACCAACAAAAAGCACATCTCGCCCCAAGTTCCCCATGATTTCTCCACATAGAGCAAAAAAAATACACATCAGTAATTTATTTGAACATGCACATCAGCGAGTAGCACTGTTCTGGCCACTCAGGAAACAAAAGGGAGAGTATCAGCATTACCTAAAATAAAAAAAAAAAAAAAAAAAAAGAGGTGTATTACACCATTTTAATTGTCTTAAAAACACGGATAAGAGGAGCAATTAAAATATAGTCCTAAATAGTACTAGCTAATGTAGATTACATAAGTATACAATATGATTCAACTAATAGTGCTCTGACAAGCATAAACCACCAGTTCGAGTAAACAAGGCCCAGATCGATTGCTGAGAAAATGTTAGATTCAGATGTAATAAAAGTTACTTTTATTTCAGTATTGAATGCAAAACACAAGTCAAGTGTGAAGACAGCATTCTAAAAAAGGTGGCTCTGTTAAAGCAAGGAGGCCATTTCCTTTTGCATTTTTATAATTTTTGACTTCTATTTTTGACGTTCGCTTTTTCTACCTTTCCTCCCCTGAGCACTAATTTATCAAAAAATGATTTCAAGGTGCACGTTGTACATTCTTATCATTGTACCATTTCATCTCTTTCTGGAAGAGAGTAATACAATCAGCATTACAATGTTAATTCTTTTTCTCTGAATATTTGTTTCACATACATGTATTCCAAAATCATAATGTTGGTTGGGAAAAGAAACCTACGAACGAGAGAGTGATGTATTCATACACTTCCTATTGTGCTGTGTGTCTTTCCCATCCCTACTCCCCTTTCCCTGTAAAGAGCTGTAAAAAATTTAAGGCAGATGAGGTATATTGCTGAAGAAAAAAGTTATTTTTGAAAAAAAACTCAAAAAAACTTTTATTCTGCCCTTCTACTCAAGAAAGACTACTCAACTATAAATCTAGTGCTAGAAAAAAGCAGGAAAGACACCACTTGCATGTACCATACTATGTCTTCTATTTCTAGAATGGCTTTTTGTTAATTTAATTTTAATAGAAAAAATAAGCACCTTAAGCTATGAACAGGAAAAGAACTTCATTATTAGTGAGTTTAGAATCCAAACGGAATTAGGAACACTCACTCAAACTCTTTCACTCATTCTCTCAAAGGCCAATGCTACTGATTAGGATTGTAAAGTGCTGTACTTAGTATAAACACTTGTATACACTGCAGACACTGAAAAATAACCCTCAAGCACATTGTGTTATAGTTCCAAAAATATATTTACAGTCTATTACAAAGATTACAAATGGAAGTGTCTAGGTGACTGTATTATGCTAATTAAAATTATCTTACAGATTATTTTTCCTTAGGGACAAAAAACATTTTAGTGAAATTAAAGTGATTTTTCTAGTCAATCGAAAAATAAATTAAAATATCAAATAACACTGTACAGTGATTTAAAAGAAAAAAAAAGGGTGGGGAGGGGTTTGGGAAGCAATCCATTTGAGTTTTTCTATAGCCATCTTTGGTCCTAAATGTGGGAAAACACATTATGTAGCACTGAAAATACCTGTTCTTTTGTGATGCTCTGCAAGTAAAATAGAAAAATATAGTGCATTTTCAATGTATTCAGAGCCCACTACAGAGAAATGTGTGTACAAAACAAGACAGTATAAATAAAATTTACAAGTTTTACAAAGGAACATTTACAGGTTTTTGTTTCTGTTATTTGTTTGTTTGTGGATGCCCACATTATCAAACAAGACCAATTATGACCGATCCCTGGGATCTTTCTCTATTAAAATCATTATAAACAGCCCAATTCTCTTTGGAAGTACAACAGTTCAATTCTGGGGTAGTTCATGATTTTCGTAACTTTGAAAGCATTACTCACAATATGTATACATTCCTGAAATATCTATAAAGACACATTTAATTATTGCTTATGAAATTCTAACACAGTAATCAAATAATATGGTTTAATAAATAAAGCTTAAAAAAAAAAAAAGCCAGATCCTTCACCTCTTCCTTACACAGTAAAAAGAGTTCTTTCATTTAATAAGCTTTTGACATCAGCGTTCACAAATAAAAGACTTTTTAAAAACTGCAGTGGTGATATTCTGTGCAGCCGATTTGTTTTTGAAAGGTGAAAATGTGAACTGCCCCTTTTCTCCTGCTTCAGAGTTCTAATATAAAACTTACTTCTTTCTTTTAGCTTTTGGACTGCATTAAACAGAATAGGATATAAAATATACGTCAACTATTTCTCCTAAATTTCCTAATGTCTCAATATTGGAAAAAACCTCGATGTGCTCGGATTAAATTTTAGATAACACTGGATAGTTCTTGCTCTCAGAGACTTGCCTTCACCAACACTCTTTAGATGAAGTGCCTCAATTTTTTTTATAGTCATAAACCTACAATTTGCGTTTTTTTTAATTAAATTCTGTCTAGTAAAATCACTCTATAAACAATCTGTTAAAAGTGCCTTATAGTATTTATGGATCATTATTGCTTTTTTCATTGAAAAGATAGTGTGTTGTCTGATCTTTACAAAAAAATTTCTTTTTAAAAAATACCAGAGCTCTTGGCAACTTGCATTTTCTTGACTACCTGCCAATTAGCAAACAATATCAAAACAGCACTGATTAAACAAAATAAAATAGCACAAAAAGGATACCAATGTTCTGACAGAGATATATCTTCAATCATGCTATGTGGTTTTTTTTTTTTTTTTAATTTGAGATTCTTTCAAAGGTACCCAGTGTAGTAATGTGTCATAGATTAACACTAAAAAGGTCCAAAGCTATAAACAACTTTCTAAAACAAAGTCCTTATGAAGAATAAACACAAATGATTTTAAAAAGGAATCATCTGAAATCACATATTTAAGGAAAATATTTCATTGATTTTAACAATAAGATCATGATTTTATTTGACAAATATATTCTTTCTTAAATTCTTTATGTACATTTTAAAAAGTCTATAAGATAAAAAGGAGGTTAGAGAGCTCAAGGTGTTTGGATGTTTTCAGGTAGTACTTTGTTTATTGTCACTGCTGTTTTCCTGGCCACCAGTGGTGGATCCTAAATTCCCTTTTTATAGATTCTGGTGGCACTTAGGAGTTCAAGTCTATAGGTGCTTCTTAAATCTTCTCTTCACTGTAGGAAGGACCCAGGACATCAACTGTCTTCTAGCAGCATTCTTATGCATATACCGAAGGCCAGTACTGTTCTCTTGCAGTCCATAATCTCCCTCATGAGGGAGAAATGCTTATCACACTTGGATGCCAGTTCCATGTAAATGTAGCATTTGTGCTCTCATAGTCTGAATGCTGCTCATGATTTTCTTCTGATGGCCAACCAGTGTGATCCCTAAACTCATCACATCTCTGAAAAAGACAAATTTTGGTAGTTACCTTACAAAGGATTTATTTGGCACTCAACTGTCATCAGCTCTTTAATTAAATCATCTGTTTATCTTAGGCAAATAGATCTTATCTTAGTGGTTTGGGTATTAATGATCACATTCTTGCAGTGGGTCAGACTGGCAAACTTCATCAGTGCACTCCTTCCCAAGAACCTAACTGCTCAGGCTCTCAATTTGCCATAAGTTATTTTTAAACTGATACGAAATTTTGTATACAAAATTAATCAAAGTCTTAAAATTATTCTTAACTTAAGGTAAGATCAGGAAATGTTATTTGAAAGGTATTCTTGAACTTAAGTGAAGTTTAAAATTTTTAATGGTTACAATAGATACAGTACAAATGTAAGCATTTTGGGTTCTAGTAAATCAAGAATCTTCGACCATCACCAAAAGATTTATACTAAGTTTCATTATTATGTGGTAATCCTGAGCATATTATTGGTTGTATACTCAACTCCGGTTCAGTTTGATCATTTGACTACATTTTAGAAAAAAAAAAATCACTTTCTAAAATGTGCAATACTATGTTTAATAGCTTAAATGTGACATCAACTAACTGTGTCTGTGTATGTACTTTTACTTTTCCTAATAGCCAGGAAAATTGAGCTTAGGTATTTGCAAGAGGCTAAAATATAGCAACAGTACCATAGCGTAGTATTTCATAATCATGGTCTAATAAGACTTTGAGGATCCTAGTTTTTCAGGGAAGTAGATTGCTTTGGAGAGATGAGGTATACTTATGCTAGCTCTCCCATGTGGTGACTAGAAGGAAACCAAACAAGATGGCACCTCCTGACGTGCCAGGAGAGGGAAGCTGACTGCCGGCCTTCTCAGCTGAGAAATGTGAAACCCTTTGCACAACAGTACCTAAGCTGGATCTGCTAATAGAACCTTGAAAACTGTTTCCCATTTTCAAACACATTGACCCAGAGGAACTTCATTGCCCGTGAGACGTATGTTGCAGCCAAAGAAGCTGATGTTCGGAGATACTAAGTGGATTTCCTAAGACCACATAATCAGTGAGGGAGCCAGAAAGGAAAATTTAGTTCTTTTCACTTCCAGTTCATGGCAATTTCCAAAGTTGTTTTATGAGGTCACTCTTCAGGTTAAAACAAAAAAAAAAATGAGTCAATCACACACCTTCCAAAACATAAGCTAAACTCTTAGTTACAGTTAATTGAATTAAGCTGCCTTGGACCTCTTCAGAAAGTAATCCTATTGGATGTCATAATGCATTTGGCATTGGGTATGAAGCTCTGAGTTTTTAATGTCATACAAACATGGGGAAAGAAATCCTCCTTTGCAATGGAGAGAATTTCTTTAATGAATAGGCACCTAAATGATACAGGGTTAAGAAAAGAAGGTTCATGGCATGGTGTTTAGTACACTGGCAATGGAGACAAATGAGCTACCACTTACTAGTTGAGTCAGTTTTGGGAAAATACTTACATTCTCTGAGCCTGTGCTTTGTTGTGTATAAAACTACTGACTTAAAATTATTGCTGTGAGAGTTTAAAAATTTACTGTAAGTCCAAAGGTCTATTCAGCACAACACCTGGCACATAGTAGGCGCTTACTAAAGAGATGATTTTCTCCTTGATTCTGTGGTTTACTTCTCTTTAATACATGGCAGATATAAAGCTTGGATTGTACATAACATAGGCTTAAATAGAATTTTGAGAGTTTCAACTTACTCAATAGTCATCCTGGCCACTGATTCAAGGGAGTTGTAGCCAGCTGCTGTGAAGTTATCTTTATACCTTTCCATCTTAATAGCTTGTAGCCATTCTCCAACTGAACAGAAGGTAGTGAAGTCAGGAGTGTTTTGATCCAAAAGAGGACTTATTGGCCTAGATACAAATGAAAACAGAAAAGCAAAAATTTTTTTTTCATGAACTACTAAAGAAAGAATGTCTTGGCCCATACAAAAATAAGGGTACAAAGAATAAAATGACATATTCTAATGGGTGTTACAGTAACAGATAAACAGACAAATCTATACAGATCTAAAGGTTGCCCGGGAACTACAAACTCCAAAATTTACACTGTATTTAGATTTGACGACCACCAGATGTGTCTTCCACACATTTTTAAAAAGTTCAGCCAACAGTATTTGGAATCAGTCCATATGTATTTGTTCATTTGCTTCACCAAGAGCAACTGGGAATAAAGGAAGCACATTTAACTGTGGACTAACTCGTTCCGACTACGTGATGCTGTTGAGAACGCAGAGCCTTCGCCGTACTGACGGCAGCCTGGCTAGCGCCCAGTGAGCTCAGACACCTCCGCCGGGGCCCAGCGAGCGTCAGGTGCACCTGGCTGCCTGGCTAGCGCCCAGTGAGCTCAGACACCTCCGCCGGGGCCCAGCGAGCGTCAGGTGCACCTGGCTTCCTGCTAGAGCCTAGTGAACTCAGACACCTCCGCCGGGGCCCAGCGAGCGTCAGGTGTACCTGGCCGCTGGAGCGGAAGGATTTCTAGTAAGCCTCATAACAGGGCAAGCCACGGGCAGAGAATGGATGGAGTGTTTTGGACTCCTTTTAATGGGTAAGCTTCTTTCATCACATACTGAGCTACCGTCATAAACTTTAACTTCACAGAGTCATTTTACTAAATGACTCAAAGCAAAGAAAATAACGGCATGCAAAAATAATAAAGTGATAAAGTAATATAGTGATAAAGACCCACATAACAATAATACTGACTTGAAAATGTGAAATGCCACCTAATCACTAAATTCCAGTTTGGAAAGTCTTCTAAAAATGCCAGCCAGTGAAGCTGCCATAACTTTTAAGAAAACCAAAAGGCAATAATAACAGCTCTCGTTAAACACTAATTTAATTAAGGTAAGCCATCTGAAAAGAAAACAAAAACTTCTGTGAACACAATAAATTCCACATCGGTTTATAGTTTAACACAAATGTCAACTTGCCATTGGGTTAGGACTGAGGAGATAAATGGCTCAAGTGAGTATTTGAATGTCCCCTAGATTCCATTCCCTTGGTATTTCTTACCTACTACAAGTTCCCAGGGGCGTTTTCAGACTATTTGGGTTTCGAATCATTTTGTCTAGAATTCCAACTATCTGTTCAAACTTTGGCCTTTCCGCACGTTCCTTTTGCCAACAATCCAGCATCAATTGATGAAGACCAGGCGGGCAGTCCATGGGTGCTGGTAAACGATAACCTTCTTCTATTGCTTTTATAACCTAATAGCCAAAGGGACATTAAAAATATTACTGATTGAGGTTCAATTATAATAACATGCATTGTCTAGTAGGCAAAGTGATTTATCTAGATAAGAGTGAAGCGTCCTTTGAAGCTTTGCAAAAGACTTGCTTATTGTTTTCCTGAACACCCATGAACATTCAATGTGTTATTAAGGGGTGCATGAAGAGCACGATATCATGACAGTTCTTAGTTGACTCAGTAATTAGGAGCAGCGATTAAGGTCACCCAGGGTGCAAGAGATGGAAAAATTTTCATGTCATCCCAGAGGTTTTGAAAAGGAATATGTTATGAAACCATTTTACTTGCATATGGCTGTACATGTACATATTTGTCTAGGGATGTATGAATTCTACTAGTTGTAAGAGGAAGGTCTGAGTTACCCAGAACTGCCCCCCACCAAGTGTCACTTTTTGTGGGGCTCAAATGACACTTTCCAACAAAATCTCAAAATATGTGAATGTGCTATGATAGAAAATATTACCAAGCACACTATTATTTTAAATAATATGGAGCCTACCTACTTAGGAAATGTATAGGATTATAATATATAGTGGTGTGCTGGAACGAGTAATATACATGAAGGTGACTGTACCACTTTCCAACTCCAAGTTTAGTGACCTCACACTGGTAGACTGAAATCAGCCTTGGGAAGGGGCCATGGAAAGGGTTACACCCGGTAACTGGGAAAGGTTAGAAATTAGGGCTTTCCCACTCAGAGTGCTGGTTGTTCAAGTTTTAGCAGCACCTCACTTTGTATTTACATCTAATAGCAGCCTGAGACACTGCATCAGTAGCTTTAAATGTTCATGAAAAATAAGTCCCCAAAGACATGGGTACATGGCAGTCAAAAAGTCTGAAAGCTACTTATTCAGACTTGTTTCTTTTTATTTATATGGAAAGCAAAAATAGATCTTAAAAATCAGAAATTGCTACAATTGGAGAAGCACAGGAAAATAATTGAGAAGGCAAGCAACACAAATAAGAACTTGTAAAACATTAACATCAAGGGGGATTAACAAATCCTTTTTGATACTGACTTGTGACATAATGGCAGTAGAAATGCAAAACAAACAAAAAAAAAGACTCTGGAAAAAAACAAAGGTAACCTTGAATTTTTGAAGAAAATAAAGCCAAATGTAGGCAGACAAAATGCTGGCTTTAAGAAATGTTGATTAACTTAATATTTGTAGGGAAACATATCCCTAAGATGCTTGTTGACATTCAAGAATAGCACATTGAAATGTAAAAGGTTGCCGATTGGGATGAATAAAGTAGCTGGCATCAACAATTTTTACAGAAAATTCTTCATATAAGAAAAGAAAAAAAGTACACTTTAAGGAAAATCTACGTATGCAAATTGATAAAATTTAAAAGGTAAATAGATTAACTTAATTATAATAATTTTTGAAAAGTACTGTAAGAGAAAATCCTCAGCTGAAATTCCCCCCTGATTACTACATTGTACGTCCTACGCATCGTTTACTTGTACTTTGGAAAGCTAGGTTAAGTTATTTAAACAGTGGCTTAAGTTGTGAATAAGTAAATCGACAACTTCTAAAAATTTATATATTCAAAATGACCAATAATAAACAATAAAAAAAATAACATTTTTTTTTAACTGGGAAAAGAGTAGCTTTCCTTATATTTGAGGTTGCTTGTATTTGAACATAAGCAGTATCTTTCTGATTTGACAGGACTCCACTCCCATCCTCATAACATTAGTGCAGTCCTTATTATTTTGAACCACCTTCTAACCAATCTCCCTGTTTGTAGTTTGTCTTCAGATGTCCAGAAAGGAACAAGGCACGTAGAGTGATCTTTCCATTTTTCTGGCCCTGTAAATAATCTTTAAAAATGCAAATCTAGGGGTGCCTGGGTGGCTCAGTCGTTAAGCGTCTGCCTTCGGCTCAGGTCATGATCCCAGGCTCCTGGGATCGAGCCCTGCATCGGGCTCCCCGCTCCACGGGAAGCCTGCTTCTCCCTCTCACACTCCCCTTGCTTGTGTTCCCTCTCTCGCTGCCTCTCTCTCTGTCAAATAAATAAATAAAATATTTAAAAAAAAATGCAAATCTAGGGGTGCCTGGATGGCTCAATCGGTGGAGCATGAGACTCTTGATCTTGGAGTTGTAAATTCGAGCCCCACATTAGGTATAGCAATTACTTAAAAATTAAAATAAAAAATAATAAAATGTAAATCTAAATCTTATCCTGATCCTCCTGACATTAGTACTCTTCAGCAGCTCTCCAAGCCTTCATAAAAATATTTAGAATTCTTCATCACTGAACACAATATATTCTTAAGTCTTTGTGCCAATGAACATAGTACCATTAAATGACTCATAGGAATGAGTTAATGAACCCTCTGCGGTTTCTCCTATTACATTATAGGAATTTCATGATTCCTATTATTACAGCAGGGAAACATTTATCTCAGCACAAAATTAAACTTCTGACTTTCAAAGATACAGTGGTTTACAAACTTTTTAAGGAAGAGCAGCTAAGGACAGCATTTAAAATAAGAGATTCTCTGGATTGGGAATGGACTTTGGGACCCTAAATTTCCCATTAGGAATCATGCACCTACCTCTAGGAGCACTAGAGAGAATTGTGGGGAAACTTCAGCTTCTATAGAGCACAGGTCGGCATAATTCAAGGTATACAGACCCTCTGAGGGTAAACCTGCCGATGGGGGATGATTCAGGCACAAACTGAATCTAGAGGTTCTACAGTTTTTATTTGGTTAGCTGCATTTCATTTCCAGTTGGAATGTAAAAAGTACTTTCTGAAAATAGTTATACATTCTTGGAAACAACAAGGCACACAGGTAAAACAGTTGAACCTACACTTTACTTAGAGCATTATGTAATTATTCACAAAATTCATTTAAGACACCTTCTTTGAAATTACCAGAAGCCCCTTGGACAGGGATTTGACCATCCAGATCTAGCCTTAATATTCTAATAAAAGTCAAAGAAAACAGAAAAACGTTAAGCAATTTCTAATTCTAGATAGGTCCCAGATTAATAGGAAGTGACTTTGGTAAATTACATTTATATAGGAGGCACTTCTTTGGTATATACTGTAAAGAAATACTTAGAAATAAAAACAAGAGTTGCTTGCTGCAAAGTGTTTGAGTATTATTATAGTATGATCATTGTAATTAAGAGAAAAAGGAATACAGAAAGACCCCATGATAATGGGCTTGTAATAACTCAAAATGGGATCTAACATGATTGACTTCTGCTTTTTGCTCATGCTCATTTCCATTGCATTACCCTCACAATAATATATTACCCACATTTTATGCAATTAAATATTTTGGACCATATATATGGGATTATGGCAAAGTTTTACCCCCCCCCAAAAAATCACAATTTTGTTTCTATCATAATATAAAAAATACAAAGTCATAAACCAGTGGTGGTTTTTAAAAGGAAAAAAACCAAGGCTCACAATTTAACTGAGGTTAAATTTAGTTAAAGTGTATTATATTTTTGAAGCTCTTAAAATGTCCTTTAGTGAAACATTTTAATAATTTAACTTTATGGAAATTTGTTTTTATCATCCTTATGACTACCTGCCAGTTTAACTAACAATTTATTGGTCTAGCTTAAAGTGAGAAGAAATGACTTTGTTGAGTACTATAAACAGAAAAAAATATAATCTATATAAAGAATTTCAAAATTTCAAAATTTGAGGGTAAAAGTTTTATTTGAACTAATTAAGACACACATTTAATTAAAAATAGCTACTGTGAATGCTAAGAGTATTTTCAATTTCTGTAATATTTATTATGTTTGACTGAATTTACATACATAAAGATTTTTCTTTGAAAGGCCATTACAGAAAGGGCCAAACATCTGCAGATTTTTAAGAAAAAAAAAAAAAGAAAGAAAATTAGAAATTTATTTGGGAAGCTCACCCTCAATTTTAATAGCAAATAACTAAATTCTAACTGCTCCCATTGCAGTGAAAATTCAAGAAAGTTATACATACATGAAAATACAGTAAGAATCCATTCAAGTGTTAATTAAGCGATAACCTGTTTGGATGTGGGTATCATCAGACACACACATACTATCTTTTCCCAAGTTTTTCTTGCTCACTGCCCTGCCTAGCATGCAAATAAAGCCTTCTGGAAACTATCTACCTTACTGACTTCTATAATACTCCTGGTCTGTTCAGAGTGATCACAGAAACCTCCCTTTATTCAGCATCAGCCTGGAATTTTGTGGACTTGCTTACCAACATAACCATCAATTTACATGTTTCTCACGGTGTCTTATGAAAAGTCTTAAAATCCAAGGCACTTGAAATGTGAAGGCTTTCTAAAATCCCTGACAAATTCCTAGCAACTAAATCTGAACAACGTAAAGTTAATTAATTCACTTAATAAGTCAATCTAAACTAATTAAAAATAATGATATCTGGTTAGATCTGTTGAAAGCAAACTTGCCAGAAAACACAATCTATTCGCACATGCACAAGATTTCCATATGCACTGGAGGTTGTCAGATCTCTTAAGTCTCTCCATGAACTCCTACCAGAGATTTCAAGTAAAGAAGCTTTTATCTAGAGAATTTTTCGCCAGAATGAAATTCATTATTTTGAATTATTCATTTTTTTCACCATTTGCATTTTGAAACTTAAACATGTAATTGCTCAAATAGCACTTTAACAACATAAGTATAAAATAATAAGTATTATTCTATAAGAAGAATATTAATATAAATTTCACCATAAAAACAACTGTGTGGGTAATCTCTTACCATTATAGAAACTTGTGTCTGAATTTATAATTCAGACCTTCAAAATTACAAAAAAGAAGAAAGATAGTGCTAAATGTTCTAGGTCAGAAGTAAACATCCTTGTAGACATAATTTCATTTGATCAGTAAAAATATTTATTAATTCTTGATACGCTAATTATATATTTTTGACATTTCATTTTCAGGAAAAACAATATCTAAGGAATTCTAAAAATTAAAATTGAAGATTTTTTTTTTCTTCTTAACCATTTCTATTACTTGTTTTTTGGAAGTTCAGTGAACTTTGAATTTAAGTCATCTTATATTCCTGTCATTCCCTTTATGTTTGAATCTAGTACAGAAGGAAGGTGTCAAAAGAAATGAAACTCCAGCGAGTATCTAGGGAATGTAAATATTTCTCTTTCTCTGCCCCAAGGATTTGTTTGCCCACATTTTGACGGTCCATGGAATCCTTGACACTGAGTCCTGTCAAATATTAACAACTTTGCCTCTGCCAAACGGATGCATCATTTAGACTTTTATCTTTGAAAAACAAAAAACCCAAACCAAAAAAACAAAAGAGTTTCATGTCATCTCTCAGTTCAAAGCACCAAAACATTTAGATGACTTAAAAGCTCCACCTCTTGAGGCTCTGGGCTTTTCAACTAATTCAGAAACTTGTTCAACCTTACCAACAAACGATCTGACTTTAGTTGTCAAAAAATAACTATTTACAAGTTTTAGGAATTTGATACGGTAAATTCTAAAAATAAACCCCCAATACTGATTTGATATAACAATGTTTGTGACCTCTTTTTGAAAAATAACTCAATTTTTAACTTTAGTCAGCTTCTATTGCTGTCCATGTTTATAATACTTCAAGAATTCAGTATTCCAGTTTGCTGGTCATATTCTTTTAAATGGCAATACAGACTTTCCTCAAGCACCACTTACTTCTTTACTTATCAAGAACATGCATTTGTACCATTTCCAAACTCCTTCATAAAGCCTTTCATCAATTTGCCCCAACTTAATCTGCATATCAAATTACTACCAATGTGCACATCTCTGTTCTAGGATAGGGAGTCTATTTGGTTCATCTCTACACACTTGGCTAAGGTTTTGCTTCTGGACTGTTCAATGTGCCCCCTTGGAAAATTTTCTCATTAGTTATGAACCAAAATCTTCTCAGATTTCCAGTTCAAATCCAGGATACTTTCCTAGGTTTTACACTTGCTCTACTTTTATCTAAATTTCACTTACATTTTCAATAAGTTGAACTATATGAATCTGCCAGTATTTGAAAGTTTCTGACCTACACGAATACCAATTTCATAAAATTCAACCTAACAGAAGCAAATATTCACTTGCACTTATGCTATATTATTTCATAAGTGGTCTCTTGGTGTGAGATGTATGCTCCCAAGAACTGCCGTCAACTTCTTTTCTCAAAGGCTAACAGCATGTTTTATGCCTTAGTGTGTATCAAGATGCATATTTAATTAAGTGCTAATTTTTTAGGAGTTTCCAAATATACTCCCATTGTGATTACATTCTAAAATACCACTACAAAACCCTTACCAATACTGATCATAACATCTAGTTTGTCTCATGAAATTAAAATTTAATCAAATCAACCAACAATAGATAATTTAAATCCGTTTTCTCAGGACATTAAAAGAAAAAGAAAGATAAGCTTCGAAGACAAAACACAGCCTTCCTTCCCCTCCTCTCTGCAAATGATTCTTTTACTCATGTGACTTTCCGACTATAGTGGTGCAAGCACAGCATCATTGCATCATTATCTTTACTAGGAGGACATATCTTTTGTATGCTTCTATTACATCGAGAGGATTTAAGAGAAAAAAAATAAAAAGCAATTCTTCAAAATGAAATTAATTGAACCACTAATTTATGGTAATTTTTGTGGGAATAACTGTGAAAACTCAGCAATCATATTTTTCTAATTCTATAAAAGTTTCTTATGAGCCATTACCTACATGTTCCAATAACAATGAGTATTAATATATGAAATCCTTTTTGTTTAACTAGCATAACACCTACATCTTGATTTGACATGTCCCAATAAGGTCTTTCTCCATAAGACATAACTTCCCACATGACTATTCCGTAGCTCCATACATCACTGGCTGATGTGAATTTCCGGTATTGGATGGCTTCAGGTGCTGTCCACCTTACTGGGATTTTTCCACCCTGTTATAAAAAGAAATAGGAATTTTAAATATGCATAATAACTTATAAATCATGTGTAGCAGAACTATAAAGCTACAGTTAAACACTTGTATATTTGGTTAACAATTCAGCAGTATCCCATCTATCCATCTTGAATCTCTCTAAGTGTATTTAAACCTACTAATCTGTTTTTAAAATGCCATTACAAGTTTTCATTTTTAAGGCAACTAAATTTAATGGGCCCTTAGGTGGTCTTAGGGCAAGAGTCTAGTCAAAAGACAATGACAAATTAGGCAACATAACCATGAAAATGGAATGAAATATGTGGAATTTAACTAAATCCTCATATATTTTCCTTTTTTTCTAATCTCACAAAAGTTGTAAGAATTAGCATAGTTAATATTCTTTTAAAATCTTTATTTAAAGTGGGATTATATTTCTCTGCTACAATTACGAGAGCTTGCAACTAGATGTTATTGTATAAAACTGTATAAAATGTATATGAACACCCTGATAGAAGACAAGCATGTTGCCATTTTTATCTTACTTCTTCTCTTAGTCTATACCTAGAGTGGAAAAGCAGCAATGATTCTTCTAAAAGGAAAAAACAGCAACAAAAGTCTGAGATCAATTTGCCTCTTTTCTACTGTTTAGTTTCATATTAAGTCTTGCTTTCTTGGTAGGAAAACCTTAGGAAGACAAAGAGGTACGGTAAGAGACTTTTTCTTACAGTTGTCGTATAGACAGCTTCTGGATCGTCCTCTATAACCCGGGACAGGCCAAAATCTGACACTTTACAAACAAGATTGCTGTTGACAAGAATATTGCGAGCTGCAAGGTCCCTGTGAACGTATCCCATATCGGCCAAATATCTCATTCCAGCAGCAATTCCTCTCAGCATTCCTACTAACTGAATGACGGTAAATTGCCCATCGTGTTTCTACAGGAAGACAAGAATAAAAGTCCTTTACTGTACTTTCAAAGGGGAAAAAATTGCCATGAAAACTCTCTGCACACTAGTCATTTGCTATAGTATAATAGGAATTATTAACTAATTTTCTATATAATACGGACATTTGTGAAAAACAAAACAGGTGCTGATTCAACTGACCTTCAAATAATACAAAATAGAGTTTTGGTAATCATTTAGTGATTTAGATTGATATGTTATCTGTATGGATTAAAAATAGTGTCAGGTTATGCAGATCCAAAAGTATACACTGATTTTTGAGTCAAAGTTAGACAACTATGTGTTTTTTTCCACCTGCTAAAAATTATATAAATAATCTAGAAATATATAAAGGGATAGAGACACATATATTAAGATTTTTTTCTCCAGATGATAAAAAAGGGAAAGGAGAAAGTTTTTGATTGAAGATGAAGAAAAACTAAGAAGTAGAAAATGGTTATCCTGGGTGACTTTGTTCTCATTTTGTATTTTTCCTTGTCTTGCTGTTGGTGGGAACATTACTTGCAAAAAAGATTCTCTAAAACAGATGCACTAGCAAATGGGATTGAGAGCTCTTTGCAACCAGACTGGCCACCATCTATTTCTAAGCCATTTATTTTTTAAGATTTTATTTATTTATTTGACAGAGAAAGAGAGCACAAGTAGGCAGAGTGGCAGGCAGAGGGAGAGGGAGAGGGAGAAGCAGGCTCCCTGATGAGCAGAGAGCCCGATGTGGGACTGGATCCCAGGACCCTGGGATCATGACCCAAGCTGAAGGCCAATGCTTAACCAACTGAGCCACCCAGAAACTCCTCCAAGCCATTTTTAATTCACAGATTTCTCCAACTGAATTGTAAATATGTTGCATGAGGATATTGGTTTGAGTTGATAAACTTGGCTAGGTGATGCTTTATTCCAAAGAATTGATAGTTATGCATATCATAAAGATACAGAAATAAAAATTTCTCTAAATCTTCTGTTTATAATTTAAGTTGAATGTATCATTACAGATTACATATGATAAAACCTCATGTTCTCTTATTCTTTAGACTATTTTCTCCTCGTCATTTGGAAAAATGTTAACATGTGTTTATATTCTTAGGTGAAAAGTCTCAGAGCAAAAATATGTATGTTTATATATTTAGAATTTATTACAAAAATAATCACATATTATTAATTTGCAAAATGTTAGTAATTCTATCTTTTACGTTCAGTGTTCACATAGAAATATGATAGAAATGGTTCCACAGAGCAGAATTGGGATCGTCATGCTGATATTGAATGGTTATCTCACTTTGTAGTCTTCTCTGTATTACCTCTATGTACTGAAAAGTAAAATGTTACTCTACAACATGTACTCAAATTGAAGGGCTTCTTGTAGGTATCTCTGTACTTGAGAGACTATATTAATGAGTACTATTGTTTAAATCACAATGTATCACTTAAGTGCTCTAAAGGATTCTAGTTCAATCCAGACTAGGACTCTGATCTTTAATCTAATCTGCCTTTTTAAAGACAATTTTCTGATTTGTTAAAGTTTATAATGTTTACATTTTATACTGTAAAAAAATCAAATTATTATAGTGGTAGTATGGATAGTATATTTAGAACGAGAGGATAATTTTGTTACTTACCCTGAGAAATGCATCAAGGGCTCCATTTTCCATGAATTCTATTACTATCATGACTGGTTTCCCTAAAATTAAAAAAAAAAAATACACACACACATACATATACATATATATATTTATATAAGAAAAAAAGCATTGCTTCAGGAACCATAACCTAAACTTCAGGCTTATTCCCATTCTCACCCTTGATAAAATATGTGGTGCTCTTCTGAAAGGCTGAATGGGTGAGCTGTGAGTGTTTCTAATGTCCCCAGTGCTGCCGCTAAACTCAGAGTCTGTTTGGAAGTCTGTTTGGAAGACGGTTATGATTCACAAAATTAAAGAACAAAGTCAGTGTGTTCTTCTGAGTCCTGATCTCTGAACGAAACTCAGAAAAAATGACACTTGATATAAAGTGTAAAGACTAAAGCGTATCACTTTTATGGCTATTGAAGCTGAATGAAAGTATCAGTCACTCCATCTGTCTATCAGATTTATTCTTTAATTCTCATCCTGTCTTCATTTATCCTGATTTCTTTCAGCAGTAGTAACATAAAAGAAGAAGTAGTCCATTATATACCAAGAAAAAACATTTGTTTAGAATATGCAATATATTCATGACTTGTTTTTTTGTTTAGGTACAAAATAACACTAATTTCTGACAGTCCACGTGACAAATGAAATATATCAATATCTACCTCTTGTAACCACCCCTTCCAAATGGACAACATTTGGGTGGTCAAACTGCCCCATGATGCTTGCTTCACATAAAAAGTCTCTCCTTTGTTTTTCTGTGTAACCAACTTTGAGGGTTTTTATGGCTACTGCAACATCTCTTTTCCCTGGAAGTTTCAAACGACCACTGCAGACTTCTCCAAATTCTCCTGAAGTAATAGAACAGGCAAGTGTATTTTAATTTCAAAAATATTTCTTCTTGCAAAGTAAATGCATAATTCTAAAAATACCATTAGGCTTTGCTAAACTATCTGTTATACCAACCACTATTTTTTAACTGGATTAACGCAAACTTTTTAAGAAAAAAGCATTTAGATTTGAAGTACAGTATATAATGTACGCTGGTGATTAAAGCAGAAGGGCACAGTTGCAAATTCTGAATATTGCTACTGTTTTTACTGTTTGAGAAGCAAATATTTTTTAAAGATTTAAAAATCTGGAATTCGAATACACCCTGACTGCTAAACATAAGGGAGTTGGATCCAACATGTATAATTACTATGAAAATATGTTGTATACGTAGGAAATAATATTCCTTTTAAATAAGTAGCACGTATTAGTTTTCTGCATGGAATGAAACAGCTAACCGATACCTACAAATACATGAGAAAAAGATAAAAATGAAAGCCCAGCAAGAAGATGGTAAATCAAGTAAGAGGAAATGTATATTCCAGCAAAATTCTGGAACATTCTAATTAAAAAAAAAAATTACTAAGTCATTTCCTAAACAACAGGCCAGAACTATCATGAAGTAGCTTCCAGTAGAACGATATCTTAAAAATCCAGAAGACAAAAGATACACAGGTTTTCTGTGCCATTTGCTTCTTTTTCACTTTTTTTTTTTTTTTTTTTTTTGAGCTCTCATAAACAAGTACAGCCTCATTGCTTCCAACAGTTCAGGTAAATGCAAAAGTTCTATACTTGAGGTATAATTATTTGCCTGTCATTATGATGTATGACTTTCGATCCTGGCTAAATGGAACAGCTGAACAAGGAAGCTACAACAGCCTTACCTGCACCAATCACACGCTCAATTTTAATACAGGAGGCATCTAGCTCCTTGGCGAATTGATGGACAGCTCTATTTGGGTCCTCATAGGTTTCAGGGTCAATGTAGGTTTTGGTGCCTGGAAATTTAACTGTAATGATGTAAGAAAGCATGACTGTGATGAAGCAAAGCACTTATTGTGCAGTCAGCCCAGGAATTTCATTATGCAGAGTGCTCCTTGGAACAGTGAACTTGCTTCCACATCACCTGAGTCACAGCAGTTTTAACAGACTACTTCAGTCTGTTGGCGTATAGGTATTATCTGCAAGCTTCTATAGGTAACATAGGATCCAGCTCATAGGTTACTAACTGAATTGCTTTTCCAGTAAATCAACAAAAGACATCACCAAAATTCTCTGACATGACTCTTATCAGACTGGAGGTTTAATTAAATTCACTGCTATCGTGGCATAGTTCAAGCCATATTGAGGTTTGTAATGGACTTCGAAACACATTTGTAAATCTATCAGTCAGTCAATCAATCAAATTAATACACTGGGAAAAGAAGACATTTCATTTACAGGTAGTCTACTACACTGACAGCAATATTAAAAACATTTAGACATCTTACTTATTCTTTTGATTTATTTTCTTAAAGACCAACCACCGTTGACATATACATAAAATTAGTACAAGATGTGAGGGACCGCTATCACAGAATCAGAGAGAAATTTACTAAAGACACAGTTTCATCTTCACCTTGAAGGGCAGTAGAGGCCAGATGTACAAAATGCAGAGTAAAGTTAGAAAATTTACAATATTCCTGGGATCTGCTAACCATGTATGACAGCAATTTGAAAGAGGAATGGTTTATATGAACTTTCAATTATAAGGCTCTGGAAGGAGGTAGCCAATATGCCTCAGAAAAGGTAGTCAAAATTCAAACAACATAGAATCATCTTAAAAGTTAAAATCTTCTTAAAATGCACCCAGAAGCATGCAGGTAACAGATAATGCTAAGTCAACTTTAAATCAAATTCAATTACAATAATGTATTCCAAATCTAATCATTTGGTTAAAGACAAAGATAAGATAGATAGGCATATATTTGGTTATATTAATGCAATAAAAGAATTACACTATATCCTCAAAAAAACTTTATTGTTTTTAACAAAGCCACTGAACAATCTTTTCATTAAATCTTACTATTTTGAGAACAATATATTTCTTTATGTATTACACTGCAGCCTAACTGTGCTTATGTCATCACATTAAGTTAAAATTATATTTAAAAAATAAACACATAACAAACAAAAAGAATCAGAATGTCTAAAGAAAATGGGATTAAAAAATCTTGATTTATTCTGCTGTAGTTGATTGTTTATCCAAAATTGATTGTCTTAAACAATTATTGTTGCAGTTTATAAAACTGACAGATGCTCATTTGTTACTAAAGCTGAACATGAAAAAAAAAACACAAGAAAAGAGAGAGGGGATAGAAAGAGAAAAGAGAGAAGAAGGAGTACAGGGAAGAGGGGGGGAAGAGAAAAAGAGAGAAGGGAAGAAAACAATAGGTTAACCTCCTAGATTGGCAGGCAGATGGAGAATGAGCCATCTTCTCCCTGTTTATTCTTTCTTTCTTTCTTTCTTTGTTTTTTTGGTTTTGTTTTGTGATAAGGGAGCTAGATTGGAGGTAACCTTCTGCATCTCAAATGGGTCTCTGATGGTTCTTTATTCAAGCTGTCATAAAACATTTTGACAGGCCAGAGCAATTTTGGCATAAAAACGTGAAATACTGCCCAGCTTGGATTCAAAGACATTGTTAGAAGAAATGGTAGGAGGAAACAAAATGTAAATTGGAATTGCTTCACTAAACTTCTCTATTGTGTTTATGTCTTTAAATGTAGCACTTGGGGCCATGGAGAATTGAGGGCGCATGATACAAATGACTGGACATTCTATTAAATGCAGTGCTCTAAAAGCTAGTTAAATGGTTGCTTTCATGTTTCTGTAAAAATTCAATCTGGTGTCTTAGCACCTAAGAAAATTGTCTGTATGCTAACAAAATAAAAGGACACCAACTTGTAAATAGCTGGTGACCATAGCTTTGTACTTTACGTATTGTAGATACAGCTATAAAAATCAAATAAAATGCCTGGTACTCATCAAATGACAAGAAAAGATATCTCTGTAAAAAAGGTGATTCGAAAATGTCAAGCATTTACCACGATAGGATATTGTTAAGTGCACTTTAGTTTTTCATTATCCATTTAAAAATGGATGTTTTAAAATAAGGAAAACATTAACATAATTTCTGAATAGTCTGGTTTGTTGCTTCTCTTAATTTAAGAGTACGAGCTTTTTTGTGTTTTAATATCTCATTTACATTTCTCATGAGTGTTAAATATCTTAAAACCACCATTGATATTTTGTTCTGGAGATGAAAACTGTTTTTATATATCAAGTTTATCTTGTCTATGTCAGCAAGTAAGACATGCAGCTCTATTTTTCTCTGATTACAAAATTGATGTCAAATGTAAAAAAAGCAAATGGCATCAAAATATTAAAACTGAGTGATGACAATTTAGCATAAGGCTATACAACATGTTTTAGATAAGCCATGTTTCAATTTACCTTCTGCATTAACCTGAAAGCTAAAAGCAAATAAGCTAAAACGTATTTGATAATTTGGGGATGTCTCAGATATACTCAGTAAAGGAAAGAAAAGTGACATACTGATGAAGGTAAAAGATTCTGTCATCAAATTATTCACAAAATGGGTAGAATTGGGCATTTTAGGAACTAGAGGTTACTTGTCTAGATACATTTTAAACTAGATATAAAAGTTTAGGCATTCACGTTTCGATTTGCTCCTTCCCATTGGGAAAGTGTTACAAATATTCTCTCATGTTGTGAAAGAGAAAAAAATGTAACCTCCATTTTTTCTGTGTATCTCATCACTGATAATAATAGTAATGATAATAACAGTGCTCACAATTTGTGTCTTTAAACCACACATTTTCTTGATTGATGTTTATACATTTTTGTGACTTTCGGATGGGTACATGACAACATCTTCTTAGATACTGACAAAGTAATTTGATAAATAACACAATGATCGATGTAATTCTTAGGTGAATTAGGAAATCTATCTATCCATGAGAAATTTTAGCAAAGATTATGCTACCAAGAAAAATAATAAATACAATTGTCTCTTAATATTTGCAAGGATTAACAATAAAAACAATGGGTTTGGATAAGAACATCATTAATTGTCCGAACTCAAATCATATGATCGTGAGGTTTTTACTTTGGCTGCATGAAGTAATAACATTTATTTGCATAGCTCTCAATTTTTTTCCTGGCCATCCACATTGCAACAGGAATAAGATTAATGCAGAGGGGCATCTATTTTCTTTGGTTTCCAAAGATCTCTTCTGAATATGATTTCTAAAATCAACTTTTAAGAATCAGGTAACCCAAATCCACAGAAAAACAGTGGAGGGTTGAATCCTATTATTAGGAAATTGATATCAGGGGAACTATCTATCCGACAGACAATGTATAGTAGCTGAAGGGAAAGAGGCTCCATAGCTTTGTCTTTCATGGTAGCATCACTCATTGGGTGGGAAAACAAGGCTCTGCCCTTCTACTTCTAAATGAATTCCTTAGCTAGAATACAGGCCATGCAACTTGTAATGGATTTTTGTTAGAATGGTATGAAACACTGGGGCAAAGTTTGCAAAAGGAAAAATCATGACATAAAGGCAGCTAAATACCCTGCAGTAGTATTAAAATTTCTTGTGAGAGATTACATTTTTCAATCTATTTTGTTTTTAAAATTCACATCATATGATTTTCATTCTAAATATCTTGTTCAAATGCTTTAAAGCAACATTTTGACCTCATTACGTACTTTCAAGCATGAGACATTAGGAATTTATTCATGCCAATGCTAACAACCAGGTGTCTGTATTAATTGGGGTACATAATAATAAAGAAAAGCCAAACACTTACAATGAAAGTAAAGCTCTTCATCCCCTTCTTGGTCAGCTTTGCTATAACCACAATGCCTAGAAAAAAATCAGATTTGTGATGATCTCAATCAATGATCTTACTTTATATATTTAAAATTCAATATAACATACCTTAATTCTTTGACAACATGCTAGTTAGAGCGATAAACAAAATACAAAATATTCCTGTCCATGGTTACGAACTCATTGATAGTAATGTAGTAACTCATATGATTAAAAAATGGATAGAATATAAAGTCTTTGTGTGAGATAATGTAGAAGGAACATACTTCATAGATTTAGATTTATCAGTGAGTGAATATTTGCTTATTTTTTTCTTCCTCTGAAAAACAACAGCGACAACAATGGATTCTAAATGGTCTCCACTGACCAGTAACTAAATGCGTACATCTTTCCCCAGCTATCTCCTATATTTATGATGAAAACCTAACTAAAAGTAACCAATAAAAATACACCCAATAGAAATTACAACACTCATTGCTCTTAAACTAAAGGCAGTGAATGATTAAGCTCACACTGTATTTTGACCTTGGGAGAAGGTAAATTTATTGACCTTTAATATTTCATATCAGACAAAGGGTGTTTGCATTTACTTTCTAACATTCTAATACACTAAATAGTAAGTAATAGGCTGACATAATTCTGTAAAATCAACACATTCTGTGTTAAAGATTAGAACAAATTTGTGTTCTACCTTCTTCCAATGATGAAGCCAAAGACCATGAACACCAAAATGATGGTCCCTGCCACAGCCACCACAGCAATTATAATAACAGGATTCTGTTCACTGGAGACGGCTGTCGCTGGAAAGAGAGAAAACAGGCTCAGAAACACTCAACACCATGTAAGAACTTGAGAGGGTAAACAAAATCTTATGAATAAGAGATATCTATGCTTTTTAATTCACCTCTAATTTTAAATAAATGTATTATATTGTAATAATATAATTAATATAATATAATATATTAAATAAATGCTTATTTTTTGCATTTTAAGGGCATGGTAAGGACAATGCTTTCATCTATTTTATATTCCTCAGCTATAAAAGACACTTGTAAAATGCCTTATCGAATGGCTATCCCCTGCTTAGTTGTTGAAAACTTAGTTATGAAACAACAGACAGAAATCTTTGATCTATAATCGTTATTAGATCTTCATTTTTTTCCCCAGCAAGGTATTCGATCTCTGTGTCTCTTTTTCTTTTTTTTTTTTTTTTAAAGGTTTTATTTATTTATTTGACAGAGAGAGACACAGCGAGAGAGGGAACACAAGCAGGGGGAGTGGGAGAGGGAGAAGCAGGCTTCCCGCCGAGCCGGGAGCCCGATGTGGGACTCGATCCCAGGACCCTGGGATCATGACCTGAGCCGAAGGCAGACGCTTAACGACTGAGCCACCCAGGCGCCCCAATCTGTGTCTCTTTTTCTGATATGTGAAAAAGGAAACAAAACATATACTCTGTATTTTTCAAAGCCTCTTAAGTGCTTTATCTGGCATATTATCAATATAAAGTAAAAATCATCATGGAATCATAGTAAATCATCCTGATTTTGTAATGCACCATAATTCAGGAAAAAGATGAGCAGAAGTATTTGTACTAGTTTGACAAAGTATGCTATACACATATTTGAGAGTTTAAGATTACAGAGGAGGTGGGCTATTTACAAAAGAGCAAACTTCCTGCAAGTACTTTAAAAAACATTTTAGCATTATCTAATTGCAGATACTTCCTGTAGAAGGCTAAGTGATTCTTCTATGCTTATTAGGACAAGCCCAGTTGGACCTTTCTGAGAGTCTCTTTGGGAGCAGTATGTGCTTATATGTCCTTTAAAGCAGGCCCTGATTCCGATTCTTCATCAAGTCACATGGCCTTCTCACTTCCATTTTTCCAAATTAGTAAAGTTCTATTTATATGATAATTCATAATTGTCATATTTTCCCCAGAGTATTATATTTTCAATACCAGTACAGATTTCATAAAACAATCAAAAGAGTGTAAAAACAGTGAGAATGTGTAGTCCAATAAATGATCTGGTTGCAAATATCATTTAATATACAATGTCAAACTAATATAGTTTGCTTATTGCTGAAACAATCAACAGGTGTAATCTTTAATATAAGGCAGGATGGAAAATACTACTCCTTGGTGGTGGCAAGGGACTGGGTCTCCAGGGCAGTATATTATACGTAGGCAGAGTATGTCTTGCTATAATAGCCAGCAGAGAGTTTTTTCTGATTGGGCCCTTCTCTATTTATCTATGTTTTCCTCTTGACAACTCATTTCTTAATTTTGTATACCTATGCTAAACTAACTGTAGATAGAGCTTATATCGAAAAACAGTGAAGTAGCTCCAGTGCAATAGTTTCTGAACAAAGGTATATACACTCCCTAATTCAGCACCTGCTGATTTGCTCCCTGAGGGAATTACACAACGGGGGGAGGGTGGGAAAAAGAAATCTTTTAGGCTTCAATTTCTGAATTGCAGCCTATTATTATTCGACAACAAAAAAAGATTTCAAGTATTTTTTTTTTTTTTTGGGTTTGGTTTGATTATTTTAAATTTTTATCTGTCTTTATATATATATATATAAAATCTCTCTCTCTCTATATATATATATTTCTGTCTATATATATTTCTACATATATATCTAGATATCGAGAGAGAGAAAAAAGAACAGAGTAGTTCTGTTCATAAGGGAGGAAAAAATTATACACATATGTGTAGAAATTGTTTCCATTCAATCGATGTGTCCCATGGGTCTAATTCTTTGCTTGTCTTAGGCTCAGTTCTGCCTTAGCATCAGAAACAGAACTCCAGTGAGAAAACTGAACTCAGGTGAATGATGATTAGAATTTGTGAATATTTATATGTTTTTATATATAGTCAGGGTCACACTTTAATCTTTCCACAGTCAACCTTTATGGTTAATATTTTCATCTCTTTCATGGGTAATAAATTTTAAAAGTAATTTGTAAGTGCCATAATCATCACATCATGGTTTTAAAATTGTAAAAACAGTAGTATTGACTCTGAAGAGATGGGGATTTTAGGATATATGTGCAATGGAATAATCTGTTTAATTTCCCTTTTCAAACACTGCTCAAAGGACCTCTCTTTGGTGGCATGTTCATTTTTTCCCTCCTTCCAAGCACAGTGAATCACTGTTTCCTGACACTCTGATAGGATTGGGTCATGCACTCCAATGCTTAATTGTATGGCAGAATTTGTATACAAGTCTCTCTCTTTCACTGTACTTTAAACAGAGCGTAATTGTGTTGTGTGTCTCTCCGCAACCCTAATTCTTAGCGCAGTACCTTGTGCTAAGTCAGCAGTTCTCAAAGGGTGGTCTGGAAACCTGAGGGTCCCTCAAGAGCTTTCCAGGGGATCTGCAGGGTCAAAACTATTTTCTATGATATGATGTTATTTGCCTTTTCTCATTCTCATATGCTCACAGGTGCACAGTTGAGTTTTTCCAGAAGTTACATGACATGTGAAAACATCATTACTCTGATGGCTAATGAAATGTGTGTTTGTGTGTTTTAAAGTTTTCTCAGTTTTAATTTCTAATGGTGAATATTGATAGATATAATCCAAATAATCAAAATCTCTTTGGAGATCCTCAGGATTTTTTTAATAGATCAAAAGCTTGAGAATGGCTGTGCTAAATAATAAAAGCTGACTTGAGACTTTCTGTGTGTACTCTGTGTACATTAACATAGGTAATACTAAGAATACCATTGAGTTAGATACGACTATGCTAGCAATTAGGGTACATGAGCTCATGCAAAGTCTCACAACTGGATATGGAAGAACTGAGATGTGAAACCGGGAATATGTCTCCTAGCACTGACTGATAGTGGCAATCTGTTCCATGTTGATGACTGTGAGGTCTTCATTCCCTGCTTATTTACTGAGTGCCTTCTATGTGTCAAGCACTGATAGTAGGAACTGGCGAGACAATAGCAAGGAAGACATATGGATCGTTCCTTTATCAACTTTACAATCCAGTGGAAAAGAATAGTGTGATGATAAAAATCGCTAATTCTTTCTAATGCAAAAATCTAGTTTTAACATGCACTTCATGTGATCATTCGGGTTTACTACTGCATCTTACTCTCTTTGAATCTTAGTTGCTTAATTTTTTAAATAATGAAAATTACATCTATGAATCTCAGGAATCAATAAAAAATAGTTTGGCCCAATATTCTCAATTTACGAAGTCAGCACAATGCACAAATTCATTTTGAAAGTTTTCAAACTTAGAGGTTTAACTGATAAAAATGATTAGGTAAATGTGAGATAACTAATTAATGTGTAAAACAAGTTTAAGCTATTCATTAGAATATGATAAAACATCATTTAAGGTGTTTTATTATATGAGAAATCACAAAGTAATATCATGAGATCAGCCTAAATTGAAAACTACTAGGACACATCTGATTCAAGACCACTCAAATGTTCAAATGTTGAAATCTTAATGTAAAACACTTTAATTTTTTGTGGCCATTGATCTTAGATGTTCTCATTTTTAATCTTAGATACTCCATTTTAAAAAGATAATAAAGAATAATTGTGTTAAGTTTATCACACAAAATTATGTGAAATCTTTTCAATTGATGTCTCTGTGTCTATAATTCTATATAAATGATTTATATTTCAAATTTATTTCAATGTATGTTTTATTATTTGAGGTTCTGAGAGTTACTGCTTAATTTAAAAACACAGCAAAATATTTTGAAAGAAGAATACGGTTAGCAAACTTAACGAGCATTTGCGGATCAAAGAATATTTGCTCATTTTAAAAGAGCTATAAAAATATTTTTCTGAAGTCAAAATAACCAATAAAAATTGTACTGATTTAGTTTACTTAAAAACTTTTTATTAAAAATTGAGGAAAGAAAAATCACATAATATCTTTTAATCCATCTTTGTTTATAATTATGTGGGAAGACTACACTGGCACGAGGACAGGGTAACAGCTGGGTGAACCCTGTGCCTGGGCAGTAACATCAGGAGAAATCAAGAACTCCAAAATGCAGAAACACACCCTGATTCCTCAGCTAATGGAAGAACAACCAGCATAGCACTCAAGCTGGGACACACATACATCTGCTTATTTGTGGTTCACTATAGAGACATGCGTTGTTGTTATGTTCTGTGGAATTACAAAACAAACAAAATGATAAAGGGGATTCAAGATACTGGTGATGTTCAATTTTTAGGCTGAATGGTTGATACAGAGATAATCATTTAATTATTATTCTTAATATTTCACATATACTTTGAATATATTCTCTAGGATGCTTGAAATATTTTATAAAAGATGAAAAGGGATGATAAAAATAAATACAACTTTTAAGATCTTCTTTATGAACTGCAATTTTTGAAATCATTGCTAAAAAATCAAGTAGCTTAAATTAACACAGATTTTTATAGATCATCATTCCGTGGCCCACCCTGTGTATATATCCTGGCTTCATTTTGAGGTTTCTGTGAAGGAGCACCTTTGATGGACACAACCAGAGTAATATTGCTTTGGGTTCTACAAAAACAGCTTGTGTCAATATACAATTGAACAAATCCTGTTTCTATTTCTGGCTTCATCTTTTCCAAAAAAAAAACGCCAAAAACCAAAAAACAAAAACCCAGTGTGAATTAAAGAGACTGATATAAATGATGAGATTCTAACACTGAGAAACAAAACAGCGAATTTTAAATTGTTATTCTGTATAACCTTTACAAAGTACATAATTATGCATATATATTCACCTTTAAATATAAAAATAATCTTGAACCAAATTATCGCCCTCAATATTGGAAATAATATGACAGTTATAGAGAATAAGAATCCAAACCAGAGGCGGTAATTACCTTCAAACATTTTACCTGTAGCTTCCTCTAGGGTAGCAACATCAAGTCTGGGGCTGTAATTTCCATAACCAGCAGCAGTAAAAGCCCGAATCTGGAAAACATACACTGTTCCTGGCTTCAGGTTATTAATGGAAGCTGAAGTGGACTTGGTTTTTACTGTTGAATAGGTCCGTTCCCTTTGATCCTGGAAACAATATATTCAGGGAATATTTAATTGTAATTGCAACCAGGCAATCTGACAGCCAATTCTTGCAATTTATTTCAATTTGCTGCATTGTTTTTATGAAGGTCTACATTGTACCCCGTGGAATATTGTAACATTGAGTTGTTTCTAAGATAATATAAAATGGAAATGCGAACACATGCCTTTGTTCTATAAATTTCAAAGAGAAATAATTTTGTTAAACCATTTATATGTTTTGAGCTTTTGCTTTGTTGGTAGGGGCACAGTGGCAAGAACTATTTAGCCATAAATATAATCAAATGTCCTATTGACCAAAACCAGGATACGCTTGTAAAATCTATGGTTTAGTAGAAGTCTTCCCTTCATAATGTAGTCTTTTAATACTTTTCCTGAATGTTATTCAGCAAGCAAAAGGCCATATGCGAAAAATGAAGAAAGGTATTAAATCAAGAAATTTAGCTAATACCACTACCATACTGACATATCAATTGCTTTCATTAAAAACTACATTTCTCACAGGATAAAACCACTTTTACAAAACAGTATTTAATAGAATATTTTAAATTAAAACTATCAATATAAAAGTTAAAGTGCTGTATAATTTATGGTTTGGCAATATTTTAAACATCTCTTAGTTCAATTTTCCTCATTTTTCATGAAAACTGAGGCTTGCAGAGTTTAAAAATGTGTTTATCATATTATATATGATACAACTAAGTATGAAATAATTATAAAAATTCAAGAATATAAAAACCTCCATCAAAACAATATCCAAATGAATAAAAACTTAAAGCTTAATTGATATGACTCTAATGGGCTTTTTATTAAAAAAGCTATAAAAACTACCCATCAAAATATACAATTTTAGATAGTTTCTTATTCGTTCTATAATAAATAGCGCTGCTCAACTATGACAATAAAACTATTCATTAAAATCTGAAAATGTCAGTCTGGTTGTTTGATTTGCCTTCACACCGGTATTTGCAAAAGTTTAAATAAATCTATACTTAAACTGTATTTAGCGAAGCTGATTTGTGATTGTCTTAATTATAATCATTTATAAAAATGATTGTTGATATTATAAATATATACTTATCTCAAATAAAAGAACAAGGCATAACTGATATTAGATGACATAATATCTAGAGATCACATGCTTACATATGTTACAATGCAATATATTATTCTGTTCTAATAATTGCCTAATTTGTAAGTTCAGCAAATGTGGATACATTCTGTTTTTGTCATGCAAAATAGAAAAGAAACTATTTGAACAAATTTAATCCAGACTATGGATGTGCAAAATATTTCCTTGCACTGTGAGAAACTTTACTCTCATTTACCCCCTACCATATTTTTAAAATGTATTTCATTGCTTTTGAAATCTGATGAAATTTCAGAAGGGACTGACTATAAACTCTTAGAGCTCACTGGAAAACAGACATAACAAAACCAACAGTAAAAATAAGGATTCCCGCAGAAACACATTTGATGGGGCAAGAAATGTATTTCCTGGTACAAAAATAAGGTATTTAAAATGTAACTTTGGCCATGGAAGTCATGAATTCATAATGAAAATAATAAGCAAAAATATTGTAAACTTAATCTGAACATTGAAACTAATCTTAAACTGTTTTTTTCTCCAAAGGGAAAAAATATATCTATTGCCAATATGCTGTATGCATTTAAATTAATCAATCAAGTCAATTCAGCCTCCAAGATTTTCCAAAGCTTGGCTCCTATTTTGAAATTCTGTCTAAATGGTTAA
Organism: Phoca vitulina; assembly: GCF_004348235.1. Lineage (NCBI taxonomy): Eukaryota > Metazoa > Chordata > Mammalia > Carnivora > Phocidae > Phoca > Phoca vitulina. The sequence continues at coordinate 65,483,151 of NW_022589712.1, read as the reverse complement.
AATGGCTATGTATATATATTACAGCACTTTAGCTAACTTACTGAAGTCAATAAGTAACCCTGTATTAATAACATTAATATTAATTACTAATATTAATATTAGTAATAGTAATGGTTTCTGTGTTTCAAACCTTGAACCAGGTCTTTCTGTGAAGTGGAGCCTATATAATAATTTGTAAACAGGGTCCCCACCCCCCTCCAGATGGGTCAGAAATAAAGGCACTCATACATTCAATTATATCACTATTTACTAAAATTCAGCCATTATGAAGGAACTAAAGGGCAGCACTTGGGTTTTAGCCATCCTATTTTTCATGGAGAAAGGAATGTGAAGAAGTGGTAGATATGATTAGTATGACATAGGTAGAATAAATTTCAGGAGGAATTTAAAGGAGCGGGATATCATCATTTGATTCTGAAATTTGGAGAAACTATATTATTTATTACGGAAAATATTTTTATTTGTTCAAATTACTAAATTATTTGAGGCCACCATCATTATCAATGAAACCACATAAATAAAAGACATCATTAAGGGCCCAAGCAGAGATCCTAAAAGAACCATTTTTCAAAAAATGCGTTGGGCTGCGTGGTCCTATGGTACTAACACATTCTACATCTAATTATTATATCAAAAATTGAAAAAATATACTACTAATGGGATATTCTCCTTTGTGTAACCCAGAAACTTAATACACAGAAATCATAATTATAATGATGAGCCTGAGATGCAAGAGGACGGTTATTAAAAATGGCTAAAATTAACTCTGAATTTCAAAACAGCTCCAAATAGTTGGCATAATGACCAAGTTTAGTCTACAGTGCAGTAGGATGACATGAGATACATCGGCTGCACATTTCAGCTGTTCATAGCACTTACTTTCTCGTAATACTTGATTTCATATTCGGTGATGACTCCATTGGGATGCTCTGGTTCCTGCCAGGAAAGCTCGACACTCCGCTGCAGCACCCTCTCCTTCATCACTCCGCTCACTTGCGAGGGAGCTGTTTGGACAAGACATGTCAATAAACAATGAGAAAATTCACTGGATGCCTCAAATCAAATGTCACAACTGATCAGTCCCATGCTGTGCCAGTTTCATTAAGGTAAAAGAAAGCACCTTTTCATAGCTCACAATTCAGAAGCTAATGAATATTCAAACAGGACCTTATTACTGTTCATAAACCTTAATAGAAATTTAAATTAAAGTGCAAACAGCAGAAGATAGCATTGTTCAAGTTAGTGAAAAATGGAAATGATGGGGCTGAGAATGACAATTAAGCAAATGAATGCTAATTAAGGCTACAAAATATGATTTCAGATTAATCTCCAGTGATAAACTAAGTCCAAATATTTACTTCACATGCAGTGGCAATACACTTTTTAAAAGAAAAAATAGTTTAATACTGTGTAAGAAAAAATTATATGAAATGGCTACTTTAGTCTTCAATTAAAGGGATCACACTTTTTAAAAATATTTTTAGGTTTTAACTGTGTGTGTGTGTGTGTGTGTGTGTGTGTGTGCGCGCGCGTGCGCGTGTGTGTGTATTACCAAAGAATTCCAATTAACCTTGGGAAAAATTTTTTACACTTCATTAGGTCAAGATGCAAGAGAACACTAAAGCTGCCGCTACTTAAATGTGTGTGAACACACACACACACACACACACACACACACACATACAGACTCTTGCATATGTAATTTCTGTCTATGTAACCTAGGTTTCAAGCTTTGATAGAAGCAATTCAAGCTACAATTTTGCTCTTTCTATATAGATAATAATATGCTTAGAGTCCTTTCATTCTCATTAGTGGCATATATTCTTTTTGGTAGCTAAGACTGTGGAATGTAGCAAACTAATTTGCTCTGTCTAATTTGCTCGGTGATGATTAACTAGTTGTCTTCTCTGTCTAAATGAGTAGCTGCACTGGCTTGGCTGAATTTCAGTGGGGTCATTATGTTTCATGTATCATGCTCTATCTCATTCTGTAAAATATTTTCAGGCTGTTAATTTAATTTTCAGATGTCCAAAATTGTTAATAATCCTGCTGACAGAAAAGCAATTATATGGGGCCAAAGCTGTTTAAGCAAGCTTCTGATGTTTATCTCTTTGACTTTATTTTGTTACTTCTACTTCTTAATATTTGCTTGTATCAATGTCTAGGAAAAACATTTTTCACTTCTTTCTGGCGTGGTGATTTTGAGGGAAGGACATGGAAGATGCATGATTCCCATTTCCTCTCAGATTACTAATAGAAGCGTAACTAGGGCAGATTAAGTGGAACAACTTTCCCTTTAGGGGGATTGCAGCTGAAGTACTCAGCAGACTGTGTTTACAGACTAAATGCGTTTCTGATATGTTTCCAATGAAACAAATTTCTAATAAGAAATCCTATTTTTGCCATGACTTTTAAAACCTGAATCTATGCAGCGGAGAAGAATTTGTTTCTAAAGTGATTTGTCTCTCCATCCAGAACATGCTTAGCATATTTCAGTCGCCGGAGATGTTCAAGAGGCTGCGTCCTCAAGCCATAGCCTGGGGAAACAGAAACCCCAGCGAATTTTGAGGTGAGCTTCTACTTAGCAAATAGTTTCCAATAGTCTAATTTGCTTAAAATCATTCAGAAAAATCTGTATTTAAACTTTAGTAAAAAAATAGAATGCAGCACAGGTAAGAATACTGCAGTAGCTAATACACTGAATTACTCAGTGAGGCTGCTGGTCTCTGATCAGGGTTTATGATATGTGTGCCATTTGGAAATACATTTGCTGGAAACAGGTAGAGAGCTAGGAGGTGCCAGCTAGGTCTCTTTCAAACAACACACCTAGCTTAATGTGATTTTCAGTGTAAAGCAAACTATACGACACTTTGCTTAGTCTTTATCCTAAAAAGTAAGGTGAAGAGACACTGAATTCTCCAGGGTATGGAGGAGACGTGGGGTATAGATGTACCTCATTTAGTTTCTGACACGTCGCAGCAAAATCTAAGTATAGAACGAGATTTGATTTCTGCAAGTTACACACTAAAATTATATTCATTATTTCATCCTGGAAAAGAACTTTTACCAATAAAATTATGGTAATTTGGGGGTTGGGGGAAAAAGATGTCAAAAAATACATTTGTAATATATGGCATTTTAAAACCCATATCACACCACTAATAGTGACTTTTCCCTCTTTTGTACAAGGAGCCACATCTATAAATGACTATACTCCTGATTTTCTGGATATTTCCTTTTTAAAAATGCGTCCCCTGCTGATACAATATAGAGTCACACATTTAAGAGGGTCAGAGCTAGAAGTACTAACACATCGCCCTTGAGAATAGGCAAAATGCAAGATAGGAAATATCTTTGTCTTATGTCCTTCAAATGCAACATTTTGGTACAGGAGAATTGATAATATTTTCCCTTGAGTTTCAATATCTTAGGCATAAGGATATATACCTTATAAACAAAAACATCTCTAAGCAAGTGGATTCTAACAGAGTCATTATTTTCAGATAAACTTCTATGTAAAAGTAAAATTGAAGTGGCATAAGGTTCTTTAATCTTAAGACATAATGATTTCTATGCTTAATATAGTTGATTTAAATTAATCATATTGTAACAATTTCACCAATACACTCACTGTTACACCAAAATACCCAATTAACTACAATCTGAAGTTAATTTTGAAAAGAAATGTCTACAAGTAAATTATATACATACTTAAAACCCAATTAGGTGTTGTGATATTTAAATTATAATTTTTGTAATTAGCAAAGTCATACAAAATCTACTGTAATGGGAATTGATGTGAAGCTAATAAATAGTAACCAACAATAATAAATTTCCTAAATTGGAAAATGTAGGAAAACAAATACCACATAGAGAGGAGCTTTTAAGTATAAAATTTTAAAGGTTTGTTTGTTTTTTTTTTTTAAAGATTTTATTTGACAGAGACACAGCGAGAGAGGGAACACAAGCAGGGGGAGTGGGAGAGGGAGAAGCAGGCTTCCCACAGAGCAGGGAGCCCAATGTGGGACTCGATCCCAGGACCCTGGGACCATGACCTGCGTCGAAGGCAGACGCTTAACGACTGAGCCACCCAGGTGCCCCTTTAATAGGTTTCTAACAAATGATTAACAGATTCATTTCTCACCTAAGTTTCTAGCGATATTCAAATATAAGAATTAATTTCAACGGAAGAAACACATGGAAGATTCTCACGACTTATCAGGGACATATACAGAGTCTCTGCAATTGACAGTGAAAGACAATCTTAGAAAATTCAGAAAATGGTTTCTGTGGTTCAAGTGGAAAATCTTAACAGCATAAGAACAAAGTTGATGAAGTTGATGCAAAAGGAAATCAGAAATCTAGTAACAGACCAAAAGGTAAAATCTGTGGGCTGCAATTATTAGTAAAAGGCTTTGAATTTAAAAATAATCAGTAAGAATGGTGGGTTTATGTACGGACTTGAACCAATCAACAATTTACAGATTTTGAGCTTCAAGCACTGGTGTAAGATTTTTGATCTTAATCAATTTCTTTTTTTTTTTTAAGATTTTTTTTAAGATTTTATTTATTTGACAGAGAGAGACGAAGCGAGAGAGGGAACACAAGCAGGGGGAGTGGGAGAGGGAGAAGCAGGCTTCCCGCTGAGCAGGGAGCCCGATGTGGGGCTCGATCCCAGGACTCTGGGATCATGACCTGAGCCGAAGGCAGACGCTTAACGACTGAGCCACCCAGGCGCCCCTTAATCAATTTCTAATTAAAATCCAAGTATAGCAGATATATTTAAATTACAAGATGGAAAATATTCATAAATCTCCATTTTTTTCCCACTAAAATATTAAATTTACCTACAGGTATGGAAAAATTTCCCAGCATGAAGTGGAGGAAAAAGACAATTTAAAAACATTGCATTAATAGGTGAATGGCCCTCTAAAGATGTCCATACTCTAATTTCTGGAACATGTGAATATGCAACATTACATGGCAAAAGGGACACTGCAGATATAATTAAGGTTATAGACTTTACAATAAAGATATTATCCTGGATCTTTGCCAGTGGGTCCAATCTAATCATGTCAGCCCTTAGGAGCAGAGAAATTTCTCCAGCCAGGGTCAGAAAAATGCTATAGAAGGAGGAGCCAGGGAGATCTGAAACATGAGAGGAAATCAACCTGCCATTGCTGGAGGGGCCACATGGGATATATGAGAAGATATAGGGCTTTTAGGATCGTAGATTTTAGGATCAGAGACTGGCCCTGGTTGACAGAGGAAGGGAAATGGAGGCCACAGTTCTGCAAGTACAAAAGCCCCAAATTCTGACAACATGAATGGACTTGGACATGCTTCCCCAGAGCCTCGAGATAAGAGGCCAGCCCCACTGCACTCAGACTTCTGACCCATAGAACTCGAAGATAATAAATGGGTGTTGCTTTAAGCTTTTTGTGGTAGTTTTTTTTTTTTATGGTAGCAAGAGAAAGTTAATACACATAGTAAAAAAACAAAAAACAAAAAACAAAAATAGACTTACTGGCATTTTAATGAAGCCTATGAAAAAAATAGATAAAATAGGATAGTTTAATAGTGTGATCTGTCAGACTTTACGTTGAAATAGCATGGAGTCAAGGAATTTTGATCTTAATTAGGACTCAGAATGCAATATCTTATAGGAAAAAAATCTCCAATACACATTTGGAAGAAAGATGTGTGTGTGTGTGTTTGTAATAGAACTTCAATGAAGCTCATGAATTTGATTTTGGATTTAAAAAGTAATTTATTTATACTAGTCATTATTTTTACTACAGTTAAGTGTTCTCACTGAATTTCAATAAAGAATGGTGAGTGAAAAAATAGTATTTGTATTTCTAAACAATACAATGAGGTAAGATGAGTCAACAAGCATGAAATGACCTTTCACCATGCATTTCAAATTGTTAAATCTATACACAGTTGTTAGATTTCCATTAAGTAAATACAAAAAGTAAAAATGAAATTTTTAGAACACAGTTAAATGCAAATCTGACAATAATAGAATAATAGTCTTTACTTAATGCTTTATTTGCTATCCAGTATGGAATTCATTTTTTTTTTAAAGATTTTATTTATTTATTTGAGAGGGAGAGAGAGAGAGAGAGAGAGAGAGAGAGAGAGAGAGAGAGAGAACAAGCAGGCAGAGTTGCAGGCAGAGGGAGAGGGAGAAGCAGGCTTCCTGCTGAGCAGGGAGCCCGATGTGGGGCTCGATCCCAGGACTCTGGGGTCATGACTTGAGCCGAAGGCAGACACTTAACCAACTGAGCCACCCAGGCATCCCTGGAATGCATTTTTAACAATCCGTGAAATAACAAATATGTGTATTCTTAGGAGCTTAGCATTTTATAATGCAACTTTTAGCTTTCTTACTCTTCCCCACAGATGTTTCATTTTTACACTACAGAACAAATGTATAAAAATATATAGAAATTTACTTCAAGAACAAACACTAGGCCATAAGTAGACATGATCCAGTTGAGTATCATGTAACTTATCAATTTCATTTTTAGGGTATGTTAGAATACATAAAAATTCTAACATGTGAGGCACCTGGGTGGCTCAGTTGGTTAAGCATCCGACTCTTGGTTTTGGCTCAGATCATGATCTCAGGGTCCTGAAATTGAGTGCCCCTGTGGGGCTCCACGCTCAGCGGGATGTCCACTTTAGGATGTTCTCCCTCTGCCCCTCCCCCCACTCATGCATGTGCTCTATCTCTCTCAAATAAATAAATAAATCTTTTTAAAAAGTTCTAACACGTGATTTCACTAACTTTAACTTCCTGGGTATGAAAAAAACAGGGTCACTAATAATATTATGAGCAATAAATACAAAATTTTATATGAAAGAAAAAGTGCAGGGACTAAGGGCAATTGAGTCTGCAGTAATTATGAACAATTCATTTGCAACAGATGTCTGTCAAATTATTTTTGGTTGGATAGAAGCATGATCTGTGCCTAAAACAGACAAGTCTCATTCTGTAAGTGGTTGAAAAAAATCAGTGGAAAAAGAATTGATCTTTTTCAAAATTAAATTACATACTTTGCATTGCTACCTATTTAACACACCCATTAGGATGATGATGTTTTACTCAAAATGTAAGATATACAATATAATAAGATATATCACAGAAGAGATTTCTAAATAAATTTAAAAACAATTATTAAAAAGACAACTTCAGTAAGAGCTAAAAATAAGATCTGAAAGTTCTCTGAAAAAGTGAATATGATGTTGAACCTAACAGCGCAGGAAAAGAAAGCACCCCGGATTGTAATCCAAGTCAAGTATATATGTAAGTCATGTCGATACATTTCCAGTAGAGTGATAAAATACATGACCGGAACAACAAAAGTCACTTCTCCACTCTTTGAATAACTAAGAATGGCTTTTTTCTTTAAAGCAATAGTCACAACATCTTTGTAAAAATGATCTGACAAAACATTTTGCTGAGAATCAAATTTTCTTCTCTGTTATCATCTGATGATTAAGAACCAATTGTTTGCATGTTTAATTAATTACCATAGGAGTTAGCACTTCCTGGCAGAATCTCTATGTAAAATGCCATAAGTGCAAGGAGGTAAGGGTTGTGGAGAAAGCTACTGTGGCTATTGGTCCTAAATATATATTGGAACTCCTGCTAACTTCCAAAATGTTAACTGATGAGCAGTTAATTTGTAATTTTCATATAATTACAATGTAATTGTAATTCTCAATGTAAATAAAATGAAATATTATATAACCAGGAGGTATAAAATAGGCAGCTTCCCAGAACTAGCTATACTATTCAAGCCAGTCATACCTACAAAGGAGTAACTAAATGATCACCTAATATAACAATTCAGAGAGGTTAAGGGACCCTTGATATTAAGTCATACATTTCATCTATCTTTTTAATCAATAGGTTATGCTACTTTTTACTACAGATCTTCCCTCAACTTACGATGGGGTTATGGCCAGATAAACCCATCTAAGTTGAAAATATTCTAAGTTGAAAATGCATTAAATACATCTAACCTACCAAACATCATAGCTTAGCCTAGGCCACCTTAAACATGCTCAGAACACTTAGATTAGACTACACTTGAGCAAAATCATGTAACACAAAGCCTATTCTATAATAAGGTACTGAGTATCTCATCTAATTTATTTAATACTGTACCAAAAGTGAAAAACAGAACGGTTGTAAGCGTATCAGCAGTTCACCCTTGGATTGTGTGGCTGAATGGGAGCTGCAGCTCAGGGCTGCTGAGCAGTATCACAAGAGAGGATCATACCACATATCACTAGCCCAGGAACAGATCAAAATTCAGAATTCGAAGTACCGTTTCTAGTAAATATGTATCACAGTTGCGCCCTTGTAAAGTTAAACAATCATAAGTCAAAAAATTGTAAGTCGAACCCATTGCAAACTGGGGACCACGTTCTATTTAACATATATGTGTTTGGCATTTATTACATGCGGGGCACTGTGGCATTTCTATAAATCCTTACAGTTGGCAATATTCATATATATAATCTTCTTTATATAATAATATATATGTATATGATCTTTTTCCTTCTGTACTACAGCCCTGTGAAGTAGGTACTGTTCCATTTTATTGGTGAAGAAGCTGAGGGTTACAGAAATTAAGTGGCATCTGCTCAGGGGGCAGATTTTAGATTGAATCCCATGTTTTTAAGTTCTACTTCCCATCTGTTTTCAACTACAGCATGATAATTCCAGGCGAGAGCAGACACTAGAAGGAGGAAAGCTGAGCAGTCATTCATTCATTTAACATTTGTTAAGAATTCCCGATGTGCCATAATGATGAAGAGACCCTGAGGGATCTGCTCAATACAATAGTCCTAGAACCTGCAGATACCAGAAGAGGTCAAACTGAGTAGAGATTTTTTTAATTACTTTTTTTTCAAAAGGGCAAATTCAGGTATATGTTACAAAATTCAAAAGGTGTAAGACTCCCTCCTCGTCTGGTCCCATGTCACAAAGTTACCCTTCTCTAAAGCAACCACTCTTACCAGTTTCTTTGAAATCTTTCCAGAAATAGTCTAGGTGTGTACAAGTATATGCATTTTTTACACGAATGGCATTATTCTCATAGCACAGTTCAAACCCTTGATGTTTTCTCTTATACTTCATTTAAAAAATTGCATTATTAAACACATGCGGATCTGCATAGCTCTTTCATCAGCTGTGTTTATTATACTATGATGTACTTGACCAGGCCTTTATCAATAAGCATGGGCCTTTCCCATTTTCTTCTCTTTTATATTATGACACAATGAAACTGCTGGTAAAACAGTATTTAATATGAATCTTCTAAGGAGAATATAATATTTCAGAGCAGTCTAGTGCTTGCCAGTGAAAAAAGGTGGGTGAAGTTATTTGGACTGAATAGGCAAAATGTGGCCATTGTTAAAACTCATTTAGAGTCATTGCTTCATAAAAGGAAATGAGTAATAAATAAATTTATTATCACTTAAATGTTTAAGACGGTACCACTCTAAGTGCACACTGGCTACCCCAAGTGCAGCTGCAAGTCAGTGGCCTATGCAGAGGTGAGGAATTTGTGTCAAATGTACATCTATGGCAGCAAGTACTTTTTTGTAATTGCCCAGCTGACATCTTTTACTTAGCAAAACTTTCCTGATGAAAGAAGCATTTCTTTTTCTTTGCAGGCTCCTTGGTGATTTTCTTTCTGGGGCAAGCCACTTATATATTAGCATTCTGAGTAGCAGTGTCTTTTAAAAGTATTCTAGCATTAGTCTTAAGTATCCTTCACTGTTACACTAAAATGCCCAGAAGGTAAGATCACTCTAACAACATTGTTATTGATTTCTGATGAGAGTTTCATTCATTTATAAATTCAACATAAAATTTTTCATGACTGCATATAGTATAAACAAATAATTGAATGGGCCACAAAGATGATGAGGCCAAAGTTGTCACTTTCAAGGAGATTTAAATGTAGAAAATGAGTTAAAATGTGAATATGTACATTTTGAATGCACAAGTAAATATAATAGCCTAGATGAGATGTGAACCAAGTGCCAGTAAATTCTTGGGAGGCAGTTAAGAGCAAGCCACACAAAACTTTCTCTGTTTCAAAAAAAAAAAAGAAATCATTTCTAATTCACTACTTGGTATAACTACATATTAAACTAATTATCAAGAATGTTGCCATCAAGTCTATAATCTGCAAGAGATAACTTTATATTAACTAAATAACAACAGAGCCAGATTCAAGACTGAGCCTATGATTCTCTCTAGTGGCCTCCACCAATAAGTCACAACTTACTGAATCATTCTCCCTCTGCTTCAGCTAATACAGAATTATTACTCTTTTTCCCTAAAATACATTTACCTTGTTGACAGTACTACACGATGTAACATTTAGTTATTTTGTAGTTTTTGAAAATCTCCCCTGCTACTCTGATGTTCCTTGGAGGCAGGAAACTTAGAGAAGCAGTAGAGTGTAGGAGTGAAGGGCATGGCCCCCGTGAACTAGTCTACTGGATTTGTTCATGGGTTCCATTGTTTATTTGCAAATTGTGCAACCTTGAGCAAGGAACTGAACCTCCCTGTGCCTCAGCTTTCTCAGCTTTCAAATAGCTATAATTAGATTGCATACTTCAAAAATAGAATTGTTCTAGAAATTTCGTATACAGATACATACTAAATACTTAAGACCATTCCTGGCACATGCTAAGAACTCAAAACAAAATATTATGTATTATTATCCTATACTTTTTGTCTGTATTGGATTTATGGATGCCTGGGACTCATTTCAGAATACTCTAAGGTCAGAGTCAGGCATCAGTATTTTTCAAAGGCTTCTCAGATGAAGCTAATGTACAGCTGAGTTTGAGAACAATTCTTTTGCAGCTTTGGGAGGAACATAAATTGTCATTTCAAGGTGGGGTTCCAGTGCTCTCCATAATAAATGCTGACAACAGTTACATTTTTAAATATTATATTGAGAATTTTTATTCAATCTCTAAAATTTAGAAATGACCAATTTCTATAATTTATACTATTTTATATGTACCAGCTGGACAGAAAGACATTAATGTTAAGTCATTTGGAAGGGATATATCCTTAAAAAAATGAAATAACTATCAAACCAGGAAAGAGAACAACAATAAGCATTTTTAAAAAAATATTGTAATATATATTGAACTGAGAGCAAAATACAGATGAAGCAAACCTCTTCTCTATTTTGGGTGGTAAGAAAGCAAATATTTTGAAGGATAGTTTTTAAAAACCACCATCACACGTTCTATCAGGTAATCTGGCTCCATCTCTAATTTTCCAGGAATCCATAGATAGCTAAAGACTACGTTATTTATTTATTTATTTATTTATCAGACATTCAAATAATCACTTTATTTGCATACTTACTGTCATACTTATATGTCATATTTACTTTGCAATAGCTATGCAAAGTGCGTATTATTTTCCCATTTTGTAGTTGAGGAAGTTTAGGCTTGGACAGTTTAAACAAATTCCCTAGGATGCCATAGTAAGTAGCAGAATTAAGATTCAAAATCAGTCTATTCTGGTTTAGGAAAATATGTTGCTCTCACATTACAGTGCAGAGCTTTTATTCATCTTTTTCTTTATCTACACTGAAATTCTTTCCCTGTCTAAATTCTTTCTATTTACATCTGCCTCAAACATGTAAATATTTACCTCTCCAAATCCAAATTAACTTATTTTTCTGTCAACATCTTAAAGACTATGTTATTTATAAGGCCAACAATGTGACTACGGCCCACAACCAGACCTTTTTTAATAATTAAAATGAACCCTTAAATAGAATAAGAGATATGTGCGGGTGTATAAATATATATACACACACACATTTGTTAATGACCAAAACCTCCCTTACATGTCATCAAAATAACATTTCCAGTTGTGTACATTTTCATTGGTCTTAGAACATGTTTTATTATAAATGAAGAGAGAATTGTGTTGTATTTCAATCACAACAATATTGTAATACCAGTTGACAATTTTTGAAATGTTAATTTAGTCCAAATGCTTATGTTGTGAATATCTTTAATTATAATATTCATAACTATCTACATTCTTTATAACATGAATATCTTATTAATTGATTTTAAATAGACTGTTTAAATTATTTTATTTGATTTTTGTATTTGATTACTCTATATTGCCTTACAATATGTACATGACTATAATCGCTTATTTAGATAAGTTTAATTTATACACTATTACATATATCATGAAATCACATGAATATTCTTAAGTTATGTAATAATATATACTAATATTTTATACACGTTTACATAGGTGTAAATTTGTGGCTAAGCAAGCTCATTAATTCCTCCCCTAAATATCTACACAATGTTTAAAATATTGTTCAGTATATCATAACAATATTCTGGAAATACACAGATTATTTTTCAGGAGAAGTAATGCATGTATTTAAACATGTAGGTTGTTTACTAAGAGGAACATTGTCAATAAGAAGAATATTAAAGAAAGAGGAGACATGAGTTTTGCCTTAAAGCAGTGTGTTTGTTATATACTTTCAGAAAACATCATATTTTCCATTAGAATAAAACTTTCATTCCTGACTGCCACTGTGTGCTTTTGCTATGTGACTCCACTGCATTCAGAGCTCATTAGTTCCTCCCCCAAATCCTCTTCCAGGATACCACTATTTTTCATTATTGTAAAATCAATACAATGTATTGCTACCAAAATTTTTAAAAAATTAATAAAAGAGAGTAACAATTGAGTGTTCATTGCATATGATGATAGTTTCATAAAAATGTTTTACATGCGAGTGTTTGTATGTATGTATGAATGTACCAAAGTAAAGATATACAGTATGCCTCTGTAAATTACTATTAATAAATATATTAAACTTATTCTGAAAGCCACTTCATTATATGATACATAATTGAGGGTGAATCCACTTATAGAATGATATACGTGTGTTTAAAGTCATACAATACAAAGCCTAAGGCAGCAAATATAAGATTGACAGTTCCATATTATGCCATTCTTTTACTCTATCTCAGTGTTCTTGATAATGATTGAAGAGAATGACCAATTCCATTATACTCTGGCTGCTATCGATTTCATACTTTTTTACTTTTTTCTTTTTATTCTCTTTCCTCTGTATCTTCTACTCTGGTATGAATTGTTTTTGACTCTATTTTTCTCTAGGCTTAAAATTCGTATGTATCCAAACCATCCTACTTTCTAAAATATTATCTAACCATTTTATTTTTTGCAGAAGTTGTTCCCCATTTGTGGTTTTGTTCATTTTGTTTATTTATTTATTTTTACATTTTTCCCCCATATCATCACTCTGGTGGTGTTACTCACAATTAATTTTGATTTTAATTTTAATCCCATTCTATTATAAGTTAAATTATTCAAGAAGGAAAGAAAGAAGGGAAGGGAAAGGAAGGAAGAAGCTCAGGATAAGGAAGAGGAGAAGAAAAAGAATAAACCTGAAGTATGTCAAAACTCACTGAAACTACTTCATTTAAATTGTGTTAAGTGTAAAATGTTATCATCTCAATTTCTCTAGGTATTCTGAACAGATTTTCTCTCCAATGTGCATAAACTTAACAAATTCATATTGCTTGATAATAAGTTCTCAATACCAGTCATGATTTATTAGTTGACTTCAGGAATTTATTATAACCGAAGCACTTCGTTTAATGGAATCTGCTAACTACATTTCAACTAGCATTGCAGCTTGTATTTTCAAGTCGCTGTTTCACAGTGTATAAGCTACTGCCTAGGAAGTTAGGCATAAATGAAAACTTCATTAAATTCCCTAAACCTGTATGATGCCAATGGTGCAATGTGGCATTAATTTACTAAATAATATTTTAGTTTCAAGAGAAAATTAATGGAGTTTACCCCGGTGGCCAATTTATACCCAAGGAGTCACTTCTTTGCACTGGGAAAATCTAGCTTATAATGAATAGTTCTATGCAGGGAGAGTTACAGATTCATGAATGTTTGGTTCCAAAAGTTAATTTGGGGTTTAGTTGTTTGTAATTTGGACTTCATTTTTCATAGATACAATATTATACATAGCATTTTGGCTGCCAAGTTAGCACACAAACACATATTTGACCCCAAATATTGTACACTGGCTCAGAAAAGGAGTTAAACAATCCAGTTTTAATACTAGGAGCTAGTATTAAACAGAAAAACCAATAAAATGAATACAATGTGTTTGTAATTACTACTGAACAAGGCGCTCCATACGAGAATTAAGATCTTCCCAAATCCTCCTAAAATTCTGAGGTCTCTTAGCCAGAGATAGAGACTGATCAACTTCTGCTTGCCTTCTGCTTCTCTCCTCCTCTTGCCACCTACGGAGTTTTTACTTTATTCCTACACAGTATCCAGCCACCAAGAAATAACCATGTCAGTAACTAACTAGAACATAAATACAATTACGTAAACATCTTCACTTTTACCTTTTATCAATTAGAGCAGGGGGTCAGTGGCCATGAGCCAAATCTGGCTAGTCGACTGTTTTTACAAATAAATAATTGGAACATAGATGCATCTATCTGTTTATATATAGTCTCTGGCTGTTCTTGTGCTAAAATATCAAAGATGAGGAATTGCAACAGAGAAAATATGGCCTGTAAAATGTAAAATACTTATTATCTATCCAGGACTTTTCAGAAAAAGTTTGTGTACCCCTGACTTGGAGTCTGTTTGGCTGCAAGTAGGAAAAAAAAAAAAAAAAATGTATTCTGCAGATGGGCAGTTTGCTGTATTTTGTTCAGTGGCTCCAGGATTTAAAGATGATACTTGTGTCCTTTTCCTCATGGCTGCAGTAGGACGCTGTTGCTGTTCCTACAGCTTTCACATCCACAGTGCTGGCACACAATAAAAAGGCAGTGTGGAATGCTCATGATCTAAATAAGGAAAGCCAAACTTCCCCAGCAAGCTCTAGCAATCTTCTGTTTATGTCTCATTCATCCCATTCCCTAGACTGGAAATGGATTTTTTTTTTAGAATTTAAGCTGGGTGTCCTGCTGCCCTAAAAAATAACAATAATGAAAAGAAAGAAGTTGATTTTAAAGAGGAAAGTGCAGTGTCTGCCACCCTCATCTTCCCCATTGCAGAGGAGAGGGAGATTATTCCCTTGATTCCCACCCCTCTCCCCAACCTCCTCAATGAATGTCTCTTCTGACCATAGAACAGTAAGGACAAAAGGAAGTCATTCAGATCCCTAAACGAAGGCACTAGCTCACGTAAATTTGTGTAACGAGTAAAGTTACGTAAACGAGGACTTGGCGAGATATTTATGACACCACTAGGTTTTTATCCGTCACGGAGAAGAGTAAGGTGGGAAATTGTTTGGCTGCATCAGGGAGTGATTTTCAGGTAAAGTTTTTCCCTGTAGACAGAGAGTTGTAGGAAACATGAGCAGGGCAACAGCAGGTCTGAAAAGGTTGTATCAGGTGATTTAAACATTTACTAGACAGCATGAATATTTATGTTAGCTAACATAAATACAGAACTTTTTACAAGAATATCTTTCAATGACATTATTTCATTTAACCATTTTAAACTTGAGAAATTCCTGTGTGAAAAAGAGGGGCTCACATTGACTCATAGTACTAGCAAGGAACCGCCATCCATATTTTAGGCGTTTAGTATGCTAAGTAAATGAATAAATTTATTATGCTACAAATGACCCACTCTTTTTTATATAACCAACCTCTTCCTCACATGAGATTTTTCCTGGCAGATTTTACATCAACTCAACTTTCTCCCATGAAGATAAAATTATTTCTCAAGCTTACGTTCCCTTTCCTCAGCAGATGGAAGAGAGACTTCTCCCCATTACACACAAATATGTCAAAAAAAGTTGTCTAGGTTCTCTTTCTCCATTTCTTCAACTTCCATTCATGCACCAGCCTTCTCCAGTCTCGTTTCAGTCCACCTCATTCTATCCAGTGAGCTGCCTGCCAATAAGGCCACCAATGCCCTCATCTATCCACACTATAGTACTGTTCTCAGTCCTCATCTTTCTTGGATTCTTGGTAACAATAATATTATTAATCTTTCTCTCCTTTTCTCCTCGGCTTCCATGACATACTCTTCTAGCTTTTCTGTGTGGCTAATTCTTTTATTTGTCCTTTGCAAGCCTCTTCTCCTCAAAAAAAGTCAAATTTCCTCAAGGTTGCATAAGATGAAGCTCATTTTCATTAGTCATTAAGGAAATGCAAATTAGGACCACATTAAGATATCACTTGATACCCACGAGAATGGCTACAATCAAAAGGCGGATGATAACAAGTGTTGACAAGGATGTGGAAAAACTAACTCTTATACATTGTTGGTGGAAATGTAAAATGGAGCAGCTACTTTGGAAAAGCAGTTTGGTAATTTTTAAAGAGTTAAATATAAAGTTACCATATGGCCCAGTAATTCCACTCTTATCTGTCTACTCAGGAGAAAACAAAGGTCTACATGAATTCTTAAACCTGACTGTCCACAACAGCATTATTCATATAGCAAAAAAAATGGAAACAACCTAAAGGTCCATCAACTGATGAACAGATAAAATAGAATATATACAAGGGAATGGTATTAATCTGTAAAAATGAATGGTCCTGCCAAATGGGACAACATGGATGAACCGCAAAAAACATTATGCTAATGAAAAATTCCAGATGTGTAAGACCCACATTGTATGATTCTATTACATGAAATGTTTAGAAAGATGATCTTATATAGACACAAAATAGATTAGTATTTGGCTGGGTCTACAGGGTAGGAATGAAGAGTGATTATAATGGGCATGGTGGCTCTTACTGGGGGTAACAGAAATGTTTTATGGATTATGGTGATGGTTACACACCTCTGTAAATTTACTAAAAATCACTGAATTATACAGTTGAAGCATGTGAATTTTATTGTATGCAAATTTTATCTAATGAAAGCTGTTAAAAATTGGCTTTTCATGACTTCTAGAATAAGAACCAAACTTCTTAACATGACTTACTCTCCATCTATTTTTGCAGCCTCACCATGTTTAATCTCCCCTCATTCTCTGCGTCTGGTACTCTATTTTATTCCTCGGCTGTGTCAGGCTCCTTTTTGCACTGAGTTGAAACATCATTCTGACAGTTCCTCTTAGAGTATCTTTCCCAACTTCTCTTCTCCTCTCTGATACAACCCAATCTATTATGTGTTCTCCTGGAATTAGGAAATCCCCCATTACAGCACTTTAGAGCTGGAAACTGACATGTGTTTGTAGGATTATTTGATGAATGTCTGTTTCCCCCATTAGACTGTAAGATCCGTAAGGTTGGGAGGTCATGTTTGGTTTTGCTAGCCAGTATGTCCCCACTATTTATCCCAGTCTTCAGGTACTCATTAAATTCTGGCTTAATGAATAAATTTTAACTCTAAATTATCTAAAATTTTCCTCTAGGAAGCAAATGTGTGTTTGTTTGTTTGTTTTTTAACTTCCAGTTTAGTTCTTCTTTCAAATTACTGTGCTAAAATATCTCATAGGACTTTGTGGTATAGTATGTATACCTTAAGATCAGACTTCATTTTTTGACTACTGCTTGCAATGTGTATTGCAATTCTTTAAGGGAGAAATCACAAAATTTCAAATGATTTAAAAAAAGGAATAAATTAGTGATACCAATCTATGTTTATTAGGATAACTTGAAAGTCAGCAATTAATTTTTAGTAATTTTCAGTATATCACTAAGACAAATTTTGATACCAATGAATTCAAACTATTAATTAAAGTAGTTTTTAAACTAATAGCTTTTAAAAGTACCTAGCACAATTTTGCTTATGGTATTCTGGGGCTTTATTTTATTTTATTAAAAAAATTTTCCACATGCAACCAAGTTCTCTCTTTTATCTTGTTCTACGTGCTGCACAGGACTTTGGAGATCAAGTAGGACATAAAATCATTGGTATATAATATATTTGTTAATAAAATAAAGCCCATCAAAATGAAACTAACATAACATTGTGTGTCAACTATATGTCAATTAAAAAATTAGTAATAAGGGGCACCTGGGTGGCTCAGTCAGTTAAGCATCTGACTCTTGATTTTGGCCAGGTCATGATTTCAGGGTCCTGAGGTCAAGTGCCAAATGTTCAGGGGGAGCCTGCTTGAGATTCTCTCTTCCTTTCCCTCTGCCCCTCCCCCCCACTCTCTCTTCTCTCTCAAATAAATAAATAAATAAAATCTTAAAAAAATAGTAATAAGGAAAAAACGCTAGTTTCAATTCCCTGAATTTTTATTTAAATGGTTATTATAATGATGGATTTTAGTTTATACCTATCCTCTTATTTTTTTTTATTAAAGATTTTTTATTTTTTTATTTGACAGAGAGAGACACAGTGAGAGAGGGAACACAAGCAGGGGGAGTGGGAGAAGGAGAAGCAAGCTTCCCGCTGAGCAAGGAGCCCGATGCGGGGCTCGATCCCCGGACCCTGGGATCATGACCTGAGCCAAGGGCAGACGCTTAACGACTGAGCCACCCAGGCGCCCCCCTATCCTCTTATTTTTTATAAAAAATTATATATACTTTTTTTTATAAAACCTATCTTAATATTTATTCTAAGTAACTTTTCATGTAATAGAATACTTATAGTCCTTCATTTATAGTTTCTAACCATAAAGTCATAAAAATGACTTATAAATATAAGTTATATATATGAACATACACAAATATATATACATATACATAGTGATATTTATATAAACATTTCTTCATATTTGTAGTTAGCAATTTATTACCAACAAAATACTATGGCTAATTTCCTTCATGTGGTGACTACAGAAAGGTATTGTGAAATAAAAGATTTATACATTCTTAAAGATATTTCTCATTTGTGTAAGACATTCTCAGAAATTTTATTGGCTGAGATCTTCTAAAAATAAACTCCGTATTTAATAAAGGTATGGAATTGATAACACTTCAATTCCCTGTTCAAACAAGAGTTAATATATGAGACATAGCATTAGATGTTCCTCAATTCTGTGGGTCAATTTGCCAGGTTTAATTTTAAGGGACCATTGTTACCATGGTTCTTTTTTCTTATAAAATTCTGATCTAAAATTTTCCTCTGGAATAGAAAGAATTTCTTCCTCCTCCTCTTCCTCCTCCTCCTCTACTTCTACTTCTTCTTCCTTCTTCTTCTTCTTCTTCTTTTCTTCTTCTTCTTCTTCTTCCTCCTCCTCCTCCTCCTCCCCCTCCCCCTCCTCCTCCTTCTTCTTCTTCTTCCTCTTCTTCTTTTCTTCTTCTTCTTTTCTTCTTCTCCTCCTTCTCCTTCTCCTCCTCCTCTTCTACCCTCTCTCTCCCCTCTTAGTTTTATTTTTACGTCAATTACTCATTTTTTATCTCTTTCGTCTTAAATCAGTAGACTATTCACAAACTACTTTTGTTCTTGAGAAGTGAAGCAGTGAAGGGGTTTGAGCACTTTCCACTACATGTTCACATGACAGTCTTATCTCACTCAGTGCTTCAGCAAAGCTCCTCAGGATCCCCACTGTCCAGGCATTTTACGATTAGAGTCCTGGCAGAAAGTTACCCGAATGATTCATTAAAGATAATTCTACTTCCTGGTTAATAGAAATTTGATTCATCTTCATCATTAAACAATATGAAACAAAAAATACAACTGCAGGCAAGGGCTACAACATTGAAATATATCACAATTGTCTTTTTTGCAAATAGTACCCTGCTGATGTTCACTTAATATTTGCAATTCACTGGACAAGTGTTTAATTCCTTTTTAAAATGTGTACATTTACTATTTTGTCCACTAATAAAATTTGTCCAGTGGTACACTTCTCTGGAAAACTCCATCAAATTTCTGAACTCATTACTTTTTTTTGTTCTAAATTGCCTTGGATGGCAAACAGAAGCAATTGTGTAACATATTTTGTGCTACCTATCAATGAAAAATGAAAAGCAGATTCTGTATGGTTTGTACTTACTAAGAATTTACTTTGAATAGAAGTTTCCTCCCATAGTATTTTAAAATAAGAACTTTTGATTGGCCTCTCTACAGAGAACAAACTTACTGGTTACCAGAGGGGAGGTGGGTAGGAGGATGGGTGCATGAAATAGGTGATGGGGATTAAGGAGGGCAGTCGCTGTGATGAGCAGAGGGTGTTGTATGGAAGTGTTGAATACTGTACTTGTATGGTTGTTGTACACTGTACACCTGAAACTAATTTTACACTGTATGTTAACTAATTGGAATTTAAGTAAAAACTTAAAAAAATAAAAATAAAATAAAACCTTTTGAATTGAACAGAAGTCTAGTATTTTTATGGTTTGGGAGTTTTTTTGCTTTTTTGTTTTTTGTTTTTTAGTCAAACAGAAAAGAGAGAATTATCATTAAGCATCTAGCCACACAAGCCAAATAAAATATTTGCTAAAAGTTGCAAAAGAGATTGATATTCCACCATTATGTAACAGACAAATAATAATTTTCTGGTGCCAGATTACCAGGTTATGTGTTGAAGAAATAAGAACTATTACATTAGTTAGCTTCTGCCTACTATCCTTTTGGAAAACTGAACATTATTCCTTTGATAAGGTGCAAAAGGACACCTGACTGTGAGACAGTTGGTGGTGAGGACACACACACATGCCCGCACATACACACATACACACACACCTGTGTGCACACGCATGCAAAAATATATAACTCCATTATGTCCCAGAGTTAGAAGAAAAATTATTTTCAGATCAGTCTAGGTTAAATTTGACTTCCCATGCTTGAAATTAACCACCACCACCAAAACTATGATTGGTTATTTTTTATATGTATATTTGGGTAATTATAGTAAACAGAAAGAAAATGCATTGCTAATGATGCCACCTCCAACTTCACAAGTTTTGATTTCACACAGAAAAGATTCCATCCCAGCTCTGCTACTTCCTAGTTATACCATCTTGCTCAAGTTGCTAAACTGCTCTGAGTCACACAGTTTTCATTTGCAAAATGGGAATAAAAAGTGTTGCAAGGATTTAGAAAGACAATGAATATAAGTCACTTGGTGCAGTACTTAGGAATTAGCAATCTTTCGATAAATGTTAGTATTATTAGGAAAGAAATTAAAGGAGAAATAAACATGTCAAATGACATCAAGAAATATTTTTTACTCAGTTCATTTACATTATTTGCATTTGTTTAAATGTAACTGGCATTTTAAAATTTAACAAATATTTTAAATGCAATATATTAGGAGCGCTGAACATTTTAAGTCCACAAGGATATACCATATTTAGGCATCTGCTAAAGTGAAGAGCTGGACTGTCTTATTCAATTATTATGTCCTACATAATTTACTTTTATTTTGAACATGACTTGGTAAATGCTCTACAAAATTTGAAATCATCCATGCAAATATATTCTAATGTAAGGATGACATTTACTATATGAAGTATTATATGTTAAACTCGGGATATTAACTATAAACTGTAATATTTTCTGATTATAGGGAATTTTCTTTGCTAATATGTTGGTTTGTTAATTTAACTGATTTGGAAGTATGACCTTAACACTTCTTAATAACATTATTATAACCTTTTAAAACATACCTTGATATGTTATTTTGATACTTTGAAGTGCTTTTAATAAATCCCAATTAAGAGTCACAATGTTGGGTACCGTAAACTGTGTGACTCTGGACAATTTCATTTCCATTATGACTCAGTTTTCTCACCTCTTAAATGGAGATAATATTGAGCTTTAAGATAATATTGAGTTGCTGAAAACATAAAATGAGAAAAGACGGGAAGTGCTTGACATATCTAAGTATAGAGTAGACGGTAGCTGCCATAATACTAGTACAGCATCCAAGGTCTGTCATGGCTGGCCTCTGTTTACTCCTCCAGCACCATTACCCATCATTTCCTTCTCATACCTATATGTCAGGATTGCAAAATACCTCCAAGTTTCTTTAAAAGGAAAATCTCTCTCTCTCTCTTTTGAACAGTTCCTGCTATTTCATTCCTCCATAGTTATGGCTGCCTGATTTCCTCTACATGGAAATCCTTATATGCTAGCCTGCTGGCAACCTCCTGCTCACAACTTCAAGACAACCAAAGGCTCAGCTTCTCAGTACTTGGTGTATACTTCATCTAGGGTAATGACCTGTTCATATGCCTTCCTCCCTTACAGAATATGAGCTCCCCTGGGGTAGGGACATCCCTGACACTGTAGAGTACCAGACAAAAAGGACACACTTCATACATGTTTGTGGAAAAAACTGAAAGGTTTTTTTCACATTTGGACAAGTAATGCACCTACTTAAAGAAGCTCTAAATCAATTTGTCATGTGAATACAACAATATTCACATCTCTATTTTCAATGCTGCCTGCTATTGTTGATATCACCTGAGCATTTTAAATATCTATGTCTAGACTGAACATACTCATTAGATAACAATAGCAGATATACTTGCTATTGAAAACTGCCGCTTTAAGAAAAGGCAGGGAAAAAAATGCAGGACTCTTGTTTGTACTGAAAGGTTTTTCTTTGTTCTTCAGTTAAGTTGCCAAATGACAAAGCTGACCCTGATAAAGGGTTATGGAGTACCACTGTATTATGCTATAAATGCTTATTGCTTTAGATCAATATCCCAGAAATTCCCCGCTGTGTTTACAAGCCCAGCATACTAAAGTGGGCATAAATAAATCATTTATTTTACACTAACAATAATCTACAGAGAAGTAACAACTTCCTCAGACAAACTTTCATTCTGTAGTATAAAACTAACAGAATGCTTACAACTTCTGCAAACGCTAGGTAGATAGGCAAACAGCCCATGGAACTCCAGGTGCAGAAGCGGTAAATAGTGTAGAGGTATTGAAGTCAAACCTACGCTCTTGCCGATGCTCCATTTCTAATCGTCTGCTCCCATTTTAGGATATATATCAGCTCTTTACAATTTGCTGATCTATGGGAGCAAAGAGAGTGACGAAGATGTTACCCTTTTGGTTAGAATTATTTGTAAGTCATACAGGTGAAAGAATAATTCTGGATCTTGCAAAACTGCAAAGGAATGATAAATTGTTTTTTCCTAATAAGTTGGAGATTATTAAAAATATTGATAAAATAGACACACTTAAGAATTAAATTACTGAAAAACAATACGTAGAAAATACTATGCAAAGCCATACATGATGCACACACAATGACTTTTGTTATTCATAATTTAGTTTGTAAAATATTTGATCTGTTTTTAAATTTATTTGCACATACGGTTATTTTTTTATTTAAAACAATCAAAATTTTGGCGTAACTTAAGAAGGATTTTTCAGAATACTTTGATATTTCGTTATCAAGAGATTATTAATACATTCTGAAATATTTTCTTGTTTTAAAATATACATGTCTCACAATGTGAGATACACTTCAGAAAGAAATATAAAATTAAATAAGTCATTTAGGAGAATTAGATATGAAGGTTTATCTGTCATGTGTTTATGGTTAGTGCTTGCTCCCAAGATCATCTTTATGAAATCCCTTGTTCCTTTCTTTGACATTTGAAAGAAAACATCGTCATTCTTATGTCTTTTTTAAACCAATCTGTCGACACCGGTATTAAACAACTTTGAACTGATGTTCAGTTGTGTAACAAGTGACAATATCAACTCCCAAAACAGGCAAAATGCTTGCCTCATGAATGCATTTGACAGGTGAGACACCAATCTGATACTTACAAATGTGCAATGGCAATAAGAAGGCTTCAAAAATAGCAAAGAAAAGCTTCTATTTCTTTGGAAGACATGTTTTTGTTCCCTGGAAAATATTATATATTAATTATCACTCAATTGTCTAGTGTTTGTTGCAATCCTGCTCCGGCACCGTATTTTTTAATAGCAAAACGTCTGCCACCTGCTCATGGATAAAAACTCTGGCCCGTAGGTACCGCTGTTTGTAAATGACTCCCAAAGGCAACAAGACATCGTTTTCCCAGGTGGGCTACTCATTTACTTTCTGTTTTCTTTCTCCCACTATTCATCTGTGGTGACAAGTGTCAATTATGGACAGGAGATGGGAAAGATAAAGCCCAATTTACAAATCATTTCCTGCGCAAGCAGACAGGTGCAATGACAGAGCCGGCTTGCTGTAATTGAATTTCTTGCTGCTATCTACTCAGTCACAAGAAGATGTCAACCTCAAGGATGTTAGCTGTGGAAAAAGTCTTAATACACTATGATTTTGAATGTGGAGATGACAATATAGCCTAGGTTTTAACCCTGGACTCTGAATAGAATATACAGAACTCAATTTTTTTTTTCATGTAATAAGGATTTTCCTTACCCCTGCAATAGGCGTGCATCAGGGAAAATGTGTCAAGGTAGTCTAACTTTAAGTTCAGTGACAAGGACTGTTAAGAAAATAAACTCCATTCTGATGTATCAAAAAATTGGTTTATATATAACTACTCATATACTAAAATTGAAGAAGAATACGTGTTGGAGAAATGCACATTTTTTGATGGGTAACTAGTGTGATCCTTTTTAAGGTGAATGTATTCCAACATAAACATAAACAAAGATTAAGGTGTTACAACTTCATTAAACATCAAACACTTTTCACATTTGTTAAATGTTGCTTTGTACCAAAGAACATATGAATATAATATATACCATCATAGGAAACTATAGTTACATTAATTGCAGTTTACCAGCTCTCAAAAACATCTATACCTCACTTAATTATTATTGCTTCATGCTTAGTTTAAACCCAACATTTTCAATGTTCATAGGCAAAGATTCACATGGGGCACCGACATTAAGTCAAAGTTTGGGAAGTCTACAGAAAGTAGATACAACTAATACCTTTGTTTTGCTTATTCATATTTTACTGAATTCACTTGAAATATGTGACCTTCTATTTTAAAATAGATTGGCTTGTTTGATAGTCTTCTCAAAGTTTCAGATTTAACAGTTTTGAATTAAATTTTTTTCTGAAAAAATCTTCCAAATCTTACGAAGTGTGATTACTTTTGAAATTGAGAGATAGGGAAAAAGAGAAAGAGAGAAAGAAGGAGGGAGAGAGGGAGGGAATTTTGGACAAAATTAGGTTAAGAAATAAAAAAAAAATCCCTACATATTCTAAACATAGAAAGAAAATTGTTATCCAGCAGCCATTGTCTTAATAGACATTTAAGTTAATCTTCATTTTTATTTGTAAAGAATTGATTACAGAAAATACAGTGAATCACTGTGACTATGTGTGTACTAGTTTAATTAGTAATATTCTTTTCAGTTTAACAGATATTGCCACATTAAGCAGTTTTATAAATTCTCAGTTTGATCAGGAATTTATAAAATTTTCTATTTTTATGCATTCAAGACAACACTGGATATTCTGTTATATTTTTAATTAATGTTTTACTCTCTTATGTGTTAAGTGGTTTTTCATTGCTGTTCATTTTTGCATTTCCCTATTTATTGATTTATTACCCATTCCTGTTTCTTCAGTTTCATATATCAGGTTTTCTTTTTCTTAGTATTTTTTTTTAATATAAACTACCAGATGCTACTTTATCAAATATATATAACATCTACTGCCCATCATGTAGCTTATGTTTTCACTTTCACAGTAAGTTTTATCAATCTTTTCTTTATGGACAGCGTTTCCTGGAAATTTCTTTTCTTATCAAAGGCCATAAAGACAACCTTCTAGATTTTCTTCAAAATTGTTTAAGTTATAATTTTTCTCTTTACAACTGTCTTGATTCTATGGAATTAGTAGTTATTTATTATGTGCAGTACAATAAATAGTATTGTAGTACTATTTACTTAATTATGTCACCTCTGTCATAGATTATATTTCCATATATGTTTAAGATATTTGTCTTTTTTGTAAGAGGGTACTTTTTTTTTTTAAAGATTTTATTTATTTATTTGACAGAGAGAGACAGCGAGAGAGGGAACACAAGCAGGGGGAGCGGGAGAGGGAGAAGCAGGCTTCCCGCGGAGCAGGGAGCCCGATGTGGGGCTCGATCCCAGGACCCCAGGATCATGACCCGAGCCTAAGGCAGACGCTTAACGACTGAGCCACCCAGATGCCCCTGTAAGAGGGTACTTACCTGTTTTTTGCTATTAGCATATTTTCTTAATTACATAGCTTTATACTACATCTTCCTACCATTTTTTTTTCCAAAATTGTTTTAGCTATTCCTAGCCATTTTCCCTTTTCATTCAGTTTAGGAATGGAGTTTTACACACATGCGCACACTGTATTAGAAATCTGATTTCAATCACATTGAATATATAAATCCATTTAAGAAGGTTTGATGTATTTATGGTATGAAGAATTCCAAGCAATAAGTATTGTCTACCTTTCTATATTTTGAGGTTTTCATTATGTCATTTGAGAATATTTCATAGTTTTCTATATAAAATCATGCATATTGCCCCTTAAAGATTTTTGTCTGTTTATTTTTACAACTGCCAACTGCATTTTTAAAACTGTGTTTTCTCTTTGGACACCATTCATTTTCCAACACCATATGCTGCACACTGCAGAAGATGCCCTATATAAGCACCTCATTTAATCATCAAAACAATCCTTGGAGAGGATGTTTTCATAATTTTATTGATAGGAAACAGATTAAAAAAATTTATATAACTTTCCCAAGGTCACTAAACCTACAACACTAAGAGCTGACAAGTACAATATAGAGTCTGCATGGAATAGGCCTAACTTATTTTTCTTTTTGAGGAAAGTGAGCTTAATTATTTGCATGTTATTGCATATGAATCTTAAGAAAAACATTTTTTTAACCAAAGTTCTCTTTGTTGAATGTGGCCATTACACCCCTAACCACATTTTGTAAGAATAAGGTCTGTCTCTACTCCAAAATCTCCTTTTCTTCGTCTCCCATTTAGTCCTGTTAGTTAATAATTGGTTTAGGATCACTATTCCAGAGGTGGCTGCAATTCTGGGTAGCCATTCTGAACCAAAGAAGGATTTTGAGAAATGCAAGGTTCTTTGTAAGTGCAAGTTGCCACTGGTTATTAAAATAAAAGCTTTCTCATATACAACCTTGTCAGCAATAGCACTTAGTGACCTACAGGGCAGCTATTTACTAAAAACAGGAACTCAGTAATTGAGGCTCCCATATACTGTCTGTGTAAGCTTGCACCAAAACATACTACAAAGGCTTGAGCTAAATGCTTTTTAAGCCGCTAAAGTTTCTACTTCAGCATATCTCTCTGCCCAAAATACCCCAGGTCACCACTATTTCCATTATGATATTTCATATGTAATTCCCCACTGATTAGAGTTGGAGTTATCCTTAGTTTGGATGGGAACAAAATTAGCCTTCAACTAAACAAGCTCTACCTTTAGATATGTGGCATTTCAGAGATGGCCTTTCCAGGAGGTCTTTGGTAGATCAGTATCCTGTTAGACGGAGAGGCTGCCGCTGTGTCTTAGGCTTCCTTGCTTTCCGACCTATTGTGATCTTTATGTTGATTGACCTCAACCTAATATAACTCACAGGTGAAGAAAAGTTCCAATTTTAGGACTATATCATAGGGGATGTTGAACAGGGCTAAAAATTAACATTTATTGAGCACGGTTTTTTTTAAGGCTCTATATTAGAATCTTCACATATATCATCTCATTCACTCCACAAAATAAACCAGTAAGGTAGCTATTATTAAAGTCTTTGTACACATGAGCATTTTGAAATTCGAAAAGGCAAAGCATGTCCACAGACACATGAAGAAACTGGCTGAACTGAATTTAATTAAAAGTACTCAGGTTACAAAGCCTAGAATATTACATGATACTATTATCTGAGGTTTTCATTTGGGTATTACTCACCAAATTACTGTTATTGAATTGACCTTATATTATTTGAATTATTTGAATTGACCTTAATAACTTCCTCGATTATAACCTAAGGGTTAGTTCTCCCCCACACTTCATCACAATTTGCAATAGGCACAGAGAATGTTAGAACCAGAAGGGTTCTTGGTGCACTAGAATCTGATTTCCATGAGGAGAGGGACTTTGCCTTATTCACTGTCATATATTCAGCAAAGGAGAACACTATTAGGAACACAGTGAGAACAGAAATAAACTATCTTTCCAATTCAGTATCTTGAATTTTATAGCTAGGACACTGAGACTTCAAAAAACGAAGTGACTTGTCAAAGGTAAATGTTTACTTAGTAGGAGATTGGGTTAGAATTCAGTTTTACTTGTATTATGGTCAGTGGGTTTTCCAGTATTTCAAATTGCCCCTAACTGGACAGCCACAAGACAACTCTTTTCTGATCCATGTATTAGAAGTACAAAGAACAGAAACAAAAAATATTCCCATTTATGGGTGTCTTTTTGTTAGAGAGTTGAAAGAGTTGGACCGCTGAGCATGGTGTGAAGCACTTTGAAGAAATTCTCAGTTGAGTAAATTGGCTGAGAAAGAGTACATGATCAATTATTCATAGTGAACTATTTTATGACCTTCAAAATACAACACGTATTTGTAAATTTTATGAATTGAAAAGTTGGTTTTCTTACTATATAGACTTGGTCTTACAGCTCTTAAAGTCAACAGTTACTTTATTTTCCTTCAGATATAAAAACTCTTTAAGAATAATCACCTAGGAATAAACCTAAGAAATCAACAATCAGCTACAGAGAGACAAATGTAATTTAAAATGGTATAGAATGTTTTCTGAGATAGGAAGACAATGTTGGACAGATATCTACTTTATTCAAATTATTATTATTTTTTTTAAAGATTTTATTTATTTATTTGAGAGAGAGAATGAGACAGAGAGAGAGAACATGAGAGGGGGGAGGATCAGAGGGAGAAGCAGACTCCCTGCTGAGCAGGGAGTCCGATGCAGGACTCCATCCCGAGACTCCAGGATCATGACCTGAGCCGAAGGCAGTCGCTTAACCAACTGAGCCACCCAGGCACCCCAATTCCAATTATTACATAAGTTAACAAAAAAATGACAACTCTTTGAGAACTTCAAGAGGATTTTTTTTTTAAAACTCAACAAAAAGATACTATAATTTAGTTGGGCAAGTAAATACTTGAGAAGAATCAATAAAATTAAGAATGATAATTATAATTAAGTGGTATAAATTACAAAATATGAAAATCTAAATCTATATTAATTTAAAATCTCATATTAGGCAAAAAAATAAACAATGAAGAATTAAGATTAGAAAGTCCAGAAAGAGGCTCCAGTCTCTACATGGCGTTGGTAGACAATTTAAGCATTTTAAAATACTGTGAGAAGGATATATTTTACAGTAAATAATGTCAAAGCAACTGAGAAGATTAGTGGAAATAGAAACACTTTCATGCTGTATGTAAAATATATTCTTGATTAAATATAATTTTAACATAAGACCTAAGCCACTAAATAAAAGAACATATGAATAAGTATTTTTATAACATTGTTATGGATAAGGTTTTTCAAAGTTTCAAAGTTTCTTCCTATCTCACAAACCATTAAGCAAATGATAGACAAAAAAATTTAAACTTCTCTGTGTCACGGGGTAGCATATATAAAATTAAAACACAACAAACTGGAAACATTTGTACATATATAATTTGAGATGTATCTTATTTGTTTTATTCACTCAATTAACACATATTTATTTAGTGCCTAACATGTCCTAAGCACTCTTTCAAGTTCTGAGCTGAACAATGTAAAATAGATTAAAAAATACGTATCTGATTCTAAGGAGTTTACATCCTAATAGGAGTAGGAAGGTGATATATAGCAAGTAACATGAATTAGTAGAATAAATACTACGCTAATAGTGAGAAGTACTAACGAGGAAAAATAAGGCAGGGGAGAGAGATGGGAAATATGGTTGATGGGTGCAATTTTAGATCGAGCATACAGATCACCTTAAGTAGTACAACCTTACTATATATTTCTTTTTGAGATATAAAATGGAAATAAATGGAGACAAAGCATGCACATGATCAGCATAGTATCTACTCTGCATTTTTAAATTAAATTAAATAGGTTTTTACTGGAGATTTTTAATTTTATAATTTCATCAGTAGATAGGTGATTTAGGATTCTGTAAAAATGGGAGGTGACGTTGTATTTTTGAAGTAGAAGAAGCAAGGCAAAGGACCACTCTTTTTATCCTATGAATGTCCACAGGAACCTCACCGATCTTTTCTCAGTCACCTTTTTCCATGGATTGTTCCTCCTGATTTTCTTTGATTGAATTGTCAAGCATTATCTGTGGAAACCTTTCTACTATTACCTAACTGCCACTTAATATGCTTCTCACATGCTGCAAGACATAAATGTCTGAGAAATGAATAGGAGAAAGATGATTTTGCATCTGTTGTTAAAGACAGCCGTCACTGCTCTCAAACGAAGAGAACATTGGAAATTTTTCTGGTTAAATCACAGGATCCGCTAAAAAAAAAGTATAAAGGACTAATAGGCATATTAGGACAGAGGGACATTTAATGCTTAAGTTCTTAATTTTGGATACTTGCTCAAACTACGTGTCTTGAAAGGCAATAAAAAGGCACCCGGATGGTTTGGAATTTATTCTTGGTTCTAGATTGAAGACAGAAAAGCAGTGTCTATTGGATTGCTTGTGTTTACAAGGCAAACTAATGGATCTGGTGTAGAAAAGATGTCTGGGATTGCTAATGCTGGTAGCAATGCTTGCTTTATCTGTGCTGCTCCAGCCTCCCAAACCAAATCAATGGTTATTTACTGAATGCCACTACACCACCTATTTTATTCTCGATGCTCTAGGGGATGTAAGATGATTGATTATACCTTACGTCCTTGACTTAAAGGAGGCTATAATCAGGTTAAGAAAGTAAGGTGTAAGTGCAGAAAATAAGACATATGCTTTAAAGAATGCCATGGATTTACAGGAGGAGTCTTTACAACCCTGAGTCAGATTATGTCACTCTTCTGCTGACACTCTCT
The DNA here is from genome assembly GCF_004348235.1 of Phoca vitulina. NCBI lineage: Eukaryota > Metazoa > Chordata > Mammalia > Carnivora > Phocidae > Phoca > Phoca vitulina. The sequence goes on along the minus strand of NW_022589712.1, from coordinate 65,452,151 downwards.
AATGGCTTCCCAAGTACCTCAGTTAAAAAGCCTAAGTCCTTAGAGTGGCTACCTGACTTCACTGCCTACTACCATCTTCCCCTTGCATTTTAGTGATAGTCTTGCCATATTACCACAGCTCACCAGGCAGTCCAGCCCAATGGCTGCTTCACATATGGTGTCCCATCTGTCTGGAATAGTCTTCCCTTAGACATGCACATGGTTACTCCCTTTCTTCCTCCCTGTTATTAATGTCACCCTCTCACTGTTAAAATTGTCAGTCAGCCCCTGCTTTACCTCTCCATTCCTACCCCCTATTCTTCTTTATTGCTTTCTAAAAACCACATAGCTTACTAATTTATTTTGTTGGTTATGTCCCTCATCTCTCTAATATTTGAAATGAAAATTGCAGTGTTTAATTTATTGTATTACCTATGGGAATAGATACTAGGAACTGAGTAATTTTTTTTTCTTTCTGTTGTCAATACTTCCATTAGTGCCATCTTTGCAAACTTGCAGAAAAATTAAAAAAAAAATTGCTGCCATATACTCTTGAATGCTCACACAGATTGAGCATTAAATACCGTATTTAATATAGTCACTCATTTACAGATATTCAGTTAATACCCAGAACTTTTTTGCTTTAAAATAAATCAATCTGTATAATGAGTGCCACAATAAAATATCATAATAAAATCTATTTTAGTCTAGGAAGTGGAAATACTTGCTAATATTTTTACATTAAAGCAAAACTAGTGTGAAAATCTCTATTTATACTAGAATCATACTTATTTGAACTAAGTAAGTCCAAACATGTCTCTAACTTGAAAAGAACTTTTAAAAAAATATGATTTGACTGGAGAATTGGGGAAGCAGCCTACAATTTCTTCTCTCATAAAGCCTCCCAGCAATCCCAGATGGATGACTCTTTATTTGGCTGATGTGCCAGAGATTATATCGAGAACTTTCCACCTTATCTCATTTAATGGGATAAGGGAACCATAATGTTAGCTTCTGTGGGAATGAAAATATAAAGAATGCCCTCAGGGAGTTTGTCAAGTATCAGGTTCCTAAGAAGTACCAAAAAGTTGTACGAATATATTTCTAAACTACTCAAATGGATTTAATTAATCAGTAATTTCTGTTGATATAGCCAACCCCTTAAATGTGTCCATGACACAGTACTATGGACTTAAAAATTCTAAAATCTGAAGAATTAGAGGAAAATAAAGACCTAAAACTAGGTAGTATTTTACATAGCCTGTTATACTCAACTAAACACAGGCTTTTTTAAAATGCGAAATCAGTTCCAATGTTTAACTCACGGTAAATAGGTTGTTTTTCTTTCCCTAATTTCTAAGCTAAATTCCATGTGCAACTCAAATTAATTTATATATTTATGAAATATGTTAATAATATAGACTCTTTACAGATAACCTAACTAAATTTTCTACGGCACAAGACCACCAGTCCTCAGTTTATTTCCAACTAGGTTAAAATTTGAACTGAATTCTATAACCTACAGTGGAAGCAATAGCTTTTGGCTTGTCAGATGAGAGAAATCAACTCTTTTTTGAGAGAGAGAGAAATCTCTCCATGAAGATAAACCCAAGTAATTTAGTTGTTTTAGTAGAAATTATTTATTTTAACAGAAAATACTATAGTGGATAGGCACACTTAGAATTATTCCTATCTCAATTCAATCTTAATAGGATACTACTGTATAAAAGAAGTATAATTATGAATAATATTTTATTTGAAAACATAACTGCGAATAAAATGAAATCAGCAGTAAATTATCAAGCTTATCTAAATAAATTGCATCTGTTTACAAAGGAAATGCTTAATGTTGCCATCATTGTATCAACTAAATATTAGGTTCCCTGTATTTTCTGTGTTAGGAAACCAACCAGTGTGACAATATGCGGTATAAAAAAAATTCACCATGATGACAGACATAAAATTCTAGTTGAGAAGATATTGTGTATACCATATAGCAGAAATAAATCAAAGATAAACTTTTAAATCTATTCAGCTAATGAACTGAGTTGTTTTGACTCTGATAACACATTTTGAATAACCTTTTTTGCTATAATCTTCAGCTTTCTCTGGATTAAATTACACCCACAAGACCTCAGCAATACGTATTATGGAAAAGAAGATTATTTATCCTCACTACCTTTTTCCTTCTAACATAGAAGACTTCCAGGGCGCTGAATCTATTCAATCAAAGCTATATATTCAATGCATTATCTATTCAATAAAATATATATATATATATTATTTTTATTTTAAATTTTATACTGGAGAGTATACAATTTTCAAGTCAAGTTTATTTATAGTCCCCTTAGGCTGATTAATACAAATTGAATTTCATGATCATGCCGTTGGCACATGGTGGAAAAATAAGAACAATTATGTTAAAATACGTATGCACTTATGATACGTATTAATATAGACCAATCGTTATCCCCTGACAATTGTGTGACCATATCCTGTCCTTTTCATTCTGGGGAAAGCACTCAGCCTGGATGAAGCCAGGAAGATTTACTAACAACAAAAGTACCTTGTATGGTTACGTGAAACTAGTGAAAGTAGTAAACAATTTCTACTTAGTTCTTAAATATCGATATTTCTTTACAATGAATATGGATGTGGACATTTTTGTTCAGATGTCATCACTATCAGAATAAAGGAGGAACATTATCCTGAATTCTTCCATTCGCAGTGCTCCTGGTGAAGGGTGTAGGGTGGGAGAGATGTGGGTGAACAGAATAAGCCAACGGTAGCAGACGAACAGTATCAGTCACAGAAACCTGACACTGTCCAAACAGAAAGCATATTCTTTGTTATCTCATGAAATGCCGACTGTTTTTAATCTTTTGAGGTTTAATCACTATTGAGTGATATGCTATATGAGAACTCAAACTCTTCTCAGGCTCTAGCCATCACCTTTCCCTCTTGCTCGGGATACTAGAACTTTTTCTCTGGGGCTCACTGACCTGAGCACACAGGCCCTTCCATACCTACCTGCTCCAGCTGCCATGCAACAGATTAATACACAAAAGGAAAGAATATTCTATTATCTCTGTTGTTATAATTAGTAGAATCAATGCACTATTAGCTCTGATAATAGTTAAAAGTTCAGAGTTGAATCTTTGTATGCAAATTCCGTGTGATAATTTTTATGAGCAATTCAAATATTTTTAATAAATAAATTTCAGAGATCTCTTTCCCTCGAAAAGGTATATATAGTAATCTTAATTTTCGAAATTCTTCATGATATGATAGCTACTTTAAAAATGTTCTGTATTAAATACTTTACCACAGGAAATGCTGATAGTAAGAAATCACTGTAGTTACCAAAGTTCTACATTTTTTCAAGACACACATTTTTTCCAGCATTCACCAAAATAATATTTTAATTGAAAAGCTGATCTTGATTAAAAAAATAATGGCTCATAAAGCAATTATCACTTTAATTGAAATAATGCAAAAAATCCCTGGTGCCCAATATGGCTAATCAAAGATATCTTTATTATATACGCCATTCAAATGAAATCTATTTTTCAAATTTCATAAATTATAGTCATATATAATTTATATAATTAAACATAAGTATATGAAAAAATGAATACATACCTGCCTAAATATTTTAATGCTATTAAAATATTTTATCATAAGACATTTTATCCTTCAGTTCAATTTAAGTAAAGAACAAAATAAATGTTCATGTGGAGATTAGCAATTAAAAGCATTAACATAGCTTCTCATATTAGTGGACGTGAGTAGTTGCACAATTAAATGAACAATGTAGATAAATGTTCTGTTAATCTCACTAACGTCAGAAAATAACATTTTCCAGTTTTTGCTTTATAAAAGGCAAACCAGAAAAGTGAGATCAGGGTGTGGAGAATAAATTTTTAAGAGGTGGATTTTAACCACTTCAGTCACTTTATATTTGGTTCACAGTCCTTAATTCCTTGACAGCTTTACAGCTTTATCAGGCATCTAACAAGTGCATTTAAAAAGACTAAAAGGGGGGTATGTTTTTGAACAGTCTTCAATAAAGATGAATCATAATTCATTTACATTTTCATGGTGCTGAGTTTTGGAATAAATTACTTGGCCTATGACATGAGTCAAGTTCATATAAATTTTGGTTAGGGCCTCTGTGGAGAAAGTTGTAACCCCCAATCCCCACATAATTTTTCAGTTTCATTGTGGGAAGACATTGAAAATTGAGTGAAAATTAGCAATGGAAAATCCCCCAAATAGAGGGCATCAATTTTTTTGTACATTGTGTTTCACTTTATATTCTCATAAAAGTTCAAAACAAAACAAAACTCACAGCAAGTTCTCTCTATACTGTTAGCTACAGTGTAAACTGAGATAACCCGTTTAAAAGGAATTTAACAATAAGCACCAAGTCTTTGACTGGGTAATTCTATTTCTGTAAATGTATCCCAAATAGATTCTAAAAGGTCTATCTTTAGAGAAATAGGAAGGGATTATAAATAAGGGTGGAGAATGGAAAACAATGTAAATATCCTACGTGTTAATATTATAAAACCACTGAAAGTGATGTAAATAACATTTTCAAGAAATACTTCATCCATGAGAAAAATGATACTATATGATACTGAGAAAAAAAGTAACATGTAGAATCAAATATATGTTATTAACAAAAATTTGGGAAGATTTTATCAGTTGTTGATTATCTTCTTCCTTGTTTGTACATTGTACATATCTGGATTTCCTATTTTATAACAAGCACATTTATTTTATAGCTGAAAACAATAAATAAATGTAAGAGACCCTCGTACAGTAAAACATTCTTACTTTATATTCTCACTCCTAACATCTCATTTCTCTCTTTTCAATCCTTCTACTTTTGGGTTATAGTTTACACTTTTTTCTCCCTTGTCTATTCCATCAACTGCCTTATCCCTCTCTTTATCCATTTATTCCATTGTCTGGTTTCTATAAGATCTTAGTTCTATTTAGCAACGGTGGTCTCAACATGCATGATACAGGCTATTTAGAATGTTTTGAAAAATAGTCATATTGAAACCATCTTAATTGTGTTCACATCTTTCCCCTTGTGGCTACACAAGCAAATTCCATAGGAAATATTGCTCTTTATTCAGGAAAATATCTAAAGTAATTTGTTTTTAAAAATACAACATGTCAAAATAAATTACATCAGAAAATAAATTTTGAGAAGCTTCATTTTGGTTAAATTGCTCGTTTTTAAAGAAGTGTTATATGAAAAAATAATCCTACATAATCTACCCATTACCACTACTCGCATCATCTGATATTAATTATCTATTATTTAACTGGCATAGTAATCAACCTAATAACTATTATTGTGATTCCAATTTCAGAGATAAAGAAGTTTACACTGGGTGAGCATTTAACAAAATACCGTAAGAACATCCAACTGCAAAGGGGCACTTTCCCAGACCCGCTCCTGCCCCCACATAGCTCCTAACCTGCTTCACCATCATTAATGAGAACATCCATCCACTGAGCATTGACGGAGACCTTAGTTTAACCAACAGAATAGCAAGTATACCTTACGTATATGACCCACAACCGTGACTAACTACTAGAACCACAGCCTGAAAACCACATTAGTGGACATTATTCTGAGGAACACACATGCCAACCTTTGAACTCTAAAATAAACACCTCCACTACCTGCCAGCCTTTCCTTGTTCAACTTTTTACCTATGGTGTTCCATGTTTTTGTCTTACCAGTTTCATGGCCTGGGAAGCTGTTTAAGCTTTTCACAATGTGTTCTTTTACTCATGATTAAAGTGCTAATAATTCACTCTCAGTTCTGATCCTCTCCTTAGAGAAACCGTTTGTTTTATGAGAGCCCTATTGCAGGAGTAGGCCTCCTGGAATGGGTACCCTAAATAGACCTTTAATGGTTTATGAAAAAGTAAATTTCATTGGTCCTTTTATAGAACTTAAAGTTAGTCAGGGTCAAAGAAGATATGGCTGAGCTAAAGCCCCTACCTTTTTTGAAAATGGTTAGAGGGTACGATGAGAACACACGATTTAAAAGGAAGCATGTGATTTATTTATGCTATCATAGGAAGGTTCTGCACTGCCATAGTCATGATGATAATAGAGTGAAGCCAACAGATAATTAGATGAGCCTACTTTACTCTCTCAAACCACAACTGGTAACACAGGCAGGAATTGATTTCTAATTTTTTTTTCCTATTTAACAATGAATATGTAGCAGATTATCTATGTTTAAGAATGAGAGCATGACATCCCCTTTCCAACTTCCTAAATAATTTAATGTTGAAAATTAAATCCTTAGAAGTTTTTCATTTGCTGAACTGAACATGTCAAGCAGCTTATAACATTGGGATTTACTCTTACAGAATCAACCTGAAAATATTAAGGTTTCTTCCTCTGGAGCTACAGATATTTTTAGAGATCTTGAAAGCTTTTGTTTTAATATAGTTTGTATTTGATTATATACTATATTTATAGAATTTCTAGGTTGTTTATAATACAACTTCATTGCAAACATCTACACTTTTTAGGCAATATTTGCTCTTCTAAATTACTACCGATCAGGTCTCAAGTTGCTTATTTGATACGTAATTAATCATTTACACATAAAATATCAACTGAATAAAGTAATTACTTTCTATACCAGTTGCTAAAAATGACTAAGTAAACCTAAGGCACAAATTTTTATTATGTCTGATTAGATTAGAGAAGAATGATATATTTTCAAGAACTTCCTGTTGATTATTGAGTTTCTATATTACATAAATTAAACGAGTTCATTTCAAGATTCTCTGGATATATATCCTATATGTATGGCTTCTAAATGTATGTGATGTAGCTATAAAAACAAATATTGAAAACACTTAGAAGTTGGATGGAAAATAACAATTAGCCTTGACAAGAGAAAACTGAACCACAGCCTTAAGATGGAATGTAGTAATTTCATATTGCACATTTAGTAAAGCTACCTGCTGTGTTTACTAGGGTCATTCCTCCCTAGCTGCTCTTTGACAAACAAATAATAACACGCTGGACACTTTGGATTTCCTCTCTTCTTTCTGCTAGGATGAAAGGAAGCTTAAGGGCAGATGCTCTTGAGGGCTTTACTCTCTACTGTGTATGTTGTATGTTTGCCTGGGTAGATACAAAGCAATGTTGCAGAAACCCCATAACCTTCTGGCTTTGGAATTTATTGGAGGAATTTTAAAGATTTACTATTTTAATTATGTTTCAAATAAGCTAATGTGAAAATAAATTCACATGCTCCTGCATGATAGGTGGAAGTGTGTCCTAAGAATGCACAGTATGAACCACAATAGAGGTTAGCTTGGAAACAAAGTTCAGAAGAGAAAGGTACTAAAATTTGGGAGACACATTTATGTAAGACCCAGTTTTGTGCTGCTTTTGGTCCTTTATATGTGAATTATGGGCCATAATTGATTCTCTGACACATTTTTCAGGGTATTCCATTTTAAGATTAGCAAAGTGATTAATCCAACTGTGAACTTTCTTGTAATAAGGCCTTGCCCAATGAAGATTTAGTCTTAAGCAGCATTTATACTTGATCACAGAGTTATACAAAATTACAAGTTTAAATATTAACTGCTTGGGCAGAACCAATTTTACCGGAATAAGAACAGCTCAGTTGTATACTCCCCCACATAAATCTTACCCATCCCCAATCCCTTCGGCTGTTATAAAAGCAGAATCCTTGACCTTGTCTAGCACCTACAATATGTGAAACTGGCGCCTGCAGCCATCACAGCTGGTTTAAGAATCCCTTGGAGAGTCATTAGCTACAGAACGAGATGAAATAGCTTATCTAATGAGGTTACAATATGAGCTGGAACTCTTCATCTTCCTTCAAGTCAGCCATCCAATAATCATAGCTCTCATTCTCACCCCCGTATCTTCTTCAGTATCATTTTCTGTATCTGGAACGCTCTATCATTTCTTTTTGATCAAAATACTATACTGCATGAAGCTTGAAGAGCTAATCCAATTATGGCATTATCCTCAGAAGAAAAATGTTGTACTTATAAGACATACTGTATTCCTATGTGTGAACATCTCTCACTTGCTAATTCATGGATTTCTTAAATGAAATAATATAGATGAAAACACTAACACAGTGCTTGGTATATAATATGGCTCTCAAAACTGTGAGTTTCTTTCTCTTGCCTTTATTTTGCCTACAAGTTCTCGCACAGTTTTCAGTGCATGGCAGAATAAATTGGCCTGCATGTCTCCATAGCTTGCCACGATGCTGCCATCTGCTTGGTGCGAAAGTGAAAGAAATGCGTGGAAAGAAACTACTTGGAATCCGGCATTTTGAAGCCAATGAGTTCACTAATTTATGGTATCTCAGTGCAGGTTTGTGGACTAGTGCGATTCCTTAATGTGGTTTTCACTAGAAAGGAGAAAAAGAGATAAGGCTATAAATCAGTGCCTATTTAATAAAGGTGAATGTATTTAACTTTTAAGATGTCCTTACTCATGCAATTTTATTTTCTGCGCATACAGTTTTTAAACAACAACTGCTTTTATGAAATAGTGGAGATAAAAGTGTATTGTCATTTGGGTTTTTTTGCTTTGCTGGCTCTGTTATTACCCTCATGGCAGTATCATAATGGGATTAGTTGTAAAAGCTTCATGCAGTTTTCCTCATTTGTCAGGCTTTCTTTATTTTAAATTTTATTTTAAAATAGCCTAAAATTCTAGAATCAGAAAATTATTGCTGTGGCTGACAGGAAAAAAAAAAATGGAGGTCTTTTCTTATAAGTATAACTATTTTTTCTGGTGTTTCAACTTTTCAATCTTTGCTGTTATTTAAATTTAAATTCTGAATTATAAATAGTATGTATATAATAGGGGTTTACTATGTTCACACTATTCTTGCAAAGTGTTTAGGAAATAAGATCAAGGAAAAGAAAGATCTCTATTCTAATGAAGCCTACATTCTCCAGAAGGAAGACAGACAATAAACCTAACAACTAAGAAAACTGTATGGTATGGAAAGTGAAAAGTGATCTGGAAAAAAAGAAACAGTAGAGCAGGCAGGGTCAGGGTGTCAAGATGTTGAGAAGTTACAAGCTGTCTTATTAAGTTGATTGTCAAGATAGACCTAATTGAAAACAGAGGGGTTGAAGGATGATTTGAAGGAGATGAGTTAGCCAAAGAGATATCCAGATGAAGATAATTCTAAGGTAGCAAGACTAGCCAGAACAAAGGTGCAAAGGTAGGCACATTTCTGATGTATTTTTGGGACCGTGTAAGAGACTGATCTGGTTGGAATAAACGAGCGCAGGGGACAATGGTAGGCGATGAGGCCAGAGGGGTTAAGGAAGTGGGGCAGAAGGCAGAGCACTTAAGGCCTGGTGGACTTTTACTCTTCCTCTGAGTGACAGGAGGGACCCTAGCAGCCTTCTGAGCAAAGGAATAAAGTGGTCTATACTTTAAAAAGCTTCTAGTTGCTGTGTTGAGAACAGACTGTAAGGGGACAAGTATAGGAAAACAGAAACCTACCCTGAAGTTTTGCAGTCATCCAGGTAAAAAATGATGGTGGCCTGGAACAGCCAGACAGCCATGGACATGGAAAAGTAGTCAGATCCTCTCTCTCTCTATTTTATAAATATATAAATGTTGAGAGTAGAGTCAACAGAATTTCCTGAGAGACTGCATATATTAACAATCAAGTATTATAGTCATCTTTACTTAGTAACCAGTAACGGATAATTATAAACTCAATGGAAAATAATACCTATAAGTTAATGACATAGTTCATTATAGGTTTTTTATCATTTCTGTAGGAAGCCAAAAAATAAATTTTCTAAGCTGAAGATCCCTCTTACTACTATATATATTTACTAGATATTGATGATGGACTATGTATTAAATCAGGTACAATGTTGCCATAAGAAAGTATGGTAGATAATGACAGCTGTGACTCAGGGGTAAAATCTGTGGCAAGCATTGTGTGCTGTTATTAGTGGGCTACTCATTTAAGGAGGAGAAATCACTGATCCATTTCACTGATTAATTGACCTCCTTTGGAAACTGTAGAAATTTTAACCAATATTATATTTTCATGCCTCTTTTTTTTTAAATTCAGAAGTGCTTTAATAAATGTCATATTTTAATACTAAGAAGCTGCAGTATGTTGGAGTCTTCTGCAGGTTTAACAAAAGCTTAGCAAAGCATTTTGATATATAAGTAAAATTCAAATAAAGATTCAGCATATTAATTCTTTCATTCCAAAAGAGAATTCTTTAAAATTAACATTATATTACAGTGATAGGCAGAGTGATTAGACACTGAATATGCTTGGCTATTTTAAAAAAATACAATCATTAGCACAAAATGATTTGTAGTGCAATTTTATTTCAATTGGGAGGAAAACAATTCCCTTTCATATTTAGTAAATATATTTAAGAATGTAGCTAGAAAAAAAAATGGGGCTAGAAAAACGAGGTTTTGTGGAAGTATAATGCTTACTTTTCTCTCGCTTGGTTTTAAAAAAGATGCCATTAGACAGGTCAGATGTACAATTAAAACTGAGGAAAATAGATCTATTTTATAATAAAGAAATATATTGCATTTTGAAATTTCATAAGCATTAGTCAGAAAATATAATTTAGAAAATTATATTTAAAGCTTACACAGCTTTACAAGTATTTAATGCTTTAGAGACAAGATGGCCCAACACAATTAGCCAAATCCTGAGGCAGCATTAAAATGCTGAAATACGAGATTGTAGGAGCTTCTCAAGTCAGAGGTTTTCCAAAATAATTTTGATTAGTTAAAATATAATTTCACTTATAAAATGTCACATGGTTTACTCAAGATTCTGTATATTTTTATATATTTTGTTTTCATGTACAACTGCTAAATAAAAATAGTAGTGTTTTACTTACTGTAAGTGCTATGAGGAAGGTTTAAAAAAAAAAGGTCTGCAGTACACAACCCCATGCCCTGAAGAAGATACATGAATTTGTACTTTTATGTATCTCTTTTAAATCAGTATATAGCAAAGGGCTATGTAAACATTTGGTATCAGTATTAAAATCACAAGAATCACCTGCAAACATATAAACAATGCACAGAACTGGGCTCCACCTCAGTTATGTACAGAATCAGGACTTCTTGACTGTGGGTCCCCGTATCTGCATTTGTAACATGCATATGACATGAATTTTGGGAACATACAATTTTGAGAATCAAAGAATGGGCAATGGTAGTACATTATTAATTGATGGTGTATATATATATATATATCAATTGATTGATATATATATATATATATATCAATCACAATGGCTGAGAATATGGTCTATAAAGATCAGTATAAAAGGGAGACTGCAGCAGATCTTTAAGGATGGATGGAATTTGAATGCACAGAAGCAGGAGGAAGGCATTTCTGGTGAGGGGACTGGATTATTAGGGAATTGTCAGAAAACAGTTAGTAGGTGGTATGATTTAGGTGGCAAAAGTGATTTGGGTTAGACTGTGGATATCAAGCGGTTGTACCAACCAGATCTCCTAGTACCTCCTCTTTGGAACTAAGTATTTTGGGGACTGACAGCTTATGGTTGAGTATCCCTTTCACAACAGTTCTAGGCTAAGAGCAACCTGGCCCAGGTTCACACCCTTGGGCAGAGGCATATCCAATGACTACTTAACGGCATAAAGGCCTGGCTCCTTACCCCAATCAGGACAACTGCCGAGCGCCCTCCCAGATCCAAAGCACTCCATGGGATTACTAAAACCATTGTGGATGCATCTTAGCTCAAGGATTTCCTCTGCCCAATCCTGCTCCCATTGTACCCATAGGTTTTAATCTCAAGAGCAGTCCCCAATAAATTTCCTGCATACATCTCTGTCTCAGAGTGTTTAACCTTGGAATTCAACCGACAATGCCTGGCTATAGCTGAGCTTACAAATTAATGCTCTTCTAGTTCTTTCCTATAAATCTGTTTTGTTTGACACAATGAAGGCATTGTTTGCTTTAAAATTGAATTGTTAGACAAAAATTGTACAATCTGAAGATTTCACTGAAAAATCTAGATTTCTTGAATTGACATATCCGGCCCCACTGCATGCATCTTCAGCGAGAACTGGGAGGCCACTGTTTCCCTTGAGAAGAGTCATTCCCTCTCTTTGTCCCTTTAGTCCACACAACTCCACATTGGCTTCAACATCAATAGGTCAATTGTTTAGGAATTTGTTTAAATGAATTGGTCAGTTACTCAAGTAAATATCTAAATTCCACCCTTTAAGATTTAATCTTGGCTTTTAAAAGCTCTAGAAAATTAGGAAAAGCCATAAGGCATAATGAATAAGAGCATGACTTGGGGTTTGATTTCTGCCTCTGTGCAGCCTTGGCTTACTCAAACCCTCTACACCTTTATTTCCTTATCTGTAAGATGGGGAAATTAACATCACTTACATTAGAGAGTGTTGTGAGGGTTCATTGAAATAATGAATGCAAAGAATCTAATACAGAACTCAGCATAAAGTAAATTAAGCCATCAGTTTTTCACACCACACAGTTACATACACTCACACATTTTATATATATAGTACATATATATACACACACATATATATAATTTATACTCTATGTAATTTATATATCTATAATACCTTATAATTTTATACTGTAGGAAAGTGAAATAAACAAGTAAATTTAAGATGGATATTTGAAGAAAGGAAATAAAGTATTTATTAACATTCTTTTCAAAATTCAGGAAAAAATATTCTAATAAAAAATTATATGGATATCAGAAGCAAGTATCTTTTACAGTCTTTGCATAAAAATTATTTTTTTGTCTTGTCTTATAAAACCATGAAGCTCCCTGGAGAAGGAAAAAGATTTTTCTTTCATAGAGGGATGCTTTTCTGATAGACTTTTGTAGATAGATACTCTTCCTTAAACAGTTTCTGAATTTGAACTCACTAGTTCATGCTAAGAATCATGCTTTTTCCAGCCCAAGTTTTTGGTAAGAGGATAAAGCAGTGTAGTTAGCTATGGTTCTATCACTGACTGAGTCAGGGAGGCATATTAGTGACTATCATATCCTGACTTTATACCTGTAAACCTTACGTCCCAAATTCATGAGGTCATTGGATCAAATTAGTATAAAAAATTATCTTTGGTTTCAGTGGTTCACATAAATCTCTAAGGCAAGACTTCTAAAAGGCATCTGCAGATACTTTTACTCACTATAATAAGCAGTTCCAAGTACTTAGAGGGACAATCTATCCCCTACTCTGTGTGTGCATGTATGTGTGTGCACGTATGTGTGCGTGTGTGAGAGTTTTAACAGTTATATGAATAAATATATGAATTAATGCTCTTTGTGGCTCATAAAAAATAGTAGTCAATCAAACTGGTCATTTTCAATGAAATTAATTTTATGTTTGAAATCAGAATTTATTAATACAGTATCCAAAGGGGAAGCCAAACAGAAAATATGATGTGAAATTTTTTATTAACTGCAATTATAGCTTTTATTCATTGCTCTCAATTCAAATGAACAATTTCAAATGTGTAATACAGAACTTTTTGAGTACATGTATTTAAGTATTTTAACAGTTTATTTCTAAATATTCATCTCTCTAGTAGATAAATGATTAGGTAGACTATATTAATCAGCCAAATATATGTGCTTTAAAACTTAGGGCTAAATGTATTATTCTTCCTTCCTAAACTGGCCTTTTGCCCCCTTATTGTGGGCTCCAATAGGATAAAATGTCTTCAAACATATTTAGGACTCCTGTCATTCTTCCCCAAATGCTCTCCTTCTTTCTCTCACGATCCCACTCATTATCCCCTGCCATTTCTTACAGTTTGGCTCCTGAAACCAAAATAATGATTTAAAGTATATAGGATATAAAGTTCTGGGAAATGTGCATGATTTTCTATGCCTACAGATATACACTATCCATTAGGTACTAAATTTCAATACACGAAGTAGCATGTGTTTCCTGGCCTACTGTAATCAAGATTTGGGAAAGGCAGCTGTTTGACAATTTTATTTACATTTTCTCAGATTTTATTTTTGAAATTGAAAATTCCATCTGGATTAAAATATACCCCTACAAGGTTAGGAAATCAGAAATGAAAGAACGCCACCCCTAACTGATCCTACTGGCTTTCACACAGTGCTGCTCCTTAGCATCTTTCAGCTTGATATCATTTTTGGATGTAGCTAAATGCCAGATACCCTGACAAACATACACTCTACCAGCTGGATCTCCATCTGCTCAACTAAACATTTTCACACCAAATCTGTATAAAAAGCTATGTTTTCAAAGACAGTTATCTACAACTGAAATATTAAAATCTTAACTCCAGGAGTCCTTCCACTTACATATTTCACATGCATTTAAGCACGAATATAAAACTACCTCCAAGTATTATCGGTGGTATGCTTGCTCTCTATTGTCAAAAGTTATCTTAAACCAACCATGAAGGGGCAGACAGACTTCTGAGCACAAGAAATATTTTTGAGATTTTTCACAGAAGTTTTGCTGTCATCTTTTGATGTGTTTGCTTAGAAAAAATAAACTGCAAAATTAATATTTATGGACAGGATGATTTTTTAGAAATATGCATTAAGTTTGTCTTAAGATAACTTTCTTTGCCTACATATGAATTTATTAATTATCAATAAATATGTTTATAATTAAATCCTTATAATAGTTATCAAAGTCTTTTTAATTAGGCTTCCATTATACAAAATGGCCAATAAAATCTCAAGTAATTTTTAAGCGTTTCTACCTGAAAAACTAATAAATTAAATTCAGACGGTTCTAAAGAATACTCCATAAGCCTCAGTGGCTATTAGATTTTCTAGCTTGGGGAAGAATCATCTACAAAAGATTATTAGATTTTAGGAAACCCAAGAGTAGATGAAAGGCATGAAGTACAAAAATATAGTGGTATTGCCATTGGGGCAAAAATGGGGTCATAGAACTCATACAACATATTACTGAATAGGAAAAGTTTGGAAACAGGAAACTACATACTCTCAGAACTGTGTACATTACCTTTAGAGAATACTGATAGTCATGCTTTAAAAAATATGTGTGCAAGTATGTTGCGGCAAGTAGGAGGAGTCCATTCTTTCAGATTTGAAAACCATAGTCAAGAAAGCAAAGAATTAATGATAACTTAAAGATATATACAGAGAAACACAAATCTGCATTTCTTAGCACCTTGGCAAAGAAACATGAAGCATTCAGAACTTTGCAATTTCTTACACATCAAGTCCTTGGCCAGGAAGCAGAGGGAAATGTTTGTGTGTTCATAGCAAGAATAGAAGTAAGAGAGGTTCATTTTCTAAGAGGGAGAGGGGTGTGCATAAGCCTTTTATCCATGGGTTTTCCATCCACTATTCGATTCTCTACTTATTAATAACAATCCAGAAAAAAAGCATTATTTCAGGTAAATATACCTCTTCCAGGATGGAGGTTATATATTATAAAAAATGGGTGTGGATGGGAGGAGGGTGATTTGAGAGGAAGGGAATACATATAGAGAGGTTTTGTTCAGGTAAGTATCTTATAAAAAAAGCACCTTTCAGCCTTCAACTCTGCACTTCCTCCAGAGAGACAAAGGAAAGATCCAAATCACAATGCATAAAAACACCTATGGGGGAGGCCAAAATTTCTCTTAAGAGTCTACCAGCAGAAAAAAATTATAAATGCAAAGAATAATACATGTACAGAGGGAAATACTTGTAAAAATACAGCTCAATGCTAATGCTAAATTCAAAGCAAGAGACCGATGAATTTAGAAAGAATTGGTTCTAAATGATTTTTATTTCATAGAAATTTCAACATTATCTCACTTCTTCCATATTCTCTTAATAACCAAAACTCTTTAGGTAAAAAACCTCTTCACTTTAACCTTCTAGAAGAGATAATATTCCCCTTCATCAAAACAAATGTCAAGCCTTTCAGTTGCATGATAACACTGCCAAACCAGAGATGGGTAACTGACTCAAAATAAACATCTGCTAAGATCTATTGTCTAAAATTCCCCATAATTGCAAGCTTTGTTTAAAATGGTAAAAGTTAGGATATAACATCCTACTGTACTACCCTGCTTCCCACCCTCCACACCTACTCCTGATCTTGCCAAAATATATCCACCTAGGGCACCCAGGTGAAAAATAAAAGATAAAATAAGAACGGGAACTTAAAAAGTATTCCAACAAAATGAACTGCTACTTTTCTTAATATTGAAGACAGGTGTAAACACTTAACCAACATTGATTGCAGTAAAAAAAATGTTTTGAACACACTGGTATGCTTAATATTTTATATTTACTCAGACACACTTTGCAGAATCTGAATATATTTAATTGGCTGAAAAAAGGACTTTGAATCATAGAAATATCAATGAAGAAAACTTGCTTAATTCAAGCATTTGCCAAGAAAAAATGGTTATCATCAAACATGAGATTAAATAATTATCTGTTTTCTTTGCTGGCTCAAGACACTTGTAGTGCTGATGCTTACGCTTACTGAAAACAATGACATAACATCCCATCTTTTCCATCAGTGAGTTCCATCAAAGATTCAAGAACAATAATTGTAGATTTATATACTGTCTGATGTCTTCACCAAACATTAGCCTTATAGCAGGTAATTTTACCCACAGGCTAATGTTCATTCATGAAAATCTCATTAAGAACACTCAAGAATAACACTATAGTGATAGTGGAAGCAAAAAGAAAAGAGATCTATCTCCCCCAATAATCTAGGTTCCATGAGACACTATGACATTTTCACCACTGAGTCCCCAGCCCTCAGCAAAATTATTTGAGTGTTAAATATCTAATGAAAAGTATAACTAGAACTTACTTAGAAGAAAGGCTGAGTAGCCTGTGATCTAAAATCCTCCATATGTGACGATTTCCAGTAATTCACTGAAAATTATAAGCAGAAACAAGCACAGAAAGCAATTTTTAAAACAGAAATTACTTGTCCCTGGAATTTTTAAGGTAAAATTATATTCTCCCTTTCTTCTTCACCCATTTTAGCGGGTGAGTTTCCTGCTAATGTGGGAATATCCAGAGACCTGGGATCTCATCATGGCATAGCACAGTTTTGGACTGAAATTCATACAGTGTACTCCATGAACACAGGAATCTTGTCTTCTTTGCATACTACTTGATCTATAGTGAATAGCAGAGTGTTTGACCCATCATCAGCATTTAATATTTATTGAATAAATGAGTGAAAGGGCAAAAAATTATAAATGTAAGACAAATTGTAAATGTAAGAACTAAGACATAAAGTTTCATAGTTCTTTGAAGATCTAAGGTCATATCTTCCTCCGTTTTCTGCAAGCTAGACAAACCCATTCTTTCAACTGGGACTTACATTTCATAACTGGACACAACAGTCCCAGTTGGAGGTGACAAGTAGAGAGCAGAGCTGAATGTCAGCCACCCTTAGTCTATAGATTAGTGCAATCTAAGACATATAAGATGTTCTGATGGCCATTAGGCTCATACTGAGTTGATTTTATCCAAAGTTCAGTCTTTACTCCTCACCTTGCAGGGCTATTAACATTTGTCACAGATCACTGCCTCCTCCTTAAAACATTTTTTTGCACTTCAGGGCACTAAACTCTGAATTTTCCTCCTATCTCACTGGCCATTCATTCTCTGCCACTTTTATAATTGTTCTTCAACATCCAGTGCCCTGGCACTCAGATCTGAACTTTTAAAAAATTTTATTAATATGCACTCTCTATAATATCATATTTAGTTTCATTACTTTAAATTCCATATCTATGCTGATAACTCCAGATTTATATCACAGACTCAAATCTCACACATAAAACTCCAGATTTGTATATCCAACTAGAAGTCAACTACAGGCATCTTAAACTTACCATGAACAAAACTGAGTTCCTAAACTTCAAACCTGTCCCTTTCATAATCTCCTGCATCTGAGATACTAGCAGTATCATCTTTTCAGTTGCTCTGGCTAAAATACACAGAGTCTCCCTTGGTCTCTCTCACTCTCTCATAGCCCACATTCTAATCTTGTTGACTCCATGTTCAAAGTGTATCCAGACTGACCATCATTCCTTACCATTCCACTGCTAATAGTCTAGGCCAAGCCAACATCAGTTGTCTTCTAGATGATTGCAATATCTTCCCAAATTAATCTGCTTCTACCCTTGAAGCCCTTTTGTCTATTCGTAACACAGCATCGAAATGGTATTGTTAAAATGGAAGTAGATTGATGTCTCTCTTCTGTTCAAATCCCCAATGGCTTTCCATCTCCATTCATCTCTAAAGCCCGTGGTTACACAGTAGCCCCTCCCTATATGCTGGGAGTAATGTTCTAAGACTCCCAGTGGATGCCTGAAACCACAAATTGTACCAAACTATATATACTATGTTTCTTTCTATACATAACACACTTAGAATGAAGTTTAATTTATAAATTAGGTATAGTGAGAGGTTAACAAAAATAATAATAAAATAGAAAAAAATTATAATATACTCTAATAAAAGTTATGTGAATGCGGTCTCTCTCGCCAAATATCTTATTGTACTATACTCACCATTCTTCTTATGATGATGTGGGATGATACAATGCCTGTGTGATGAAATGAAGTGAGGTGAATGAGGTAGGCATTGTGACACAGTGTTAGGCTACTATTGACTTTCTGGCGATATGTCAGGAGAATCATCTACTTCCAGACGGTGGCTGACTGTGGGTAACTGAAACCATGGATAAGAGAGGGAATACTTTCATGACCTGCATGGACCAATACAGCATCCTCGAACCCCATTAATGTTCTGACATCCACTTCTACTCTCCTCTCTCTCTCCACGCCAGCTATGCCCACCTGCACGGTGAACATGCCAAGCATGCTTTTTGCTCAGGACCTTGAACAGACTATTCTCTCTGACTGGAACATTCTTCCTTCTTTTGGTTTTGCTTTCCTACCTTACTCAGGCTTTTATTCAAAGTCATCTTCACTATGAAGTCTTTCCTGACAACATTTTGAAAACTGCAACCCTTCTGCTACTCTGTTCATGCTTTTCCTACACTATATGGACATCATCTAATGTTTAAAAATTTCCCACATTTCATATATTTTTGTCTGTTGCACCCTGCACCTCACTCCTACTAGAAGTTTCTTTTTTTTTTAAGGTTTTATTTATTTATTTGACAGACAGATAGAGAGAGAGCACAAGTAGGCAGAGTGGCAGGCAGAGGGAGAGGGAGAAGCAGGCTCTCCGGTGAGCAGGGAGCCGGACGTGGGGCTCGATCCCAGGACCCCAGGATCATGACCTGAACCGAAGGCAGCCGCTTCACTGACTGAGCTACCCAGGTGCCCCAGAAGCTTCTTTTTTTTAAATATTTTATTTATTTGAGAATGGAGACAGAGAGAGAACATGAGCAGGGGCAGGGAGAGAGGGACAAGCATACTCCTCTGGGGAGCCTGACATGGGTCTCGATCCCAGGACCCTGAGATCATGACCTGAGCCGAAGGCAGATGCTCAACCGACTGAGCCACCCAGGCACCCCCTACTAGAAGTTTCTTAAGGACAGATTTGTTTGTGTGTGTGTGTGTCTACTGTTTTTTCTCAGTATCTAGAACAAAGTGTGAAAGTTATCATCTGCTGAATAAAGATTTTTGAAGGATAAAAAAATGAATGAAAGTTTTAAGGAAAAACATTTCACTAGTGAATTTTCAAGTATCAGCCAGCCAGGGAGAGTTTTGGTGTGATAGAATCCATACCTTCCTAGAAGTGCACCATATGTCACACTCTATTGATTTTTTTTTTTTCCCCACTCAAAATAGAGGTAAGCTGGTCTTCCCCAATTTTATTATCTTTGGATACCAAGATATCTCCTAGGACATTGGTTTCTGAGTTACAGCAACTTTAAAGCATAATATGATTACTATTCACTCTGGGAAATTATACATTCTCATTAGAGAATTCCCATGGAAGCCCTACATAATCAATGTGACCCCTCAAAGAACACAACTTAAATAACAGGAGAAAGGTTTGCCGGGGGAATGACAGGGGAAAGAAGGGATAGCGTCCTTAAGCAAACTACATACAACCATGGTCAAAATAACACTTTGACTAAATAATAAAATAAGCAAAATAAAACAAATAATAAAATAAGCAAAAGGTCTAAGTTCCTAATTTAAGAAAGAAAGAGAAGAAAGGGCACATTTTGTAGAATAAATTAACCAAAACTGTATTCTAAAAATCCATAGTCGTCTTTCATGATCAAAACCAACTTGCAATGATGACACCATTATTGTGAAAGTGCCATCATCTTAACACACGCGATTAACTAACTCCTCATGGAATTGCCATTAATGAAGTAATGCGGTTTTTTATTACCATTCACTTTTAACTATTGTCTCCTTTAGAAATTTTGTATTTTAGCATCAGTTAGACTGAATGAATTATCTTTTTTCTTCAGATCTGTATTGTAATGATATAAGTAATACATGCCTGAGATAAATGACTTCAGAACATGTCCCTCAAGTTCTGAATGAGACAATGGCCACCAAACATTTCCTTATCCTTTAAGCAGAAAAAACTAAAATTTTTGATTGCTAACAATCAGCAGTTTTTATTTCAGACATCAAAGTTTGAAAGCTTTTGTCAGTTAACATCTAAGCCAGCCCATAAGCAATATTAACACAAAAATGGAAATAAAATTGTCATTTTTAGGCATACAACACAATAACAGCATGTGGTCGAAGAGCTCTTCCAAGAATTTTACTCCACACTTAATGAAGAATAAGTGTGCATTACCACAAACTATGAATCCTGATATATTTGATTTTGCAAGCACTTTTCCAGCATAGGTGTCCTTTGTATATTTTTGAAAATAAGGGGATAGCCAATGGAAAGTATGTAAGTACTTGATCAGCAGATCTTCTAATGTAAAGCCACTTGAGAAATGCTCAGAGTTCAAGATTGTAGTTAAATGTGTGTGTTCTCTATAAAGCAAAGTCCTAAGATCAGTTCCAGAGTAAGGACTCCAATAAATGCTTATCACCTTTTGAGATGCCTTCTTGGCTGATGCCCAAGCTAACAATGAAGAGAGAGAATAAAACATTTTTTGTCCTTGGAGAAAATGCTATTGATTACCTTGGACAAAGAGTCACTTCATTCTATGACTACCACTTTATGCACTGTTTGAAAAAGAATTTAGTTACTATGTTTAATAATTGTATAATAAAGATTATTCCAATTTCCCATAGTCATGTCCTCCCCTCATCCCACTGACTGTGACATTTTCTTCATCCCCCGCAAAATGTAGTTTATCTTAACCAGAGTAAAATAATAGGTCTGGTTCTACTTTAGGTGAGAGTTTACATTGCTAGTAATTTCCTTGTTCAGTGTCTTCTCTTCCAAGCCTGGTCTTTGTTCCTGGTTTCACTTCAATTGTTTAGTATAGTGGAAAGAGGATGGGCCCTTGAGCAAGAGAGACATGGTTTTGCTTACTACTTCTCCCTAGTGGGAGCTGAGGAGTGGAAATGAATCAAGCAAAAAATTAAAATAAAAAAAGTCTTCTTATAAAATTAATAAATTAATAATATTCATAACATAAAATACAATAATGGAAATTGTAACTCCTCTTACCCTCACTCTGGCAAGTTACATTTCTGCTAACTCTGGCAATGACTCCAAAGAGAACACACTATAAACAATGAGTAGTTACTTACAGAATGTGGGCTTTGTATATTTGTCATCTTTAATCTGACATAAACTTTTATAAAAATTGCAAATTCCATTTCTCTCTGCTAAGTGGCTTATATTTTTATTACACGCAGTTTCTACATAGGAACTCAGTCATAACTTTAACTGATTTTTGTGCTACACTTTACTATATTTGCTCATGGCAAAAGTGAGCAAGTTTGTAGTAACATCAGTATTGTTTTGTGCACATCTTATTAATACACCTTAAATTCTGAAGGCAAAAGCAAGAGATGTTTTAGAATGCCTTAAATATTCAAAACAATTAAGTAAAAAATATTTAGAATATTTTTGAATTTCAAGTTTTCAAATAAAGTGATATGATCAACAACGTGATCCGGCAAACATTTAAAGCAATTAAATTATGCAAAGTGTTCATTTAAATGTGAAAAATGCTGGTTCAAATCATCAAAATAATAGAAATTAATTTTATATTTCTAGCAATAGCCCTCTAACCTGAATATCAATACCTATAACTTGAAATACCTTCCAATTACTAGAGAGCAAATTTAACCTGTAATGTTAGAAAAAATGTCCAAAGAAGCATGTTAGATGTTATCACGGCTGCTACTCTGGAAATCTATAGCCTTGTGCATTTTTCCATGCATTGTAACTAGGATATATTCTGAATCAAATCCACAAATATCAAGGTTAAAAGTGTGATGCAAATCCATTTAATTCCCTGATAACCATGAATATATTTGCATTTTTCACTTTTACACTTAATCCAAAAGTAGTATAGATTGTGATGTGTTGGCCATATTTAGAAATTTTTCAGTATGAGTATGCATCACAAGTTTATTAGAATTGACATTTTCTCCAGAAAAAGGACAACACAACTATAAAAATCAAGAGCAGAAAGAGATAATATAACCTAGGAAATAAGAGGATTGGCTACAGGGACTGACATCACTGGTCATCTCACCCAGCCATTTTACAGCCTTATCACCTTGGGCCATTTGTTAACGTCTTCCTGCATTCTGGATAATAACATATTCTTCATAAAATTGTTGAGAATTTGATAGCTAGAGAGTCACTAAAGTGTTAACAGTCAGGAATTCCTAAATATCTTTTATGTAACTCCAGTCTTGCTTTTTCTGCTTCCAAATAGTGTGTGTGGGGGGGGGGGGGGCTCAAGAAATATAAAAATTCTCCCAACTTCTGTTTTTAGAATTAGAATGAAATGGGACTTTTCATCCAGTGTAAAGCATAATCATCTACATATGTGTTATATTATCTGTCTAGGGTTGTAATATAAGCTTTTTGCCCTGACCAAACCTGGGACATGAATTCTATTTAAAATTTTACAACTTCATTGGTATTTACATTATAATTCCAAAGGATTAGTTAAAGTTCTGGGTGTCATTAGAGACAAAAGGAATTACTTTTTTATTTTTAAAGCAATGGAATAATTATATTTTAAAAAAGCACCTGCGTTTTGTGAGTAAGACCACCAGAAAAGATTTAGAGCAGTAAGAAAAAAGAGGCAAGAGGGAAAAACCTATTGGACCCTAAATTAACCTGTAATTTGGTAACACTGCAATAATCATCTACAGTTTTTGTTTTTAATTTTTAAATCCCATGCTATCTATACCAATTAAAATGGAGACCTGGAAACAAGGTATAGTTTCTGAATTCTCCTAACAATAATTTCTTACTAGCATATAAAAACCCACAAATTGCATCATTTTCCTTTGCATTTGGTGAAAACTTAGAGAGAAATGACTTAGCAATATGATAATGAAAAAAGGATTATTAAGATTCAAATCACTCATGGGGAAACTCCCTTATTTATCTCTTGATATTCTATAGAAACAGTGTGGTCTGAAGTCTGAAGACCTATTCAGGATATGAGAGATGGATAATGCATCTTTCCCTCTGTAACCTGGAAAAGAGGCACAGATAGTATCCTTGTTACCCAATACAAATTGGATAATGTTTAATTATAATTTATAAATTTTAAAAAGCACACGTAAAGTAGTATCCTAAAAGGGAAAAAAAAGTTAAATAGTTCATGTAGTGTGTTGAGTAACAAAGACTTTTGAGCTTTTCAATTACTATGTTTTTTTAATATAGAAGAGAAAGATAATATAAAAGCATTGCATAACTTTATCTATAACATGGTTCTTGATTTTTAAGATTGCCCAGAGGGATATTCTTTACACTCTCTTCAATGAGTTTAGCATCAGTAAACCAAGCTAGTGCATGGTATACATGAAAGTTGCAGATTCTATTCATATACCATATGTTACAAACTGCTTTGATATAGTGTGCTCATCGCTTTGAAAGCCTAGTAGGCAGTCACATGTACCGCTGTACGAAGCCTTTTAAACAGCTTAAAGAGCAGAAGCAGAGAGTTCTTCCCCAACACCAACTCCAATAGCAGCTACTGCTCAGGCAGCCAAGGTAACCTCTTGCTTCCAATGGCATCTTTCTTCCAATTTAACAATTTTACTACAAAGTGGAAGAATGTTTAAAGTGATAGAAGTTGGATACCCTTCATAAAAACACTGTAGAAGAGAAAGAAAACACAAAGAAGCTTGTATCCGCCAACCTGTTCCCTTGTTTGGCATCCTTTGGGGGTTGGGAATGGTCAGGAAAAAGGCATGAGTGAAATATAAACGAGTAATTAAAAGTGATTGATGGTGTTGTTTTAGGGTATTTGGCAAAGGCACATTCACTACAGTGAGAATCTTTACAGAAAGTACCTTAAACAACAGAAGAGTGTATGCTGCTTTGTTTTCGATTCCACAATTCAAAACCTCACTTTTCTCCCATGGGAGACTGACCCAGAACACTAGAGAAAGATCCTCAAGGATAAGGTTGCTCAATAATGTCAAAGATTACCAGTGATCAAAAGCAAGGTTCCAGTGACCGCACACCATTTCCAAAAGGTCAGAATCACAAGATCTTGTAGTAAGTGACTGTATTTACAGACTGGTTGAGTAAGACTTTAACAAAAGACTCTATTTTTATTCTTTGGAATACAAATTAGAAATAAGACCTACCTTTCTGTGGGAAGTTCTTTGACAAATTCTACCCTTAGAAAAAGCTACTCTTACAAATATAAAATCAGTTTGGTCATAATGCTGCTTTTTATTTAGGAGAATTCTTAAGTATGTGAAGGAAAGAAAATCTGTTTTCAAAGGGCCTCAAACAACTACTTTTTAAAAACTCTCATTCTGGTTTGTATAAATGTATTCAGTAGAAATTGAAAGATTTATCTTATAGAAAGCTAGCAGAAAAAGAAAATGTTCCAATATTTTTCCATATCAAACAGTACAGCATCTCAGACAAGTCTGTTGTTATTCTCACTACTGATCTCAAACCTGCAGCTCTCAAGTTAGATGTACCTCACAAAGAGAAGTAAATATCACAGGATGTAAAAATCTGCAGCACCCTGGAGGCAAAGAAATGAATTCTTAGGGAACAACCTATTCTTTGTTCACCATTTACATGACTCTTGTGACATTGTAATAGTGCCTTCCTATTGTTTCATGCTTTTTCCTGTACCTAGCTGCTCACCACCAAAACAAATGGGAGGGCAAGAAAGGCTGGAAGGAGAGAAAAATAGAGAGATGCAGGGGTGAGGGGAGGAGAGAGGAAGTTAAAAGAAAGGAAGGAAGGGAGCAGGGAGGAGGGTAAAGAAGAAAGAAAGAAGAGAGAAAGAGAGAGGACAAGTAAAACAGCATAAAGGTCTAGGGCAGGAAGTCCAAGAATATTGTCATGTTTCCAAAAATCCCCATCAACAGTCCCTGGGGGAAGAGATGTAAAAGGCAAAGAAAACAACTTTCTGAGGTAGAGGTCAGTCTGGCTGCCATGTATTATTTCACCCAAAATTAGAATACATGTGCAAAATTATGTTCTTCTTCCTCCTTCCTTTTTTTAAAATTCTATTTTACATCTTTTGGCTTCCTAATTCTTGCCTTTTTTCCCCCCAATAGTTTGAAGTAATCTAAGCAGGGTGTGTGTGCAAGAATGTGTATTCAAGGACTCATTTTCTATCCAAGAGAAAGAACCAATGGAAAAGTAGAAACCAATCAAATATATTAAATGAGAGAACAATTTTCAGGTACTTAGGAAGCTCTTACTGAGATACAAAAGGGTGATCCTATACCACATCTGAAACATTGAAATTCAACTTTCTTTCGAAATTAGTATTTCAATAAATCATATTTCTCCTGCTCCCAGTTTGCCAAAAGTCGGCTTATGTTTCAAATGTAGATGTTTCCAACATTTAAATTTCTTCAAAGTTATATATCTGAATAGTAATTTAAAAAGTCATTTATTTTTTTTCTTCTTATATAATAAAGATGGATAGCAGAATATCTTTTAAAATTTAATTAAAAATTGTTGATCTTTAGAATTTTTTCAATTTGTTTGTATAAAATCATTCTCTTCCAACTTTATACTATCTTACCCTCAAAATATAATATAAATTGGGTCCAATAGTGGAAGTGGCTCTGTATTTTGAAAGAGCAGTAAAGAAAATTATATATAGTTATAAGATCTATCTATATATCTAGAGAATTAAATTTTATGTTAAATTAAATTAAATAAACATTAAACTTTATATAATACATGCACTTACACATATAGTACCATAAGGTGCCAAATATTTTGACACTACTTCATTTTCTTAATTTAAAAAAAAACATAAAATATAACATTAATACTTAGCATCATTTTCTAAAAGTATAACAGCATGAAAACTGGCAATAGAAAGTTATTAAATTTCTTGTGTCTTAAGAATTCAAAGTTCACTTTAAGAAATTGATATCTAACACACCTCTTACTAATTCCCGTAATTCTCTGAATTACGATGGTTTTGCCCAGAAATAAGTTTTTAGAATCACTTTTGTAGTCCTGTCTATTGAGAGGGCTACATATTGTGAGAATGAAGTCAACATTACGTTGTATTGTAATCAGCATTATTCTGCTAACTTTTCCAAGACTGTGCTTTGCCACAGCTAAATTTATAGCACAGCTGTTCAAAATGTGTTCTTGTATATCAATACCACCAACAGTCAACAACGAAGTGTTTTTATTTTATAAAACAGTTTTTCATGTATTGCTTAATGTAATACTAAAATTAACTAGTAAGATACAAAGATTGTATTAATTGCCCAAGGTCAAAAAGCAACCTGTTCAACTTGGATTCAAATATCCTGATTTTAAATCCAGTGTTCTAAATAGTGATTCGAAAGGGCACATGCACCCCAATGTTTATAGCAGCAATGTCCACAATAGCCAAAACATGGCAAGAGCCCAGATGTCCATCGGCAGATGAATGGACAAAGAAGATGTGAGATATATATACACAATAGAGTATTACTGAACCATCAAAAGGAATAAAATTGTGCCATTTGCAACAATGTGGATGGAACTAGAGTGTATTAATCTAAGCGAAATAAGTCAGTCAGAGAAAGACAAATACCATATGATTTCACTCATATGTGGAATTTAAGAAACAAAACAGATGAACATAAGGGAAGGGAAGGGAAAAATAAAGTAAGATAAAAAACAGAGAGAGAGAGGCAAACCATAAGAGACTCTTAATTACAGGGAAAAAACTGAGGGTTGCTGGAGGGGAGATGGTGGGCGGATGGGGTAATTGGGTGATGGGCATTAAGGAGGGCACTTGAAATAATGAGCACTGGGTGTTATATGCTACTGATGAATCAGTAAATTCTACCCCTAAAGCTAATAATTTGCTATATGTTAACTAACTTGAATTTAAATTTAAAAAGTAAAATTAATTAATTAATTAATTTTAAAAAAAATCCAGTTTTCTGAGTCCAACTTGTCTGATATATTTCTGAAGCCTATTCTTTCTACACATGCATTATTATATAAAAACGGATTTTATTTTGATAGAGGTAAATAATCTGCTTAGCTCAGTCTACGTATTGACTATGTAAAGAGCTTAAGCAATACATATTTTTGGCAAGTCAACACACTGAAAAAGATCCACGTCTAAGAATATATAGGAGAAAAGCAAAATAACTCAAATGGAATGTTTCTGGTTAACAAACCATTTGACCCTATTGGCTGACTATATGATGCTACACAAATAGTCTTTTTTGTTTAAGCCTCAATTCCTTGATCTGCAAACCTTAAATTAATTATAGTTGTTAAAAAATAAATACACAAATTATATTTGTTATATTCACAATTCAAATGGCATGATAGCAAACAATAAAAATTACTGAAAAATATAAACTCTCATGATTCTGAAATGTCAAAAAGAAACTATAAATGTAAAGATAGATATTAAAAAGCCATAAACTCTTTGTTTGGCTATTTGTTTTGGCTTTGTTTGGCTATTAATATTTAAGAGGAAATATATCTAACTACTTAAGAGATATAATATAGCTAATTATTAGAGGCAGTGTATGTTAATAGCATAGTCACAGATGAAAGAATTCCTTTAAATATGAATTTATATTCATACCACATAAATATACGTGTCTGAGAATGCATGCCTGTATGTACATACATATGTGTGGGCATACACACTTTTCTGAAGAATTCATAATAGTGAACTACTCAGTTATGAATATTCCTGGCCAATTTAAATTCTGAGTTAAGCTATACTATAGCTTAAAAGAAGTTATTATGAACACATCTAATCAAATAGTATTAGATTAAATTATTGCATCTTCATTTGAGAAATATTATGGATCGTAAAATATTCCTGTATATTCTTGCAATTAAACCACTATGAAGAAAATGAATAGAAGATTCATTTCTGTATGACAAGAGAAACCAATACTTGGATAAAGAAATATGCAGTTTTTACAAAGTAATGTCAAATTTTTCAGGAATCCATTTTTAATACATATTACATTAAAATGTGTTCAATTATTTGCATAAAAACAAAGAGTCAAATTAAAGTTACATTAAGAGATTTTTTTTAAAAAGTAGAGTTAGATTTTAGTTGTGTAGAGTTTGGTTTGATGGTGAAATACTTATAAATTCAATCATAACCTATAGTCTTGTAAAAATACAAGGCAGGAATTTGTGAGTGAGGTGAGGGTTAGGGGCACATATTTATAGAGTTAACAGTACACAGGTGATAGCAGAAGCTGGAGAAGTACTCATCCTTCGCCCCAGTAATACCAGTCCAAATTTTCCAAAATTATCTTACTGTTTACTGTGTAAACATTATGACCTATTCAGTCTACTAAAGATGGGACACCTTCTCTTCTGCTAATCAGGCAATCTATGGCTTAAAATATTGTCAGATATTTAGATCACTTTCAAACAGACAGCCAATCTATTTACATTATATTTCAACTTGATTTTCAAGGAGCTCCCAGAGTTTTTTAAAATGTCTTCAGAGAAGAGAAGTAAAACACCTTATACATAATAAACATCTTCTCCAAATTAGAAAATTATAAAACAATGCATTTTTGCACTAGGATATTATATTAAGACTATAACAAAAAGGCAAATTATATACTTCAGAATTATTGTATCTGTATGTGTGTAAACTAAATTGGTAAGATCATTGAACTTTGGCATTAATCGGTATAAGTAATTAAGGAATGAGAATCATCAAAAGCAAAAGATAGGTAAAACATAAAAGGCAAGTCGTCTATTAATGCAGAATAAGGAAACTGTAGAAAACAGAGTATATGACTGAATACAAAGCAGGATAATTATCATTTTAATTTTGATCTAACCATTTTTTAACCCAATCATTCACCTAAATTCATACAAACAAATCCTGAAGTAAAGGAACATGCTTAGGTTTACGTGGTCACTGTGGCAAATTTGTATCAGCAGACTGATACAGATGTTAGCTCCAGTTAACGATTTAACACATACATCCCACAAACAAAATGGCATGCAGATTGGCTACACCTAGGAATGAAATCTTTCATGATTACAATAATCTATAGGCTTCATTGAATATGGGAGTGTAGTTGTGATGTCAAATATAATTTAATCACAGTATCTAAGAAAAAAACTTCTGAAACACAGTTCCAGGATTTGGAAGGCTCCAGATCTTTTTCAGGGTCTGCCTGGTTAAAAAGACCCAAGACCCATTCAAGCACACATAATTCAGGAGGCCTGCCTGCCAGCAATAAAGGCCGAAATTGGATACTTGGTGAGATTAATTACCTAGATAGGGCTTGATAATGCAAGTCAAATGGGAATGTAATTAAAGTGCACCTTCCATGAAAATTATTCATTGCTGATGGATCAGGTGACAGATAAATCAAAAGGCATTTTAAAAAAGACTACAGGTTAACTTGAAGCAGGTCTTTCCTCTTTATGAAACTCTGTAATTGCAGGTGTGGAATTCACTCTTGCTGTCCTATCCTCATCATGATACCATGAGGCAAAAAATGTAGATTGTAATGTAACCTATTAGAAACAGAAGACAATAGAAAAACTATTAGGATCACAGTTACAAACAAAAGGTCAGCTAGACTGGAACCAGTTGGCTGGCAGCTTTTAGAAGAGACTATCACTCTATGTTCATACTATAATGGGGATTGCAACCATAAAAGAACAAGTGATGAATTAATAAGCTGACTAGTCCCCAGGGCACAATTCTTACAGATGAAAGGCATGCTGGGGTAATCAAACAGAGTTATAAATTAGATAAATTGAATGGCATAAGAAGTATTTACATCATCATTATTAAATAAAGTCTTTCTGGATGTGCTGTTAATTCTTTACTGTCAATACATTTATTTACAGTCTAAGAACAATAAAAAACAGTGTTTTATAACAACAGCAGGGTAATTTCAGTTACCCAGAGGGACACTAAATCTAATTTCTACCTTGAGTTCTTTTAGATGTGTTTATTATACACCTAAGAGAAGATAGATGAAACAAAATGTCCAATTAAATGATAGTTATTGGAAAATATGGCTTTATATGTTACTCATTTTCTTGCTCTAACTAATGAATATATCTTGCTTTTATTGACCTGTATAAAGAAACCGTGTAACAGTTTTCTTGTCTGCAAGAATAAATGTAATGCTGAACAGAATACTATGTCATCTAGTAGATGGCATATGAAATTCACAAAAGAGGACAATCACTGTTAGAAAAAACATAATAGCATAAAACCTGAAAACTCTTTGTTCTATGGAAGTCTTTAATAACAATGTAGATACTGATTTATTACTACACACCTTCAAAAAATTCCCAGTTCGTATTTTATTTAAACTTGAAAAAAGACAAAATTTGAGTTGAAATTACCCTCAAGAATCCATTCATTCCAATATCACATAAAAAATCCTTCAAATTAAAAGACAATCAAAATAATAAAAACTGATTTTGCACTATTACCTACAGGCAATTAAAAGGCTCATCGCAAATACTCTAACCTAATTATAATAAAGTAATATTTCTAAAATTGGTTTCAATAAAAATAAACTTCATATAGCAGCTCTTTCCACATGGTCAAAACTCAGAAGTAAGAAAATTTATAAGCAAATACACAATAAGATTTTAGATATGTAATTTTGATACACAGAGTCTGCTTGTGTTCGAAGCGCTCTAGGTAAATGTATAAAAAGTACATCTGTCAAAGAACTATCTGTTTATAGTTCTCCATTCCTAAAGGTCACTGATTAAAATTGAAAATAGGCATGGCAAACACCCAAGATATTTTATCAGAAGACAGTGCTTTTTATGTTCCCTGCAGGTTCCAGTAAGTAACTTAATCCCAGCCAAACTATAAAGTAAACTGTTCATGATTTGTCAGATTAGCTGATGCTTGTCCAGAAAAATGGTCTGAAAAAAGAGTCACCAGGACACTATAATTAAGATCCATTCATCCATTTCATCCCTGGATTGAAGAAAATAATGAAACATCAAAGTAGTCAGACAGCAATCTAAAGAAGGTCAGTTAGTATCTTTTCAAACATAACACTAGTATTTAATGCAGCAGGTGCACCAGAAGTAACTTACAAATCATATTAATATCCAAGGTTGGTTGAAGTAGCATTATGGCTTTCTCTTCTTTGTTTATGTCATTTTTAAAGATAAAGGAAATGTTAAAAATAAAAGATAAAGTCTCAGTATTAACATACTGACTGAAGACAGCACGAATAATGTTTCCAAACTTTTAGGAGGGTCTCCAACTTTTCTATAGGTGAGTACATGATAGGGGGCATATTTTAAAATGTCTGGGAGAAAGAAAAGAAACTAGGAAGAGAAAGAAATGTGAAAACAGAAGCATAACATAAAATGCAACTATAAATATAACCATATATATATTATATATTAACAGACATAGTCTTTATGAGATCAGTGCAGTCACTTGATTTTATAACAATATTTCAAATTAAGAATGATAATAAAGATATTAGAGGACACAGTGTATAAATGCATAGTTTATCTTTATGGAATTAACATCTTTCCTTTTATGACCTCTACTGAGATTACCAGGTTCTCAACAATGAAATTTATGTGAGACTAAATTTGGGTTCGTAGTGATGTCAGAGATGTGCAAAAATAGGATGAGATGTCAAAACAAGGAGAAAACAAGGTTATGATAATGTATTAGAAAAGAACAAAGGCAGTAATTTTTTTCCAAACAAAATTCAGACTCATAATCTATCTTAGAGTTTTTACCAGTCTGATAAATGTTGTATGAAATCAGCATAAAAATAATCTATTACAATTCAATTCAGCCAACATTGTGCACTTACACAACATATGCCATGGCGTTATGCTTTGTTTTCAACCATGACAAATATGATTATGACATTTTCTACTCCAAGTTATCTATCAAAATTTTTTCTCATGGCTCGAAATTGTCAAATCCAATAGACTTTCTTCCGTCTTCATGCTATTGACCTCCTGTGACATTTGATTCTATGATTAACTGACTTGGAAAATATCCCTTCCTTTGGTTACTATGATAGCCCGCCTATCCAACTGGCCTGGGTACTCCTTTCTGTTCTTCATCATGTTGTTTTGATATTCTGTCAGCTCCTGTTGGTATTCTCAAAACTCCTCTCTCACACTTTTGAATTATAGCTCTACCTCTTCTTCCCCCCAAAAGGCTATTCATTAACTGGTCATCTATAGGTTCATGATTCCCAAATCTGTAACATTTAGGCTCCTCTACCATTTCAACCCCTATTTTCCTAGGAAAATATATGTGTTTATAAAACGTATGAGGTTAAAAAGTACATAGAGTTAAAACTGTCTATATACATGCCTATACACATAAATACATCACATCACATGTGATGTCACAGGAGCTAAAGGTGTTATGTTTAAGGGTATTAGTAACATTTGAATAAACTGCACAATAACGATATGGCTTAGCCAGTGTCTCTGCATTTTATTACCATATATGACTGTCATTATGAATGCTACGCTCAGACAATGTCCTGCATCTTTCTATATGCTTAAGTTAATGATCAAATATTATTAAAAATTGGGACACTAATTATCTGATGTCAACATGCTATGGATAATTAAGAACTATGTGTGTTTAAGCTATGATAATTGTTTTTCACAGATCTTTTCTATTGCTTGTGTCTTAAACAAGCCAAGCAGCTATAGGACTACAAGTACATCTCTGCCCCGTACTTGGTCAGATGACATCCATCATCTACTCTGCCTTCTCCCTGATTAATTCTGTTCGGTTGCAGCAATTATCTCTCCCTATGTGACACAACTCTTTGTAAATGAAATGCAAGAAATTTCGGTAATTTTTCCTAGATTTTACCTCTTAACTGATCCTTGTTTCTTGCTTACGATAGTATAAAGGAGCCGAAGTCATAAAGCAGCCGGGATCAACACAAGTACCACAGGCTTCTGCAGTGGTAAACGACACATGTGAAAAGGAAGACCTTGACAGTGTTCTTTCCTTTACCCTATTACTTGGATCATTTGGTTAAAACTGTTAATGATCCTCTTGGATCAATGTCTTTTGCTTGTAGCTCTAATTTACTGCATTGGATGATTAGTACAGATGTTTTTGTGGATGGCTCTGCATCATTCCACCAAATTGCTTGTCTGAATCAAATTTGCTTCAATTCATCACCAATGAAGCAGGGAATAAAATAATCAACATTTACTTTCTCTTAACACTGGTACCAAAAAATAGAACAACAACTAAACGCTTGTCAATTTAAGAACTATCTTTTACCTTTGTCAAAGCTGTGGCCCTTAGCTTGTCCAAGGGCTTAAAATGGTATGTATGGTTGGGTGTGGCAGAGTGGAGGAAATGGAACTGAGAGGAACCAAATATGTACTTCAAATTTATGAGCCCGAGTTTTTTTAATTGAGGTATAATTGACATACAACATTATATTAGTTTCATCATCAAATTTTTATCATTATAATCATCCTCCTCCTCATCACCAATTCACATTATGTGTATTCATCTACATATGAAAAATGTATGAAATTACCAGCCACTGGCTTTTCATTCTCTAAACTGCAGCTTATTGATTTCTTGCTCTTAAATGATTTTTTTCTGAAACTGTGTATGTCTTCACAATGCTATTCCTTTAATAATACTTCGGGGAAATGATTGTGATAGTTTGCTCTGTAAGAACTAAGCAAACAACCCACAGATGAAAACCTTTTTGTACCATGGAACAACAGCACCAAGTAAATCAGGTAACCAGTTTTGATCAACAAAGAATCAAGCAGAAATCTCTTCCTGATTCAATTTATATTGACAATCTTTTACAAATGTGTTAATTTATATTCTTAGCATAGTAATCCTCCTACATACATATATTTTGTTCTTTTATTATTTATAATTGTGTAAAACTTCCAGAAAAAGAGACTGAATTCAATATATATTGACCTGGGTTTGTACTCTGAAAAATTCTTGCATATTTTATTTAAGTCTCTGGTGTTAACTTGCTTTTTATATTATTTCCTGCTAAAATTGAAGAGTAGGTGGTCTTGTTAGTCACATTTCAATTAAAACAGATTTTCTATATCTCACTTGAACAAACTTCTTGACTTTAAAAGTAAAGTAGCTATTTCTTTATAAATAATACTCTAGTGAATGCATTTTCAATTCACTACAATCTCCACTCAATAAACTTAAGAGTAGCAAAATGAAGGACCTCCTATTAAGGGCAAGACATGTAATAAGAATTACTTTACATAATTCCATCATTATCTACTATTCCAGGACAATGATCCTAATGGGCAGTCATATATTTTGTTGAAGAGCCTATTTAGAGGAAGCTTAACAAGTTACAAATTTAAATCTCCAAAATACAGTTACAAAAACTTTTTCACTAGAAAATCCTAAAACAGCATTCATTTCTTAATCATGTAGAAATTGCTAGTTTAACATTGTCAAGAATTTGACAAACTTGCTCAAGCTTGAAAATTCAGAGACAAACCACATAACTTACTTTATATAGAATGTTCTGCTACCATCAAAGTAGCACCTTCTGTAATTTATGAGATAATAAATTGGCTCTGTTAAAAAAAAAAAAAAAAACTGCCTTGGATGTCAAACGCAAAATATTACTATTGGTCTTTCTGGCACTTACCAACGCATTGCACTAAATAAGTTTAGTACATTTTTGAGGGGGACAAATCATAGAAATGCATGAAATTCCTTCAACTTCCACCACTTGCCCCACCCACAAAAGTGTCTATGCCTGTCCTTTGCATATGGAAAATAAATTCTTTCAACATAATAGGATGGAACTAAATTATCTCAGGGATGGATATTTGTATTAGCCCATTCAGAATGCTATAACACCACAGACTGGGTGCCTTGAAAAACCAGAAATTTATTATCTCATAATTCTGGAAGCTGGAAGTCCCAGATCAAGGTCCAGCAGGATTCACATTCTGATAAAACCACTCTTCCTGGCTTGCAGATGGCCACCTTCTCATTGTGTCCTCACAGGGTCTTTCCTCAGTGAATGTGCATGGGGAAAAAGCAAGCTCTCTAGTGTCTCTTCTTGTAAGGACACTAAGCCTATCAGGATCAGGGCCCCAACCTCATGATCTCATTTAACCTTAATTACCTCCCTATGGTCCCTGTCTTCAAATACAGTCACACTGGGGGTCAGGGTTTCAACATATGAATTTGGTACCAATTCAATCCATAGCAATGTTATAACTGAGTTATTACACAAATTAACTCTTTCTTCTCAGATCTTTAAATATAATTCTCCACAAATTAGCAAAGCTGAAATCAAAGAACTTAAGAAAAGATTAAGATATATTAAATTGAAAATATGAAAGGCTACTTAAAACACCTTGCCCTAGGGTTCTTTCAAATGTTTACAGAGTCCTAACATTCAAGAGCCTGCAGATCAACTTGTTAATAACCTCAACCTAACCTCAACATAAGCAAAACAGTTCATCACAAATATTTATAAAATCAGAAAAGGGTGGATGTGGCAACTCACATAGACTCTGGAACTAGAAAACATGGAGGTCGCATGAAGGTGAAGATGTGGGATTGAGAACACAGGTTGTTTAGGGATATTTCCTTACATATATTTTAATTGAGAAAATTCATAGAATAGCTATGTGATATAGTCTTAACAAGTCACAAAACTACAAAAAGGAAAAATATTAAAATACATTATGAAAAATATATATAGATATATTTTAAGCTGGGTGCGGAGCCCAACATTGGGTTCGAACTCACAACCCTGAGATCAAGACCTGAGCTGAGATCAAGAGCCGGACGCCCAACCAACTGAGCCACCCAGGTGCCCCTCCATTCAATGTTATATTAAAAGAAAAAAATAATTTTATTTTCAACATATTTTCAAAATATGAAGAATTGTAAAAGTTTTCAAATATAAAGGTAATTTGTAGCTTAATATTCTGAAATAAAAGCTTTTGTTCTAAATCTTTAAGCTTTTGTTCTAAATCTCTGCTTAAATACCAAGTTTAAGCTTTTGTTCTAAATCTCTGCTTAAATACCAAGTTATAGTGAAAACTCATTTTAAGATTCTAAATATATCTATAGTTTCAAGACCAAATCACAAAATTTTTATACTTGAAATTATTATATATTTACTGCATAATGTAAATAAAACTAACCCTTTATATTAATCTTGATAATCTTAGAAAGTCTCTCTTCATATTATGATATACAAAGAATTTATGTATTTAATTCAACAAATTTACTAAGCATGTACCCTGGGCCCATCTGGTTACAGAGGCTAGAGAATAAGACCAAAGATGTCACTGTTTGCTTACCCTGTTAAGTCTAATGGGAAAGACAGACATTTCACAAATAATATGTCACAAATGTTATAAGAAAAGCCACGAGATATTTACTGTAAGATGTAATTTTCTACCAAATTTCCATTGTAAGTTTGGGATGTGAAGATACTGTGTAGGCATCTGGGTCTTTACATGTAAAGTGGTCAGCACATACTAAGTACTCAGTAAGTCTTAGTTGTTAGAATCAATGCCAACATGGTTGCCTATTTTATTAAAATAGTATCCAAAAAGATCTTCCTTCACATATGTTTTAATTGCTGATAGCCACTAAAGAAAAACTGTAAATGTATCTACATGTTTATTTTTAAATTAATGGTGTCAAAAATACTTAAACTTTAAAGAATTAAATTTCACTAACATAGTCTAAGACTCTTACTTGCTAAACAAACTGTATGTATAAATTTCTAAAATATCATGCCCTAAGGCATGAATTAGCATGACTGAATCCTGTTCTGCTTTTCAGATACATCAGGTTTATAAAATAACTAGAAACATGACAGCAATGTGTATCTTGAATGGCTTACTGTTAAAGGAATCTTACTCAGTTGATTTTTCTGCTGTAGCGTACATGTGTGTTTATGTACATATGTTTTAATAAAACTAACACTATTTCTACAAAATGTTTTTTTGCTGGTAGTGGAGGTGGATTTCTTTTTTTTCTTTTTTCTTTTTTTGCATTTATCTCATTTCACTTTATGGAGATTGCTGTGTTTCTTATTACTCGATATAATCAGTAAATGCTCTCAAACAAGAAAATATATTTTCTTAACATCTTGTTCCCTTAAAATATAAATCAAGTTTATAAATTCCAAAGAAATATCAAAATATATAAATTTAAATAGGAATAATTTATCTTACTTACAGGACACATACCTTGATGGCCTACTATTTTAAATCATTGAAAAGAGATGATCTGAGTTAATTTATGAGAAAAATAGTCACAGTTGAATCACACTAATAAATGTGAGTGAAGATATTTCTGACTAATACAGGAAATGACTTTTGTTACTATCTCCTTTTTATGTAAATTTGCTTATGTATGATGTTATATCATGTAACACTATGGTTATATTTCATTTGGGACATTATATAAACATTACAAATCTAAATGAAAATAACAGTGAAGCAAATGTTAATTTTGACAGAGAAATTTGAAAACATAAGAGAAATTAGTCAAATTAAGATATGCAGAGGTACTTTTGAAGTTTCTGATAAACGGGCATTAAAATCATAGCCAGAAGGCAAATGCTACAGTAACCAACATTCTCTCCAAGAGATTTTATTTGTTATTAATATCCTCCAGAAATAACACTTCTTAGTAGGTCCCTTTTTCATTGAAGAGTAATTTATCACCAGACCATTGAATCAATCAGCAAATTCCTATGTAAAGGATTGTACAGCGAAATTCTTAAATTACAGTAGTCCATGATAAGATTACGTAACACTGAATAATTCTAGATAAGCAGTGTACTTGACTGCAATAATCTGGGATGTTGTGAGGGACTGCCCTCATTCTCCTCAGTGAAGGACTGAAAAATTTATTTGCCCAACTGCCGAGATGGCTGCTAAAAAAGTAGACCTCAGTTCCCTGCCCCCCTTTAGAATTTCCTTGTCTGAAAAATGACACCTTGCTCCTTTCTAGGCTCCTTCCTGATCCCACGTCTGGACAGCACAGAGGTATGAAAGCCTGACACTCTTTCTTCACCTCTGGGCAATATGGAGGTCCCTTACAGGTGCAGAACTCCCCATGAAGTTGGCTGAGGATTCCAACGAAATTGCACCACAGGTCAGCTTCCCCTCTGCTCCAGTCTTGCTCCCTTCCCTTCTCTTCCTATGGCACTGATCCCAAGTACATGTCCTAATACCCATCTAAGTGTCTGCTTCCTGGAGAGCCCAACTTGGGAAATTACATCCTCTTTCAAGAGGTTATAGTTTTCATCTTTAATTCCTACACAATGCTTTCTACACCATCCTAACAATTATCAATCCCATTAAAATTATAGTATCTGTACACGTATTACTCAGCTATAAATTACTCCATAATTCCAATCAACAACGCACTGCACAATGTATAGTTTGTATTGTATTATAACTGTCCATTTAACTATGAGCATAAGATGGGCTCTTAGAGGTCTTCTGTCCCAAACCTCTCCTTTACTTAGGAGGGCTAATGAGTTCAAAGAAGTTAAACTATTCAATTTTGACATACTTTTTTTTTTTTTTTAAGATTTTGTTTATTTATTTGACAGAGAGAGAGAAAGAGCACAAGCAGGGGGAGTGGCAGGCAGAGGGAGAAGCAGGCTCCCAGCCAAGCAGAGCCCGACATGGGGTTTGATCCCAGGACTCCGGGATTATGACCTGAGCCGAAGTCAGACGCCCAACCGACTGAGCCACCCAGGCATCCCTTGACACTCTTTTCATGTACATTTTACATTTAAAAAATACCAAGAACATAGTAAGAGTTCAGTCACTAGTCACTCTATTATTCCTACTATTATAATTGTTATAGTACTATAACATACTTTTCTAATAAATGTAACTGGTATTAAGCTAAAAGCTCAATTTTTATAATATGAGGAGTCAAGTAGCATGATACCATTTCAGGAGAAAATTCAAGTTCAAAGAGCTGAAATAACTTATCTAAAATTAAGTAATTATGTCATTGAATATCAAATCCAATGCATTTTCCATTCATGTCTCAATGTTTCCACTCTTGTAAAATCATTTAACTTTTCTTGTGTATGACTAGTTTCCTCATTGGAATTAATTGCACAACATTCATTGTACAACTTGCATACAGAAAAAACTGTGTTACACGGTAAAGGTACAGATGAACATAACATAATCACTGACCTGAAGAATAATTGCTGAATCCCTTAAGTCTCTTTGGGGGTAAGACTACATATTGTAATTTTGTATGCTTTAAAAATTGTCTAATTGTTTAAGTGATCCCACAGTGAATTGAGGTATTATAAAAAGAGATAATAATTTTAGGGTGACCTGTTTTTAGGAACTTTCATACTTCTGCAGACCATTTTTGTGTTAATGCACTTAATCTGGAGAAGGATGTAGTGGCACTTACAATGTTCAATGGGGGAGGTCCTCTTGAGGGCCTACAATATGATTCACTCATCCTCCTGGCAAAATCAAATCCATTCCAATGTTCTACACTGACTGGTATCTTTTCTGTGAGGACCTCCTTTTTCCCACAGATAGAATGGATCTTTCCTTCTTGGAGTTTCCGTATTTTGTTCCTAATTGTCTACAACACGCATCACATTATATTCAAGTGCTCCCTCATATTAGATGTGTAAGTAAATTTATCTGCTACAATATAGGCTCCTCATTAGGGTAGGCCCAAACTTTACCTTCCTATCCTCAGCATCCTCCACAGTGTTTGATTCACAAGACTCAGTATAGTTGGCTGAGTTAATATCATAATTGTTATAAAAAATAGCATTTAAATAGGTCTTAAGAACACATAT
Source organism: Phoca vitulina (assembly GCF_004348235.1). Taxonomy (NCBI): domain Eukaryota; kingdom Metazoa; phylum Chordata; class Mammalia; order Carnivora; family Phocidae; genus Phoca; species Phoca vitulina. The sequence continues at coordinate 65,411,664 of NW_022589712.1, read as the reverse complement.
GTGATTATTAAGATCACTTTTGTTCAAGAGAACCTTCCAATGTAAGGAAGAGTTAGGATCATAATGTCATAAATAAAATGTATGTGCTTTCCAAAATCCTCACTTATATATTTTTAAAATACCTCCGACATACATATGTTTAATATGTGTGACTTCACCCTTAAATAGGTCATATCATTCCTAACAAAATAAAACAACAATGAAAAGTATATATATATCAGCCAGTTTCTGTAGGTCATATGTTCCGGATAAATAAATACAAAAATTACTGAAATATGAATATCACATATTATTCTCTATACACTTTTCATCTTAAAGTTAATTATTGGTTTAAAGTAGAATCTCAGTCTTAAGATAACTTGTGACTAGATAATAGTCACATTTTGCACAAGCAAAACAAAATTAATCTCCTCCCCCTCCAATGTTATAAAACATAATTGCCAATTCCAAGCCCCCATGAATTCCCCCCCACACTGTGAAAGATAAAGATTTTACAGTTTTTTGCCTTGACAGGTTCAGAAAGAGTTATACAAAAAGAGGATTAACTCAGCATTCATTTTGCTACTCACTACAATAATATTTTTATGACACTAAAGAGTTTTAAAGTTTTTTCTAATATATATCATCCAACATTTTATCTCCACTTTAGTCATGTAGAACTTTAGTGATCCAGCGAAGAGCACATAACTCCTAAGTGGCAGGGGAGGGGCTGGAGCACAGGTCCTTTAACACAAAAACTTTACCCCTACCCTGAACAAAGCATAAAGGGTCTTCAGTGTACTTAAATTTCTACAAACACTGGTTGGGAAAGGGGTCTTGTGCTCCAGACTCCAAACTTAATAGAAAAGAAACTACAAAGTGTACACACTACCTTTCAAACACAGGCTGATTATCTTCCATCTTCACTCTATTCTTATCCAGACACATGCAGATTCTCCTAATAAATCTTTTTATAGTAGGCACTGGTGGATTGCTGATAAGGGGGATAACTGTCCAGAGATCCAGATTTAAACTCATCATTGAAATGATTGTAGCATAAACTAGGTGGGAGGTGATGCTGTTTAGTTAATAGAGAATGAGAATTTCAAGGATCATTGCAGGTTTCCATGGATAGTAATGAACATGGGCAAAATTTCAAATCATTCCTCCTTTAGAAAGAGCAAAAATACAGGTGATGGGGAGCAACGGGGAGTGGGTATACACATTCAATAGAACAGTCGCTAATATATTCTAAATTTCCTCTGTTAAAAAATAAAGGAAAACTTCTGCCTTGCATTGGGGCTCCCTGATCAGCAGGGAGTCTGCTTCTCCCTCTGCCTTTGCCTCTCCACACTGCCCCACACCCGCTTGTGCTCCCTTGAGCTTGCACCCGCATTCTCTCTCTCAAACAAATAAATAAAACCTTTAAAAAAATAAAGGAAAAGTTCTACAAACTTCTACAATTACCACAGATCGCTGTCTTATTTATATGCATTTCTTTTTGAAAGTAAAAAAAAAAATCTAACTTTAAATTCACGGGGTTTTAGCATTTGAGATGCAATAGAGACTAGGCAGTTGTGAATTAATATTTTAACATAAAAATATAAACACTGTTTGCTTTTTAACTTTCTTATATTTATTCTTTTTAAAATTTTTAATAGCTTTATTGAGGTATAATTTACATACCATAAAATTTACTCATTTTCAGTGTACAATTCAATATTTTCTTTATTATATGTACAGAGCTCTGCAATCATCACAATCTAATTTTGTACATTTATTTATTTATTTTTTAAAGATTTTATTTATTTATTTGACAGAGAGATAGAGAGAGAGCACAAGTACGCAGAGCTGCAGGCAGAGGTAGAAGGAGAAGCAGGCTCTCCGCCAAGCAGGGAGCCCAACGCGGGGCTCGATCCCAGGACCCAAGGATCATGACCTGAGCCGAAGGCAGCCGCTTAACCGACTGAGCCACCCAGGCGCCCCTAATTTTGTACATTTAAATCACCTCCCCCTCCAAACAAACAAACAAACAAACCTAGTTTGCTCTTAACCAGAAGAGAATCAACACCCAAAGCCACTTTACCTAACTACTGTGGGATATTTGATTCAAGAATTCATGGGAAAAATCCGGTAAAATGATTTTAAGAGAATAGTAAAGAGGATCAGGGTAAATGCAATGAATCAAACCAAATCAGTTAAATTAGTTATTTCTTTTGTCCAATTTTTGAAAATTAAAAATTTTCTAGGTTGTTTTCCCTCCAGATTTCTGCTTTTACACAGGAGATCTGATTTGCAATAGCTTTTCAAATAAACATCAAAAGAAACGTTTAGAATAAGAACGCACTAATCTGTTCAAAATGGTAAGCGTGAGACCATATGAATAGTTTTCATTCTGCAGATACAATTTAAATAGGTAACATTTTGTTAAAATTGGCATAGAAGTAAAGAATAGATTCATCTATGTCCAGAAATTTGGGATAATACTGGTTTCTGACAGCCAGCCAAAGATCAAGAAGACTTTGTTATAAGCTTCTTATTATGATGCTCACCCAACTCAGTACTCCAGTGCAGGTCCCATTTTATTAATGATGATGACATGGCACTTGGCTACATCTACTACATAGAATCTTCTTTCAGCAGCAAGAGGTTGAGAAAGCCCTCAATTTCTGAAACTTCTTTCAGTAATAAGATTTTTCTGAAGATCTAGACAGTCTCCAATTTCTGAAACTTCCATTCCAATTTATATTTTCCAAAACATACCATAATAAAGAATGACTGAGTAGGGCACCTCAAATGCCAAGAAGAAAGTAAATGAAAACTGCTTTTAGGCTAAGTTACAAGTTCACAATCATCATGGTTATTATTTCCTAATTCGTTTCTTTTGAAATCCTCATGAGATCTCCCAAGTACGTGCTCTAATATTATGAACAGTAATATGATCACAAATCTACTACTGATGAACTTAGAATTCTCTCATGCAAATTTTAACACAGACTTGCCATATATTACAAATATCACATTCTATGTGGTAAAATATTGGCTAAAGTGATGTGAAACAGTGCACTCAACTCTTTCATCATTCCTAATGATCATGTAGATTTTGATCATAAGTGCATACCACACAAAAAAGTAAAACTGCAAGAATTAGCCTACAATCTCATTTTGTCCAATATTTTCACTCCCTTCCTTGAGATCTTTCAGCAGAGTTGCTTGTCTTAGAACAGTCTTTTTTTTTTTTTAATTTATTTATTAGAGAGAGAGAGAGAGAGAGCATGAGAGGGGGGAGGGTCAGAGGGAGAAGCAGACTCCCCGCCGAGCAGGGAGCCCGATGTGGGACTCGATCCCGGGACTCCAGGATCATGACCTGAGCCGAAGGCAGTCTCTTAGCCAACTGAGCCACCCAGGCGCCCCTGTCTTAGAACAGTCTTAACTGCTTTACAATTTATCCCTTTTTATTTCTCCTGCCAGATCTCTGGAGGAGATGTTAACGAGTCTAGCAGTGGTTTAATAGGCAACAGGAGAAATAACAAAGAAAAGTTAAAGGTGTGAATAATCAACAGGCTGGAATAATCGAGTTCTGTGTAGCCAAGTTAACTAAATATCCAAGCGAGACGCCTCACTCATGTAGTTGCATTATTCACTCAGTGAAGACAAACACAAGCACATACCTGCTTGACCAGTGGTGATACTGACAGCCGCAAAGAGCCTCTGGGATCGGCTTAAGGCAGAAACTCCGTTTACAGCTTCTACTTCAAAAGTATAATTAGCGTGGGCTAGCAGGTCCATGACAGTGACATAGTTATCTTCTAATCCAGTCTGCTGCGGCATGTATCCAATGTTACTCCCACAGGGAACACATTCGCCCTGCTCCCAACTGCACCGCTTACACAGTATTCTGTAGGTCACGTCATTTCTTCCCCCGTTGTCTGCAGGAGGACTCCATTCCAAACTCACTGTGGTTTGGTTGATGTTGAAAATGAGGTTCTGTGGTGCAGATGGGGGTCCTTTGGAAACCAAAAACAAACAAACAAATAAACAAAAATAGAAAAAATCAAACCCAAAAAAATGAATGAAAGGATCTGCATGGGCCATTAAGCTAGTGGCTCAGGTACCATAGAGAAAACTAGTTGAAATGCTTTCTTTTACATAAACATTTCATTACCTTTCCTAGAGAAGCTGCATAAAAGCCTCCTTGAATTCACTTGGCAAGAGGCTTTATTTATTTTCCATTTAATACGTCAAAATGAAAACAGGATAACAACTGTCTTTGTACTTTTGCCACAGTCTTTAGCTATTTTTCTTCCAAGCAATTAAAAAGAACAGTTAATGCACCTAAAAAAAACAGTTGTGCAGTTGTTTAAAAATAGTCTCCCTTTTAACCATATAATAGAGAATACATCCATTCATTCTTACTGTGCTCAAGAATGATTTAGAGCAAGTCTGGGATTGGCTTTGGATTTGGGTCTCTCCAATATTCATTAATTGAAGCACCAAGATGTGAGATTTGCTTTGTTTAGTGATGGAATTTTAATTTGGAAACCAGACTTTTTAATCACATTTCATATCCAAATAAGACTCAAATAACTCTTACATTTATTTATGATACCTATTAGATACATGTGAAAAATCTTAAGATGCATCTTGATTTTGCAGATGTGAAAGTTTCACTAAAGATGACATAAGATGTATCTATTTTCTGTTATTATTTAGCCTTAACAGTCCATGAAAAAAATGTAAGCATTTAATAATAATTAAGAATGCATTCACAAACCTGATGTCTATCTCAATGATGTCACAATAATACAAACGAGTGGAAAGATTCAGAAAGTCCTTCCCTACTTTACTATTATGAACTTACTTGTGCAGGCAACATACGGTGGATCAGATGGAGCCCTGTAATACCCATCCTCACATTCACATCTTGAGGAGCCTTCTTTATCAGAAAAACTGTGAGTTGGACAACGAGAGCACTGAAGATCTTGAGAGGAAGATTTGTAGAACCCACGGCCACAGGCTGCGTATGCAAAAGAAAGTGAAAATAGAAACATGAGAGCAAATAGACGTTTTTAATTTTAGTAATATTTAGCAAAGAATAAAATATGAAATTTAATTTGTGAAAAACAAGCTCTCTATGGTAAAATTTTGTTTTAGTGTATATCAATAACCTAGTTTTATAATACTACATTTTAAAGTTAAATAATAAAAACCAAATGATACAGCAACCTTGCACCTGTAGTTGGCATCAGTTCAAAATCAAGAGCCCAAAACTGAACGAAAGCATAATTTAATGGGACAAAAACTCAGGATATTTAATTCAGGGTAAGTTCAATTTCAATATAATTATCTGTTGATACATATTGACATACTTCAAAGTTATGTTTTCTTAATATAATGTAGCTGTAAATTAACTTCTTATGTGTTAATTTGGTTCATATTGAAAAATATTAAAATAATTTTAATTACCTGACTAGAAATAACAATGATACAAAAAATTTCATCTGAATATGATAGAAATGTATACCCTCCCAAATTTTCAGAAAACTTCAAGATATAATTTCAACCAATTTTAAGTTATAAGGCAGGCTGCTTTCCACTAAGTCAACTTCCTTGTTACTAAAAATAACGAAATCTCACTATGAAAAGGAGAAATCTATTCCACCAGAAATAAGGAGAAAGCCTTCAACTGTAAACAGATAAGGACTGTTTCTCCTCTGCTGAGAGAGGCTAAGAGTAGTCACACTAAAACAGCAACAGTAACTGCTCTCAGCAATGAATAGACATGTACAAAGAATGTCTCTATCACCTCCTTGTGAAGTTGCTCTTACTCATCTAGATCCTATTTTCTATTAAATCAAGTAGTCTTGAACCATTTTCTAGCTTTGCACAGTGGCAGTATCATAGCCAATGAGGTTTATCCAAGGCGTGATTACTGCTAATTGAAACATTTTCTATCACTGATCATTTTATATATTTATCTTCAATTAAAATTTAGCAAATTAAATTTTCATTATTTCAACAATTTTTATTAATGGCATTATACATTGAATATATTAAATATGTTTAATTTACCCTTCATATTTATCAAATGAATATATGTTTAAGTTTTAGTGACTTCAAATTTAATAGAAATTCATCATATCTATAAAGATTAGTGAATATTTAACATAAATTCAATTATAACTTTTAACTTATTATATTCAAATTTTTTAATGTCCTCAACTTAGGCATCACTCAGGAACTTAATCACATTTTCACTCTTCGGTGGGATAAACAATCCTATCTAATCAAGATGGTATACTGAGTCATTCTCTACTTCTGTTCACATGTTCAATATTTAATGCATAATTCTGATCCAATTGAGAGCTCAAAATCATCTTTTGAGCTTCAAGAAAATAAGGCTATTTCCCGCAAATGAGACAAGTGTTTTAGATAACTTATAAATTTAAAGGCAAGTTATATTGCAATAGATAAGTGATAGATGTGTAAACAGAACTACAACTATCTCCTTGTAAATATATGATCCACTACTGTCCTCAGAAGCCATTCTGCCTTTAGTTGGCTTCGGCAATTCATGTAAGAGTAAAGCATTCACAAACATCTTAAGAAAAGAAGCTTAATACAACTTCACATGTTCTCAGTAGCAACTGCTACAAATCTAAGGCACAGGGAGAACAATTAGATTGATTGCAAAACAGTATAACAAAAATATAACACTTCAAAATGTTTCTGAAGATATGATCTTGCCATATAAAAATGGTTAACTGGTAAGATAAAAGATCTGGCATGGGTTTCTCAGGATGAAATTCCTCTCTTTAAGTATTCACTGTACCTTGCTTTATGTACTATCTATAATTCAATGGTCACATATGACATCCATAAGATAGAGAAGACCATGTTTTACTCACAACCTGCACTTTCATAACATTAAGGACCAGAGAATTTAAAAAGGAAAAGAAAGACAGAGCCAGAGAGAAGAGATATGTGCTGACAGTCTTTAATGACTTGTGTGTATTAGTTTTTACCAGGAGAGGAGGTTAGGGAGCAGGGAAATGGGGAGCACAATGGTAACATAATTTACCATCTACTAGGGAAGGCTTCCAGAATTAGTAGGCAGCACACTACCTAGTGGAATCCCACAGAGTCCTCGTTCTCCCATTGCAAATAAAAGCTTCTAATAAAGGTGTATTCCTATTTTTCTTACAAATAAGAAGGGACATTTCTTGCTCAACTTGCATGGTTTCTAGAATATATATGGTACCTAATGCAGAGAAATTTAAAACCCTTATCACTCAACTTTCAAAGTTACATTAAATTCTGTTACCACTTTAACAGATGGGAGAGCAGATTTGAAGCAAAAGTAACCTGAGTTCTTCAAATAATTCTGTTTGTCTAGGTTAAAACTGGATTTAGAACACAGGACTACTGATACTCAACCATATGCTATTCCACCAGCCTTGACTGCTCAATGAGCCAAAGTCTGGCACTTATTCAATGGGTCTCCAGGGCTCTAGCAACCCTAAAAATTAATTTTCTATGGGTCCCTGTTGTCTTTTATTATACCCTTTTACTAATTTAAAGCTATTATTTTAATTTAGAAAACTATGAAATAATAGCCTAGCACACCTCACAGAAGAGATACTAAATAGGTCTTCTCAATTGCACTGTGAATTCTGGCACCAAAGATGCCTGCAAAATTGTGGAGTACAGGCATGGCTATCATTAAATAGATAATGACAGAGGCAGTACCGGAAAAACGTGGTCATCAAAGTCTTAACATTTTTTCTTTGAAGTAATATTCTGTTTCAGTTCAGTTAATATTGAAAATAATAAGTTGTGACAAGACAGTTTTCACTTAATCTCTAGGAAGACTATTAATTTAGAGTTATTAAAAATAAGTACAAAATCTTTGGAGCTACGGTGTTAAGAGCAAAGCCAAGAACATGTGAAGGCACAGCTGCATCTCTTAGGATAATAGTTAGCGACTGGGTGGTAAAAAGTTTGGGAAGGAAGTAACAGATGCTCTTAAAATTACAATTTTAGATGAGATATCTATACAAAATAGCTTGAGTAAAATACTCAGTGCAAGAAACTGGGATGAAGTGGCGTCTCTGAGAGTCAGCCACATAGGGAAGAACTAGGTGAGCTCTGCAATGGCTCCCGAAAAGGCTACGTGGAAATCAAGGCAATTTCTCCTCTCTACAAATGCAGCTGGTTTTCTAAAAAGTACTAGTACAAAAGTTTTTAGAGGTAAATGCCTTCTGAAACCTTAAAGATACATTCCCTTTATACACAACTGTGAAGTATGCAAGAATTAACTTTCTAGGAATTGTGAAAATGCAGTTTTAAAACTTTTCTTCTTTGCTTTATTTCTCAATCTGTTCAATAGCATTTGAACTCAAAGCAAACTTTAATTAATATAGTACGAGCGCTATGGTAAAGTTAGTTACAACAAGAAACCTACAATTTTAATTTCCTTCCTTTTGATGTTTTTGCTTTTTAAATTGAACATTATTTTAAGGTAATGTTCACTAGGTTGACGAAGACTGGGAATATGTATAAAATTTGTTTTCCATGTTTAATTATTTCTGTAAAAATAATCTTTCACCTATTATTTGAGTAACAGTATTTTTTCAGTGTTACCACAACGGCCTTGGATTCATTCTTTCGACTGTTTTTTTCAGTCCTTTAGGGCCCTAATGAATAAAATAAGTTCATTAACCCAGAGCTGAGAACGATAATCTTGTCAGACTTCAAACACCAAGCAAGTTTTCACTTAGTCCATTATTTATTTTTTATTTATTTTTTTTAAAGATTTTATTTATTTGACAGAGAGAGCACAAGCAGGGGGAGTGGCAGGCAGAGGGAGAGGGAGAAGCAGGCTCCCCGCTGAGCAGGGAGCCCGATGCAGGACCCGATCCCAGGACCCTGAGATCATGACCTCAGCCTAAGGCAGACGCTTAACGACTGAGCCACCCAGGCGTCCCAAGTCCATTCTTTAAATGAAAAGCTATCAAAGAAAAAGGGAATCTAGGAAGCATGTGAAACTTCTGTTTACCACACACTAAAAATATAGTGCAATACATCCATTAAATTATGTTACAGCATACTATATTACAAGACCTGTTATATTATCTATTGTGATGAAATAAATATAATTTATTATGTTTAATTTCAGCTATTTTTCAATAAGAACAGTGTCCTTATGTAACTACATTGGTTCAAATAATGTTTGAAATTTCAAGTCTCTTAAAAAAGAACACAAAAGGCAATAGGGTTTCCCATTTATAAATGAATTACTTAAAAGTAATAATACTGCAACAAATTTCTCAACAAAAATTTGAGTATTTTACTCAAGCTTCTCATTTAAATACATGAGAGTTGATACTAAAGCCTTGTATTCTGATTTCTCAGTTAAACTCTCCTCACAATCAGATTCCATACTTGTCTTCAATGGATGTCACGTGTTTAAGCAACAGGGTGCCAGGCCTTTGAGCATGTACTTGCATGACGCATGCAGTCTGTGGAACAATCAGGGTACTGGTAGAACAAATCTGTGTTCGACACAGATTAACAATTCTAAAGGTCATCCTAAAAGCCATAGACAAATTTCCGGGTAGGTAAAACAATCAGGTGAAATGGAATATCTCTTCCTTCTGAATGAGGGTGCAGACACTCAGACTCCCTCTGGTTCTTTAGGTTTATGACCTATAAGGGTAAGCTTGGGGTAGGGGAATATCCTATCGATTATATTTCTAAGGACCCTTTCCCACAAACCGGTTATCCCAGAAAATGCACATACTTCTAGAGTTCTTCTACAGGTAAGAAAGATTTTTCTGGTCCTTAATGGAATCACTTTTTGGAAATCTTAAGCTCCACTTCTAATCTCAGACAAACCTGACACCATCCTGGACTTTAAGGCACTGATAATCTATATCTTGGTCAGCTGTCCTCCATGACCGCACATTAGGGACACTTTGAAAAAACACTAATGACTTGGCCTTATCAAAATAACTGAATCATTATTAGGGCCTGGACATTTTCATATTTTAAAAGATTTCCAGGTGTTTAGAACCATCTTCCTGTAAGTCCCAGGTCTTTTCTCCAACTATCGAAGTTTCTAAAGAATGCATGACAAGATATATCCACCATAAAATTGATGAGGGAGGTAAAATGAGATATTATCAAGAAATCTAACAAATTAGAATTTTAGGAAAAATAAAAATGAAAGAAACAAAAATTCATTAATAAGCCAATCAAAAATAGGCAGGGAACGTGAATAGATATTTCCATATGGGAGACATACAACAGCCAATGAAAACACACAAAAATGATCAACATGATTAGCCATCAGAGAAATGCAAATCAAAACCACAATGAGATACTACTTATAGAATGACTATAAGAAAAAAAGGCAAATAAAACAAGTGTTGGTAAGAATATGGGGGAGTTAGAAGCCTCATACCTTGCTGTTAGGAATGTAAAATTATGTAGCTACTGGCAATTTCTCAAAACGTTAAACACAGTTACCAGATTAACCAACAACTCCACTCCTAGATATATACCCAAGATAAATAAAAATGTATATCGACACAAAAACTTATACATAAATGTTCTCAGCGAAATTATTCATAATAGCCAAAAAAGCAGAAACAACCCAAATGTGCATCAACTAATAAATGAATAAACACAATGTAATATTATTCAGCAATCAAACATGGATGAACCTTGAAAACATTAGGCTATGTGAAAGAATCCAGTCACAAAAACATATTTCCCTTATATGAAATGTCCAGAATAAACAAACCTATAGAGACAAAGTGACAGTAAAGTTGGTATATATAATGAAATCCATTAGTAATACAACTTCAAATTGAACACAGGACTAAGCAAACATTAAGAAAAAATGCCAAATTACATCTGTCAATAATATGCTAGTTTGCCTTTCTAACACATATACTCTATATTCATCTATTTTTATAAAGCCATAGTTAGGGGGTGCCTGGGTGGCTTAATTGGTTAAGTGCCTGATTCTTGATTTCAGCTAAGGTCATGATCTCAGTGTCCTGAGGTCAAGCCCTGTGAGATCAAGCCCCCCAAGGGGGCTCCACGCTCAATGGGGAGTCTGCTTCTCTCTCTCTCTCTCTCTCTCTCTCTCGTTCTGCCCCTCCCCTACTTGCGGGCTCTCGCTTTCTCTCTCTCTGAAATAAATAAGTAAATCTTAAAAAAATTAAAGCTGTAGTTAGGTGTAATAAATTAAGTATGAATTATAAAAAATATTGGAAATTTTTAAATCTATAAGCTAGACTATAATCTATAATCAATATATTTGTTTTACCCATTTGTTAATTTTAGAGATTCATAAATAATAATTTATCTTTTATCTGAGGAGTAGTAATTTTATTTGAATAATTTTATAGCAAAAGAAATAGATTCTTATCAAAATCACACTTATAATTAGGAGAGATTTTGAATTATACAAGGTTAGTTTTGTGTGAATATCTGAACAGACTTTAAGCATTATCTAGTTAACACTCACCTCTTTTCCAGATAAGGGAAGACCCAGTCCCCCCTTTCTCCTACCATAAGCTAACCGAATACTAGATTCAGCTTCTTCAGGTCTTACTCTGTTTCCAGACCTGCGATTTTAAGCACAATTGAACTTTTTCTGAAGGAATTACGTGTATGTGTCTGTGTGTAAAATATGAGGCTTTCCAGATGTTTCCGGCTGCAGTTATGCAGCTGCAAAGAGTTTATTAATTATGAACTATAAGTGGATTGTTCTGTAACTGAAACTTTCTGGGACTTAATATTATTGTAGAATTTACACACATACATAGTTAGGGATTCTAAATGACTGTTGTTATTTTATTTATTGCAGATGGACATTGTACTTAATCCAGAGCCTAATTCAGAGCAAAGCTCGTCCGTTTCCATAGGATCTTTCAAATATTTGTGTCATATTAACGTCTAGGCTGTATAATGCAAAGGGGAAAGCACAACTTATAGAAATAGTACTCCCACTGCTCCAAGTGCTGACCTCATCTGGGATGGACAGATCCAGAATCTGTTTTTTAATCCTACTGACAGTGCCTCAGTGGGAATAATTACAAGAGTCTGCCTGAAAGCCAGACTCCTGTCACTGATACGCTATGATTTTTCACATTGAGAATGAACAGTGGGCAGAGAGGATAAAAACAACATGATGTAAGAGGATATTACAGCTTGCAAGGCACCATCCATATTACCCTACAGCTAACTTGTGAGAGTTTAGAGAAGAAATGATGTGGAATATAAAGTTGGTGGTAACGGGTGCTCAAGTGCTGAAAATATGGGGGGATTTTTAAAACTAAAAAAGGAAAAATTAATTTCAGGGCATTACAAATATATATGTGTTATTTATTTGTTATTTAATGGAGTGCTTAATGTTTTTATTAATACTGTAGAGTGGAAAAGAAACACGTAAAATAAGAACCTTTTAAAAGCTTTTATTTCAAAACTGTTTTAAAAGACTGTAAAAGAAAAGAAAACAACATATTACATAAAGACAGTTTTTTTGTCCTTTATTAAATTATCAGTTTGGAATACGCTAGGAATTTTGCTGAGGTCTGGAATTGAAATACTCTTTATTTTACCAGAAAATTGCCATAATGATGTCATTACCAAAACGATAAAAAAGAAGAAAAAAATATCAAATTAGAACATTCAGATCTCTTTTGACTTCTTATTCTACTTTATAAATATTAGGTTATATTAAACAGGTAATATGATAGAGCAAAAGAGAGCTAAAAAATCTGTGTTCAAATCTACTCTACCAATAATGGCACATAATTTGGACAAGGTCACTTCACATTCCTGGGCTTCAATGCCTTTGTTTCCTTGTAATTAATTATTAAATGCTAAGATACACTAGTTATATATATATTTGTATTTATATTTACAAAAACTTGTCTTCACAATAACACAGGAATCAGTTATCTAGCTGTCAAACTCCCCTACAACTGTTTTCGTTGAAATGTTATCTTTAAAAACATGCGTGTTTCAGCCACCATCACCAAAGCCCCAAAACCCCACATACAAACTTACACCCACGTAGTTTTTCAGTGGTGCCTCGGCAAGAGTGTGAGGACCGGTTCCAAAGCGCTGGCCTGCCCCTGCATCCCATCCCTGACGGGCAGCAGCACGCAGCGTGTCAAGCTGCATCTGCCTAGCAGTGCACCTCCAGCTCTCACGGTGACATTGTTGTCAAACACCGTCTGTGTCCCCACACACATGCACATTCATTTTGGTCATGCAGATAAGAATCCAGAAGTGGAGTTTTTAAATTATATAAATAACTTAAAAACCAACTCCCATAAAAGGAAAGATGCATACTGAAATCAGACCCTTCTGGATCTCACTCAATATTGTCCTCATAGGTCCATGCTGAGAGATCAACCTACAGGTAGAAAAACTGAATTACCTACACAGACTTAGGATTTAGTAACCTACTGGAAAAGGACTAAAACAGAGTAATTTTAACCCTAACTCAAGTCTATAGCAAAACAGTGTAATTATTGGACGGAAAACACTTAAGTTAGGGGAAGCTAGCTAACCAAACTGAAACATTATTTATTCCTAGTGACTAAAAAAAGTGGCTTATTTAGGACACAGTATTTTATTTTACTAAAAGATATTCTTGAGGGTATGGCCATTATGAACAAGAGGCTGCAAAGAGGAGTGCTCTTAAACAGCAACTGGTGTTGGGAAGGTTTCAGGCAGAGGTACAATTTACTACAGCCTTTAGGCCACCATCAAGTTTATTTTCAAATATCTCTCTTATATTTATTATAACACTGTTTAAGTTTTATAATTTCAGTTTTATTATTCATTCTCGTTATACTAAGCCACTCCTCACAGTTTTGAAAACATACCAAGAAAGGTCAATGTTGACTCTATAGACAAAAATGATGCAAAATAGACGAGTGATCTTTTGAAAGATCAATACTCTGGTTTTAACATAATCGTTTTTAAAACAACACCTCTTAAAGGATGAAATTCACATTCTGAATGGCAGATATTGTTAATTTCACCACAGAAAGTCCCATTTCAAAAATCCTGAAAAGGCGATACAACATGCCCTTTATATAAATTATGACATTGGCTTCTCCTCTCGCCTGTCCTAGCTGTGCAACCCTTTGCAAATCTGCTTAAGTTCTCTGAGCCCAGTTTTTCCTTATCTAAAACAGGGAAACCTAATAATAAGACTATCTCATAAGACTACTGTGAATTAAAGTGCATAATTTATGTGAAAAATCTAGCACAGTGCCTGGTAGAGAATAAGCACTCAATAAATAGCTATTATGATTATTTCATAATGCCAATTTCCATGCTGTTTTGATTTCACCCTAGTTTCTACCTCTGATAAACAATGAACCACTTCTCCACGATCAGATGTGTATGCAAACAAAAAACACAAATTAATTTTTAGACAAACACAAATTACTCATTCCTTCCCTGACTCAATAATTATTGTTTGCCTACTCTTTGCATCGTGCTAGAGAGCGGACCAAAGTTATGTCCACCAAAAAGCAAATATGATGATCTCTAAATACATATTACCTTTGATCTGGCATCAAATGGTATGGATAATCAGTTGCTTATGTGCTTAAGCTAATGAAATTTCTGATATTTCATAAGAAATTATTATATAAAAATTATAAATATTGTGCCTTAATTTGTATCTTTTGCCATGTGTTTCTCTCCTATTTCAGTGGTGAATACAGACTCTAAAGTCACCTTTCCTGCCAGAGCTGTGGCATTTCGTCAATGTGAAGAGAGAAAACTACTCGGCACAGGTAGATAGGCAGGAAATGTGGGTAGGGGCATTATTGATCAATTATATTTAAACTGCAGAGTTATTTGTGGCAGTTAATATTTCATAAAAGCAGATTACTTCAAGTTTAAAAAATATAGCAGGGCAAGGACTATGCATATAAATACGAATGTTTGAAATTTAATCATATTTAATAAAGTAAACACTTAGTTCATTTCAAAGAATGAAAATTAAACTATCTCATTAGTGATTCATCAATAATTGGTTTTTCTCCCACAATACACTTAAATCTAACTATCTGTAGAAAAAGTTTGCAAGATCCATAGCTAAAATGAAAAGAAATAATTCCATTTTAATTTCTTAAAACAAAGATCAGTCCTTCCATTCCAAGCAGTCTTTTAAAACATGAGCTTTTTTACCATTAGTTTTCAGCAAAAATTTCATAAATGATTAAAACAAAATCACCGGTTAAAACAATCTTTCTAGCTATTTTGTGAAGACTAGTTTTTTTCCTTATTTAGTCAGTTATATAATATGGATCAATACTAAGTCTTGTGAAGTAAATAACCCTAAAGCGGTTTAAGGCAGTTTGAACATGTGGGGAGATAAATAATCATTTCTGTTATGTCAGTGGAAAATTTTCTGAAGATCATAAAGAAATCAGTTTGCCCTGAAGCATGACATTTTAAAAAGATGCCATCAGGACAATGAGGATATTCACTCAATCCTTAATTCTTAGAAATAAAAGAAAGTAACAGGCAGAATATATCCTCACAACAAAGGATGTTGTCGAGCTCAATCCTTTTTTCCAAAAAAGGAGCTCACTACACGCACACACACACACAGGCAAACTGACTTATATATACATACACACATATGTATGTATGTATATATAGAGTTCTGAGATAAACAGAATTGTTAGAAATAAAACAGTAAGAACTCTGTAACTGCATTCCCATACTTTCTACTCCTTAATAACAGAAAACCAATTAATTGTTCATTTTTAATCTTCACACAAAGCAAATAATCTGACACAGCTCTATCTGTATCTGATCCACTTGCATTCATAGCATTTTGCAAAAAGTGAATATAGGTATGACTAGGTTATTGTTTAATACGTTTTTTAATAAAAACTATTTTTAGAAAAGGTAGCTATATTAGACACGTAAAAAGACATCTAGTTCAGTTCCTGTTTTTAATGAATAACTAACTCATCTTTCATGAATCAGTTAAGAGCTTTACCTGCTCCTAAAGCTACTGAGGAGAACAGTACAAGCCGGTTTGTACAACATACCACAATTATGGCATTAACAGTGTCATACTGTCCCTCATAAGTGTCATAGTGTCCATGTGTGTCTCCTCCAGCTCTCTGTGAGACCCTCAGGGGCAGAGAGTATATGTATCTGTAGATCCCAGGGCCTAGCACAGTATCTAGCACATAGCAGGAAGTTAACTTGCATTTACTGAATGAAAGAATCACTATTCATCTTGCAATATTACGCATCTGGTAATAACTATCCCACTTACCAAAGGCTAATCACCAACGCAACTTAGTAAACTTTTTATAGTAATCAGATCAACGGAAACAGCATGGCACATTCTTAAGTAGAATGTAGTAGAGTCCTGACTATATCAGTTAAGGAAAGATATTACGTGGCCTCACTCTTAAGGAGTTCCCTGTCATGCTGTGCAAGAAGACAATTGCACAGCCACGTTTAGATTAATGCTTTAGATAATTTCTAACATGATTCTATGAGCACTCTTAACATGGTGATATGAATAAGTATATGAATGAGATGTGAAATATTTTATAAGCATATAATTAGAGTATTTTTCTTTGAACACGGGAAAGAAAAGTTCCAAGAGAGGGAAAACTATTAGTTGTGAATTATAAATCATAATAAAACTGTCAGTGTAAGGGTCTTTTCTAAGACAAAATGATCAAGTGATAGCTCCACATTCTTAAAAAGAAGACCATATTTTCCTTAAATATATGACCTATCCAAACTCAAAAACAAGAATATTCTAGTTGTAGATAGTCTGTAATTGCCATATTCCAGAAAATACAAATACTTTCATTTCTGTTAGTAATCTGGAACTAGACAGGCCACTATTAACATAAACTCTTGTAATTAACATTTCTATTGGAAAACAAAGAAATATCACTGATGCTTTACATTATGAAAAATGATTTCAATTTATTTCTTACTGGCTCTTTTAAATTTTAAAAAACCATTATTGTAACACAAAAACTAATTTAAATACAATGGCCTGTTACATCTTTTATTATAAGCATAAACACACATATATCCATCCACACATCCTTCTGTACTTTTGTGTTTATGCATTCAATTTCAGATGTATCTAAGATAAAAATGAATTCATTTTGTATACGACCTATGCGGAGGGGCATGACAAAACTAAGGGTTAAAGCCTATTTATACGTACCTATAATATTTTACTTTTTTTCAAGTTAAAACTGAAACCTAAAAGACAGGAAAACTGGAGAAGAACAAAATACCTTACCATAAAGAATGAACTCAGAAAAAGTAATGTAAGTACTACAAAGTATATTTAATTCTGAAAAAAACGAAAACTTTGTAAGTGAAATACTATTTTTTCATGGTAAAGGATAATAATGTTTTTTCATGGTAAAGGATAATAATGTACATTTCCAAATGAAAAATATGTTGGAAGTTCTTACAAAGAAAAGGACAAACTAGCATATAATGATCCATTCTATCTCTACACCAATGGTGCTATAATATAGCAGAGAGCTGGCAGTGCATTAAATATTCCTAATTAATCAGACTCAAGTCATCTCAAAACCTACGTAAAGGTTTTGAAAATATCAATTTATACCAGAATACAGATAATAACGAAGGAAAAAAGCAGTTCAAAGATTGCACGCAAAATTAATGGTAAAGAACATACAGGAGAAAAGCAGAAAACGCATGTGAAGACACAGTCACAGATGGAAACCAGCTGGAATGGGTCAGACAATACTTTTAGAGTAATTTTTTTCATCATTTAAGTTGAATTACTCTTTTGTAAATGTTCAACAAAAGAGTGATTAGAATACCAGTTGTGTATGTCTAAATAAACAGATTGTCTACAAGCCACGGTATAATCGACTTCTAGGGATAATCATGCAGTGTATAAGAATTTGTGAAACCCCTTTGTAAGTGGATGTATACCAATGAAAAAATGAAAAAATGAGACATCTGATGCTTGATAATTTTCATATGCTTTTATTTTAATTTCACCATAATGAAAACAGTAAACAATACCTATGGCAAGACAAGACTAATGGTGATCCTTGTCAAAGGCCAACAATGGTAAGAGGAGAGAATCCTAACTTTGCAAGAATACGACTTTTGCCACTCTTTTCCATTTGCCATTTTTCAATATGATTATTCTGTAGTTTAAATTAGTAGTCCTTTAAGTAGGAGGCTAAAAAGTGAATCTTTTCAAGCTACAGATGTTAAAAGAGTATGTCTAGCAACAGTGTCAGTAAAGGTTTGAAGTTCTTGGATTTTCCCAAAATGAGATCCTTCTTTTATCAAAGAAATAGACAAGTGTTGTGTGCTATAAAATATTTTGCAAAACTAGAATTCGGAGGAAACAACTTTTTATCAAGATAAGGTGCAACACTCTTTACCTGTTATCTTCATTATATCTTTCATTACATCTCTGCTTTATTAAATTTTCCATCTAAGTTATATCTCCAAAAGGCATGCAGTTTGTCCAAACCTTAAATACTTAAATTCATGAAATGTGTGGAATACCTAACTGCAAAGTACAATGCTTACAACAACCTAACAACCTTAGTGCTATTTAATATGGTTAGTTAAACATTCCACTTTTCACATGGATAATATGATAGTTGAGTATGTTCATACATTGCTATTGCCTTAATGTCTATATCACAAACTCATTAATTTATTAAATTAACTCTTTTATTATTCTCTGAAAACAGTTACATTGCAAAGGGAATAGAGAATTCTCAAAACATACTGCTGTCTTCTAAGTTATTGTACACAGACTTATATATTTCTTAAAAGAATTGTCACAATAGCTAAGAGTTTGTATATTTTCTATTCAAATATTTAATTGTGCTACATAATAATACAATGAAGATCTATGTATTTTGACATAATCAAAACTTATAATAATTTATATTAGGAATGACCAATAGATATCACATTTTCTCTATAGTTTATATTACATTTAATTTTATTAACATAACCTAAAGTTCTAGTTTGTTGCTTTAACATCAAAAATCAAAAATAAATTTAGCAGGAAACTCTATGAGCAAAAATTTTTATCTTTTCTTAAAATCCAAATGCTCCATATAACTAGTTCTTCAAGAATTTGGTCAAGTGATACACAGATTTGTATCAAGTATGAAACAGAAGCCCTGATTTTTTAGAAATAGAGAATCCTATAGTTAAATTGTTTCAATCAATACTTTGGTTGAGCAGGAAGCCCAAGCAAAATATTTTAAAATCGTATTTCCTTTATTCAATATAATTTCTGGAAATACACTGGAACAGTTTTTCAATCTGACCATCAATATATATTCTTGATTCTCTGGAATTTGATATATGACTGATTTGTCGGCTGTTTACCACATAGGATTTTCACATTGTGTTATGGAGATAATTTAATTAGTGAGTTTGACTATAGTATCGAAATGAGAGGTATTTTTAGTATTCAGGGAAGATTCACCAACATCTCCAAAGTTATATCTCTAGAATGACAAAGATTTATGTTATCTTTGTTATTCTTTCTTTTCCTCGAATGCATTCGCTTCTGAAGGATCATGAGCTTAACATAAGCATGCCATTTACTAATGGATAAATATATTGCATGCTTTCTTTTTTTTTTTTTTAAAGATTTTATTTATTTATTTGACAGAGAGATAGACAGAAGAGCACAAGCAGAGGGAGTGGCAGAGGGAGAGGGAGAAGCAGGCTCTGCACTGAGCAGGGAACCCGATGCGGGACTCGATCCCAGGACCCTGAGATCATGACCTGAGCCGAAGGCAGATGCTTAACCATCTGAGCCACCCAGGCGCCCTATTGCATGCTTTCTTGCAAAAGGAAAAAATAAATTGTACTTCCAATCCCATTTTACGTATTTGATTAATATATGAAAGAATAAATCCTTTCACAGTACACCTCAGTGTTTCATAAATACTCCTATTAACTTTCAGGGAGAAACAGCATAATAATAAATAAAGAAAAATTTATCAGATGTCAGAAGAAATAATAAGAAAATAGTAGAATATTGAATTTCCAACTAACAGAAAGCACTAAAATAACATAGAGTCTCACAAAAGGTATTTAACTAGAGCATTTTTTTTAGAGTCAGGCTCGAATTCAGAGCTATTTATATCAAGAAGTAAGCTATGTGGTGCTAAACCTTCTGAAGAAGATTCATTACAAATGCATTTGCTACAATTCCAAATCACATCTTCTTGTGAAGCCATATCTGACCTCTGGTTTAAACAACTAAGTCCCTCCTGTCTCTTGCCATTCCTATAATTAAACACTATAGCTAAGATTTACATCTCTATCTCTATCTATCTTTCTAGCTAGCTAGCTCGTGCAGGGTACATTACACTCTCACTACAATCTTGCAAGATAGTTATCATATTCTTCCAATCAAATGTAAAGGTTTTAATTATATTTCCTTTGTATTGCACAAGAGTTTGTTCCTTTGAAGTCTTCCTTCTGAGTGTTATGCCTCAGTAAGCAAGTCTTTAATAGTACCCAGGGTGTTAGTGTTTTATGTATATTTATGTAGATTATAATTTTACTTGTCAAAATAGAAGAAACCTGGACATGTGAATACATATTGATGGTTAAGAAAAAGTTAATAGATCAGTAGAGGACAGTATATAAGAATGCAGGCTATGAAACCAAACACCTCGAGTTCAAATCCGAGGTTCGAATGCTAGACTTATCACTAAACCACTAGATAGGAAACTGCCTAGGAAAAGTAAGTTTTTTCCAAATAGGATTGTCATGTGGACTAAAGAAGTTACAAAAGTGCCTAGCACATACTAAGCACCTTATATATGTTAATTAATACTATAATTCTTTATTATGTTAACACAGTAAAGAACACTATTCTTTTATTAAGATAATTTTGCTTCCCCTAAAATGTAAAAAAAAAAAAAAAAAAAACCTTCTGGAATATTCTCCAACATTTTTACATGCAATCTGTTTAACTGCATCATTATATAAATTATATAGCTAAATGTCTGGAAGTTTCAATTTAGGAATTCATTTAATAGTTTCAACAGCTAAAGAAATCATGTATAAAGAATTCTTTGAAATAATATCATTGAAAAAAAAATCTTCATTTGAAATGTAACCTATTTTCCCTTCTGTTGTTTTGGTCTGGATAAATCTACTTTGTTTAGTATATTATTTAGGTAGAGGTACAAATTTACCCTCTACTCTACCATGAAAGGAAATATGCCAAACACACGTTTCAATCTGTGTAAGTTGCCATGTAACACCAAAATAAAACAACATAAGACACACTGATAAAAACCCAGAGAACTGAAAGGGTCAAGAAAAGCTCCAGTTCACTGCAAGCAGCTATTACAGCTAAAACATTCACTGAAAAGAGAGGGAGAAAGAGAGAGAAAAAGAGAGAAGGAAGGAAAAGTAATGAAGAAAGAATAGATTTCTATGATAATACAACTTATTTTCAAGTCAGTTCATGAGTTTTCTTTGCTACCCTTAACAGTGATGTAAGCATCCATACACAATTTGATATCAATCTGATTTCCATCCATATCTGTAAAGTCTGACAATTTTTTTTCTAAAGACAACTAAGAAAAATGAAAGTGACCATTCTCTTTCTTCATGACAACTAAAGAAGAAAAATCACAGTATTTTAGGACTTCTGTCATTATTTCTCTTATCAGGTATGCCCACAAAACCTTCATTATAAGAGATTAATGATATGTGGATATAGGAGAAGTTAGGCAGCAGGAGGTGGGGCCTTCTCCTAATTAATAACAAGTCTGAAGACGAGAGGGAGAGAGAACGCAGTCCAGAAAGCATGCTATACCGTCACCAGCAGGGGCCAAGTGGCATTTTGCAGTTTTATTTTCACAAACTAATACAACAGTGGTAGTTCACAGCCAAACAACTGACATGAAAACAACTGATCGTAATATATGAGAACAGAAGCCCAATGATGTTTCTCCCACGTTCAGGAATACATGCAGTTGATTTTCTGGAAAATCCATCCATTATAAGAAACAGTCACTGTCTTCCATTCAAGTGCATTTGAACAAAAATAAAGACTATATACATAAGTACACACCCTGTAACTGAAGCCCAGCCTTCGGGTTGGGTAAGGCTTCTTCAATTCTTCAATCCTGGGTCCCAAGTCAAAGATCCAGGCAGACTAATGCAATTAATCTTTATACCTTTGAGGCAGATCTTCAAAACACAAATTCACTGTCCTTTCTTATCTTACATTTCTACCATCCATTCTATTCCTTAGATGTCTTTGCTTTCTGAGACAAGTTATCCAGAGTCCTCACCACTTTCGCATTGCTCACAAAATCTGGAAGTAGTCACATTGATCCTTTACATTTTGCTAATAATCACCAAACACAGATCCAGGAGCAATTTATGTGGGAATTACAAGGCTCCAATATATTACAAAGTTTTCGTATCCATATGGCATAGGAATATAATTTTTAATTTTCCAGTGTAATACTTCTCAAGTGGGGTTGATTTTGCCCCCAGGAAACATTTTGCAATGCCTGCAGACATTTGTGATTATTTTCACGGGGGTGATATTACTGGCATCTGGTAGGTAAACATCAGAGGTGCTGCTAAACATCCTACAGGACTTGCCATGACAAAAATTATCTGGCACAAATGTCAATAGTGCTATTGCTGAGAAATCTTACTTTACTATAAACAGATCTGTCAGTTTTACTTGTGAGTCCTAGGTATCTCCTTGTTAATAAAGCCCTGTTCTAACTAGGGAAGAAAAACAAAGTACAGCTAGAGTTTTTTCTTTTTTTTTTTCTTTTTTTTTTTTTTAATTTTATTTATTTATCTGACAGAGAGAGAGACAGCATGAGAGGGAACACAAGCAGGGGGAGTGGGAGAGGGAGAAGCAGGCTTCCCGCATAGCAGGGAGCCTGATGTGGGGCTCGATCCCAGGACCCTGGGACCATGACCTGAGCCGAAGGCAGACGCTTAAAGACTGAGCCACCCAGGTGCCCTAGATTTTTTTCATATTCAACAGAATAGAACATAATTTTGTAACAGAAGTTATTTTTAGCTTTTATAAACTTAGTTTTTCTCCAAATTTCTCCAGCTAAAGCTCTAGATAATTTGCTTTGAAATTAACTTCACTTGAAATTTCTTCATAAAAAAAGGTTTGAGGGACACCTGGGTGGCTCAGTCAGTTGAGCGTCTGTCTTCGGCTCTGGTCATGATCCGAAGGTCCTGGGATCAAGTCCCGCATCGGGCTCCTTGCTCAGCGGGGAGCCTGCTTCTCCTTCTGCCTGCAGCTTCCTCTGCTTGTGCTTGCTCTCTCTCTCTCTGACAAATAAATAAAATCTTTAAAAAAAAGGTTTGAAAAATTTTTTTTAAAAATGCTATATAGATTTAAGTTGACAGAAACATGCTTCTTATTTCAAATTTCCATCTCCATGTAAGGTATGTCCCCAGAGTTATAAAATCCACCCTAACCTAGAATTAAAAACAAACAAAACAAACAAACAAAAAAACAACTGAACTTGTTATTCCTTCAGTGGAGGGAAACATGGAGGTTCTACTTCCCTCTACCTCTCATATCAAGTTAATTCTCGTCCATTATTCTTTTGACACTCTCAGTACAGTAACCCTGTGACAAATGTTTATCTGACTGTACTATCTTCCTGTACAGTTATTCACTTCTTCATCATCCAAGAAATATTATGAATGCTTCTTATGTACTCACTATGCAAAGAACTAGAGACACTGTGGGAAGAGAGACAGACACAGCCCTTGTCCTCACAGAGTTGTCTAGTAGAAGGCCAAGAATGAAACAAGCAATTCTAAAAAGCATGATGTGTCATGAACAGGGGATCAGCTCAGGAACACAGAAAAGTGAGTGAAACCTGCAGAATAAGTAAGAAGTATGAGGAAGAGAGTAGAAAGAGATTATTCACAGGCAAAGAAAGAGCAGAGAGGAAAAAGATCATGGCAGTCGGAAGCCATGGCAGAACGTCAATGTGCTAGAATGTAGGCTATGGATGGAAGAGAAGCAAGTGGGGGCAGGGGTAAGCGTTCACAAGTTTTTATTTCATTCTACGGGGAATAGAAACCCATGGACGGGTTTTCAGAAGACAATGTTATGATAAGACTCACACAGAAACATCACTGTAGCTGTAAGGTATCTGCAGGAGGCAGAAAAGGAGAACAGGGGAAAGGCGGGGCCGTGTGATAACAGGTGGGAAATGGTGCTGGACTGGAACACGACACATGGGTTCGTCTGCAGAGAGCGGGACATTCAGTAGGTCTTTGGGAGCTAGAATCAAGAGATTCTTATTAGATATTCCGCAGGCTCTACCTTACATTTTCCAATTATCCAGCTCACGCCAGCAGTTTTGGTTTTAAAATACTGGAAATTAAAATGCAGTTTGATTTACGAGAGCTGAGAGGGTCCTCACAGCATCATATGAAAGGCAAGGCAAGCCAATTTCCCTCGTTCAACAGATAAAGTGGAGGCTTAGAGACGTTAAGTAACTGACACCAATTTATAATGTTACTAGGTGGTAAAAATGGGCTTAGAATCCAGCCAGCAGTTTCTGAATCCAGTTCGGTTTCTAGTAGTGTGTTTTTTCTGGATCTACACCTCTGCCAAAGTTCTGGGCTGTCTGGTGTATACTATGCACTCTTGCACCTGATTACTGTCAAGTATAATTTTCTAATCACTTTATTAATGTGTATGTATATTCAGTAACCATTCCACAAAGAAATAGGGGGAAAAAAGAATAAACTCTGATTACATTAATTATAACTGAATGAATAAAATCATAAATAGACATTTATATTAATATAAGTAATACAGGAAAAAGAGACCTATTAGCATTGTCCAGGCTAAAACTATGTTTCACGTGGATTACTTGGCGGTATGATCAGAACATAAATATTTAATGAATTATGAAAATCAAATTTGCCTTTATGAAAGTTCACTCTAAATGCACATTAATTCCAGAGAAGCAGAAAAGTTGAACTGCCTCTTCCTCCAAAACATAATTTTTCTTTCCATCGAGTTGCATTTGACAAGTAAGCCTATAAGGTGCTTTACCTTTTCAGCTCTAAATTTGACTCCAAAAGAAACCTATAATTAATTTGCTATCATGAAATATGAATACCTGAGTCACAGTTTAATAACTTTAGGGTAAAATAATTACTTTTGTTAGTGGATATAACTACCAGTTACACATACATAAATTTTATTTTGGATACGGGAGGTAACAACTTTATATTTTAAAAAGCTAAAACATACTAGAATACAATTTAAAAAGTGATTATTTTGGAAATGTATAAAATGGGTGGTAAGAGAACACCAAATGCTTTATATGGAAGGTAACGATATAATTCATCATCCCAGCCAGGACCCTTTCAAGACTGAAAGGACAGCCATTAATAACAACAGAATGAGTGTCACCTTAATCACTAGAATGAGATAACAACAAGGGGAAATGGCTTTCCTAAGAGTTCCTGAAATTCCGATGATGAGGCCCTGAATAAAATTCACTTTAGTATACAACTATAGTAACTAAATAATCTGGACATACACCAAAATTCTGAAATTTGAAGATTTGAGAAATTTTAGCAGCCAGCTCCTCTACCAATGTTTTTAGAAGCTAAATTCAATATACTTCACAATAACAACTTGCTTAAAACTGAGTTTAAAACTGTGAGGAGGTTTTGTGGCTGTTTGCTTTTAACCTTTCTCCACACTAACTAAAGTACCCTGTTTAGTGCTAGAATTTGGGTTCCTTGCCACAGTTACAAACCAGATATCAATTTCCACTAGCATTTTAAAAATCTATTATCATTTCCATTTAACTCTATTAACTCTATAAGAACAATACCCCATTAGCTTTGAAAAGTAAAGCACGAACACCAAACAAACCAAACCCTATTATTGCTCTCACAATTCTTGCCTGTCAGTTCTAAACTGTCACAGGACAAAAAGTAAATATTTTGGTAGTGGCAAAGAAAAATACTTTAACTCAGAACCATTACGGTCTGAGCTGTGACAAGAACCACTTACAATATATAATACAAAAACAATATGCTGCCACAGAAGCATTCCTTCATGGATAGGAGACATTTTAATCCGTTTTTGTACAGAACGGGAGGCACCAAGGCGTTGAAACAGAAACAGAACTTTTTAAGACGCCTGGAGAAAGAAATATTCATTAGTAAGCAGCACTCTCACTGGGATTGCATTTCTTGAATATCCTCCATCAAGGAGATGAGAATATCAGTTTTTACACGTTAGTCCAGGAAAGTGGTAGTCTGAAATTAGAGCTGCTAAAAACAGGCAGGTACCGTGAAATTCAAGGAAATGCTGCATCAAGAAGCCAGAGGAATGAAAAAAGGATAAAATTCTCTTTATCCTTACAAAATTGGCACATTATTCCAAGTGAGGTAACAGGCAGAATCTCACAGCAGATTAAAAAGAATTTGAGGACAAATGTTTCATTCAGGAGGCCTTTCTTTATAGCAGATAACTTTCCACCCAGTAGAGAAAAGCCTTGTCTTTTATTAACTCCATTTGAAGGTTTGTGTTACTATATAAAACCCCTCTTTTTCATAGTCATGAATGTATTGGCAAGTACCTCCATATCATTCATACTTATAAAATTCAACATGGCAGGTGGTCCTTAATTTTTCACTGTCACTATTAAAAGCTCTGCAGAAGGTGAATGCCTTGTTTCCATTTGCTTTTCATTTGTTCATTTATCATTAAAAAAAAAAGCGCCTCCTGAACATTTTCAAAGAGCATCTTCTTTAAAAATAATGAAGTCTTCTTTAGAAAAAGTACAGAATAGATTTTTCTGAAAATTTTTGCTGTTCTAGAATCAGGTATATTCACTTCAAAGGCTCACATTTGCTAACAAATTCATCTACTTTCAGTGCTCCCTGTACGTATGTCCCTGACAACACAATTACACACAGAGAAAATTCTAAGGTGATAAATTTGAAGTTAAAAGGAAAATAAGCAGTAAAAGCAAGCCATTATTTTAAGTTATTGGATTGGTAAGTGATACATATTTTCATAAATTGAGAACTGAAGAGAAATGGTGGGGAACACAAGATCTAATGCAATATGCCTTTAAAAGATCATATTGTGTTTTACTACCTTCCCTGAAACAAAGTAAAGATTTCTTTTTTTTTTAAGATTTTATTTATTTATTTGAGAGAGAGAATGAGATAGAGAGAGCATGAGAGGGGGGAGGGTCAGAGGGAGAAGCAAACTCCCCGCTGAGCAGGGAGCCCGATGCAGGACTCGATCCCAGGACTCCAGGATCATGACCTGAGCCGAAGGCAGTTGCTTAACCAACTGAGCCACCCAGGCGCCCCAAAGTAAAGATTTCTGTTAAAAAAAAAAAAAATCCTTTTCATTTCAACCTATGTCCTTAAAAACCAGAACCTTTCTGTTTGATTTATTCTGTAGGGCAAATGAGCTGTTTCTTTTGATATTGTGATTATTAATACATGTTGTTAGTAATTCTAACAACTGGATAATTAATAAACATTAGCAGATTAATCACAAATTAAATCAAATTAATCACAAATTATTTCACAAACTAAAAAGCTTAAAAACGGTATCAAAGGTTGTTGGAACCAATGAGCTAATAAGTTAGGATAAAAAAATCATTACAGTCTGGAATTCTATGAGAGTCCTCTCTCTTCCCCCCCGCCCCCTTTTTCTCACACCCCGTGATCCTCTCATCCCAATTCTTTAGCTTCATCTTTTGGAGAGATGAATTGATAGCATCCCCATCTGTCAACAAGCCCAGCCATACTTAAGCCATCATCATCAATCAGACGTTTTTGTTTTTTTTTCCATTTCCCACTAACAAACTGAAATGCCTCACTTTGATCTCAGTCTTGAATCTTGTTCCTTTCCCACTGTAATCCTGCTTTCTATGCCCTTCTCCTTCAAGGACCCTAGATGATCATTTCCCCAACTGTGTTTGCAAACACTGCTCCAAATATTACTAAGAACTACATAAAAAAAGGATTTAACTTAAAGTCAACTATCCACATTCTATCAATCAAGTAAGTTTAGCAAACTCTGGACAGAAACGTCTTTTTTAATACAACCTCTCAGAGCTTTCTTCTTCTATTATGAACTCTCCAAATGGGAACGGATCCCATTTTATGGGTATCATCCAAATAATTAAACTCTTAACCACTCTGCTACAAGTTTACTTTGTTACTGCCCTCTTTTCTTCATGGCAACTGTTTATTCTCATCCCAGCCATTTTCTCAAGTTGCCATTCATTCTTGGTTCACATGAATTTGGTTTCTGCCCTCACCACTGTCTAGGTGATGGAATGAGACCCCCCTGAAAAACCTCCTACCAGGATTTAATCTAACTTGTCTCCCCAGCTTTCTCCACTACTTTCTACTACTACTATTTTCACAGATACCCCTGACAAGCCACCATCTACACACAGCCACCATCTGCAGCCACATTCATTTTTTTTTAAAGATTTTTTATTCATTTGAGACACAGAGATACAGAGAGAGAGAGAGAGCATGAGCAGGAGGAGAGGCAGAGGGAGAGGGAGAAGCAGGCTTCCCATGGAGCAGGGAGCCCAATGTGGGGCTCGATCCCAGGACCCTAAGATCATGACCTGAGCTGAAGGCAGACGCTTAATGACTGAACCACCCAGGAGCCCCCAGCCACATTAATTTTAAAGGGAGAAGCCCACCCTGTCAGGTTTTCTCACCTGCCCAAGGAGGAGACTAGCAAATGCAGGTATTTGAAACTACTCTCACCTTCTTTGTCCAATGCACCCAATCAAAGTCTTTATCTTATTTAAAAAACCACCTTTAAGAGTTCAATTCGACTGGCCCATCCTTTGATAGGAGAGTCTCATTCCCCATTGCCTTAAATCTTCAAGGTAATTTACATCATCTCACACATCACCTAAAGACTTAAACTAACATTTACCAAGCACTTATTTTGCTCCTGAGATGTCACTCAGTAATACATACATATTATATAATTTAATGTTAATAATAATATCAGATATCACTCAGAATCCACAGATTCTATCATGATACTCAATTTAAAATGAAGAATCTGAGATTATATGAGATTAAGTAATTTGCCTAAGGTCACAATTAGTAGATAAAATAAAAATTTGACTCCAACTAAAATGTGTATCTTAGGAAATAACTTATTTTTCATAAGAAATAGAAAAATCAAATATTCTGGCACTTCTAGAACAAGGAAGATTAATTTTAACCTTGAAAATCAGAGAGGGTTACCTGAAGGAACTAACACTTGAGCTTTTGAAGGATACACAATATATGAATATTTTGTGAGGATATGGAAGAAAACCCATGTCAAGAAAGTGAAACAAGCACAATAGAAATCATTGAAACCAAAAAGTAAGGGCTACATTTAGAGGCTACTAACAAGGAGCACCTGGGTGGCTCAGTCGTTAAGCGTCTGCTTTCGACTCAGGTCATGATCCTAGGGTCCTGGGATCGAGCCCCGCATCGGGCTCCCTGCTCTTGGGAAGCCTGCTTCTCCCTCTCCCACTCCCCCTGCTTGTGTTCCCTCTCTTGCTGTGTCTCTCTCTGTCAAATAAATAAATAAAATCTAAAAGAAAAAAAAAAAGAAACTACTGACAAACCAAATCAGTCTGACTGAAGTAAAATGGGCTTTAAAAGGATAGTAGTAATGGCACCTGGGTGGTGTAGTCGGTTAAGCCTCAGACTTTTGGTTTTGGCTTATGTCAGATCAGCTCAGGGTCCTGAGATCGAGCCTGGCAGGGGGCTCCACACTGGGCAGGGGGACTCCATGTTGGGCATGGAGTCTGCTTAAGATTCTCTCTCGCTCTCCCTCTGCCGCTCCCCTCCCCCACCACCATTCTCTCGCTATTTATTTCTCTAAAAAATAAAAATAAATTAAAAAAAAAAAAGATTCTCTCTCCCTCTGCCAGTCCCCCTGCTCTCTCTCTTTCTCTCAAATAAATAAATCTTTTTTTTTTTTTAAAAGGATAGTAGTAAAAGATAAGCTCAAAATTCTAATGTCATGTGTCACCCTTTAGATGTTGTTTTTCTAAGCATTAGTTCTACTTCTGTAATAGGTCCCTACTACATCCTTTCTTTCCCAGTCTCCGTAATAGGGTCTTAGTTCATAGTCTTTGCCTAGAGTCACTCCAAAAGGAGTTGTTGCTTTCAGCTTCTCCCACCTCTAATCCGATCTCTGACTTCCCTTGCAGTTATTACCATAGCACAACTTTATTTGCCCTTCTTAAAAGTTCTTGATGATTTCCTCATAACTACAAAAGGTACTACAAATTCCTTCATACAACATAGAAAGCCACCTTTCCCCAGGATTTCATTCAATTTATCTTCTATTTTTCCAGCTTTACTACAGTAATCCTTTTCACACAAACCTCAACTATCTGATCACCAAATATGACCTACAATTTCACACATCCCCCATCTTTGCTCATAACGTTCACTGGGCCTGAAGTACCTTTGTATGATCTCACATTTATTGATTAAAACTCAGTGTGCAGGGTGCCTGGGTGGCTCAGTTGGTTGGGCGACTGCCTTCGGCTCGGGTCATGATCCTGGAGTCCCGGGATCAAGTCCCACATCGGGCTCCCTGCTCAGCAGGGGGTCTGCTTCTCCCTCTGACCCTCTTCCCTCTCGTGCATGCGCTCTGTCTCTCATTCTCTCTCTCTCAAATAAATAAATAAAATCTTTAAAAAATATAAAAAATAAATAAAATAAAATAAAATAAAACTCAGTGTGCATACCATTTCCTGCAAGCCTTTATTTTCTCTCCAGTTGAAATTTATTTCCTCACTTAATCCGAATTTGTATGCAATTAGCATTTCCTGGCTTATACTGTAATTAGTTAAACATTTATTCCTTGATGAAAATATTAAGTCTACTTAAGGTGCACAGAATAGATGCTCAATACAATTTTGTTTTATTTTTCTGCTTTGCTTTATTTTTCAACTAATGGATGGGGAGATAAATTTGGGAAGAAATTGTCAGCAGGGTTTTCCTGATGCACGTCTTACACGGAGCAACAGCTATTACAATGGGAAAACACAAGCCTGGACAGCCTATCCATCCACTTTACTAATCACAAGGTTCCTGGTGCTAAAGAAGCTTCTGAGATTGAGATCCTGAAGTGACATCTATCTCCTGAACATTTGAGTAGAGAAGGCAGTGATCTACCAAAAATTATATAGGACTAAGCAGGGCTAGAGGCCATAAGTTTATATATCTTAAAAACAAACAAACAAACTAACTTCTTAATAAATTATACTCTATCATATGATTCACAGATGTTGTAGCTCCCTAAAATATTTTCTGTAGTCTAATAAAAAAGTGAGTGTTAACTCCTTAAAAGAAAGTTAAAAACTGTATTTTTGAGGGGTGCCTGGGTGGCTCAGTTGGTTGATCAGCCAACTCTTGATTTTGGCTCAGGTCATGATCTCAGGGTCCTGTGATCAAGCCCCACGTCAGGCTCCATACCCAATGGGGAGTCTGCTTCAGGATTTCTCTGACCCTACACAGCTCATGCTCTCTCTCAAATAAATGAATCTTTTAAAAAAAAATCTGTATTTTTGATAGAAGTAAGAAGTCCAGAGAATTTGGATATGGTATATCAGACAATAAAAAATTACTTGCACTACAAATACAAATGTGTATGTAATACATAGAATATAGCAAGATTCAATATGTATTGAAGAAAATTGTTACAATATATTCCTTCTTTTGGGTAGTTAAGTTTTTACTTTGGTTACTTTTCTGAGTTAATATGCAATTATATGCCAATTTCTTCCTCACACAAAAAGATACATTTACCTTTGGGGAATTAATACATAAAACCTATTAGAACACATGCTACCCATTTGCAGCTTATTCTGTAAGTGATATTTATTGCCACAAAACAAGGCAATTGACTGTAAATGCATAATGGCTTATTAGTAACAGCAATAGCTCAAGGACTACCAATCTATAAGAGTTTTAAAAAATGTGTATGTCTATGTATACATAGAATATAATTCATTTTGATGAATTTTATATATTACAGTGTGTTTAAATAGTCTAGTCTGTGTCATCCAGCAATTAGAAAGAAATCATAAAAATTAAAACACTTCATAATTTTTTAAACTCCATGAAGTCCCTGTTTTCCTGCTATGTTTATAGTGGTTCAGTCACTAAATTGGTCAAGATTGTATTTTAAATTAATACTAAAATATTCCTGAAAATAAGGAAGCCTGTATTTGTTAACTAGAATGGTAGCCCATATTTTTAAACAACCACCAAAAATAGTACTTCTACCCCACGTGTTCATGAGAGTGAAGAACAAAGCAAGGATGGGTTAATTTTGTCATGTTCTACTTCTTTACTCCTTTTCATCTTTGTAAAATTAGAAATAGATTAGATAGATAGAAGCATGTGTGTACATGTATATATATACACATGTAGACTCATACATGATCAAAGCAGAAAACTTAAAGATTACAGAATAATCCAAAGAAAACTAAATATAACCTATATCCCACTGACCATGGATGATTCATATCGATAGTTTTATGTACGTTTTTGTACTCTTTTCCTAAAAATTAAATGACACTACTTGTGCACTGCTTTTTTATTTGGCCTAATATTGTGAACATTTTCCCATGTAAACATACATAATTTAATGACATGATTTCAGAGTCTGTATGACATTTCATCTTATGGATTTTCATTATACTATTAATCTCCTACTCTTGGACACTTAGGGTGGTACCTCCTTTTCAAGAATCAAAGGTCTTTTTCTTGCCCTGGAAGAGAATCCCAATTATCATAATTATCATCATCAAAATTACTTGTTGGCAATTAACTGAACATTGGACATTTATAATCTTTGTATCTTGCCTTATAGGAGTTAACCAAATAACTTCATTTATATGGTTAATCATGCCTCATCTATTTACTGGGTAGGGAGGGTGAGCTATGTAGGGTGCTAGTTGTATATAAAGAAATGCCATTGTCCTGTAGTAACCTATAATCTAATGGAGCCCATTACAGTAAAGCTGATGCACATTGGAAATTTGCCAGACCAGCATGGCTGTGGCCTTGTGGGGCAGGGGGCAGCAATGGGAGGGGAAGATGATGAGATTAGAAGTCTTCCCAAAAAAAGATGGAAATTTATGGGCACCTGGGTGGCTCAGTCGGTTAAGCGGCTGCCTTCAGTTCAGGTCGTGATCCCGGAGTCCCAGGATCGAGCCCCGCATTGAGCTCCCTGCTTGGCAGGGAGCCTGCTTCTCCCTCTGCTCCTCACCTCTCCCATTTTCTCACACTCTTTCAAATAAATAAAATCTAAAAAAAAAAGATGGAAATTTAGGCAGAAAATTATAATATATGAAAATCACAGGGGGGAATTAAGTAGTTGAGATACTTCAAATTATTCAGTATGTTTGAGTAATGGGCAAAAGCATAAATAGAGGCAAGTTAGAAGGATTTGAATAAGATGTTAAAATATATCTTGGAGGGTGCCTGGGTGGCTTAGTTGGTTAAAGGTCTGTCTCCAGCTCAGGTCATGATCTCAGGGTCCTAGGATCTAGCCTCACATAAGACTCCTTGCTCAGTAGGGATCCTGCCTTTCCCTTTCCCTCTTCCTACTCTCTCTCTCTCA
Organism: Phoca vitulina; assembly: GCF_004348235.1. Taxonomy (NCBI): domain Eukaryota; kingdom Metazoa; phylum Chordata; class Mammalia; order Carnivora; family Phocidae; genus Phoca; species Phoca vitulina. The sequence continues at coordinate 65,377,919 of NW_022589712.1, read as the reverse complement.
AATAAATAAATAAAATTTAAAAAAATATCTTGGAAGCTACATGAAGAAATGATACATTTTAAAGAAAGCCACAGTATGACAGAATTTGCATTTTAAAAATGACTCCAGAGGATGAGTAAAAAAAATATTGGAAAGGAGTAAGAACAAACTCAATAAGATAAATTGGCAGGCTACCGACATTCTCCTCTAAGGCAGGTATGACACAGACTTAAACCAAGATAGTGTCAGTAAGATGGGGAAAATCATTTGGATATATTGGAGAGATTTTACAGAAGTAGAATCAATAGAATTTCTGGATCTTTTCCAGCCACATTTACCAAAATAGAAACACAGAGAGCAATTCTTAGAATAGTAACAATTGCAGCTAACATTTATTGATTACTTACAATGTGTTAGACAGTATTCTAAATGCTCTACAAGCACCATCCTATTTTTATGCATATTTATTATCCACTTTCCATGTGCAAGTGCTTTCTGTATATTAGATCATCTGGTCCACACACAACCTCTGCAGTTAAACACTGTTAATATTTCCCACTTTGAATGTATGGGACCAAGGCCTAGAGAGATTAAGTAGCTTGCCCGTGCACACAGCTAATTGATCATATGTATATGTAGTCAGAAGAGATATTTTTAACCATTATTTAATTATTTTATTAAGGTAATGCTGCCAATCTGAAAGATGTCTCAAAAAGTCTCCTGAAAATAAAATACTTATTCACTCATTACAAAAGATACATAACAATAAAGATGTATTAAACCTCTCTTCAGAGGCTTAAAAACAAAAAAGTAAAAAAAACAGTACAACAAACACTAGAAGATGTGGGCTAGAATTTAAATCCTAAAAATTATAACCTGACTTCAAAGTAAATATAATTAATATTCAATTTCATTCTTCTTTAAGCAGAAATTATTCCTCTTTAAGTAAAAACTCAGTAGATATGAGTATTTTTAAAATACTATTTTATTAGAATCTGAGTCTATAGTACTATTCAAAACAAATTGGGACTAGAAAAAGGAAACTCTTTCCTTTTTGTTGTGCACTGCTTTTTTATTTGGCCTAATATTGTGAACATTTTCCCATGTAAACATACATAATTTAATGACATGATTTCAGAGTCTATATGACATTTCATCTTATGGATTTTCATTATAGTATTAATCTCCTACTCTTGGACACTTAGGGTGATACCTCCTTTTCAAGAGTCAAAGGTCTTTTTCTTGCCCTGGAAGAGAATCCCAATTATAAAGAATAAAACAAACTACTAAATGTAACAGGAAAAAGAAAATTGAAAAATCAACATTTTTCAATGACCAAAGTTAATAAATGATTCCATTTGACATCATCAATGTTTACTGGGTGAACGACTGTCAGGGAACTGGAAAATTACAGTGCCTCCAGGTATCATTGCATATTTACTAATTAACTACAAATAGAAAACAGTAAATTTACAATAGAAGAATCTGGCATACATAAGCTTAACCAAGTCATCAAACTTAGCATTACAAATAAGGGGACGAAGTGACATGATGTGATGCAATGGAAAGTAAATCACATCAATGATAGTTATCACCACCAAAAATTTAACTTGAATCAAATAATGAGGGGATAGCCAGGCAAATATAGAATGTGGCATTATTCTAAGAGGTAACTGGTTTGGATCTTAAAAAAAAAAAAAGTCAGTAAAACAAAGCAAAAGTTAAGGGAAAGTTCTAGATTAAAAGAGAAGAAAAGAAATATGGGAACCAAAGAAATATAGGATCCTCAATCAGATCATGGATTTAAAAAAACCAACTATAAAGAACCATTTGAGGCAACTGGAAAATTGGCATATGTATTATTTATTAGATAAACTTTTTAATGAATGTTAAATTTCTTGGGTTTGAAATATAGTATTGTGTTTATGTAGCAGAATGTCTTTGTTTTGGGGAAATATGCTAGAGTAATTTAGTAGAAGTTAAGTGTAATGATGTCAGCAACTTATTTTCAAATGATTCAGCCAGGAAAAAAAAATCACACACACACACACACACACACACACACACACACACACAAGGGTGGGGAGAGGTAAACACACAAATGTGGCAATATTTTAAAAACTGGAGAGTCTGAAGACAACTAGGGTGTTTATTGTGCTATTCTTTCTACTTTTCTATTAGTTAAACATTTGAAAAGGGAAAAAATTATAAGGGAAAAATTTCTCAGATGGAATTAAACTCATCACTGGATTGTTAACATTATTAATTTTAAGTGTTTTTGGCAATCTATAAACTCATGTAATTTTATCTCTCCCCGACAAATTTATCATAGTTATCTATAAACAAAAACACTCAAGAAATGTTTGTTGAACGAAACTGAATTGGTTTTATATCCCAAACATCTTTCCCCAAAAGTCTTTTTAGTACTGAATTCTTGTTAACTCCAGTATTTTCATTTTGTTTGATCTTTACTCGCCATGCAGCCCTGAAGAATCCCTAATCCCCCTGTATATTATATGCCTGTCAGTTTCATAATTTTCTCTCAGTAAATGCATTAAATTTTGCCAATAATTAAAATTGTCAACAAATATTTAAATCTAGCTTAATATGTAGCCTTGCTATGCGTATACTCTAATGAGAGCAATCTCTCTGGAATTTTATACCAGATACTAACCCTCCAGAGGCTCATACAGATTCCAAAACACACATCTCTGCCTTGAGGGCAAGAAAGGTCATTACAGGTCTAAAAGTATAAATGGAAACTTTAGTGTCACCTTCACTAGAAAAACTACTAATATGATGCCACTGTCCAAGAAATAAACAGAAACAGACAACTGGCAGTAGAGGAAAAGAAAACCAGAAAACACTGTATAATATACAAATGATGAAGCATAATTACATGGTTTTATCAAGAACAAAATAGAGCGACTTGACCTCCTCACGTCCATATTTATGCCCTGGTGGAACAGGACAGAGAAGGGCCTAAGGGAAGTAACAGGAACAGGAATAATTTCCTGTCACAAAGGAAAAGATGAAGATAAGCAAGGATATACTGCGGAGCCTGCTGACCTCAGAAAACTTATGAATATGTCTATATAGGGATGAGCTATCTATATTATATTGTATTTATGAATATAAATAACAGAAAGGAAGGAGGAAGGATGAGAGGAAAGAATGGAGTTAACCAGCTAAAAGATAAAGGGGACAGAATAAAATAATTGACTTTTCTAACCTATCACTTCTTCATGTAACTTCCAGCTACTTAAAAATAGAATAAAAGTTAAACTCTTCATGGTTTAGGAAAAGAAAATCTAAAACTGAAAACCTGAATTATAGTTGGATGTCATCTCATTATAATGTTTATACTTTGGAGTAATCTATCAGTCAGCATTCTCCATGATTTACTTAAATATGAAATGGCACAACCTAAAATTAAAAAAAAAATTATGGGGGCGCCTGGGTGGCTCAGTTGGTTAAGCGACTGCCTTCGGCTCAGGTCATGATCCTGGAGTCCCGGGATCGAGTCCCGCATCGGGCTCCCTGCTCAGCAGGGAGTCTGCTTCTCCCTCTGACCCTCCTCCCTCTCATGCTCTCTGTCTCTCATTCTCTCTCTCTCAGATGAATAAATAAAATCTTTAAAAAAAAAAAAATTATGGTACAATCTAAAATTTGAAAAAATTATACAGTAGTATCCTGCTTTACAGAAGAAAGCAATTTTTAGACTCAATTCCTTCCATCGCAAGATTCTTTTACAACTGTCAAAAAAAAAAAAAAAAAAAAAAAAAAAGGCCACAGCTATGCTGACAAAGCAGTGTGGAGTAAACTCCAATCTACACATAACTTCAGAGACCTGCAGGTATAGAAAGTGAGAATCACCCACTTTTCCTGACAGCAAACATAGGTCATGTTTCTCCAGAAATCCTTGACCCCTATAGCGCAGCAAGAATCAGAAGTAAAATCAACCATGCCCTCAAAGGGATGGTTACCTTTTCAGTTGTAGTGTGTGCTTTTGCCTGGCTGCCTCACTAGGAAAAGATGGGAAATGTCAGACCAGGTATTAGAACTGCCACTTTATTTTTTCTTCCAGATTGACACAAAGGAATTAAACAACTTCCATGGCTCTCGGTTAGAGATGTCACTATTCACCTGATGATTCTCCTCCATTGATTAGACTGCAAATAACCAGTCTCATTTTTTCTTTACATTTTTAAACAGGAAAAACAAAAAAGCATTTAAAACTAAATACTACTATCCATTTACCTGATTTTTCCATAAATTGCTCCTTGAAGATATGAAAGCAACATTTAGTGCACTGTAACACAGTACGTAAAGTTACTACAAAGGAAAAGAGTGACTGACTTTTGGGGGAGGGCACTTAAATGCATAGTAATTTCTTCCATATTTAAAAAAAATAAGCATGTGAAGCCTGTCCTTTACATAACAAAGTACCAGTTATTATTTAAAAACAAGCATAATGCCTATTTCGATACCATGTATTTCCCAGGCAAGATCTTAAAAATGAAGCATAAAATATAAAATTAAGAATTTTACTTGAGGGGAGCCTAGGTGCCTCAGTCAGTAAAGCATCTGCCTTTGACTCAGGTCATGATGCCAGGACCCTGGGATCTAGCACCTGCTCAGCGGGGAGTCGCTTCTCCCCTCTCCACCCCTCCCGCTACTTGTGCTTGCTCAGGCAAGCTCAGGCTCTCTCTCTCTCTAATGAATAAATAAAATCTTAAAAAAAACTATTTTACTTGAAGTATTTCAATTTTTTTTAAATAAATAGAAACAAATTTTTTGTTGGGAATGATTGTTTAATACACATGTGAACTTATTAAATAAATTATAGCAATCTCTTACTTTAAAGAACATCATTAGTTAGGACAAAATACCTCATTTCATTTAATAATATACGGCAATAATCACAAAAAAAAAACAAAACTCTGGAAAAAGGATGCTTTGATCCTGCCGATTGACTGAACGTAAAACTCTCTGAAACTCATTTACGACCTGCTCTAATAAATCACAATTCATACAGATGTGCCATGATTTATTTAGGTGTCACTAATAACCTTCTATTGGTATCTTTTCTCAAACCATAGCCCTCAGCTATTATGGCTTTCGGACCAGAATCTAGGAAGCCCAATTACTTCAGGCATCGTTTGGTGCCTAGAAATCTGAAATATAAATCAATATTGTATGTGAATATAGTATCTAGTATAATGTTGAATGAGATATCTCCATGAGTGATTGTTATACACATCCATGAGAAATGTTCAGTAACTGCCTAGTCTCAAAATTTCCAATCCAAAACAATGCCTCTAAGAGTAAGCCAAGAAGTCCTACGAGATGACCCTCCCGGTTCAAATGATTCAACAAGGAATGATTTTGGAAAGTTACCAGAAAGAAACCTTTAGGACACCATTATACACTGATCCGCATATAAAACACCCTCTCCTGGGCTTGCAGAACTGAACTGGACTGAACTCTGTAAGCTCTAAGGGCAAAGGGGCTGATACTTAGCAGCATAAAATGACACTGGCTTCTAAACCTCAGCATTACTAATCCAAACTGACTTATGCAGATCATAAAGTACAATTGGCCTTTTCAATTTAGATTCAAACACCTGGCTAACTCCATTAGCCAGGGATTCCACGAAGCAAAAATCTACTGCCATTTAACCAATTCTTCCTTATTTTCTTCTATTTTGGAAGCTCTTTGTTTTTGAAGAAATCAAGAAAATCTACAACAAATGGAAACAAAAAACAAAAAACTTAAGCAAAATTGTATGCGTACTCCAGACAGCTTTTCACAAATCTTCATGAAAGAGAACAGACTGAACAGATCACTAAGAGCAAACTTATATCCAGGATAGGAGCCTCCTGTCATTTCTGGAGTATGTTTGTGTGTATTTATGTCACTGGATTCATCTCAAAGACCCTTCGTACAAACTAATGTAATTCAACAGATGTGAAAATCAGTCCAGTTTAGTCCACCACCCTCACCACCACCACCATCACCACTACCACTAAGCACAAGAACATAACTGAGGAAGTTACTCTTTGTCAGAGTATTCCTGCTTGGAAAATCACTGATTCACTGACTGATTTTAACATCTGTATGTGCAGATATGACATATAATTCATAAATAAAGTGACAAAGCTACAATTTTAATACTTGCATTTTATATGTAAATCATTGTTAAATCCTGCAGAAGATAACCAACTGATGAGATAGCATAAGATGCTATCAACACAATAACTTCTCTTTGGTGTTGGAACGTCACTTTACATAGAAGGATGCTTAGATTCAGACAAATGTGGGGAAAAATAAGAATTGACAAAACACATGTTTAGTGTCTTTGCATGATTAGGTTCAGGAACACTGCCAGGAGAAAACATTGTGTATGATCTCATCTGATCTTAGTTACTTGTCAAAAAAGAAGTAAGAAAAAAATATCTTACTCATCAGATGCTGTCTTTTTAAGTTTGGTGGAACAAAAAACATGTTCATTGTTTTAATAACTACAAATAAACAAAACTGACGAGGTGAACAAAAATCAATACACAGATTCCAAAAATTTTACAACTGTTTATTTTCAGTTCAAACATGATTGATGTCAATTAGATGCAGATCTGTCCTGGTGAGTCTCATGAATCCACCATGTCAGATAATCACCTTCCATGGAACTCTTTGAAAATTCAATGCTGTGCTTTATCTTTTCCCTAAATCCTTAAATGCTACAAATTTTTAAAAATTATTGTTTTATATTTATTGCAGCCATTTTTTCTCTTTTTGTCAGTGGTAATGTTTTACGTACAGAGTACAGAGGCTACTTAGTATTGTTGGTGTAATGGACATTTATGATCACTGATAACATGTTAACCATTTTTGTGAGAATTTTTTTAAAGTATTATGAAAAATCCTTCAGAGTGAAAAATGCACACTATACATTTAAAATGTAATCCTCAGTAAGCAAAATATGTGAAATCTTGATTTACAGATGAAGGAGGTTATTAGGTTGTAACATACATTGCTAACTAGAAAGAAAAGGTGCTTTTAGACAATGCTGTAAAAATGATAAATAAAATATAGCCTTCCTAACTTTGTCTTTAATGAGACCATTCCACTTTTTATAATCACAAAGAAATATAGTGTTTCATTATGTTTTGAATGCAAACTAGGAACTCAGAATTTTCTTGAAATTTACATCTTTTATTAGTGAAAACTCAATCTTCTCTTCCTGTGATGAGGCACTGTTATAAAGACTAACAGAAGCCAAATGAGAGCTGTTCTACAGCCCAGGCAAGCCCTGCATGTAAAATGTCATGACATGTACAGGAAAATAATACAAAGCTACACTGGTGTCTAAAATGGTAAATCTGTGGCTATTGTGAAAAATCAACTAAAAATATGGATTGGCTGAGGGATCTGTATTTGCTTACTTGACCAACACACATATACACTCACACACACACACATTCCGTCCATCATTCACTTTTTGAAGTGTCAGAAAACATTATTTCTCAAATGACACACAGGGTTTCATTTGCTATGCATAAGGTCAGTGAATATTAGCTTCATTTACACTTGGCTGAGAATCAGTTGGTGTCAACAGTAGAGGCTTAGTTCCTCTACTGAGCGGGTTTAGAATCTGACAGAAAGCTGCCACTGAAGAAGATGGATGATCTTCTCTGCTGACCCTGCTCCCCTAAAGTGTCATAGTTTGGGTCTCTTTCTATCTCCACAACAAAAGACCCTCTCTGAGCTTCCCAGTGGCCTTCAGCTTTATTGGTGCTAACAGGTCCAGACATTTTCATCGATTGGATTCTCTACCTTTTAAACACAAGAGCTTGCCCTTTTTGGCTAGCTAAACCTTGGCACAGATGTCTTTTTTTGTAATTGCATCTCTGCTGTCTATTGGAAAGGATGCAGTCAGACAGGCAAACATCATGTCAGCACAGAAAATGGTGAACTATTTATCTCAGTTACCCAATGTCATTTTAGTGAAAGTGGTATGTCATCTGTCTGCAGAAATTAACCCTTAGATAATCTCATAGTATCCTTCTAAATGGAAAGTCAAAATCTCACATCTATTTGATGACTAATATATGTAAAACACATTATGCAGAAGTATTCAGTAGGTAGGAAAAAAAGTACTTCTCATTTTATATAAGAAGTTTCCGACAACCGTATTTTAAAACAAATGTACCTGAAAGTATTCTATATAATTTTCATTCCACATAATTCTAGTCTCTATAATTTTTTCCATTTTGCTTTCTACTACTGTAGGCTGACACTGTGAAATATGGCCTTCCCTGACTAAAAAAAATACATGAAAATATTTAATACATAACAAAGATGCTATAATGATATAATAAATTACATGTTGCTTTGAGATCCTGGCTGTGAGCTATTTTAATATGTTGGAGATTTGTTATTGATATTTGAATAATCCGAAAGAAATTACCTAACCTCAAATTCAAATGTTCAAAAACACATGTGCTCAAATGATGAAAAGTTCTTACAAACAAATTTACGTGTAACACATTTTACGAGAAGTGACTATTTTGAGTATGTATGGATTTCTAACTCAGAAGCTCTATAATATTATAATACATAACTGTCAACATTATTTATTCCATGCAAAATACAATTTAACATATTGGCATATCTGGAATTGCAGCATTAGCTAGTAAATATATATGTATGGAAAATATACTGATCTCAATACAAAAAGAGAGAACTAAAAATAAAAATAAATTACATAAAAATGAAGATAAGGACATACCAATTCTAACTCGGGTTAACCCTTTTGTTAAACTACAGACAAAATATAATGTGATAATTTTCTTGTATTCTGAAATAAAACTATTAAGCCTCTATTAAAAGATTCTGAAATTCTGTATATTATTTTTCAGTGTTAATGCTTTCATCCAAGTTGAGAAAATCAGCCAATTTTAGTTGAAAATAACTATTAATTAAAATCTCTATAGCCAAACATTTTGTTCTAGATATAGTATTAACAACTCTCATTAAAATAAGTATATTTATTAAGGCTAAGGAATCCATTTAAAAATATACAGTGCTGAGACCATTCAAGGGAAAAATTCAAGAACACAGTTAGTTCCCTTCTATTTTTAATATCATATAGACTGTACATCAATGACTTTTAACTTTTATTCTCTAAATTAAATAGTATTTCCTTCAATACAATGCCAATAATTTCAGGTATGTATGTACAAGGCAACTATCAACCTTTTTTTTTTTTTTTTTTTTTTAATTCCTCTTTCCTATAAGAGAGAGTGAACAAAATCAACATTCTGCCTCTAGGCATCAGGAACCTGATTTTTCTAAAAAAATCAAATTAGTTACTACTTTAATTTGATAATTATGGCACTAAAGATCTAAAACTAATCTTAAGATCAAATGAGTTCTTAGGACTATGCAATGTTTTTTAAAAATAAAAATACCAATAAGATTGCTCATGCCCAATCTGTTCAACTGACCTAAGCATCCTGCCTATGCAGATTCTCAGGAGCATGTCCGTCAATCACTGTCAGCATTCTGTCAGACCCCACTCTGACTGCAAGTGACAGTCAGTTATCTATTGACATTAATGAATAATAAATAAGCATGCCCTTTAGATTTATATGAATCCAATGTATATTATTGTCAGTATAGATTAGCCTATATGCAAAAGCAGATTTGTTTTTCTTTGGGGGGGGTTGTTTGTTTGTTTTTCATCTCATACATTAGGAAATGATAAAAAAAAAAAATACAAAAGCAAAAGCAAAAGCAAGTGCCTGCAATAAAAGATGTGCTTAATGTGAACTCTGGTATACATTAGTGTTTTGTTTTTCAACAAGTCAACCTTGTCTCAGCTTGTATCATATAAGCTTAAATGAACTGTATTCATAGGCCCCTGAATATTTATGCTATCTTTTACAGACCTAACACGTAGTTTGTTGTCTCTGCAATAGAGTATACAATGACAGAAAATCCTTAAAAAACTAAAGATCAGAAGCTGTGGCAGTATCCTAACCTTGCTTCTCTTTTGTATTCACCTTTAATCTGCCTTCCTGATGGATAAAAACTATTTACATTATTACTACACTCTCCTTTGTTGTTAAGTATCCATCTGCCCTTCTAATACCATAACAAAACTGTTACAGCATTTTGAAAAGTAAGAATTAAGAACTTTAACTAATTAAGCATTCATATATACATCTTGACTAAGTTCCTTTATGATACTGACTGACAGTTGGTAATTCTAGAATTATATGATCATAGTCCAAACGTTACAAAAGACTATAACCTCCAGCATTGATCAAAGTATGTTTTTTTTTCTTAGCTCAATAAAAACAAGTTAGAATTCAAATTATAAAAGTTTTGCCCCATATTATGAGGTGTGATTTTTATTTTTAAATTTAAATTTTATTTTATTTTATTTTATTTTTTTAAAGATTTTATTTATTTATTTGACAGAGAGAGACACAGTGAGAGAGGGAACACATGCAGGGGGAGTGGGAGAGGGAGAAGCAGGGTTCCCGCCGAGCAGGGAGCCCGATGTGGGACTCGATCCCAGAACCCTGGGATCATGACCTGAGCCGAAGGCAGACGCTTAACGACTGAGCCACCCAGGCGCCCTAAATTTAAATTTTAAATTAGCTTTCCATTATGAAAGTCTCTTCTCAATTTAATATTAAAAGTTAAATTTTACAAATTTTTGTAAATAATGAACATTATCAATGATGTGAAGAGGTAAAAACTAGATTTCCTATTAGACCTAATTAAGACTTCTACCAAAAACATAAAAGGATGGAGAGTAGTTCAAAACACAAAGATATGCCATCATTAGGTCAAAATTTTACAAAAAATAATGAGTAATAGTTATTAATAAGGTTCAATCTTTTTTAATTGATATGCATAGCACCAAATTATAATACGTGAAATCACTGTCATGTAAGGAAGGCAAAAAGACATAGTGTTGCCAACTATATGCCTAGATTTCAGTAAGTGAAAACACAGAGTGGGTAAGGAAGATATACTCTCGCTATTTTAACCCACTTAGTAGATGGGAAGGTATGTTCTGAAAAGTTTCAAACCAGGGAGTAGCGTAGAATTTTCTGAAAAGTAAATGAAAAGCTATTGCCAAAGCCTGCGACACTATAGGAAAAGATGCGGGGGAAGAAAAAAAGGAAGAAACTAGAGGGAGCAGGGATGGGAGAGAACACCCACTTTACCACATTGAAGGGTGAAGGATATTAGAAAGAAGGATGGCTACACATACAGTGATGGCCTGGTGAATAATCTTGAAAATCGACGAGAGCTATTTGAAATTTGAAGTGAATAGCAATGTTGTTATACTGGAAAAAGTTAAGAAGTGGCAAAATGATCGAACCATTATGTTCAGCCTTGAAAAACACAGTATTCTTGTACCTAATGTTTGCGCAGAATAGACATCAGAAACAGCAAGAAGCATGGTTGAAATGGCAAACTTAAAAGTTCCTATCAGGTTTCCTTTGCAAACTAAGATACTGTCTCAACATATTAAACTTGGAGCCACATGTTTTCCCAGCTCCAGCTCACAACCCGAATGTCTAAGCTTAGAATGTGTTAATTCTAAAGGTCAGTTTGAGAAATAGATTTTGCAGAAGCCTTCCTGTCCCTCTGTCCTTGCCAGGTCTGAGGGGCTAAGGTCTGAAGGGTTTCTCAGAGGAGATCCAGTCAGAAATCACAAGGTTAAACAGCAGAGTTGCTGCTCCCTTCCAAATTCTAGGTTTCTGATAACATAAGAGGTATCCACTATCCTCGTTTTAAAGCACATTTATTTACAATTGCCACAATACCCAAAACATGCTAATTGCTAAAATTTACCTTCCTAGGAGCTGGTAATTAAAAGAAAAAAAAAAAAAAAAGAAAGAAACTAAGAAAAAGAAGGGGAAAAAAAGGACTTTACTTTCTTATATGGCAGAGAAACCTAAAACAATCTACTTGAAAATAAAGTATTAAAAGTTAGTTTATAACGTTTTTCTTTGTGAAGGAAAATTTAATGACATTGCTGAGGTAGCTTTTATTTTTTTTTCTTTTTTAAATATGCAATAATCCAAGAATATCCTATAAGAGTTTTCAGGCTCCTTGCAAAAGTCAATTGAGATTTGCACAGAGAAAGAAGTCTTAACTATTCAGCACTTACAAATTAAAATATTAGTGCAGAGCAATTTAGAAATCTAAAAATGGGTCAAGGAAAAAATAAACTTAATTTTTTGTTCCATTATGTTGATGTATGCTTTTTTACCCCTGGGGCAGGTAGAGGTGGGTAGTGAATGTGTGTGTGCATATATATATATGTGTGTATATATGTATGTACATACGTGTGTATGTGTGTGTGTGTATATATATATATGTATATATATATATATAGTGTACATAATGTCAAAGTGGAAAAAAAACCTGGAAAGAGTAAATTCTGATTTTACTTTGGGATCTGTCATGAATGAACTGTTAGAACTATAAATGAGGTCTTTAGTTGTCCCACTTATTAAAAAAAAAAAAAGAAAGACCAAAAAAAAAAAACCCTCTAATTTATTTTTGATAATCTTTAAGGTACACTCAAACTCCAAGAATTTATGATTCTAATTGTCTTGGAAGGGATTATACCCTCAAGGAGTGCAAGAATGTCCACAGAACAGTTTTATTATAATGAATTTATATATTTGAGTAGGTAAGGTGCCTGTCCTATCTCACATTTCTTTTCAAGGATAAGACTACTTTACAAGAAAAGGTCAACTGAAATAGGAACACTGTGTAGTATAAATTATTTTGCCTGCTAAAAATAGTAGATATGAAGAAATGTTTTTAAAATCAATCAAGTTTATTTATTTAAGCCATCTACTATTTAAATTAAGGTCATTAATTAATGTCATTAGGTAAGTTAATACCCTTAGATGTTATTGTCTATATAGGAACTAGTTTAGCTAATAATAGTAAACTATTAAGTAAACATAGAACATATAAATCACTGGAAAATACAGAGTAGTGTAGTAAAGTCACTAATATTCAGTTTATTTTTCTTAGAATTAGCTTTTATTATATATAGTGATCCTTTAGATATATTCTACCCCTCCACACCTACCACTCCCATCCTTAATCCCTCTCTTATCTTACTCTTTTTTAGAAAGAATGTTCTTAAAAAGTAAAGTAGGTAATATTAACATAATAGTTAACCATTTAATAAATGACAAATGGAAGATACGCGGGTAATAATTATATCTGATTGATAGTCTATTTTACTAATAAAAGCATCATGGTGCTCCTAGGTTTTCTATAAAAGGTTCTAATTCAGCTTTTAATGGCTTCAGTGTAGGTCGGAGGCTAACGTCACCATATATGAGAAGCTAAACTAGGTATTAGTTGGGTAACACATGAAACATAAAACACAGTATGTGTCCTTTCAAAGCCTCCTGGTTTTCTCTTAGAGGCAAGAGATAATATCATCATTAACAGTAAGTAATTTTTTCATTTCAAATGAAAAAACGCAAAACCCACAGCACAAAAATTATAATCTCGAAACAAATTTCAAATTCCTATACTCCAGAATGTATTTTCCCTGGTTTTCTGTATCATTCATTGAACCCAAGCTAAACAAAGTAAACTGAATAATAAACGTTCCATACTTCTTCACAAAACCACAGAATTTGAGAGAAATATTACACATTTACTTCAACTAAGGTATATCTTTTTCTGTGATCCTGTGAAATGCTGTTATATGGGGAAAATGCTATGATATATATACACAGATTTTATACTCTTTAACAAAGCTGGTATCATAGGTAGAAAGCAAAAAATAATGTCTATAACTCATTAATTTGACCTAAATTCAAAGCTGCCTGCTTTTGGTACCAGATTTTTTAAAACCTCAAATTATATATGCATGTAACCTTCTACTTTTCACATAATAACATGACATGAGTATCCTAATAAAGATGTGCCTCCATAAACTTAATTAGTAAGATATTTTGCAGAGGATGGGATAACTTAAATTCTCTTAAATGTGAGGAAAATTAGAGTTAAAGAGACTTTCTGAAATTTTCTTCTCTGAATCATGCATCAGATTTTTATACACATAGAGGAAAACATCAAATGTATAGCTAGGTCAAATTTCTCCCATGACAATAATATTGTTATTTGTATAAAATGACTATATTATGCACAATATCATTATAAATAAATCTTTTGTGGATTATAATGTTTCATCTTAGAGGAAATGCCTAGAAGTTCGATACAGAAATCAAACCAAATGCAAAATTTGCAGGTTTCATTGATTTGTATTATGACACTAGCTGCCAGAAATTAATGACAATTTAAACTGCCACTGGAAATATAAAAGTTTGACCACATACTTGCTGAAGTTAGGATAATTAGAAATGTTCTGAAGTCATATAAACCGTAGCAAGGTAAGTCTTATACATTAATTTCATATTTCCTTGCTTCCTTATTTTTTCCTCACTTCAGATCTTCCTTCTTCCTCCTCTTTATGTAGTGAATAGTTACGTTCAGTGCACTGTGGGCACATACAAAGATGACTGAAGATGAGTAAAAAGCAGTATAATTTTAAGTGAAGTCTACGGTGTCCTAGTAGGAAATTTTAATATGATTCTAATTTAACTATGACCATGACATTTATCCATATTTCTAAAGACTTATGAGCAAATATCTCTGTAAAGGACATAAGAAACTGGTAACAGTAGTTACACTATAAAAAGGCCCTGTGGCACAGGAGCGTAGGGATGGCACGGACTCCAGATCTACGCACATTACCTATGCAAAGAGGCCTTAAACAAGTATTATGAGCTCATGAAAGTGAATAATTGAAGAGTATAAAAAATTGTAATATAGCTATAACTCAAATAGAAATATATTTGGACATGATACTGAATTTAAATAATTTCTGATTTACAGAATAGAATAGAATATTAGCTTAGGGACTGATTTCTCAGGTTTGTTTTATTTGATTTTGTATTGCAATTCAAGATAATATTTACAATATATAATTTGGAAGCAAAATAATCTTATAAAAATCACTTTCCCATATAAGATCAACATAAATATACGTCAAGACTTTTTTTTTTTTTTTTTTAAGTTTATTTTCTTTTAGTAATCTCTACACCCAACATGGGGTTCAAACTCACAACTTTGAGATCAAGAGTCGCATGCTCTTCCAACTGAGCCAGCCAGGCACCCCAAGACCTTCTTATTTTAGAAAATGTTACCAGGCTCTTGGAACTCTCTCTTTCTCAAGACATAGATATTAGTAACAAAGGTGAAATGGCTTTCATTTCATTAGAGGAAGGAGATGTAGAAATTGAAAGAAAGACACACACACAAAGGCAGAGACAGAGAACGGGAATATGACAATGAATAAATATAGTTATATTATTTTCATAGAAATAAATTCCATATCTGGAGCAGATTCCTGTCCAGGTTTTCTAATGATTAGCCTATCATCTTACTATATGCTATGAGGAGAAGAAAATATAATAAAGGCTTCTCATTCTCATCAGGTTTAAGGTTAATCATAGAGGCTAGCCATATACAAGAAGAAATTAAATCATGATATGAATATGAAATTACAAAAATATTTGCCTTGGCAGTGGGCAGTGTATGATTAAGTCTTTAAGAAAGCTGAAAAACATTTATTGGCAGATTAAGATGGTACAAGAACTGTGCTAGGTGGGTACCATGGTCGGTAGCAGAAAACTGTACGGTGTGGTTGTTAAGGAGCTTAGAAGCTGTAAAAGGAATTACAAATAAAGACTAAAATCAGATTGCAGGGCGCCTGGGTGGCTCAGTTGGTTAAGCATCTGCCTTCGGCTCAGGTCATGATCCCAGGGCCCTGGGACAGAGTCCCGCATCAGGCTCCCTGCTCAGTGGGGAGTCTGATTCTCCCTCTCCCTCTGCCTGCCACTCCCCCTGCTTGTGCTCTCTCTCTCTGACAAATAAATAAAAAATAAAAATAAAAATAATCATATTGTGTGTGATGATTCCCACAGGGAAAGGGCAAAGTATCCACAAGAAAAGATGCTCTAACAGAGAATGAGAGGCATTTAACTTGAAATTGTAAGGAAAGGCACAATTTCAACCAGCTGGCACAGGCTAGCTGATGCTGCAGGTTGAAAAAAGTGAGGCTTGGTAAGTACCAAGGGAGTGTTACTACCAGTGACTGCCATCAGAATTTGGAAGAGAGAGCTCACTGAAGACCTCGGGAATGTGCAGGATGAGAGACGATGGACTCTGAGAAACAAACGGAGGGTTTTAGAGGAGAGGGGGTGGCGGGATGGGTTAGCCTGGTGATGGGTATTAAGGAGGGCACGTTCTGCATGGAGCACTGGGTGTTATACGCAAACAATGAATCATGGAACACTACATCAAAAACTAATGACGTAATGTATGGTGACTAAAATAACATAATAAAATAAAATTAATAAAAAAAATTTTTTTAAAGATACAAGAGGTAATCGTGAGAGGCCATGATGTTTGTTCGTTTTTCTGTTTATTTGGGGCCAAATATTAAGTAATAGGGCATCATAAAAATATCTATGGGTACACTTACTGTAGAATGACAGATCAGTACCAGGCTGGGGAACAGAGGCTTTGAGTATGATAAATAATGTGACAGAATGTTAGAAAAGAAGATTAGGGTCAAGTTGGAGGGACTTAAATGCCAGCCTAGAAAACAGAATTTTTTATTGGTAATGAGGAGCCTGAAATTTTCTGATTAATAAAGTAATACTATCTATGTTGTGTTTGACAAAACTGCATTCTGACTGCCATGTGAAAAAAAGAATTGGGATAGGAAAGATAATGGCAAAGCAGATGAAATATTTAGGATGTGGGGAAAGACAGAGATAGAAGTATTTTGAAATTATTATAAATTTAAAAAATGTTCAGATTTGTAGCACCTTTCAAGATCCTGAAAGAACATTTCTTTTTATAAAAGACTTTGTGATAGATAAAATGCCCATCTGTAAAGATGTGGGCATTGTATTGGTTAGGGGCAAAGAGTCCTGGCCAGACCACCTTGACTAAACAGCAGTCTACCACTCTGTGTGATAGTAGGTACTTAACCCACCTCTCGCTGTGCTTTGGATTCCTTACATAATAATGTGTGTGTGTGTTAGTGTGTATTTGCATCTATATATCATATGCATATGTAAATGTATATATACATTTCGTGTGTATATATATGCATCTCATATATATAATTTAGTATAGGTAAATAATGTAATTATTGAATTACATTGTAATTCATTGTAATTACACTGAATGTAATACCTCAGTAAGAGTAATTTTTGTCCTTTAAACAGAATGATAATAGTGCTTACCTACTAGATAAAATAAGTTAGTAACATCCCTCTTTGAGACTAAATGAATTAATACATGTAAAATACTTAAAACAAGCTCTTGCCATCTATGAATAACTAGAAAGCAAACAAATCTATGACCTGTTTTTGTTGAAGGCCTTGAATCTCCCCCTTTTAAACTATGTCTTCTACTTACTACTGCTCCATCACCTGAGCCCTGTATTTTACACAGATACAAACTTAATTTAAAAACCCCATATATTCAAGAAACAATTCAAGCTGTTGTTACATGAAATACCAGGTTACACATAACTTATAATTGCTAAAAAAGAAGTCAATGCTCAAGGTAATTTAAAAACTCAGAGAACAAAAGATCACCCATGATCCCACCAGACTGACACATCGATTGTGTTATTTATGCTTGCATCTCTTCTTTTCCCGATGTACATCTTGCATATTCTAAATATCGGTGTTTGCAAAATTTTAATTCTTTATTTTTCATTCAAAATTATTAATAGGGAGTAATTTAAAATTCCTATATCGCATGGCTGATATTTTAAGGACTAATTTTAATCAAAGTGATGCACTTTATTTTGGACATTTAGGTTATTTCTAGTATTTCAAATCGTATACATTGCTGGAGAAAGAAAAAAAAGGTTATGTAAAAAATTATTTTCTTTCATTGAAATATCTTCTCCCATAAGTTACCAGGGATGAAATTACTGGCTTAAAGGATATTTAACTATTTGTGGCCTGTGAGATCTATCCTCATTCACTCATTGCCATGAGATTTCTTTACTTAGCAAACTCCTTGTTGATTAACAACAAGATAATAGCAAGCATTCATTGATTATTTGCTATGTCCCAGATACTATTCTTAGGGTTTTTACATGTATTATTTCATTCGATTCTAACAAGAACCCTATGCAGGAAGTACTATTCTTATTAGCCCCATTTTATACTTAAGGAAATTAAGGCTTAGAAAGATTGTCCTAGTTTACACACCTGGTATGTTGTAGAGCCAGAATTTGAAAACTCTTGTGACTCTACATCTGAGCTACTAACCCTGTATATCTTACTTTTCTGTTTATATTTGATTATAAACAAGATATGTTATGAAGACTCATTTGTTTTCATAAAAAGTGATGGTACAAATTACATGCTTTTTGAGAAAAAAAAACACATGGTTTTCAAAAATCTAATCAACACAGGTTTTAATATTATCAATGCTTTCAAATTGAATAAATGTTTTTATTTAATTATATATGTTATATGTCCATTAATTATATGTTAATAAAATAATGACAAGCCTGTAAACATGTTCATGTAAAATATTAAGAAGCAACTATTAGGGAAATTCCTTATAACAAAAATTAGAGATCTAAAATTATTGGAGTTCCCCTTTACATTAAAATTATCAAAAAAGAAATTCCTAAATTTTTATTTTAATTCAGAAAATAAAAATTAAGCAATATAAATAATGCAAGTAAATCCCATCTCCAAGATCTGATATATATGCATGCAAACTGCATAATATCCTTGGATTTTTTACAATTAGGGAGACCATATATTTTATCATCCAAATCGGAACACTTTGGAAAACAAAGAGAGATGTTAACGGAACAATTACCCCAGACAAATGAGGCATAGGGTCACCTTACTTAGAATAAAATTTCACCATTTCTTCAGTAACTAAAATCCATTGGTTGAAGTCCAGGACAAATTTTAGGATGCAGTGTAGTGCAGTGAGGAAAAAGGATTTGATTTGGTAAACAGGATACTGGATTCCTACCCAATTCTCTTATGTATAAATATCCCTGAGCCTCAGTTTCTTCATATGTTAAAAGACACAAAAAATACGGGGCACCTGGGTGGCTCAGTCGTTAAGCGTCTGCCTTCGGCTCAGGTCATGATCCCAGGGTGCTGGGATCGAGCCCCGCATCGGGCTCCCTGCTCGGCGGGAAGCCTGCTTCTCCCTCTCCCACTCCCCCTGCTTGTGTTCCCTCTCTCGCTGTCTCTCTCTCTGTCAAATAAATAAATAAATAAAAAAAAAAAAAAAAAATCTTTAAAAAAAAAAAAAGACACAAAAAATATTTTCTTCTCTTAGTGATATGGTAAGCACTAATCGATAAAATAAACACGATGTTTAGTGTAAACTGCAAATTGCCCATACAAAGCCGTTATAATACTAAGCTCCACACTTTGACAAATACTGTTCTGCTTTTTAAATGAAATCTAATTATATAGAAGTTCCAAAAATTTCAAAATATATTTCAGAATACAATTTTATTAGTCTTCTGAATATATTTATATATGTAAAATATAATCTGCTAGTTTGCATAGAAGCTGTGTCAACTGATGGTTAATTTTTTTAAAATGACTTTCTGACAATAAAAGCTTGCTAACCAACTGGAATTACATATTTTTAAATGACTGAAGAGATGTCTTCATTAAAGCATTATAATAAAGAATTAGACAGAAGTTCTCCATATATTAGTAAGCTTGAGAAACATTTGGGTCTCAAAATTGAGGTTTTTTTTCAAACTCATGAAGAAATAAAAAAAGCTCTTACATCAATTAATCAAAACTGTGGTAAGTTTTCACAGTTGTTCGTATTTCAAATTATACCCTAGCAAATATCACCGTGGACTTCCACTCTACAATGTGCCTTGATAGACATGCCTTTAAGTGCCTAACCACCCTCATTTGGCTAGGGACTCACTAGCATCCTCTCCCAAACACTTCAGTTTTCCTCAATGTGGGACTGGAATTTGTTTTCAAACTCTTAACAGGATCCCTGAAAGGAAACAGGAGAAATACTATAAAGGCAGGCTTGGATTGATTCCAGAGGCAAGTACTCTCACAGCAATGCACTGGAATTATGCCAAGGAGGGAAGTGTTTTTGCAAATGAACATAGTGCCAAAGTTAAGTATAAGGTCTTTAATTCCTTTGTCAACATCACCAAGGTCAAAAATTAAGAAAGTTATGTGATAAACAATTTACTTGACTTAAAACAGTGCACACATACTCCTTCAATTGAACATAAGGAGGCATCTTGACTAATCACAGTTTTTTAATGAACTCTTTCTAATACCTAATTCCACCTACTTCAATGCAGGATTCATGTAGAAGACAGTGAAGTCATTTTACTTTATTTTTAACTACCTGAGTGTGATTTGCAGGTGACAATAATTTTGGTACTCAAATGTGGTTCCAATTCTTGAAATTGAAATAAATAAATGTGGATAATTTTAATAGTACCACATTTAATGAGATTATTTTGCTGATTTGGAAGAAATTGGGAGTGTTTTCTTCATGGTAAATGTCCTTACTGCAGTTAAAGACTGTTTTTCTTACTAAGTTCTATACTTGTAAGTATAAAAAGCAAACATTTCCTGTTTGTTTTTAACAAATAAATGCAGAAATCATTTAGGTTAAATTACACAAAATGATACAAAAAATACAATAATTTTCCTTAAAAATCTTTAAGCCTTGAAAGAGAAGGAACCTTAATGTTATTTCCTAGACTTTCCTTAGCCGGTTTAATTGGGCATTTTTGTAAATACTCCTGCTTTATTTATAATGTTTCCCATTTTTAATTGTGCAAAAGTTTAAATTCCATTTTCACATCAACCAAAATCTGCATTCTCCTCAAATCAGCTGTTTTTACAGCTAAAGTGTAATAATATGTTCATAAATTTTCTTATTATAGTTATTATCAAGTAATAGTTGTTAACTTCCAGTCAATAAGAACACTGCTTTTCACTGAATTGATTAGTTCACTAAGAATATGTCTACACATCCCCAGTAGTATAGCATTCTGCCTACTAGTACTGATAAATTTTCATCAGTTTCTGATTTCCACATATATGGAACTTGCAGGATGATCTCTTCAATAAGAAATCCTACCACTGTAAGTGATGGGGAACGAGAACATGGGTAAGACAGGTTTGACTCCTTCAGGGGGGTGTCAAAGGAAGCTGCTAAACTGGTCTATAGAACCCAAACCTATAGCATCTATTTTGCCCAGAGTTCACTTTACAACATTAGCTATAACACAGATGACAATTGAGTGCTGGGTCCTCGGTATTTTATATGCTAGCAGCCATCCACATGAAGTATTTAACTCTTCAATCAGGATAGAAAAATATATTTGCTCAGTTACTCCATCTAAATAGTTTGTCCAACAGAAATATAGTATGAGCTATGATGTAATTTTTAAATTTCCAGTAGCCACATTAAAAAAGAATAAAAAGAAACAATTAAAATTAATTTTAACATTCTATTTTATTTAACCCAATATATCTAAAGTATGATCCTTTCACTATGTAAGCAGCATAAAAAATTGTTAATGATATGTTACATTCCTTTTTTTTTTTTTGTACTAAGCCGTTGAAATCCAGTGTGCAAATCATACTTACAGCACATCTCAATTTAGAATAGCCAATTTTTAGACCTTAAGAGCCATGTGTGGCTCCTGGTTACTGTGTTGGACAACAAGATCTAAATACTTTTTAAACTATTATTTCTTCAAATATTCTACTAGAATAAGAATTTTATGGGGGAAGTAATATGATTTATACAGCAAATTACTAAGATCAAGACATCTGAATTTGCAATGAAACAGAATAATATTTGCTAGGATTCTCCTTGCTTTGTGCAGAAACCAGGTCAATATTGTTGCTAAAAGCCCAGGCTCGGGAATCAGTGTGTCCTGAATCCGATTCTAAGCTAAGGCAGATATCACTTCCTGAAGTAATTACAAGCAAGCAATTTACCCTTGATACTACCAATTTTTTTTTCTGTAAAATAGACATGAAAATGAAATCTACCTCATTAAATGAACTAGTACATATAAAGCATATGGAAGAGTATCTGCATATAGTAAGTTACTACCGTTAGCTCTAGTCCCTTCTAAATTAACTAGGATTTGCAGTCATTAAAATTATGTTGCTGGCTTTGAAGTACAAAGAATACATAAAAGTTATTTTTCAGAATGGATTATGTCTTATAACTTATAAATTAAAAGATATATAAATAATATAACCTTATTATAGAATTTTTTGGGATATGCACAAACAGAACAATATCAATTTTGAAGATCCATGTGACATAGCTTTAAATAGAAAAATACTGGCCAATTATAATGACTACAAAATACTATACAAGAGAAAATCCAGTTTTAGAAAACAAAGGAAAAGGTTCACTAATTCGTATGCTATTATTGTTTCAAAACATAGAGAACGTCCAACTGATGTGTGTATTAAAATAACTAAAGCTTTGCTTTGGCCCACTTCCACAAAAAATGTGGTCCACTATAACATGACTTATCAGAAAAGCATTTGTTTTATTATTTAGTCCAGAAAGGAAATATGGCTTTGGCAGAAGTAACTTTAAAGATCTATCAAGTGAAATTTGATGATTTTTGTATCAAAGTTTTATTATTTATTAAAAATAATCCTAAAAGTTTAGAAATATATTTGTATGTACCCTGTCAGTAGAGCTCGTTAGCAGCCCCTTAACCTCCTTTTTTCTGCTGCTTACAAGTCCAGACAATACAGATTTCACAACAGGAGGAATCCCCTATCATTGAGTCCTGATTAATGTCACACCTCACTCTGCTCACTCTCCTCTCTTAAATCTCATAGACCAATGTGCAACCATTGACTTCTAGGTCAAACATAGGGCAAATTAAATCTTAGTAACAAATGTCATTATTGCCAATATTTATTGCATACCATTAGTGCAGATATCACTGTGGGGAATCATTTGATAGCTCAACAGTGACTTCACTCAAGATCGGCTGAATCGGAAATGCTGGTGTAGCACAGACTCACTTGTTTAAATAACTATTATTACTCAAAATCTCTGATACTGAAATAGAAAAAAATGCAAAGTGGAATTTTAATAGCACATATTACTTACGTTCACAAGTGTCCCCTTTTTGCTGGTAGCCTGCTTTGCAGATACATTTTCCAATGGGCACTAACCATTCTCCTTCTGCACTGCAGTGCATCCTGGGGGAGTTTTCCGCCTCTTCCTCTGCACTGCTGACACATGTCCCTCGAACCTCGACTAAAGAGGAAAATTCTGAACCAGTCACTGTATCTGGAAAGATAGCTAAATTCTCAATAATGGACCAGCACTTCTTGTAGTATACTTTGACAGAAACCAAAGCTATGCAAGCCCCTACATCCTGAAAGGCAAGATAGAATCCCTTTTTGGACAAAGGTCCAATCTCTCTCACCTCAGTGTTAAGCTTCATCTTTCTTTCACCAAGGTCACCTT
This sequence comes from Phoca vitulina, assembly GCF_004348235.1. NCBI lineage: Eukaryota > Metazoa > Chordata > Mammalia > Carnivora > Phocidae > Phoca > Phoca vitulina. The sequence continues at coordinate 65,354,285 of NW_022589712.1, read as the reverse complement.
GGGTAAAACTTTCATCTGCAGCAATGGTGTCTATTTTTACATAGAGGTTTTCTCTTATATTCCTGCCAGTGTCGTAGTCTGTTTCATAATAGTACAAATTAAAGGTTTCCTTGCAAGTTCCCAGTACTCCAGGAAGACTGTTACAATCCCTCAGGGTAAATTTCAATTCTACAAAAATCCTTTGTGCATTGCCTTTCGAAATCCAGTTAGTCCGTAGCCAGTTGTTTTGGTTGGGCTCCATGACCTGGCACACCTGGTAGGTTCGGATCGGGGTGTAGTTCTCATCCAACCCACTGATCTCTTCCCACTGTAAAATGTTTTAAAAAGGCTGTAAGTCATTCAGCAAAAAAAACACAACATTTTCATTTTGAAAGCACATGAGGCATCGTTAGCATAGCACACATGATGAACTGTGAAAGAGTTAGGGAGATTCCTACCCTGGCAAACACTGTACCCTAAGAAGACAGGACTCCTAGCTCAGCTTCACCCTGGTAGCGCAACATCATTCAGGTTGCCTGCATCGTTTGTACATACAATAAATATTTCATTTTGTTTAATATCTGTTTGCTAGTGTATTAGTGTTTCTTTTTACATGTTTGCTTATGTCTATAGTCTCCACTGAGATTATAATTTTTATAGACTAAGCGCATAACACAATCATTTAAATTACCATTTAATGCATATGCATATGGCTACATGGCAGAATTTCTGATAACTCAGTTGACATTTTAAGTGCTGATGTTAAACTTAGAGCACCTAAAAAACACAGGGAAGAAAATGCCAAGAGTGCTCTGAAATGTAAAAGCAGCCCACAACATGTTGATATTCACAATGCAAAATCTTCTACAATCTTTCCAAAATAAGATATAAGAGAGTAACATTTTACAGAGCTATTTATTTATTGCAGTGTTATATATAATACTGTACATAAGCCACATAACTATAAATAAGTAGTTATAAAAGCATGATTCATCTTCATAAATAAATTGCTTTCAATAGACAATCAAATGTACATGGAAAATCAGCATGCTGGATCATATTTCAGTAATAAGCTTTTTGACAAGAAAAATATCACACATTTAAAAATGTCCATTCATATACTGATGCAATATATACTACAGCAAACATATATTTTCATGAAAAGGGAAAATAATACGTTTAGCAGAATTGGCAAAACTCTAAAGATTATAAAGCCATGTATAATAATATCTATACTGCTCATTAGCAAATTCATTTCACCTAAAATATTCCTAGAAGTCTAACGTAACAGTTGATTATGTCCTTTCTTACCATTATCACAAAAATTTCCCATTTTATATGCAGGCTACCTTAATAGTGAAATCATCATCTACTTGTATTCATTTCCCCAATATAAAATGCCAAATATGAAAATATGTTAGTATTCAAATCCAAAATCACACAGCATGCAATATTTAAACTATCCTTTCAAGAAAAGCAGAAAGTAAAGAAACTAATAAGCATGTGGTAATGAGTTTTATTTGTAAAACTTGATTAGAGGATTAATTTATTAAAATACTTTAAAATATTAATATCTACTTTTAAAACTGTTTTTTAGAAAACTGACAAATTAGCAAAATACTCTAACTTAGAATTTTTTTGTATGACATTATATACTTGCTGCAATTTTATTATACATATCAAAACTCCTCAAATGCAGCAAAGAACCCATTATCATGTGCAGGTTTTATTCAACACAACTTGAGTTTGTGACTAGTTAATGGTGTGCATATTTCCCTTTGTTTCAGTTAGCTGCTTATAATCTGTATGAATGGCACTTAGCCAAATATACCCAAATTCATGCATTTGGATGCGGAGATTTTAGTCCCTTAATTAGATTGAAATTATTAAAAAAAGTAAAACTAATAATGATATCTACCAAGAAATCAAAAGCTCTAAAGATAAATGTGCTCTTAACAATTCCCCAGCCTAAAGAAACCAAGGCTAATTATTATAAAGGCATATCTCAAGGTTTCCTTTTTCTAACTTCAAGAACAATCATATTACTTTGTTTTATGTATGAAAAATCAATTTCACTACTTTTGAAACCCAGTTAATTTTAATTTTTATTTAAAAATTTATTCCTGAGGGGAAAATTTCAAGACAATGATTGTATAGATCACAAATAGTAAGACTACACAAACGCATTTAACACAACTCTTGTTTTATTATTTCACTTTTCTAAGAGATTGCAATCACTTCTATAAATGACACCATTAGGAAAGAAGTCTTAATTCAAATACTGTGCTTTTATAGTATACTTATGAAAATATTTTCTAAAAATGTATCTTAATAACACTTTATTTCCTGCAAGATATTTAATAGCATGCAAACCAATCCATTTCATATATAAAAAAATATTGTCAATTATCATTTCCTAATATTATCTGTTGATTCCTACAGATATGTAGGGTTAACTGTTAAGATATTTGGACTGATAAAATGCCCATTTGAGTCAAAGATAACATAGACAGTCATAATTTATCATTTCGTGGATTACATTGATGAAATACTACAATCACTACAATCCTGTATCAGTTTACTTCTCCTTAGAGATAAAAACTATCCTCCATCTCTATTTGTTTTAACTGATGGATGGTAGAAAATGGGCTACATCTGTCATTGGTAAGAAAGGTGTTTCTGTTTTATTGTAAATGTCTTCCTAAAATGTATATTTTCACTCATGGAAACTATTCCACTTACAAGAAAAGTATGATATTCCTACCTTAAACTCAGTGCGCTTTTTATAGTTAATCTGTAAAATACTTGTCATTTTTTCATAATTTAATCTGACCTATACAGATAACTACAATATCATCTTAAGCAATCTTTCAAATATTAATTCAATAAAAAAATGTGAATATTTTAAGGAGATTTGCATTGTTCACATTTTGCATTACTAAACTGACTTCCAGTTCATGACATATTGATTTTATGCTGTTCTTATACTCAAATTCCCTTTCAGATTTTCATTCTTCTCTTTGCAAAATTTGTTACACTTTTTATATCCTCACTTATGCTTCTTACTGTAAGGAAGATCTACTTAAATAACAATGAGATATATACTCTCCTTTCTCGCAGCCCCTTTCTTCCTAAGGGATGAAGTATGTGCCCTCTCTTACAATTAAAATAAGACCTAAAGACAAAGACGTTGAACTAAAATTAAGTAAATAATATACCTATCCTGACATGATCATGTAATGGTCAGAATTACTTATATTTTCATAGATTTCTTTGGGAGGCTTTTACTCCTATTTATTGTAGCAGATTTTTACTATAATATATACATGCTCTGCCATCATTTCTGACTAATAACAGCAGATAGCACATGATAAAAATTTGGAGAATCCAAATAATATTTTACAGCAAATTCCATGCTAAAATATGGAGCATATTACACTGTCAGCTACCTTTTAAAGTGTACTCTGAATGATGCTAGAACTGTTTTTAAAAGAAGAAACACATCACATACTGTTTTAAAGAACTACATACAACCTACCTAGTGATTAAGTATAAAGGAACTAAAGAGGTTTAAGTGAGTTTGTGAAGGAAATGTTCCCTGTAATTAGTTAGCATTTATAGCCTGGAACCTGAGGTATGATTCCTCTCACAATAAGAACTCAAATGATTATGGTTATAAAGATTTTTTTTTAAATCCATTTCCCCAAGTACTAAGTATACCTTCTCTTACTCAAAGAACTCAATGTCTCATTATAACACAACAAAATTTTGAATGAGACATTTGGAATTAAAACAGTTTAAATATGAAGAATGTGAATACTTCCACAGGGAGGGGGAGGTTGTGTTTACTTTAAAAAATAAAAAGTGATATTTTATGAGGAGAAGCACTTACCCCATTGGGTGGAGAGGAAATCCATTCCAACTCCGTTTGTTGTGCTTTAGAATCCAGCAGTAGTACTGAAAAACAAAGTTTTATTTTCAAATGTTACATGAAAAATGTAAACACATTTGCAAAAGTTATTAATGTGAATCTAATTTCTATATAAGTATCACTTTATGATCTAAGATATATTAACAGTTATTTATGTAAATGAATGATGAAATGAATACCCACCTGATACAAGTATATTCCCCTTTCTTAAAGAGAAAAGATATCAAAATACTATACTATATTTGGTATTTTTTAATTAAAATATTAAAATAAGTTTAAAAACTTAAAAATATGACAGGGTAAAAATTGCATGTGATATATTGATTCTATAGTAACTATATATTTTAAAAAACTTTATAAGCCATTGAGCACTCCAAATTTTGTCAGATATAACAACATGAACATAATAAAATGTAATTCCATATTTATCTTCAGCTAGTCATTAATTTGTAATATTGTGCCAAAAGTATTTCCTAGTGCCTTTTGAGAATTGGAGTTTATTTTTTAAAAACTTTTCCACAGGGTATCTTCACTTAAGCCAAAATGAATACAATAGAAAACTGTATCAAGCAATGTCATCATGAGAAAAATAAATTGCCCATTATTTCCAAGACATATTTCTGGGTTAGTCAAACATCTGTTTTCAATATTTCTATGTTTTTTAAATTTCCAAATATTTCAAAGCATTAGCTAATTTTCAAAATGATATATTTAAACTCTGACTTGACTTTGTTCCTGACTTGACTTTTAAAAACAGTTGTATTCCACTTTTATATTATCAAAAAGTATAAACAATTCATTTACATGTATATAAATGTAACAAATGCTCTTGGCAGTATTAATATAAGATAATGTATTCAAATATTACACATTGACACATATCATACCTCCAATTCAATATATTTTATTGCTTTTTAAGACAATTACTCTCCTAAAGCATTCACTCTGCTTGAACTGATTCAGTTATGAGTTTTTATTCTTTAAAAATATTTCTGACTCTACAGCATTTTTAACAAATGTATCAACTTGTCCAGAAATAATACTGAATATATTTCCAAGCTTGTAAATATGCATAACATCAACCTCAGAAAAATGTTAAAATTTGGACTTAAAATATATGCTTATATGAGCTTTTAAATAATCACTAGAGGGAAAAAAGTATATTTAAAAGGTAATGAAAATTTGTTACGTTAAGAAAACAAAGGAACACACTGATTATGTGTTCAACTCCTTCGCTCTAGTCAAGGTTATTCCCTGCAACTGAAAACACATAGATAAAGAAACACTTTTTTTGCAAAAATGTTTTACACTTAAGACTCTTGGGAAGACCATGAAAGCACAAATCTCGGTCACAAATACTTGACTCTCTTTCGGGCGGGGGGGGTGGAATGCACACTTTCAAAATACCAAGTTGTATTTCGCACTGGGAACATCAATAAATCGTTGGACTAGTGAATTTATATAACGTTTAAAGTTTATTTTGGTTTTGTCCTCAACAATAGAGTTAGCACAACGAAACAACATGGGTTCCAGGTTCCTTTTGAGATGATTTATTATTACTATTATTTTTGTCTTCTGCACTGACAGGACACAAGTGGATTTTGAACCCAGGTGACCTTCGAGTCATTTTGGAGAGTGAAACAAGCAATGTGATGATTGTTTACTGCCATTCCGTTACCCCTCAGCACTGTCTGGGGTGGGAACCAAGGGACCGCGGAGGGGTGATGATGGCAAACAAGTTAAGAAAGAAACAAACTAACAAATAAAAACAAAACAGAAACCAGCCCTGAGCGTTTAATCAGAAGCAGCTCTAAAGTGACCAGCGTGTCTCCTCGTCATCCGCTCTCTGGGTAAACCCGCAAGTGCGCGCTTTTGCCTTCCCGCTCAGAGCGCGGAGCGCCATCCTCCCTTCACGCCCACGGAGGCGTACCCCGGGGCCGACCAGGACCTGGGGCGCACAGGCCCGGGCTCCGGGACTCCGTTCCCTGCTGCGCGGGGGTAAAGGCAAGGGCAAGATGCAGGGCGCGCCCGGGCCAAGCCAGCCAAGGGCCGCGCGGGTAGCGGGGGCGGCGGGGGCCGGGGCCGGGGCGGGGCCCTCCGCGGGGCGGGGCAGGGGCTGCCAGACGGGCGCGCCCGCCGCGCTGAACATCCATTACGCCTCCGCCAGACCTGGACCTCCAGGGAGCCACTGGCGCCCTTGCTCCAGAAGGAGCCGGGAGGAGGAAAGAGGCTTTCGGGAAGCGTCTCCTTTGAGGGAGAGGCGGCGGCGGCATTTACGAAGAGGAAAAACAGCAGCTGCACTTCGCCTCCAAGCGTCAGATTCTGACTTATACATTCCCTCCCAGTAGCGGGAACGGACCTCCCGAGAGAACACGTATAAGGAAAGTGGAGGAAGGAGGTCCCTCAGCTTCCTCCATCCACCCTCGGCCAACCTGGGAGGCCTGGCACCTGCTCGAGGCGCTTCCCAGCGCTCGCCCCTGGGTGCCGCGGCGCCCCCCGTGGCTTGCTCGCTCCCAGAACCGCAGCTCTTGATCGACGCTGCGCGCTGGGAGCGTCGCCACTGAGAAGCGGGGCGCATTCGCCCTCCCGCCCACCTTTTAAACATCTCACTTCTGCATTTAAAGAATTCAGCCTCCTAGAATCAGAATCCACTTCACGTATCTTGCACCCAGAAGAGAAAAGCAAGCGAGCGAGACATTCTGGCTGCAGGAACCTCTCCCCCTAGTGATGCAGTTATTTATAGCTCAAACTCCTGCCGGGTCTCCGTGAGCTTGCGCGCCCGGCTTCGCCGCAGCGGTGCAAACTTTTCCTCAGGTCCCGCTATTCCGGAGCAATCAGTACAAGGTTCCAGAATTGAATGTTCCTAATCGCTAGTGTCATGCGAGTAGAAACGTGCATTCTGGTGTGTATGGGTGTGTGTTTTTGGCAGACGTCGGTTGGGGGCTAACGCGTAACCGACAGCTCGGAGTCATGGTTTTCTCTGAAAATTTCTCTGAATGGGTTCAGCGTCAACACTGGTTGCAGATGTGGAAACTGGGGTCAGAAGGTCAGGCTGGCTCAAGAAGTAGGACGTGGCGCTGGGTTGGGCGGTGTGGTGTGAGTGAAAGACGAGGGGTGCACGAAGAGAATGGAAAAAAGCAGCACTAAATCACTAAGTTTTCAGGGCTACGTGAAGCGAGAACCAGTATCGAACACAACCCCTCCCCCCCGCCCCACATCACCATCATGACCTAAATCTGATAACAGATTCCTCCATTCTCCATACTTCAGGAACAATTAATTATTAGTATCTTGCTTTTAAATAACGGGAAATCAACGTTAGATTTACAGTCTGGAAGACGGGGGTGGGGGGGTGGAGATTGTTACATTGCTCAAGAAGCAAGACATTTCCATTGAGAAGATTTATTTTTCCCCAGCTCCAACTACAGGCACCGAAAGGTATTTTACCTTGTCAGTGGTTCAAAGGAGAAGAAATAATAATAATAATAATAATAATAATAATAATAATAATAATAACAACCATATACAGGCGTATCTGGCCGCCCAAATGAAACCTCTCTTCACCCAGAACTAGCCCTCAGGATCCAGATCCTTCGCAAGGTCTGACCACTCGGACTCAACTGCCGGGCAGATGTTTGGGGACTTGTAGTCGCCCAAGCGGCACCTCGTTATCAGTTCCACAGCCCCAGCCCGCCCCCTGCCTCCCCGGCGGGCCGAGCCGGATGGACTCGGGCTGTCCGCGCGGCCGCCGGGACCCACGCGCGGCGCGCGCTGAACGCAGACGTCCCCGCCGCGGGGCGCGCACCGCTCCCTCGCTTCACCTCCGCGGCGTTATTGTTCCGCGCCGGCGGCTGAGCGCCAACCGCAGGCCCGCGCCTTCTCCACCGACGCAGTGAGCACTTCATTAGTAACCCGAGCGTTCGGAGCTCACGCAAGTCACGGGCCCTGTGGGAAGGCTCGGGACACCAGCCGCTCGCCGACGGGCTGGCCAAGACACTAGAAGCTGCACTCCCCAGTCTCCGACTAACTCCGGCCGCAGCTTACCCCACCAGAGGCGAACACCGAGAGGAGGAAGAGGAGAGGGCTAGAGGAAGAGATCTGGCCCGCCTACGATCCTAGAGAACGAGCTCGCTGGTCATCGCTCTCCCCCCCCCAAACACACACCACCCCACTCCGCCCCGCCGCTCTCCGTTGCTGCTCACGCCCTCCGGACTGCCCGCGCCAGAAATCCCGCTCCCGTCGGGCGGACGGCCCCGGGCACCGGGCTGAAGGCGGTTCGGAGTAGCCCAGCTTGCCGCCCGCCTGCCGGGAGCAGCGGGACCGGTGAGGGGGCGGGGAGCCGGCGGGGGAGGGTCGCCCCGCGCCGGAGGCGCGGCCGGCAGCCCCGCGGACTAGCCGGCTCATGCAGGTAGACCGCTAAATAAATAAGTCAGAACAAACTTTGCGTTCTCATCACCTTACCTTCCTTTGCAGCCTGCGCCTCCCCGGTATGTGCAAAGCGGAGCAGCCAGATGTAGCATAAAATAATCCATGAAGGGTGCCGAGTTTGAAAAACCATGGTGCATGAGCAGGTTTTATTTTAGGTTTCAGTTGAGTCGTAGCTTTTTAAATGATGTTTGCTCCGAAGTGGGTTCTTTTTTATTGCGCTTTTCGCATCGATTCCCCTGCTCGACCTCCGGCCGGCTGCTCCACGTTTAGCTTTTTTATTTTTTCCCCCTCCTGTTCGTTCGCACCGTGTTTGCTGCCTGCAAGTCTCCGACTGCAGACCGGCCGCTTGCTCCACACTCCAATAATATCAATTAGGGGGAGGGGGCGGGGCTCCGAGCAGAGAGCCTCCGCCACTCGGGCTGACTGGCAGGCGCAGCCGGCCTGCCGGGCGGCGATTCCCAGGGCCGAGGGGCGGGTCCCGGTGAAAAGGCCGCCCCGGCCTCGGGGGCGGGCTTCGGGGCGCGGGCCAATAGGCTGCGAGCGGAGTCAGGTTGCGGGTCCAGGATTCCCTCCAGGGTCTGAGCTCCCAGCTTTCGCTAGATGCTCGGAAAGGGAGGACACGGATGGCAGCCGAGGTGCGTGCTGCTGTGGGCACTCGGCTTTTAGCAACCGCAGCTTTCGTGGAGCAGAATCAATCCGAGAATAACGCTCCCAACATAGAGTATTATATATATAGCGGTACTCCTCGTGGCCTTTTAGAAACCAGAGGCAATGCAAGCCATCTCTCAGCTATCAAGCACGGAGCCAGGGAAGTGAAATAAGCTGTGTCTTTAAGTAAAGTGCCTTTTACTTTTTTGTTACTCAAAACCTCCGCGGGTCGGGTAACTGTTCTTTTCATTTCTTGAAAGGTTTCTACTTTTCTTTTTTTCTGTTAATCAACATCAGTCAGCTCTAGGCACCACCCAGCACAGTCTCTGGAAGAATAAAAGTATCCAAATATAGTATGTTCAAACAGTGTTTCCAAGAGTTTGCAACAAGCTCTGGCAAAAGAAACAGAGAAAAGGGAGTGGAAAAAGGAAGTCTTTTGTTTTAGGTGCCCTCCTCACCCCCGCCCTATCATCTCACAATAGTTTGTTGGGTGAAGTAGGACGCGAAGAGAGAACGTTTAGAAGGTTCCGTATCACTTTTCTTACATGTTTTAATATTTTTTGAGGTTTTCCTTGGATCGCCCCAATTTGAACGTTTCCCATTTCGCTGCATAAATTACACTTAATTTTAAAGAATGTTACCACGCATTAAATTAATAAAGCAAGACCTCTTTCACAAATTGATACATTCCAATACTTACTCAATTATATAATTATTATTCAATCTTTCAAGGGAAACTGAGAATAAAAAGTGTAACCAACATCTCCAGTTGAATTCATCCAACTAAAATAGCAAGGACGCCTGCGTAGAGAAATCCGTTTACCATTAGGCAGTTTCGGACACTTTGCAATTCAAGAGGTGGGTAATGTAATAAGAGGAAGAACTTTAAAACCTTAATTGCCAAATCACCAATTTCAAAGGTCACCGCAGAGTAACTTGATCACATGTTTAAGATGAGCTCCGTGTTCTTCTCGTCCTATAATTCTCTCTTAAAAAAAAAAAAAATCTGTCATTCATGATTTGCCTTTATTTATAAGAGGCACAAAGTTTGATCTCGCCTAAAACTCCAAACTTTTCCTATCCTTTCTATATAGAAATATAAAGTAAATTGAGTTGTTTCTGGTATTTATAGCAAAGACTTCTCAGAGATGACAGATCCCCAGATTTTTACGTTTTATTTTATGGTAAATTGTCTCTTGTAGTTTTAACTTGCTTAATGCAATTACAAAGAAGAAAGAAATGAAATTTCCTTCTCTAACCTCTCTTTGCTTCTGTAGTTTATTTCTTAAATGTTACTTGTTCCTAGCCATTATGCCAATTAAATATTTTAGAAATTATATCTAAAAGCATCTTAAGTGCCCTTTAAAGGATGCATAGAAAATGTAAACTGCTTAATAGATTAACCTTGAAAAGAGACAAAAAAATGTAGAGTGCATGTGTTACAGAGAAAATCAAGTGGTATTTACACAAACAGATACTTTAGAGTAAAAATTGTAAGGTAAAACATAATTAAAAACATAAATCTCCACACATATGCTATAAAACTATTAATCTCAGAACCACAAACTCACAAATATTAAACCACTTCTAATAGTTAAAATAATTCTACAGGATTTCGGCACTTTCTCCAGGGTCTCATCCCCACTACTTACAATGACACCGAGGTAGCCTTTAAAGTTTAAAATATTCCTTTCATCTATTGAATGACTAATACTCAGTGATGTGAATACAAATAACTTTCCATTAAACCAGGAAACCAAAGAAGTAACATCCTTCACTCTGATGAGTGTAGGTGGTATAGGGAGTCCCCTTATTGTGTCCCTTCTGTCTGTCAGACATAGGGGCATGTGCAGCCTTGCTTTTATTTTTAGAGACAAGAGGCTTCACATTAAATGCACATGTGCCAGGCTGCTGACAGTTTTCCCTGCAGAATTGCATAATGATACTCATTTTTAGGTTTACCAACCTTCTTTCTTTTGTATCTAGGTATATTGGTAAAGAAGTCATAACATTTAAATCAAAGTGAATGACTTAGTCAACAAAAGAACATTTATCATGCAGCATTACACAGCATGTATTTTAGTATATATATATTGTTAATAGAAGGCATTTGGCTAACAGCAAAGCACATAAACCTATTTTCATGAAGCCCTTGAAATAAAAAATAATCAGTTCACAGAACTTTTCATATTTTAAAATAACATTCAATAGTGAATTTCATTCTATCACTTTAAAAATAGTTTATTTTAGCTTCATATCTATGATTTTTGCTATTATCTGTATAGAAAATTCTAGAAAAGTAAATGTGATGTGTGTATATGTAAAATGAGTTTTAAAAAAATCATTTTCCTGAGCTATACAAAATGGTGTATACAATCAACACATGTGAGCCAAAGAAGAAATTCCGAAAACTATTTTTTTAATTTTTATGTATTCATTGTACAATGCAGTTGATAGAGTAGCCTACATATATTTAGCTAATTTTAAAAAAATGGAAAAAATAGAGATAAACTTTAACATTTCCATTTATATCCCCTCTTTTGAAACATCCATCATACGTGTATAGTAGAAAGATGAAAAATACCTATTTTCAGATGCAAAGAAGATATACCTAATTTTTCTGCACCATGTTATTTTTATCTCATTACTAATAATCACACATAACTATACATATATGAAAACAAATGTACAAATTCAAGACACACATTCCAAATGAGGGTACAGCTGTTATCTCCTTTTAACATGCTTCAATACTAATATTCACCTCACTGTTTATCTCTGGAAGATATTCTATGACTTTAAGGAAGAAATAGTAACTTAAGAGTAAACTATAATGACCTCAGGGAATAAGTGCCATGAATTTTCAAATAAAAAGCCGTTTTCATGTGTGTGTTTGTGTGTGTGCACGTGCGTACAGTAAACAGGCCTTTAGAGGGTAAAGTACAATCTGAGACTTCAGTATGTTACAAATCCAAGGCTGCCAAACTAAATAGTTAACAGCAACAATGAAATCAAAGGGCTGTTTCTGAACCTACTACTTTTGCACTTACTGTCTAAATGCATTCACAGCTGGTAAATGTGAAAATGCAAGTTCATCACAGAAAAAGGGGTAATTTAAACTGAATTAGAAAAGGTACTGTGCAGAAGAAACTGATTATAAACAGAAAAGAAACATTATGTCTCAGTTAATAGATATTACAGAAAATGGGGTTCTCTATTTGTGATTTCAGTCAAAATGTAAACAATCTTTCCACTGTGCAGGAAAATCATTTACATATTTACATTAGCATGATTTATGTAGTGTATATAAAATATTTATTTGCAGTCCAATATAAAAAATGTACATAAACTAGGCTCATAAAACACACAGTCATAATTTCACCTGTTTTTCTAAGCTTCAGATTTAGCCAAATCTGTATAGGAAATCAGAGGTCAAGAATCAAATTGTAAGTCAAGACTATATTTTGTGCCTTTATAAAAGTTTATTCATTTTTGTAAGGTCAGATAAATTGATACTGTTATGAAAACAACAAATATAATTCTCCAACTGCAATTACTGAGTTAATTTAAGACCTCTTAACAGATAAAAAAAATTGTATCAATATTGTAAGAGTCCAGTTGAATGTTGCTAAGGTGTCACTTGGAAATATCCTATTCATTTATAATATTCAAAAGTGTTGAGTCAAATAACTTTTATTTTTTGACTAATATTAAAAGAACTGCTAAATATAGCAGAGAAAGTGGCACATTGTACTCACAATCACTTAATACATGTACAATACTCTTAAAAAGAATTTATTTTTTTTAATTTGATTTTGCCTTCAAAGGTTCTTCCTTTCCATTAGCTATATTTCATTTTGCCATAAGTCACCAGTACTGATAGGAAGAACTAGCTTAAATTATGTAAAGTACTTCTACATGCTCTCATAGTTTCTCATCTTGCAGTGTTTTAGCTCTTAAACCCTTGGATTTTAGGAGTCGAGGAGATCTGTGATGATTCAGTGACCACCAGGGGGCACCAGGATCTCTGGGTGTTCTGGCCAATCAAGTCTACACTGAATAAAGACAAGGTAATTATGAAATTAAATATATAATTATATGTATTTATATCTATATAACTTTTTATACATATAATTAATATATATTTGCCCCATTGGCACTTTTAAGTTTCTTACTCTCTTTGTACCTGTGCCAGCCAACTGAAGGCCTTCGTAAAAATTTGTGAGATGTTCTATGACCTCTTTCAGTCTATAGAGACCAAGTTAACTGAAGGGGCTCCAAAAGTACCTTAAAAGGTGAATTATATTGCAGAAAGCTCGCTCCAGTTTTTTAAAACTTAACATCTGAGGAACTCTGAGTCTCTAGATAGACCTCACATATTCTCTTTCTTATTCTCTACCCACTTAACTCCCAAAAGTCTTTTACCTAGGAAATAGGACCAGGTTGGGATTGAGTATTCTCTCAAACTTGATGGTTCTGAGTTTTAAGGATCCTGTGAAGTTCTTAGAACTCTCTAGCTTGAGGAGAATTTCAGAGACTATTTCTTACCATAGCCTTCTGCCATGGTTAATACTAAAAATGAAATTCTATCAAAATTTGCCTGGCTACTCTCTAGGAGGTCTAAGAAAAGGTCAAACAGTAGGAATTTCTATTTTTCAAAGTAATTTAGAAATAGAGTTTTTATGTTAAGAGAGAAAAATACATAAATAGTATCCCCAGCCTATAACATTGTAAAACTGGGTACTCTCTGCACTGACCAAGGATGAAATTCTGTACACTGCCGAAGGTGGTGCCTTATACTCACCCCTTGACTTGATATATAATGTTGTTCTGTGGAGAAAGTGGGCAAATTTATATGAGAAAACGATCCTCCTGGGAGGAGAGGTATCATAAGTCCCCAACGCAATCCCATTTGAGTTTCAACAATATTAGAAGCACTGAAATATTAGGATGATTCTAACTAAAAAGTAAACGATCTGGAGTTATCTCCAAGGAGGACTCATTGTGAGGGAAAGGGAATTCTAGGCTTAATGTATTTGCCAGGTGAAGACATAGGCCTAACCTTCAGGAGTCCTCTGAACCCAGCAACCCAGATGTGGTGTTTGTTCTAATTATGTAAGTATGAACTAAAAGAGCTACACCACTGTAGCTCAAATGTGGGATAACATAGCTGAGAAGGGGTCTAGAGAGTAAGGCATCACTAGCAATTCTCTGTAAAGCCAGATTTCAAAAGTTATACAGTATAGCAGTAATGAAAATAAAATGTACTGAACATACTACTCATTTGGAAAAAAATCCGATCCCTTTGGACTGAGTGCACTTCTAGGAGTTCTTAGACAGTTATGGACAGGAGAAAGCCTCAAGAAGGAGATGCTGGAGGGGCGCCTGGGTGGCTCAGTCGTTAAGCGTCTGCCTTCGGCTCAGGTCATGATCCCAGGGTCCAGGGATCGAGTCCCTGGGATCGAGTTCCTGCCGAGCAGGAAGCCCGCTTCTCCCTCTCCCACTCCCCCTGCTTGTGTTCCTGCTCTCGCTCTCTCTCTCTCTGTCAAATAAATAAATAAAATCTTTAAAAAAAAAAAAAAAAAAAGAAGGAGATGCTGGATTTCCTCTTAAGCTGGACAAGCCAACTTAAAAGGGATAAGTGACTATATTTCTTCTTAATGATGTGGATCAAACTGATTACAGATTCATAATCTAAGTAGCATAATATCTCAGAAGAGGATACTAACAGAAACCTCAGTTAAAAAATAGGATTTTGGGGGCACCTGGCTGGATCAGTTGGTGGAACATGGGATTCCTGATCTCAGGGTTGTGAGTTCAGCCCACGTTGGGCCTCCAGCTTACTTAAAACAAAATAGGATTTTCAAGTATTTATTAAAAATTTAGAAAGGCACAAAGGAACATATGAAGGTGAATAAAGCTTAGCCCAATACTCAAGAGACCAAATATCATCAGCAGGATTCCTTTGTGACTCATATTTCCTTTTAGAATCAAGGAGATTGTATGTTTAGAGAAATAGGAAACTAGCCAGTTTTTCTCAGTGTTGGTTTCAGCAATGTCAACAGTGATGATGTCTTCATAATCACATTATTGACCATAAACTACAAGATGATTCAATGTACAATATGATTTTATCGTCTGACTTATCCAAGGTTGTTTCATTTTCCCCTCTCTGCACTCAGATCAGATAGAAAATTTTCATGAAAATGTACACACCATCTCAGATTCTATGAGGTTATTATTATCATTGTTTGGTTTTACAGATGCATTGCTTAGCGAAAGCTGTAGAGTTAACCTGGCACATTCTCCAGTTGATTTTAGACTGATGAAATGCCTGAGGTCAATCTCAGTTTAATTAAGTATTTTAATATCTGATAGTCAGTCTCTTGTCAGTCTTTTAACAGGCAAGCTCCGGTGGCAAAGTCTGTAAAACTAAAGATGTGAAAAACATGGGAGAAGGTTGCCTCATTTAAGGATAGATGAGAACCATAAAAGACAAAACCTCCTTTATCTACCTCACAAGTACAGGAACAGAATAAATTAGCCTGCATTCCAATAAAGAGGACAGGACCCCTTATGAGAGTACTTTCAGATCTCAATTTGGATTTAATGTTTCTATACTATCACATCTCTGTCTTTTATTTTAACAATTTATATTTACATATATTTTTGAATTAAACTTTTGAGGAAATAATTACCTTCTAAATTTGAATAAAGATATACTGTAATAACATGCATGTCCCCAGGTACTTTTAGGAAACTGTCAAGTAGATTATCACATTTTGGATAAAAAGTAGTTGTATCCATTTTACAGAATAACAGCTATGACTCAGTTGGCTATACTTGTTCCCAAGGCTGTACAACAGGATAGTAAAGATACTGAATGAAAAAGGAAAAAAAAATGTAGTTACAAGCTTAGGATTGATGTTAGAGTTCTATGTATTCAAATACCTCAAAATACAATGAATATTTCAAAAAATCTACTCTATATTCACCCATTTAAATGCATTTTATTTTATTTTATTTCATTTTATTTTATTTTAATATTTTATTTTATTATTTTATTTTATCTTATTTATTATTGGGGAGGGGTAGAGGGAGAGGAAGAGAGAGAATCTTAAGCAGGCTCCACACCCAGTGCAGAGCCCAATGCAGGGCTGGATCTCACAACCCTGAGATCATGACCTGGGTAGAAATCAAGAGTTGGATGCTGGGGTGCCTGGGTGGCTCAGTCGTTAAGCGTCTGCCTTCGGCTCAGTTCATGATCCCAGGGTCCTGGGATCGAGCCCCGCATCAGGCTCCCTGCTCCACGGGAAGCCTGCTTCTCCCTCTCCCACTCCCCCTGCTTGTGTTCCCTCTCTCGCTGTCTCTCTGTCAAATAAATAAATAAAATCTTTAAA
The DNA here is from genome assembly GCF_004348235.1 of Phoca vitulina. Lineage (NCBI taxonomy): Eukaryota > Metazoa > Chordata > Mammalia > Carnivora > Phocidae > Phoca > Phoca vitulina. The sequence goes on along the minus strand of NW_022589712.1, from coordinate 65,337,899 downwards.
AAAAAAAAAGAGTTGGATGCTTAACCGACTGAACCACCCAGGCACCCCACCCATTTAAATGTCTTTAATAAAGTTTAAGACTTAAAAAAATAGATCCATTTTTGACCAGATAATGAAAGTATAAATTTTATATAAATTTTACTGTTAGAGATATGTATATAAAGATCTTTAAAGTTATATATGAAATCTGAATATGATGATATATATTTTTGTACAGTTGTGACAATATATAATTTTGATTTTCTCATATTTTATAGTTTAGCATGAAATATATTCTCTAGTAATATCTGTTATTCAAAATTAAAATGTTTCCAAAGCTTATTTTTATAAGGAATGTATCCCATGGTTAAAGGTAAATGCTTATCCTATCACATTTACTTATTTAAAGATAACTGATTGGAATACTGAACACAGATCCAGAAATATTCACCTATTCAGATACACATAATGTATCATTTCTAAGATCTACTTGGCTCACAGACTTCCTATATTTCTCTATACTTCTATATAGGTAGAAGCCACTAGGCTTTCACCTTGGTCTCTATCCAAACTAAGCCTAGCCTTAGGAAGGCAGAATTCAAGGAGAATGAGTTATATACTCAGAGAACCAGTGTTTCATTATTGAGTCAAGGCCTATATCTGGTTTTCTAAATCTGGTATTCAAATCCCTGTCTTGGCCCATTAAATGTAAATCCTTTGAGTAAACTTCCACTATCCATCCTTCCAATATGATTCCTGTTCTAGAACCTAGCCCTATGCCTTAGGCCTCTTAGGCTTTTCTTCTTAATGATCATAATGTGAACTATCTGCTACCTGCCTTTCTACTCACCACACTTCAGTGCCTTTTTTTTTTTTTTTTTTTTGCCTGCCACCTGCTATAGTTTTCTGAATCTGTCTGATCTCAACTATTTATATGGAGTACCATTTTTCCCATCAAATATTTATTCATTGTCCAATAAATACCACCTGCCCTTCTAGACCCCTTCATCACCTACAGATCTAGGTATTTTCTTTAGCAAGCCTAGGTGTACCTTATTCTAGCTCTGACTCCTTCTACTATTATTTTCTTCTACATTTAGCTTGCAATGTCTTTGCCACATTATGAGATACCATAGAATGTCCTATCCCTCAGATTATGAAACATTATACTGTAACGACTATACTTAGTAGACTAAAGCCTGGTTTTAGGGTTACCTCTTCCTTTTGCCATCTCCCCCTTTTGTCCTTTCTTATTCCCTTTGTTCCTTCTCTCTTTTATTTGTTCCTTCCCTTCATTCATCACACTTTACAAAGCACATTCTATTATTTAGCCTTTGGCTAGGTAGGTATGCAAAAATGAATAGGAAATGGTCTCCCTTATGGTACATGACAGAAATATACACAATTAACAGACAGTGCCTTTTAAATGACAGAGGTGATCTGTTAGATGTATGCAGAGCAGTAAATCAGACTGGCAGAGCATTCTAGAAGGGACTGGCATTTTAGATTGATTTGGGGTTACACAGAAGACCTGGTCGGATAAAGATGATAGGGGAAAGGAAATTTCACACAACAGAGATAATATGTAAAGAGCAGGGAGTGTATAAATTATAGTTTTCTGAGGAAACAGAAACTACCCTAGACATTTTAAGCTGAAGAAATTTGATTTAAATGATATTGAAAGTAGATCTTATGATGCCTAAAAACAGTCTTGTGTGTGACTTAGGAAGCACATCCTCCCTGAATTGACACTTTGACTGCAGCCAGTGAGAGACCCCGAGCCAGAGGATTCAAATACGTGGCACTGGATTCCTGACCCCTAGGACCTGGGGTAATAAATATTGGTTGTGGTAAGCGGATGACCTTTGGGCTAACTTATTATGCAATTATCTAAAACTAATACAAGAACTTTCACAAACTGTTGTGGGTGCCTAATTTCCAAATTAAATCTCTTCAACTTAAAATGCCTAAGGTAATTTCTCTTTCCTCAATACATCTATCAGATCACCTAGGTATGAGGGTTCAGTTGCTCCATATACTAACCAACACTTAATATTTTCCATATTTTTATTTTAGCCATTCTGTGTGGTGATATCATACTGTGGTTTTAATATTCATTTATCTGATGACTATTGAAGTTGAGTACACCTTTATATGTTTACTGGCCATCAGAATATCATAATTCGTGAAGGGTCTGTTAAAAACTGTCCTTTTATTCTGAGTTGTCTTTTTGTTAGAAATTGTAGGATTTTTTCATATATATAGATAGGCATCCTTTGTCAGATATATATGTCTTACCACACTTTGTGGTTTGCCTTCCATTCTGTTCATCACATCTTTTGATAAAAAGTTCTTCATTTTACTTTTTATTTTTATTATGTTCAGTTAGCCAACATATAGTACATCATTAGGTTTTGATGTAGTGTTCAGTGATTCATTAGTTGTGTACAACACCCAGTGCTCATCACAATATGTGCCCTCCTCAGTACCCATCACCCGGTTACCCCATCCTCCCATCCCTCTCCCTTCTGTAACCCTCAGTTTGTTTCCCAGAGTCCAGAGTCTCTCATGGTTTGTCTCCCTCCCTGATTTCTTCCCATTCAATTTTCCCTCCCTTTCCCTGTGGTCCTCCATGCTATTCCTTATGTTCCACATATGAGTGAAACCATATAACTGTCTTTCTCTGCTTGACTTATTTCACTTAGCATAATCCCCTCCAGTTCCATCTATGTCGATGTAAATGGTAGGTATTCATCCTTTCTGATGGGTGAGTAATATTCCATTGTATATATGAACAATTGCACTATTAGCTATTTATCCCAAAGGTACAGATGTAGTGAAAAGAAAGGGCACCTGCACCCCAGTGTTCATAGCAGCAATGTCCACAATAGTCAAACTGTGGAAGGAACTGAGATGTCCTTCAACAGATGAATGGATAAAAAAGATGTGGTTCATATATACAATGGAATATTACTCAGCCATCAGAAAGGATGAGTACTTTTTTTTTAAGTTAGCTCTATACCCAGTGTGGGGCTTGAACTCACAACCCCGAAATCAAGAGTCACATACCCTACCAACTGAGCCAAGTAGGCAACCCCCAAAATTCTTCATTTTAATATGGTCCAATTAATCATTATTTTCTTCTGTGATTAGTAATTTTAGCATTTTGTTCAAGAATCTTTGCCTAATCCAAGGTCACAAAGATATTTCTTTCTGTTTTCCTCTAAAATAAGTATTGTTTTATCTTTTACATTTGGATCTTCAATCCACCTAGAATTGATTTTATTTATGGTGGGAGGTAGGGATAAAGATGAATTTTTTTTTTTTTTTCCTGTAGACTATCCAATGAACCCAGCAACATTTTGGGAAGATCCATTCTTCTGCCTTGCACTGCAATAAAGCTTTGGTCATAAATCCAGTATATGACTATATGTGTAGAAGATCCTGCTAAGTTTTTAAGGAAATTACTTTAGACAAGCCCACAAATGTTTCATCTGCCCAAACTCGTCTTCCCATTTCACTGGATAGGAAGTAGTAAGCAGTGTCATGAATGATAATATGAATCATGGCAAGGATAGAAAAGCTTTTAAAGTCATGTCCATCAGCTTTTTCCAAGAGAAAGAGAAAAAGATCCAGGAGATATGCATTCCTGCTGCTTCCTGTTCTTCCCCTTCCTGCATTATCCAACCTGGGACAGAGCACAGGCTGAAAGTGATTGTAAATGAAGTGATTAAAGTAACTTGGACATTTAGGTATAAAATACAGCATTTAAGTTTAAAATACATTACCTGTCCCCTATAATTTTGTATTATTCTGTTAACTGGGCTCTGTGCTTCTGGCATTGCTCATACCCTCAGTCTGTTCACTGAGGCAACACCTGCCAGGGGGATTCTTTTATTTTATTTATTTGTTTGTTGTTTATTTCTTATTGCTGGTTCACCTCTCTTTAATGAAATCAAAGGCTCCTGTGTATGTTTTGGGGGGTAGAGTTAGCATAGTCCCCCAAACCCTGCCACTCTTTTCAGGACTTCACTCCTTTCATGCAGATTCTACGAGGGCAGGGAGAGACCAAGGAGTTGGGACCAGGGCTGTTTTTGGTGGGCAAGTAATTGACCCACCATCCCAAAACTGTTTGTGGATTGATTGATTGATTGATTGATTGCTTGATTGATTTTAAAGATTTTATTTTATTTATTTATTTAGAGAGAGAGAGCATGAGTGGGGGAGGGAAAGAGGGAGAGAGAGAATCTGAAGGAGACTCCACATGGAATATGCCCGTCGGGCTCGATCCCACGACCCTGAGATTATGACCTCAGCTGAAATCCAAGAGTGGGAGCCTTAACCACTGAACCACCCAGGTGCCCTGAGGGATCCTTTTAAAAACATGTATCAGAACATACCACTCTTCCACTGGAAACTCTCCAATGGCTCCCATATCACTTAGTGGTAAAAATCAAGTTCATTAATGGCCTAAACAGTCCCACCAAACTAGGACCCATCTGATTCCCCTGTCTTGCCCTTTCGCCCCTTCTCACTTTTTCCATGACACTGACTTCTTGCTTTTCTAATAGACCAGGCAAGCGTCAACATCCCGGCATTCAAATTCCCTATGTCTTCTGCCTGGAATGTGTGTAATTCCTCTAGACATTTACATAAATCATTCCTTCACCTCCTACAGTTTTACTCAATTATCTCTTCTCACAAAGGTTTCCCTTGGGCTTCTCTATCCCCTTTGTTCCTTTCCCCAGATTTTATCATGTCTCGATATATCATAGCTTTACTTACCTTGTACATTGTCCTCTCCAAACTAGAATGAGGATCATAAGGACAGGGGATTTTTAAATTCTATTTCCCTGGTGCCTAGAACAGTGCCTACACACATATGTCAGGTACTTAATTGTTAAATAAATGAATGGTTTTCAGTTAGTTTGACTATGTGTTTTATAATTAGTTATATAAAGCTATTTCTAGAGAAATGTTTTATGAGGACATTTCTTGCAGTTTAGATTACTTGGAGGCAAGATTTTTGGCAATGCCACTGGTAATAACAATTCAAATCTTTGAAGAGCATTAGAGTAGCTAATATATAAAATTCAAGAGAGAGAACAACATATCAGAGGATATATATTCATTTTTAAAGAGAGCTATAACTATTAAAATATAGCAAATAATTATTAGGGAAATAAGGCAGAATTAAGCAAAAATAAGCTCTCTTTATACATGCTTAGTATATAAAAAAAATCATCTCTGAGAGTTCAGCAAGATCTAGTGGAGAGCCCACCCTAGCTCCAGTTTACCTACTTAGAAATGAAATGTGATAACAAAGGACATGAAAAAGTATTATTCTCTGAAACACAAGTTTCTTAAAAGTAAGTAATATAAAAGCTGTAGAGCAATACTTTATATGATAACTAGAAATACCTTGAAGATATATGCAAATTGTGTGTAAATGTTTATTTTCTTGGGGGGGTGGAGTTAGTTTCCCAAATCTAATTGTCGAAGGAATCCAAGCTGAAAAAAAAAAAAAAAAAAAAAATTAGAAGCCAAATTTAGATCAATGATATTCATACCTGGCAACACATTAAAATCACCTAGGAAGCTTTTTTAAAATTATCAACACCAGGGCTCCATTATAAGCAATTTGATCTAATCTACATAGTAGGGTATAGGCACTAGTATTTTTTTAAGTTCCTTGGGTGATTCTATTGTATATTCAGAGCTAAAAAATATGGTTTTAGAGCAGTGCTGTTGAATAGACATATAATGTAAGCCATATGTAATTTAAAATTTTGTAGTAGCCACGTTAAAAGTATCAAAAAGAAATAGGTTAGTGAAGATGTTGCTCAAAGGGTAATAAACTTCCAGTTATAAGATGAATATGTTCTGGGGATCTAATGTATAGTATAATGACTATAGTTAACAATACTGTATTGTGTACCTGGAAGTTGTTAAGAGAGTAGATCTTAAGTGATCTCAACACAAAGCAAAAAAAAAAAAAAAAAAAAAGAAATTTTGTGAAGTGATGGCTATGTTAACTAAACTTATTATGGTATTCATTTTGCAGTATGTGTATCAAATCATCTTGTTGTATCCCTTAAACTTATACAATGTTATATGTCAGTTATACCTCAATAGAGCTGGGAAGAATTTTAAATAAACAGTGAAATTCATTTTATTAATACCTTTTATTTCACCTAATATATCAAAAATACTATCATTTCAACATGTGTCACTAGCCACATTTCAAGTGCTCGATAGCTACATGTAGCTAGTGGCTATCCTATTGGACAGTGTAAGTCAGAATGACCTAGAAGTTTTATTAAAATAGCTTGCTCAGTTTCTGAACCAGTAGGTCTAGGCTGGGACCTGAGAATTTGCGTGACTAACAAATTTTCAAGTAATGTTTTGCTTCTGATTTTGGGTTCACACCATGAAAGCCACTGCTTTGAAACAGTGGTTTTTAATGTTGACTGTTATTGGAATCCCTTAGGACATTTTTTAACATAACCTGTATTCCACACCTAGAGATTCTGACTTAATTGATCTGAGATGAGGCCTGGGCTTGGGTTTTAAAAAGATTCTTAGGTGATTTTTTTAAACTTTCTATTTTCAAATAACTATAGCTTCACAGACGTTACAGAAAGTATAGAGAGAGGGACTGTATACCATTCATCCAGTTTCCTTCAATATTAACACTTTGCACAACAACTGTACGATATTAAAACCATGAAGTTGACACTGGTACAATACCTGGAGCATCTTCAGGCGTCACCCGTTGTACACACACTCATTTATGTGCGTGTGTGTGTGTGTGTGTAGTTTTATGCAATTTTATCCCATGTGTAGATTCCTGTAACCACCACTATAATCCACATACAGTTCTGTATGCTTCCCGTTTATAGTCAACAGTCACCCCCTCTCCCCAGTATTTCTAACCACAGCAACCACTAATATCTTCTCCATCTCTATCATATTGTTATTTCTTTTTTTTAAGATTTTATTTATTTATTTGACAGAGAGAGAGAGAGAGCAAGCGCAAGCAAGGGGTGTGACAGAGGTAGAGGGAGAAGCAGGCTTCCCACCAGCAGGGAGCCTGACATGGGGCTCGATTCCAGGACCCTGGGATCATGACCTGAGCTGAAGGCAGACACTTAACTGACTGAGCCACCCAGGCGCCCCATCATTTTGTTATTTCAGTAATGTTGTACAAATGGAACCATACCGTCTGGGACCTTCTGAGATTGGCTCTTTTCACTCAGCATGGTATGTGTGAGGTTCATCCAAGTTGTTGAATGTGTCAATGGTTCATTCTCTTTTTGATGAGTAGCATTCAATTTTATGAATGTACCACAATTTATTTACCCATTCATCTACTGGAGGTCATTTGGATTGTTTCCAGATTTTGACCGCTACAATTAAAGCTATGAATGTTAATGTACAGGTTTTTGTATGACCATAAGTTTCCATTTCTCTAGAATAAATACCCAAAGGTATAACTACTGAATGGTACTTATGGTAAGCACAAGTTTCATAAGGAACTGAAACTGCTATAACCTTTTTCAGAGTAGCTCTACCATTTTACATTCTGATTAGCATATATGAGTGATCAGTTTTTCTATATCACTGCCAGCATTTGGTGTTATCACCTTTAAAAAAAAAATTAGTTACTCATTGAGATATGTATTGATAGCTCACTGTGGTTTTAATTTGCATTTTACTAATGGCTAATGATACTGAACATTCTCCCATGTGCTCTTTTGCCGACTATATATCCTCTTTGGTGAAATGACTCTATATCTTTTGCCTATTTTACAGTTATATTGTTTGGGCTTTTTTTATACTGTTGAGTTTTGAGATATTTTTATATATTCTAGATGCTGAACTTTTTATGGATATGTGCTTTACATATATTATCTCTCAGTCTGTAGCTTGTTTTCTCATCCTCTTTACGTAAGGTCTTTAACAGGGAAGAAGGTTTTAAATTTGGTGAGGTCCAATCTATTGATTTTTTTTCTTTTATGGATTGTATATTTGTTGTCAAGTCTAAAATCTCTTTCCTTGCCCTAGAGACTTAAGACTTTCTCTTATTTTTTTTTTTTTAACTAAAAGTTTGATAATTTTACATATTATGTTTAAAACTGGGATCCTTTGGACTTAATACTCTATTATTAGGTATAAGGTTTAGGTAAAGGTTCATTTTGGGGGCCTATGCTCCAATTGCTCCAACACCATTTGTTAATAACACTTCCCCAGCAAAGTCTGAAAACCATTATAAACTGGCAGATTAATACCCTTACATCTACCACCCCTGTTCTGGTGCATTCTATAAGTTATTTAGAAGTATGTTTCAAGTGTCTCAGGTTCCAAATTTACTAATACATCTGGAGTTTGTCTAATTCAAGTATTCTAAGTTGAGGTTCAGTTTTATATAAATACATTTCTTCACTTTCTTCTCCACTTCCCCTCTTTCCCTCCTATATGCTTCTCTTCCTTTTTATTCCTCTGCCATTTTTCCTCTTCTTTCTCCTTCTCATAGAAAAATTAGGTTGCAGATACTGGGGATGTAGCAATGAACAAATCATACTAGTCTTCATGGAACTTACTCTGCATGAAGGAGACAATGTGAACAATTAAAAATAATGCAAGTTCAGAGTAATAAGTATTTAGACACTAGTAAATGTCAGTAATAAAGTTTATTAGAAGACTGCTGTAAATCAAGATGTAAGCAAAATCCTTTTGCAAGAATTGATATTTAAGCTGAATCTTGAATTAATGAGATGGAAGGAGGCAGTTGGGCTAAAATCTGGGGAAAGGGTTTTTCAGGTTGAAGGAACAGTTGGAACAAAGAACTTAAATTTTCATTGAAAGCAGTCCTTTTTGAGGAAGACACAGAAGGTCAGTGTGGCTCAAGTTGAAGAGGATAGTTTGATTTTACTTTGGAGTTGGTTGGCAGAGGCCAGCTCATATGTTTTCTTCTAGGCAGAGGTAGAAGCTCTTATTTTATTGTCATTCCATGGGTCAGTGTTGGTCGGTTCTAAAAAGGGAAGTAATGTGATCCACATTTTAAAATGATCACCTTGAGTAATATGTGGGAAAAGTTGTATGTGGGAAAACCAAAACAAAACAGGCAAACTAGCTAGAGGACTCTTGGAGAATTCTCAGTGAGAGATGATGGTGTTGTGGACCAGGGTAAGAGTGGAGATGGAGAGAAGTGCTTGGATTCCAACTACATTATGAATTTGTACATGTAGTAGATGTATGGAGTGAGCATAAGGGAGGAATCAAAGATAAATTCAATGATATGAGAGATTGTCTGAATAATGTTGTAATATACCAAGATGGGTAAAACTAGCAGAAAATGAATTTGTGATGTGGTAAGTATCCCATGTCTATTTTGTACTTGGTTAATTCTGAGATGTTTACAATATATCCAAGTTGAGATGCTAAGTAGTCAAATGGGCATACGAATCTGGAGATCAAGGGAAAGGTCAGATACAAACACATGCATTTGTCATATAGTAATTAAAGCCTTAGATCTTGATGAAATCACATAGAGTGAGAATGTAGATAGAGAAGAGGACATACAAGGATCCCAACATATAGGGGTTGTCAAGGAGTAGAAGAGAAAGTGAGGACTATTGCAGGATCATTGAGTACAATGGTCAAGAAGGAATTCTTGAGATGTTTTACAGTGCAACTTAGTAAGTTTATTTAAGTAGCACACGGACATGACCCCTGGGCAGAAAGAGCTGCACCTTTGCTTTACAAAGCTGGTGGTTATATGTGCTTACTGCTCAAAGGGGAGGGGACATGCAGAAAACATATATGTTTTCTTTGAATATCTATTCGTAAAACTACGAGATTTCTCTGATGCTTATTATTTAGTTTGATATTAACTATTGGTGAGATTTACAGGCAGTCATGAGACCCTTTAAGAATGTAGCAATCAACACTCATTTGATCCTTATTGAAACTATGCAGGCTATAGGTCAGCCTCCTGGGCGAAAGGTGAACCCTTTTCTGCTTCTATCCCTCATCAAGGAAGGCAAAGGAAAGCACTTAAACTAGAACACAGTATGGAAATGTTGTCCAAGGAGTGGCTGGCTCTGCCACATACTGACAAGAGGTCAAGCATAATGAGGATTTGAATAAGACAGAGAAGTGGTCATGGACTGTAAGCACATGTACTTTATGGTGATGGAAATATGATGGCAGAATTCTCTGTTTCTCTGGTCCTACGGTCTGAAGAAAGGATAGAAGCAAAATCTGAGAAGTTAACTTCATGACGAGTATTGCAATATTGTGGCACATACAGGGTTGAAAAGTGATGGCAAAATAACTTAAACTAGCTGAAAACTTATTGATTTATATAAGGAATTGAAGAGTTCAGGCTGGTTTTAGGACTAACTGAAGCCAGGGAATCCATAATTTCCCAGGCTCTCTTTCTGTCTGTGTCTTTAATTCCCCACTACCCTCCAACCACCCCCCCGCCCCGCCTGAGGCTTTTTCATTTTTTTGTTTTTCTAAATTGAAATACAGTGTTTCTGAAAAGCAGGTAGTCATGTTGTTCTAGTAAGTTCCAGAACTGCCTCTGAAAAGCAATGATTTTTTTTTTAATATGAAGCAATTATGGGAACATATTCAAGGCCATAATGTGGGGCATGTTTAAGGAAAGTGATATAAACTAGCTTTAATCTTTAATGCTCAAACTATCCTCATAATAGACTATATTATGTATAGCATGTACTTGATCACTATTTTTAATATGTAGAACAAACTAAAAAACAAAAGAGGTCAAAAGATAACCTACTAAAAGAAAAAGTAGATTAAAAAGGGAAAACCTATTGTTGCTTTAACTTGCATTAAGCCCAACTCCTAGGTCCTACTTCAGTCGTTCCTGAGATGTAAAATGATCAAATGCCACTGACACACTCCCTTTGCATCTGCTATAACAAGGCAGAAGCTCCTTGCAAGGAAAACATCTTAAAAGGAAGAATATGAGACAAATTCCCAATAGAGTTCCCTGTCAGAGCTTGATGGAATGAGATCCTTTTAGCTTATTACAGAGACTTATGCCCTGATAGAAGTCTCATGCATGTGTATACACACATACATATATGTGTATATATACATATATTGCCCAGTCTCTGACTCCATCCCAACACAACTGCATATATATATACATATATATATATATATATATATATATGTATATATATATGCAGTTGATCAGAGAAACACACTCCACATGCCTGTAATAGGTTAAATTTTTCTTTAAACCCAAAGAGCTACCCATAAACAAATTCTGTCTGCACGTTGCAGATTCCACAGTTTATTAGTCATTTTTAATAACCTTGTCTGAACTCAGTTGGGCAGGTGAATATAGTTGCAAAATGCTATCCATATATCATTATCTTTCAAAGACAAAAATACTTTTACTTGGGAGAAAAGGAATTATTAAAGCAACTCATGATCTACCAGGTGTGCTATATATGGACAGACTGGGGAAACACGTATGTTTTCAGTGTAAATTTCTTGGTACTATGTGTGATGGTTTTCTCAATTCAAAGGTTTCCATATAACAGCTATCTTTTTGTCTCTTCTTCAGGTAGAAGTTCTAGCATCACATAACCTCAAATAGTGCTCATTAAATTTTCTGAGCACCTGCTCTATTCCCTGTGTTTCCATCATACAAAAGTTGATAATGAATTCTCTATTCCATCTCACCATTTGCTTTCATCCATTTTTCTCAAAGGTTTTCAATAACTATAGCTTCAATAACTCAGGCCTGACTAAGTTCTAAGACCTCACTGTTAGAAAAATTGTATGAAAGGAAAAGAATTGATGGTACCTATTCACTAATTGAATGTGATTTTTGTAATAAGTCCAGCTCTTAGTTCCAGACATATATCTTGGAAATAAATACTATCCAGGGAGCACTATCAAAAAAGGTTATTACAGTCTTACTCTGGGGTGCGTTGTTAAATGATACATAATGATACACACATGCACATCTAGGGTCAAATCCCAGTCCCTATTCTTATTTGCTCTGTGATTTGGGGCAGGTCTCTTCTAGCTGTTGAGTATCAGTTTTCTCATCTGTCTAACAGAGATGAAAATATGCATCTCCCAGAGTAATTTTAAGAACTCAAAATTATGAATATAACTCACTTAACACAGTGCTTTGCAGTCAAATTTTACAAAAGTTATCTTTTAAGCAAAAACACTGTTACTATTCTTTAACAAAAAAAAATACATATATATAACTTTTTATGGTCTACTTAGCAACCTAATTGATATGGAGAAAATTGCTAAATGGGTCCCGGTTCCTTTGCCCAGTCTCTGACTCCATCCCAACATTCCTACTGAGTGCCTCATCCTCTCCAGTCTCCTCTGTCTCTTACTTGGAACAAGTTACAGATCTCTGCCATGCTGGAGCCCTCATGTATCTGGGGTAGGTTTGAGGAGCCCCAGTTCCTGAACGCTTCTGCAGAATGGACACAGATCTGTGCCACTCTGCCCCAATCTCCTGGCAACCTGGTACTACAAATTAAAAGCATTTAGGTACCTCCCACTTCTGCATGAGTAATTCTCCCTCTTCTTACTTGCCTCTTTTGCATGAAGGAAAAAGCATTCTGCTCCACAAGGCTAGACTTGACTAGAAGAAGAGAGGATACCTCCAACTGTATGTGGATATAGACAGAAGGAGACATTACCCCTCAGGGTTCTTGAAAAATTCTATGATTTACCCTTTCTCATCAGAAGAGTAATTTTCTTTCTAGACTTATTTTCATTCAGGTCAGGAAGTTAGTGCAAAAATTTATTTTGCTTCAAATCCTTATTCTTTGACTCTTCCCACTTCTAGCTTACTTTCATCCTGTTTCTTAAAGGGATTTTTATCTTCCTTTCAGAATCCACATCTTAAAATACAGGTCAATTGAATATATATATATATATATATATATATATATATATATATATATATATATTTGTGTGTGTGTGTGTGTGTGTGTATGTGTATGTGTGTGTATATATGTATATATATATAGTTTTTAAATTGAGATATAGTTAACACACAATGTTACATTAGTTTCGGGTGTACAACACAGTGATTCGACAAGTCTATTGTTATGCTATGCTCACCAAAAATGTAACTACCATCTGAAAATATAGAGAGATTTTAAGCGCAGTAATTTCTTAATTTTCTTAAATAATATCTTATTTAAATCTTAAATAAGTATCTCATACTTCTAATCTTTTTTCTTCAAAGCAACATTGCATTTCTAAGTCAGATTTAGATTGCCCTCCCCCCACTCTCTCACCCTCCCAATTGGTGGCAATTGAAGGAACATTTACTGTAATATGTGCCACAAAGTAAAGTTCATATTTGAACAACTGTATGCCACAGAAGTTCCAAAGAAGGCTAGATTTAAAACAAAAAAATATTTATAAGATGAGTCTTAAACATTGTACAATGCTAGTTTTGGATGTGCTTGTGACATGCATTTGTATCTTTCTCCTTTGAGTTAAGTGGAAGCTTCAAATATAATTCTGTGTAGTTAAAGTCAGTTTTGGAAAAGGAAGGCTAGTCCAATAGTGCTTTGTTGAGCTGGAACAAGCTGCTCTTCTAAACCTAATAATCCAATTACTTGAAATCAAAGTTATACTACTTTCAGTGTTGGGTAAAACTAATATATAATAAGAGTTGAATCAATGTAAACATGCAAACAGTATAAGAGATGAGCTTTAGATGAACTATTTAATGCAGTCCAGAAAGGCAAATCCCAAACCATTATCAGACATGAAGAGAAATAAATGAAGGAAAACTGAATGATTAAATGCTTTCATCTGGAAATTTGATTTCAATATTCAGAAACTCTACAATTCTCCTAATTCGTCATGGTCTTTGTTTATTACTAATAAATTAGTGTGCTGATGGAAAGAATTCATTACCCTTTCTGCACACTTCACTAGTTGCAGGTCATTTATTAATCTGTGTTATCTGGTGGGACTAAAACAGCTGTAATTACATTGTTAAACATTGATTAATAAGCAACTCTCATCACTAATAAAAGAAACAAGTAAAATGTGTATTCTTTCAAGTATTCAGCTTAAAGTTTTACTCTCCCCTTGGGAATAAGGAATTTCAGAATGCCATTAATATTCTTTCTGAGCAAACTGGATTTGCTTTTGCAACTGCTTCCGGTCACACCTATGAAACCCGATTACCAAAAAGAATGCAAATACACGGAAGAAACTCATTGTGGCCACAAAATAATATTAACTCCCTAAAATTAACATTCAAAATTGAAGTCTATTTTTTTATGATTTTCAGGTTTGTTTTTAAATTTAATGTTAAAAGCCTAGTCAATCAAAGCTGTGTTTTTATTTCCTCTATTTTGATTACGCTATCGAATACACATCCATTTGCAGTTTGGAATTCAAATATTTTACAGATTGGCCATACTTCAACAGCCAGAAGCATATTAGAAAACTCTGTAGTTACTGTGTACTAGGTTTCCAGGATAATCAGGTTGATTTAAGTGTTACCAGAACATTATTACATGTCAGATACTTTGATTATCATTAACAGTAAACAAGCAGACTATCTCTGACATATGAGCAAATTATACAATTTCCTTTCCATCAATATCATAGAAAATAAAATGTCAATTTAAGAAATGGTTTTCCAGTAGATGTTTTACATATAACCCAATCAAATTCATGACTTCTTAATAAAATGCCTCCTGTGCTGTCGAAAATTCATCTCGAAATTTAAGGTGCTATATAGGCTCTCGCACCTTTGTCATTAAACTGACTGCTGCCACTGATTTTCTCATACTCATATTTGAGTGCCAGGATCTTCAAAGAGGTACCTGTCATTTTTTGGCAGAGTGGTAATGTGGCAAGAGCTGAGGGTGGGCATTTTAGTTTCCAAGCCCAGCTGCGCCACTCGATAGCAGTGACTTGGGAAGTTACTTAAACTTTCTTATGGTAAGAATGAAAGGAGATAATGTTTTTTAAAAGTACAGTGTGGTTGGCTGACAGGGGACAAGTACAAAATGTTATTTTCCCTCGTTGCCTTGCATCCACATTTTTAAGCAGAGTGGTCAGCATTCTAACTGCTGAAATTTCTTAAGACTAACAGGATGATCTTCCTGTTCTCCAAATATCTGAACTGTGTGCCTCTGACATCTGGAAATTTACTGGTTATCTTACGAAGCTTCTATCAGTGATACACACCTAAGTGAATTCAAATATTGGAATTACAATATGTCCAAAGATGATATTGAGATGAAAAAATACCTCAAATTTAATAAGATGGGTAGAGATGGGAAGAGAAAGGGCCCAGATGAGGACAGAGTCAACACAAAGAGAGGACTTGGTAAGACACTAAGAAGTGGACTCAGTGGCTGAATAAGGAGGACAGGGCAAATAGGGATAGGTCCAGGTTACAGATGCAAAGGATACACTCCACTGGTTCCATGGGAAACCTGGTGTCATCCAACTGGCAGCTTGACACTGCAAACAGGAATCATACACCTTAAGATGCTCTTGGGCACTCATAATAGAAGACAACAAAAGCATTTATTGAGGGGCACCTGGGTGGCTCAGTTGGTTAAGCATCTGCCTTTGACTCAGGTCATGATTCCAGGGTCCTGGGATTGAGTCCCACGTCAGGCTCTCTGCTCGGCGGGGAGTCTGCTTCTCCCTCTCACTCTCCCTTCCTTCCTCTCTCTCTCTCAAATAAATAAACAAAATCTTTAAAAAAAAAAAAGATTAAAAAAAGTATTTATTGGAAGAATTTTTGGAGATTATGTAATTGCAGAGAAGTTGGAAGGCTAGGTTAGTGGAATGGATTGAACTAAGTGCTTCCAGTAGTAAAAGTACGGAAGGTACTACAAGTATTGTTAGGAAGAATAACCTGGCCAGGCTGCTATTCCTGCTGCTAAGGAAATGAGCAGATCTTCCTCTGCCTGGAATACATCCTAATTCCTTAGGTAATATATTTTACTTCCTCCAAATTTAGAATCTTGGGAAGATGCATCTTATTCAATGCTCTTAGCTCCAGAGACTCGTGTTAGTGGTCAAAGAATAGCAAGAGGAAAGGTCTGTCTGGTTAGCTTTCATAGTCCAAGGCAGGAGCACTTCTCCCCAACTTGCCCACAGAAACAATAAACAGTGACAAATTCCCTCAAAATAAGAAAGGGGGTTGGAGGCTGTTGAAAGCAAAGAAAGAAAGAAACAGTACAGTATAGTATCAGCCTTATGTGTGAGTCTTCCAAACAATGAGAGAGAAAATGAAACTTCGCTACTCTTGGAATAAGGGTTCTACTTCATTTTTGCTTGAAGAAAATTATATTACAAGGTCTGGGCAACTTCCTGAAGAAAAACTCATTTATTTTTCTTTCTGATATATATATATATTTTTAGTGAGGGGGGCACTTTTCTATTCTGCTTTGTGCTAGGAAAGGCTGACTTTTATGGCCACATCAACTGGTCTCCCTTATCTTCTGATTAGGTTTAGAATGGGAGACAAAGCCAGAAACTGGAGATCAGGAGGACAATGAGTTTGAAATATTCACCCCCCAGCTCCCTTCCTGTCAGACTGAACTCAGGTTGGTTGTAGCTATTGCTCTCTTGAAGGCCACAGCTACTGTTCTCCTTTTCCTATAGTTACATGTTTACCTGGGTTCTAGTAAATATTCTCTCGTTACTCAGGCCTGGGGCTGAGCCTTCTTCCCACTTTCCTGAACATCCAAGGATGCTCTATCATTCTTTATGGTTTTCCTTTCACTGTGTTGAAGACTTTGTAAAATACTCCTTTCTGTGAATTCTTTTCAGTCACATACTCCTTTTGAGTATGTCTGGTTTCCTGCCAAACCTGGCTGAGACAGGTGGGCTATGGGACACATCACTGGCTGTGAATGGACTTACTCTGTTCTGGAAATGTATTTGTTAGTATTTGGGTGAGAGGATAATCTGTATAAATCTTGGGCATAATACATGCTTTCACTAATGTTTCTTTCATTCATTTATAATTTCTAATCTGTCTCACAAACTTTTAAATATAAAATTATTCAAAAAATCATTTTAGAATGCATTCATGCTCTGTTGTATGCATTAAACTTTTCACAGAACACACAAAAAAATCACTTACTAAAAGACTGTTTTAGACTACTTGTATCTCTTGTCTCACTTTCCATTCCCCTAACATGTACTGCAATCTGACCCCTGTTGAAACAATGATCTCCAAAATTCCAAATTCATTTGGACTGAACCTCTTTTTTTTTTTTAAAGATTTTATTTATTCATGTGAGAGAGAGAGAGAGAGAGAGAGAGAGAGAGGCAGAGGGAGAAGCAGGCTCCCAAGGAGCAGGGAGCTCGATGCGGGACTCGATCCGAGGACGCTGGGATCATGACCTGAGCCAAAGGCAGACGCTTAACCATCTGAGCCACCCAGGTGCCCTGGACTGAACCTCTTGACTGCATGGGATTTCTCATATCTTTATTGGAAATCGTTCTTCCCTTAACTTTCATGACAGCAGATCTGTTTTCTTACTGGCTTGACCATTCTTACAATTGTTTTCTTGGCACTTCTTTCTCCAAATTTTTAACTGTTGCTCAAAGAAAACATTCTTTTCCTTTCCTCCCCACCTCTCCCCTCTCCTTTCATTTGTTGTCTCTCTCATCTCTGTTACTTTCCTCCTTTCTCCTATAAGTGATTTCATTAAAAGTAACAGCTTTAGCTTTGACCTAGACCAGAGACCGCAAAATCATCAGGGTCTCACAGGTAATATAAATGAGTGCAGATGGAGGTAAGTAAGTGTATGTGCTTCCTTCAGGAATAGTGGAATAAAGGAGGTTGGGTACCTCTTCTGAAGGGCCAGCCTTTACTTAGTAAGTGGAAGAATTGTCATGTGGTAATTTAGTTCAGGTCTCTCCAAACTTGTAGTATTTCAAGAAGAGTTGAAATTAGTCTCCAAATGTTTTCATGTTAGTTCAGAAACATATTTCAACATTGTGTATGTCAAGCAAAACACTTGTATAGACTAGATTTGATTTCAGGGTGACTAATTTTTGATGTTTAATCCAAATTTTTATTTTTAGAACTCTAGACCTGATTTTATATCATTCCTCTGGAAAGCTCTACTTATCTGTACGGCTTCCTCTTGAAACTCACTCAATATGTTCCCAAGCTGTGGTCAAATATGTTTATTCACAAATGTTCCTCTCTTTATTTGTGATTTTCAAAAATATCATCACCATTGAGACCAACTACCCAAGATAGAAACCTTGCCTCATTGTTTATCTCTCAATGTTCCCAGGCTCTAGATCCTGCATTTCTCGAATCAGTTCTCTTTTCTCCATTATCACTGTATTATGACTCTGTACTTTTTCAAAATCATTTACAAATCCACCTTAACATAAAAGTATTTTCTCTTCTGGTATATATATTCCATTCACACCCAATATGTATATATATACATACCTCCATTGCCTTTCCACTGCCTTGTGGGGGTTTTCAAATCTGCTTTTTAAATTCCTGGAGAGGGTGCTTTCTCGGATTAAGCATGGGAATTTTAGAAGCCCCAAACTGACCATGGTTGTGCTTACTATAGTACCCATTTTACTTATTTGTAAGTGGGTCAAAATACCACTTTCATGTTACTACAAACAAAAGAGTAGAATGCAAAATTCTCATTAATTTTCACAATAAGGTATAAAACTTACTTTATTTTTTTTTTTACTTGTAGTGGAATACTCCTGCAGATGTTGCCAACAGACCTGTGAGTGTATAAGTTCAGTATTATTATTATGGCAAAAAGTTTGAAAAACTTATCTTAAGGATACAATTTAAGCTACTTTTCATGGCATATGAGCCCTTAATAATTTAGTTCTAATTCATCTCATCTGTATCTTTCACCCTCACTCTTTGTCCACATCACTCTGAATTTTTGTGATTCTGAAAACATACCAGACCCTCTCACTTCATGCTTTTATGCAAACTCTATTCTCTGTCTAGAGTCAGTTTTTCTTCAAGTCTCAGGTCAAAAGTTAGCTTTTTATGAAGACTTCCCTGTTCTGAGGTCTTTAACCACTTTCACTTACATTGTCTTCTAATTGCTTGCTAAATTTGTCTCTTTCACTAGTGTGAATTTCTGGAAAGCAGAGATCTCCTTTTTAATCCCTAGTGCCTAGCAGAGTGCATGATAATGATTGAAAGAATGGATGATGAACTTAGCTGTTGAATATATTGTGTGTGTTTGTGTGTGTGTGTGTGTGTGAACAAAATCCCAGAAAATATTTCCTCTAACTCCTTTAGTAATGAGATTTGTGTTAGGCCAGATTTTGAACTCTATCAATAATAGTAATAGAAATCAAAAGTAATTCAAGTACTTCTTGGTTGTAATTACTAGTATTATTCAATAATTATTATAATTTAAACACCTTACATATTAATTTAGGAGAAAAACTTTTCTATGGCTATGTATTTTTGGCTTCGATGTTGCTGGTTTGCTCCTCTAGATCCTCTGTTCTCCCTCTCTACCCTGTTCTCTGAGGAAATTGAACAACTTGGCCTACAGGCATAAGCCTCTTTTGCCCAGAGGGTTCTAGTTGGGTCTGGCCTTTGGGGAACCCTGTGGGAGATCTGAAAGAGGGAAGAGAATGAACTCAGATATTTATTCTCTTGGCTCTCTTTCTGCAGTGGCCCAGTACCTGCTCCCTCTCTTGTCCCTTGGGTCAAGGTGCAGCAGCTACACAGTTACTGCTAAGCCCACATTGCTGTGCTGTACTTTGTGTTGCCCTGCACCCCCATCTCCGCAAATAGCCCCATATTTGGGTGGTTTGTTGAGTTATCCTGATTTGAGTGTAACATCTGTTTCTTGTTGGGAACCTGACTGATATAATTCTCTTCTATTTCCATGATTGCTTGTTCCATATACAAAATTCAAAATGAATAAGGATGGTTTTTTCTGTGTGTGTGTGTGTGTGTGTGTGTGTGTGTGTGTGTTTTATTTTACTACTTTATACAGCCATAAATTTCTTCACCCTTAGGCAGCTGCATGTGTGTGCAAGACTAACTTAAAAATGAACAATGGCATGTTTTAGCAAAATCTTTATTACAGAACAGTAGTTCAAAATTATATAGATTGAAGTTGAATAGCATGTGCATTTTAGGAAAATTTCTTACTAAGCGGAATTATTTATTAAAGAGCATAAATCAAGTTAAGATACTTTAGATTATTTCTCAGGGTAAGTAAGGTTAAGAAAAGCCTTCATGAAAGTTTTGTGCTTAGAACAAATAAAACTTAATTTTATTTATTTATTTTTTTAAGATTTTATTTATTTATTTGACAGAGAGAAACACACAGCGAGAGAGGGAACACAAGCAGGGGGAGTGGGAGAAGGAGAAGCAGGCTTCCCATGGAGTAGGGAGCCCGATATGGGGCTTGATCCCAGGACCCTGGGATCATGACCTGAGCCAAAGGCAGATGCTTAACGACTGAGCACCAGGAGCTCCAATAAAACCTAATTTTAAACTTTCCATAGATAATAATTAAAATCAACAGTGAGGAAGATAGTAATAATTTAAATAATTTTCAAACATTTTAATATATTTTTAAAAGGTGAAAATTAAAGATATCACCAATAGTGCCATAATTATAAGGTATTAATAAATTAATTTTAAGACAATGAAATAGAAATTTTTTTAGCATTCTTGTCATAGATTCTTAGTATACTATGTTTTAATTTCTAAGAAAATTGTAGTTTTTATTAAAAAATGTTAAAATACAAAAATATACTGAACTTTGCTAAAACACTGTACTCAGGGTTCCTGTTGTGAGGCTGCCTTTAGTGAAATCATTTTAAGATCTTCCTGGTATTTTAATGAATACCCTTCCTCCAGATGATGCCCAAATAGACTTTCTTCTTTTATAACATGTTGTATAGTGAAGAATGTTGCTTCTACAACATAGTTTCTACACACAGCTGTTTAAGGGTCAATCCTTCATACTCAAGAAGATAACTTTAAAATACATTTTAACAAGGAAAATTTTCTTAAGTGAAAATACACTTTCAACCTCTCTATTTTATATGAATATTTGTTCCTATGTTTCTGTAGCCTTATGCCTTTTATTTTTCACATGTCATATCTTTTTTCACAACTTGTACTCCTCCACCCCGTTTTTTGAAACTTCCCAAATGAGAGACCATGTTCCATAATCAAGGTTGGTGACTCTGACCTGTCATTTTTCAAAGTATGGCCTATAGGTGAAATTGATTGAACTGTTCATGAGGTCAGGTGTGCGTTTTTTGTTTTGTTTTTGTTTTTGCTGGTTTGTTGGCACTTTCATATACTATAGAAGTTCTGACAGCACTGACGCTCATGTGTTTTGGGCAATACTTCAAACTTTCTAAGAATAACACAGGTCTGAAAAAACACTAACCCATGATCTGACATTCTGATGAATGTGATCTTGAAGTCCATCTATAAGACCCCATCAAAAAGGAGAATTATAGACTGATATCCTTGATGAACATGGATGCAAAAATTCTCACCAAAATACTAGCCAATAGGAGGGCGCCTGGGTGGCTCAGTTGGTTAAGTGACTGCCCTCAGCTCAGGTCATGATCCTGGAGTCCCAGGATCGAGTCCCACATCAGGCTCCCTGCACAGCGGGGAGTCTGCTTCTCCCTCTGACCCCCTCTCATGTGCTCTCTCTCTCTCTCTCAAATAAATAAATAAAATGTTTAAAAAAAAAAAATTCAGAGTTCTTTGCCTGGGTGGCTCAGTTGGTTAAGCGACTGCCTTCGGCTCAGGTCATGATCCTGAAGTCCCTGGATCGAGTCCCGCATCGGGCTCCCTGCTCGGCAGGGAGTCTGCTTCTCCCTCTGACCCTCCCCCCCTCTCATGTGCTCTCTCTCATTCTCTCTCTCTCAAATAAATAAATAAAATCTTTAAAAAAAAAAAAAATACTAGCCAATAGGATCCAATGGTATATTAAAAGGATTATTCACCACGACCAAGTGGGATTTATCCCTGGGCTGCAAGGTTGGTTCAACATCCGCAAATCAATGTGATACAATACATTAATAAAAGAAAGAACAAGAACCATATGATCCTCTCAATAAATGCAGAAAAAGCATTTGACAAAGTACAGCATCCTTTCTTGATCAACACTCTTCAGAGTATAGGGATAGAGGGTACATACCTCAATATCATAAAAGCCATCTATGAAAAAGCCACAGCAAATATCATTCTCAATGGGAAAAGACAGAGAGCTTTTCCCCTAAGGTCAGGAACACGGCAGGGATGTCCACTATCACCACTGCTATTCAACATAGTATTAGAAGTCCTAGCCACAGCAATCAGACAACAAAAAGAAATAAAAGGCATCCGAATCGGCAAAGAAGAAGTCAAACTCTCACTCTTTGCAGATGATATGATACTTTACGTGGAAAACCCTAAAGACTCCACCCCAAAACTTCTAGAACTCATACAGGAATTCAGTAAAGTGGCAGGATGTAAAATCAATGCACAGAAATCAGTGGCATTCCTATACACCAACAGGAAGACAGAAGACAGAGAAATTAAGGTGTCGATCCCATTTACAATTGCACCCAAAACCGTAAGATACCTAAGAATAAATCTAACCAAAGAGGCAAAGAACCTGTACTCAGAAAACTATAAAATACTCATGAAAGAAATTGAGGAAGACACAAAGAAATGGAAAAACGTTCCATGCTCATGGATTGGAAGAACAAATATTGTGAAGATGTCAATGCTACCTAGAGCAATCTACACATTCAATGCAATCCCTATCAAAATACCATCCCCTTTTTTCAAAGAAATGGAACAAATAATCCTAAAATTTGTATGGAACCAGAAAAGACCCCAAATAGCCAGAGGAATGTTGAAAAGGAAAAGCAAAACTGGTGGCATCACAATTCCGGACTTCAAGCTCTATTACAAAGCTGTAATCAGGGTGCCTGGGTGGCTCAGTCGTTGAGCGTCTGCCTTCAGCTCAGGTCATGGTCCCAGGTCTTGGGATCAAGCCCCGCATCGGGCTCCCTGCTCCGCGGGAAGCCTGCTTCTCCCTCTCCCTCTCCCCCTGCTTGTGTTGCCTCTCTCACTGTGTCTCTCTCTGTCAAATAAATAAATAAAATCTTTAAAAAAAAAAAAACAAACAAACAAAGCTGTAATCATCAAGACAGTATGGTACTGGCACAAAAACAGACACACAGATCAATGGAACAGAATAGAGAGCCCAGAAATGGACCCTCAACTCTATGGTCAACTAATCTTCGACAAAGCAGGAAAGAATGTCCAATGGAAAAAAGACAGTCTCTTCAACAAATGGTGTTGGGAAAATTGGACAGCCACATGCAGAAGAATGAAACTGGACCATTTCCTTACAGCACACACAAAAATAGACTCAAAATGGTTGAAAGACCTAAATGTGAGACAGGAGTCCTTCAAAATCCTAAAGGAGAAAAAGGAGAACACAGGCAGCAACCTCTTCGACCTCAGCCGCAGCAACTTCTTCCTAGACACATCGCCAAAGGCAAGGGAAGCAAAGGCAAAAATGAACTATTGGGACTTCATCAAGATAAAAAGCTTTTGCACAGCAAAAGAAACAGTCAACAAAACCAAAAGACAACTGACAGAATGGGAGAAGATATTTGCAAATGACATATCAGATAAAGGGCTAGTATCCAAAATCTATAAAGAACTTCTTAAACTCAACACCCAAAGAACAAATGATCCAATCAAGAAATGGGCAGAAGACATGAACAGACATTTTTCCAAAGAAGACATCCAAATGGCCAACAGACACAACAGAGCACTTTTGTGCTCAACATTGCTCGGCATCAGGAAAATCCAAATCAAAACCTCAATGAGAGGGGCGCCTGGGTGGCTCAGTCGTTAAGCGTCTGCCTTCGGCTCAGGTCCTGATCCCAGGGTCCTGGGATCGAGCCCCACATCAGGCTCCCTACTCCGCGGGAAGCCTGCTTCTCCCTCTCCCGCTCCCCCTGCTTGTGTTCCCTCTCTCGCTGTGTCTCTCTCTGTCAAATAAATAAATAAAATCTTAAAAAAAAAAAAAAAAAAAACCTCAATGAGATACCACCTCACACCAGTCAGAATGGCTAAAATTAACAAGTCAGGAAATGACAGATGTTGGCAGGGATGCAGAGAAAGGGGAACCCTCCTACACTGTTGGTGGGAATGCAAGCTGGTGCAGCCACTCTGGAAAACAGTACGGAGGTTCCTCAAAAAGTTGAAAATAGAGCTACCATATGACCCAGCAATTGCACTACTGGGTATTTACCCCAAAGATACAAATGTGGTGATCCAAAGGGGTACGTGCACACCGATGTTTATAGCAGCAATGTCCACAATAGCCAAACTATGGAAAGAGCCAAGATGTCCATCAACAGATGAATGGATAAAGAAGATGTGGTGTATATATACAATGGAATATTATGCAGCCATCAAAAGGAATGCAGTCCTGCCATTTGCAATGACGTGGATGGAACTGGAGGGTATTATGCTGAGCGAAATAAGTCAATCAGAGAAAGACATGTATCATATGACCTCACTGATACGAGGAATTCTTAATCTTAGGAAACAAACTGAGGGTTGCTGGAGTGGTGGGGGTGGGAGGAATGGGGTGGCTGGGTGATAGACATTGGGGAGGGTATGTGCTATGGTGAGTGCTGTGAATTGTGTAAGACTGTTGAATCACAGACCTGTACCTCTGAAACAAATAATACATTATATGTTAGAAGAAGAAGAAGAAGAAGAAGAAGAAGAAGAAGAAGGAGAAGAAGAAGGAGAAGAAGAAGAAGAAGAAGAAGAAGAAGAAGAAGAAGAAAGAAGAAGAAGAAGAAGAAGAAGAAGAAGAAGAAGAAGAAGAAGAAGAAAGCAGGAAGGGAAAATCGAAGGGGGGGGAATCTGAGGGGGAGACAAACCATAAGAGACTATGGACTCTGAGAAACAAACTGAGGGTGTAGAGGGGAGGGCGTGGGGGGATGGGTTAGCCTGGGATGGGTATTAAGGAGGGCACGTACTGCATGGAGCACTGGGTGTTTCATGCAAACAATGAATCATGGAACACTACATCACAAACTAATGATGTAATGTATGGTGATTAACATAACATAATAAAAAATAAATAAATTAATTAATTAATTAATTTTAAAAAAAGAAACACAGGTGAATATAAATCATTTGATACAGTCTGGGTAGAGATATGAACAAATAGAAAACTGAAGACAATCAGCATTTTATTTTTTTTGTTTGTTTGTTTTTTTATTTCATTTTATTTATTTATTTGAAAGAGAGACAGCAAGAGTGAGAGAGGGAACACAAGCAGGGGGAGTGGGAGAGGGAGAAGCAGGCTCCCCGCTGAGCAGGGAGCCCGACGCGGGACTCGATCCCAGGACCCTGGGATCATGACCTGAGCCGAAGGCAGACGCTTAACGACTGAGCCCCCAGGCGCCCCTGACAATCAGCATTTTGAATGTCACAACTAGAGAATCTCATTGGTTCTTGGACCCAAATTTTGCCAGTCTCCGAGGCCTGATATTAATCTTTTTTTACCTAAACGATTTTTTACCATGCTCTCTTTGACAGGACCCACCTCAGTTACATCCAGTACCCCTTCGTATTCTCCAGTTCTTAGACCATCTGACTTAGGAAAGAACTACTGAACTGGTGAACAGCCTAAGACACCAATCTGAAAATAATTAGTGACTTAGTGACTCTTCTAGCCAGAAGCTCCGGAGTGTAGACCTTAGAGTCACTCTCACTCTTATCCCTAGGGGATCCGGTTCCCAAAAAAGGACTAATAAATAAGCCAGTCTCCTCTTCTGCTCCCTTCTAGATGTACAAATGTGTTGCTTCTAAACACCTACCTACTAATTGGGCCCTTTATTTTCCACCTACAGACCTGTTTCTGAATAGTGACCTTTTTTTTTTTTCCCTCACTAAATTTCCTGGGCCATCAACCAGATTATAGCCGTGCTCTGCCTTCCTGCTGGGATCTAACACCTGGTCTTGCAAACCCCCTTTTGACTTTTGTCTGAATCCAAATTGAGTTTATTACATCCTTTGTACATTGTTCATGGCTCATACTACCTCCTACATTCCCTCCCCTTTCAACTGCACTTTGTAGTTAGTCTCACAATAAATCTAACTATTGAATCCTAAGCATAATCTCCACACCTGTTCTGTCCCAGTGGATTTAGATTAAGGTCCAAATGGCTTCATCCTTTCCACTCTTCTGTTTGCCTGATTGGAGCTCCACATCTCATACCCCAGACAATGTATAACATGTCCCAACACCCTATGCTTCCTCACTCCCTCAGTCAATTCCACAGCACATTCTATGGTATTCTAAGCTTTCTGAGCTCTCTACTTCTGCAGCTAGCTTGTTTATCATTGCTTAAAAAAAGAAAAAGTTCCTAAAATTGCCAATGTAATCAACTGCAGATTCACTGTTACGCCTCAGATAAACTTTAATGGTAATTTCTGTATCCCTTAGAAGCTCTTTTACACTCACTCATTTCCTTCCAGCTCCTAAGAACATTTCTGCCATCCCCATCTCTTCCACTCCCCCATCCCTCCCTTACTACCTCTTGCCTTTACTCTCAGAGAAAATAAAGAACAAGCCTCTTTGTGAAGAGAACGCTGGGCACCCTAAGGGTGCTCCCTACAATGTCTTTGCTTCTTATATTTCTCACCATTACCTCTTTTCCATTTTCCCTTTGTCTAACAGAAAGTGCCTGCCACCATTCTTTAACACAGCTTAACATTCTCCAGTTTCCATAATTCTATTTATTAATATAGTCCTCTCCTCTTAATTTTCAATCTATTTCATCTTGGTCACCAGAAAACCTAAAATATTTCCTTTTTTTGCCCCTGGTGCTTCTTGAACTTTTCCAGATCTCCTTTCTTCCTTTTACCAGGGGAAGGACTGTAATTTTCATTCATTCTCATTCTCTTTACCTCTCAGTTGCTTACAATATTTTATTTTTTATTCACAAACAGGTGTATATAATTATTTAAAAAATGGTACGGTGAGCACACATGTGCCCATCCAGTTAAGAAATAGATGATTACTAATACAGTTGAATAAGCTTCTGGTAATTACCTCCTTTCATTCCATCCTAGAGGTAATTGCTATTCTAAATTTTTTGATAATCATGTCTTTGTTTTTCTTTATGGTTTTGCATGTATGTGTGTGAGTGAGTGTCCCTAATTAATATATTGTGTGTGTTAATGCAATATTTGTCACCACTCTTTTCCATCCAGCAGACACCCCTCTGTTGTGGTTTCAGAGACCTGGGCTTTCATCTCTCATAGCATTTATCACATACTTTGTGTCAATTCCTTAGCCTATGAGCTCTTTGTCCTATTTTTTTTTTTTTTATTCTCAGAACTTAATCAGTGCCCAGTAAGTATTCAATAAATATTTTTAAATAAATTAATAAAAGAAGAAATTGTGGGCACAACCTCTTTATGGGTTCAGAGTTCCTATATTTTCATATTAAAACATTTAAATAGATGAACACATTCTGGAGTAGAAAATTTTTTAATTGCAAAGATTGAAACAAAAAAGCATGTTCTAGTTAAATTTCTCTTATAATCCCAGTTCTGTCACTAATTGACTGCCACCTTGGGCCATTTACTTAACCTTTTAGTCCTCTGTTGCCTAATCTATAAAATGAGGTTGGACTAAATGATCCCCAAGGTCCTTTCCAGCTGTGAAATTCTATGATTGTCATTGATGATTGTATAAATAAAAAATTCAATTAACAAGAACATCTTAATCCCTAAGCATTATCACTAAATTGAGATTTTACTTTTTCAAAGAGCAATTATTTTATATACACAGAAGGAAAAGAAAGTGTTCACATACTTTCCTTTCCAGCCACAATTCAACTTCATCAACAGAGTTTTTTTACACAATGGGCATAATGCTCTTCCTACTCAAATATGAGGATTTCTCTTCCTTTGAAGGGGCATCACTGAGAGATCTCCTCTTTATTTAATCAGCAAATTCATTACTTATCTTAGAATAGATGTGTCACTTGTCTTACTCTAGTCCAATGAAATATGCTATGCTCTCCAAATCTAATTAGACATTCTAGACTTTACCTGTTAGGTGACCAGCCTGAGCAAATTTCTTATGTCTTTAACTACTGACCCTGGCCTATGTATGCTCCTGGACCTTTCAAAACCCATTTCTTCTCACTAACCCATGTTCACCTTTCTTATTCCTCTGGTGTTTCCTTCCTATTGCTTCTCTGTCTTCTCTCCTATGTGTAGATTCTATAGAGAGACTTCTGTGTAACATCCCCTGCCTAAGAGTCCTACGTGACTTCCCTCCATAAACCTTTCCCTTGAGGGAAATTCTTCACCCACTAGGTTACTGGTGCAAGGTCCTAATCTGGCCACAAAATTATGTAATCACAGAATAATGAAAGTAAATTAAATATAAAAGGTAATACATGGTCATTGTGAATTTTTAACAGCTTTATTGTGGTATAAATGACATACACTAAATTTTACATATATAAAATGTACATTTTGATAAGTTTTAATTTATGTCTACACCTGTGAATCCATCATTAGGACAAGATAACTTACCTTTCATTCCCTAAACTAATCTCATAACCCTTTATAATTCCTGTTTTCCACCCTCCCCACACTCCTCCCACTCTTTCCCAGTCCCTAGGTGCCACTCATCTGCCTTCTCTATAGATTATCTTGCATTTTCTATAATTCTATATAAATGGAATAATAGAATATGCATGCATTGCGTGTAGCTTTTTTCACTCAGCACAGTATTTTGAATTTATCCATATTGTTGCATGTATCAGTAAGTTCACTCCTGCTATTGACAGAATAGTATTCTCTTACATGAAAGTACCACTATTTGTTTATCTGTTGATCTACTGAAGACATTTTTTTTTCCAGTTTTGGGCTATTACAAATAAAGTTGCTATGAACATTTGTATTCAAGTCTTCGTTCAGACATATTCTTTTATTTATTTTGGGTAAGTACTAGCAGTGGTATGGCTGGATCATATAACAAATATTTTTAAAAATTGTCAAACTGTTTTCCAAAGTGGTTGTACCATTTCAGCAGCAGCAGTATATGAGAGTTCCAGTTCCTTCACAACCTTCCAATACTTGGTATATTCAGTTATCCTAATAGATGTAGAGTAGTACCTCACTGTGTAGTTATTATTCTCTCTCTCTCTCCCTATATATATATATATATAACATTCAAACTACACTAATAAAAAGACAACCCAATAAAAATGTGGAAAAGATTTTTAAAAATATGGAAAAGGTTTGAATACATATTTCACTAAAGAAAATATACTGGTGTCAAATAAGCACATGAAATGATGCTCAGCACCATTAGTCATTAGGGAAATGCAAATTATTACAGGTATTTTGATTCATATAAGAATCAATTAACATGAACTACAATTGACAAAACTTCCTACTATTTGCTATCTGGTTGAACATAGTTAATATCATATTATATATGCAATTTAATCCTGTTTTTACTCTAATGCAGTGTGTAGAAGAATTTAGTGTGTAAATATTGTTTCAGATTATGTCTTTGTTATGGTTTGGATTACCAAGAATGAAATTACTGGGTATATCTGTACATATTTTTTTTTTTTTTAAGATTTTATTTATTTATGTGATAGAGAGAAGTGAGAGAGCACAAGCAGGGGGAACAATAGAGGGAGAGGGAGAAGCAGGCTCCCCGCCAAGCAGGGAGCTCGATGCGGGGCTCGATCCCAGGACCCTGGGATCATGACCTGAGCCGAAGGCAGACGCTTAACCATCTGAGCCACCCAGGCGCCCCTGTACGTATTTTCATATTACTTCCCATAAACATTGTACTATGGACACAACTCCATCAATGACTGAGACTTTTTCTCTTTACATAGTGCAAAATTATTAACTTTAAAAAAAAAAATCTTTGCATAGCTATTTATTGAAGAATTGATTTTTATCTTAATTAAAATGTCTTTCATTACTCTTGATAGTCAACATTTTTATACAGTTATACATTTTATACATTTACATGAAATTCCTTTTCAATAGATTGTCTCTTATGTTCTTTATCTATTGTCTCAATATTGTCTCAAACTTTATCTTTTAATAATGTTTATGATACCCTCAACATTCAGTTTTATATTCTCATGTTGCCAATATATTAATTTTATCCTCCCTGTTTTTTTCCAATGACCTTAAATATATAAAGTTTAGTCATATTTTTTTGTTTTATGTCTTGATATTTTATATTTAAATTTTTAATTAATCTATAATATATTTTGGTATGTCACATAAAGAAAGGATTTTAGTTGATATTTTTCTATTACCTGACCATTTATTCAAGACAACTGGTTGATTAATCTATTCTTCTCTAATTGTTTTCCACGTTTTCTTTATCATGTATTCCTTTATGTAAACCATTTTATGTAAATTTCCAAAAAAATTGTTTGATTTCTGCTTGCCTGTTCATGAATGTTTGTATTTTTTAAATTAAGGTAAGATCTCTTTGGAGTTTTTTTTTTTTAATTTTTATTTTTTTTATTCTTATTTTTTTTAAGATTTTATTTATTTGAGAGAGAATGAGAGAGAGAGAGCACATGAGAGGGGGGAGGGTCAGAGGGAGAAGCAGACTCCCTGCTGAGCAGGGAGCCCGATGTGGGGCTCGATCCTGGGACTCCAGGATCATGACCTGAGCCGAAGGCAGTCGCTTAACCAACTGAGGTACCAGGTGCCCCTCTTTGGAGTTTTAATTAAAATAGTATTACAAGTTTAAAGTAGTTTGGAAACAATTAGACATTTATATATTTTGCATTCATATCCACAGATAACTCATGACTTAATTTATTCAAATATTATTTTATGGCTTTCAGGAAGTTTGTAGTTTATTTCATATAAATCTCATATATTTCTTGGCCATTTTTTACTGAGTACCTTATATTTAATACTAGTATATATGTTTTTTTAAATTATACTTTCAATTATTTAATACTGATATATAGGAAACTATGTTATTTTGTTTGTTTATTTTGTTTCCAGCTACCTTATTGAATTTTCTTGTTAGTTTTATAGTGTTCCTCTTCATCCTTTTCAATTTCCTAGCTAAATAAACATATTATCCATAAAAATGATAATTTTGTTTCTTTCCCCATATTTTCACTTTTATTCTTTAAGTACTATTTTTAAAGCTTTTATTTTAATTCCAGGTAGTTAACATATAGTGTTATATTAATTTCAGATGTATGATATGGTGATTCAACAATTCTATACATCAGCCAGTACTCATCACAAGTGCCCTCCTTGATCCCCATCACCTGTTTTATCCATTCTCCCCCTACCTACCCTCTAGTAACCATCAGTTTGTTCTCTATAGTTGAGTCTGCTTCTTGATTTGTCTCTCTCTCTCTCTTTTTCCCTTTGTTCATTTGCTTTGTTTCTTAAATTCCACATGTGAATGAAATCATATGGAATTTGTCTTTTTTTGACCGACTTATAACTACTATTTTTGATTAGTAGTATTGGATAGAACTTCCAAAGGCATTAAAAATTATAGCAGTTTTATTGGAGATTCTTGCCCCCACCCTGATTTTATTAGTGTTTTATATTTAGTATGAAGTTAGCTATGCTTTGGCTAACTTTTATATTTTAAAGCCAGTAGTAAGGTTTACTCAAAATTGCCTCAAATATCAGAATTATTCCTCATTTGATCAGGTAGTGATTTTCTAATTATGTGAGGATAAGAATAGAACTATAGCATTTCAAAATATCGAGTATGTCCCCCCAGATTACTGTTACCATCAGAAATTGATTTCTTATTTCTAATCAAGACTATAATATCGTCAGAAAAGTCAATTGATGGATATATTCAGTTAACAAAAATTTATCAATTTCCTCTCTGTTAGGCAGAATTTTGAGATCTACTCTGCCCTACAATTCTTATAACACGTATTTGAGAATGATAAGAAACATCTCAACCTTTGAGTATTTCATGTTTGGTAAGTCACTTTACCTTTCTGCATCAGTGGGATTCTTAGTTGGCAATCAATACCTTTGTGAATTTGAGCAAATTAGTTCATTTTCCCCAATTTTGTTACCTCAAGATAAGGGTAAGATAGGTTATCTCTACTATCTTTTTCTTTGACACATTCTGGAACTTATAACAATCTCTGTTAGAAATAAGGCATGTATACAATGGAATATTACTCAGCCATCAGAAAGGATGAATACCCAACTTTTACATTAACATGGATGGGACTGAAGGAGATTATGCTAAGTGAAATAAGTCAAGCAGAGAAAGTCAATTATCATATGGTTTCACTTATTTGTGGAACATAAGGAATAGCATGGAGGACATTAGGAGAAGGAAAGGAAAAATGAAGGGGGGAAATCAGAGGGGGAGACGAACCATGAGAGACTATGGACTCCGAGAAACAAACTGAGGGTTTTAGAGGGGAGGGGGTTGGGGGGATGGGTTAACCCGGTGATGGGTATTAAGGAGGGCACATACTGCATGGAGCACTGGGTGTTATACACAAACAGTGAATCGTGGATCACCACATCAAAAACTAATGATGTATTGTATGGTGACTAACATAACATAATAAAATAAAATTAAAATAAAAAAATAAAAGAAATAAGACATGTGGAAATCTATATAATAAAAAAACTCCAGAGTCAATGCAGTATAGTAGTAATATCAGGGGTTTTGGCTAAGATTATTACATATCAAAATTTTGGTGCTCATTACTATCTGTGTGATATTAGGTAACTTATTTAAACTCTACAAGCCCAAGTTTCATGGTGTCAATAGGAAATACTAAAATTCATATCTGTCATCTCTGGGATGAGAACTAGGTAACAGTCTTGTACCATGGGGTCTGTATCTGTTAGAGCACCAGCAGGAAACAGATGGCCCACTTGCACTAGGTTAATTCTAGAATAATGTATTTACAGAGATACTAATTATGAAGGTGTAGGTGTACGGTAACCACAGAGGATATTGTGATAATCTAGAGCATACCAGGAGACAAATTATTACCACACTTAGGTCCAGGGGCAATTGTGGAGGAAGAAGTTTTGGGAGCCTGGGGGGACCCATTCATGTATAATCATGGCTTTGAGAGAAGCAATGACCATGGTGGAGGGACACAGTCAACCTAAGACAGAAATAAACTTTATTCAGAAAGGTATAAACTTGGTTAACTGGCTCATTAAGTAAAATCTGGGCTCCAGAATTTCAACTCTAAGAAGATCTGTGTTGTTTAGGTATCTTCATATAAACAGATATTCAGAGAAGTCTTTCATATTGGAATTTAATGAAGGTAGTAACTTTATTTGTCCAGAGTAACTAAGTCAATAAACCAAAGGAAGACTTTATAAAATGTACAGTGTAATCAGGTAAGATTTATAATGGGCATAATGTAAGCTCTGATATTTCCAAATTACCCTCACATAAGACTTGTAATACTTATTTAACAATATGATATGTCCAATCTGGGTTCTGATCTCTCTGTCTCAAGTTTCTCTTGCCCAAGTCTGTCTGACCTAGCTCCAGGATCCTTAATTACAAGATTCTCAGTCTTTTCCTATTTTCCTTCCTCAATGTATAATCTTTAAGAACTAGATCTTTATCAATTGATTTCTACAGAAAGCTGTGCTTCACTTCAATATGTTCTGGAAACTTCTGTCTGGAGTAGTTTCCAGCTGCTTTCTGTCCTTCTATCCTGAAAGCTCCGTGTTTACTGGTGCAGTTCTCTCTTTGTAGAATTAGTATTCTCTTCTACTTTGGTGATGCAAGAGGGGTTTTTAGTTCCTTACTTCTAAAGCTCACTTGCTGCTTGGAATCAGAGCTGGACCTGCTGTTGCAGGGAAACACGGATGTCATGACACTTCCTTGGGTAGCAATAGCTAAAGGCACCATTCTTTAATTACTTCATGTTCTACCTGTCAGGAAATTAACAGAGGTGGATGGTATGATGCAAAGCGTGCTGGGACAGAAATTTCAACCTTGGGCTATATTTTTTTTAGTTGTCCATTTTCTACCCATGCAATTTGGAAAAATTACTTAAATTTCTAATCCTTATTTTTCTTTTTTCTTATTTGTAAAAATGAAATAATACACTGTTACACTTACTTCACATGATTGCTGTAAGACTCAAATGAATTAATGTATGTGGTGTGATTTACAAACTATAAAGGTGGAAGGGAAAATGCATATTCTTGAGCCTTTGGAAACAGTAACAGTATGTTATGTAAATTAGTATTGACTTTGTGTTCATATTTTCCCACCTGACTAGCCAAATGAAAAAGATGTATTTCTCATGGAAATCTCAAGGGATATTAACCAATCTTCCTTCAGTATATTTAATATAATTCTAAGAATTAATAGGCAACACTTAGAGTAATCACAGATACAAGACTGCACAAATCAAATCATAATCATGTTCATTTTACACTAATAAAATTTCCAAGAGTAGAGTGTACCTTTGCTATTCATGACTTACATGAATAGTTTTCAAGGCTCCATATAGTTTTTCCTTGAGTTATAAAACTTCAGAATTATTATATTAACTTGAAGAAGGAAATTGATTTACCTTCATTAAAGGCAATGACTATTATTAATTTATTAATGCTGGAATTACTGTATACTGTTCACATGAATCAGCCTACTGCATGGTTGTTTGGATCTTTAAATGTTTATGTGAGTTAAAATTTTATTAGGGGATGTTATTTTCCTTATATTTCTTCTTTTATAAACCAAATCATAATAATTGCATTATTATTGCTTAATATTATATCTTTATTATTAGTAATTAGGTTCTGTACTATTTTTCAATGTGCAGCAAGGAGGATTTTAAGAAGGAAGATAAGGATATTAAATCAATACTTCAAAACACTAACATTAAATGTCTTCCACTGTTTTAGAATTTTAAAGTAATTATCTCACTTTATTTTCTCTATTTCACTCAGAACACTTAAATATATTTGTGATCATTTGAGCATATTCCCACAATCTTCACAAATTTTTGCTGTTTTGCTGTGGTCATCTGCTTTTTTGAAGTATTTAATGGCCTTTATTGGGTGCTTATCTAATATTTGACACCGGGTACTGTGGGAAGACAAAAGAGGTGATTTCTCTGATGGGGATTACCTTCCAATAGAGAGAACAGATATAAACGCATCCCCAGATAGCTAAACAAGACATTTTTATATAGTAAAGTACTATAATAATAAAACTGGAATTTGGGATCAGGAGTGGTTGAGGTAGATAAGGAAGACACAGCTGCTTCAAATAAGATGACCAAGGAACATCTCTTTCAGGAGGTAACATTTGAGTTGAGACCTGAATTATTAGAACGGACCAA
The DNA here is from genome assembly GCF_004348235.1 of Phoca vitulina. Classification (NCBI taxonomy): domain Eukaryota; kingdom Metazoa; phylum Chordata; class Mammalia; order Carnivora; family Phocidae; genus Phoca; species Phoca vitulina. Next base: position 65,302,463 of record NW_022589712.1, on the reverse strand, counting down.
TGTTTTGGAGTACAAGGACAGGATATTTTATTCTAATTACAATGAGAAGCCATTGGAAGATTTCATCAGAGGAGTGATTTGATTTACATTTTTGAAAGTTTGCCCTGATTAGCATATGGAAAATGAGCCATGTGGAAAGCCAGTGGTGGAAGCTGGGAAACAGGTTAGGAGGCTGTTACAATATTCCAGGTGAGAGAAGATGGTGACAAACAAGGTGGTCAATGTTCAATGGAAATGGTCAGATTTGGGATATACATAAGAGGGATAGTGACTAGATCTCTCTGGATTGTATGTGGGAGATGATGAAAGAGATTAATCAATTTTACCTTTTACATTTGAAGTATGATCATCTAGGTATCACTGACCATGAGTGAGGGAATCTAAAAGGAGAAGCAGTTTTAGGGTAGGGTATTTGGGGCTAAGGTGGAGTCGAGATTTTTGTTTTACACTTGTTAATTTTGAGATGCCAATTGGGTCCCTAAATAGAGAGGCTGAGTAGCCATTTAGGTATATTACTCTAGAATATGGATTATTCATCTTAATGGAAGAGACCATTAAGTGTAACCAGTTAATCACTAGAAAGAGATTTAACATTTTTGAGCAACTGTTATATACTAAGATCTTAGGTCTGATAATTCAGAAAATCTTCACAACAATACTGTCAAGTGCTCATTATTTCTCAAAATTTTAAAATGAGAGAAGACTATCTCTTAGATAACTTATGTGGTGATAAAGCACAAGATTTAAATTCAGGTATATCAGATCTCAAACTTCATGCTCTTTCCAGTAAAACCCACTGCCTTCCAGGTATTAGTATTATTGTAACTTACATTTCTACCACCTATTTAACAGAAATTGAAAATATTAAAACCAGTTGGGTTTTTGCATAATGGATCTACTACACCATGATAAAGCTACTCTTGCTACCATTTCCACAAATCAACTGAAAGAATATTCTTGCATGTGCTTCAGTGCTGTTTCTTTTTCTTTCTTTTTTTTTTTAAGATTCATTTATTTATTTATTTGTCAGAGACTCAGAGAGAGAAAGAGAGAGTGCACAAGGAGGGGGAGTGGCAGGTAGAGGGAGAGGGAGAAGCAGGCTTCCCGCCGAGCAGGGAGCCCGATGTGGGACTTGATTCCAGGACCCTGGGATCATGACCTGAGTCGAAGGCAGATGTTTAACTGACTGAGCCACCCAGGCGTCCCTCCAGTGTTATTTCAACACACATTGTATGACATGGTAACTAGTATGGCTTCTATCATGAAAAGTAGAGCTAACTTATAAACACTTAAGTTTAAGTTTGAAGTATAGAATATAAGGTTGAAAGGGAGCTTAGAAGGCATTTTTTTTTCCTCCATCTGTTTAAGAATTTGTTCCGTGGTATTATTCAGTCATGAGATAGAAGGACATCTTGCCATTTGCAACAACATGGGTGGACCTTGAACATATGCTAAATGAGATAAGTCAGACAGAGAAGTAGTGTATGATATCACTTATATGTGGAATCTAAAAAAGCTAGCTAGTAATAACAGAAAGTAAAATGGTGCTCCAGGGGATGGGGTTGAGGGGATAGGATGGTTGTTGTTTAAGAGTACAAACTTGCAATGAGTAGTAAATAAGCCCTAGAGATTTAGTGCACCATAAAATGAATATAGGCAACAATGTTGTGTTATAATCATTCAACTTGCTAAAAGACTAGAACTAATGATTCCAACCATTGAAAAGAAGGATCATTGTGTGACGTGATAGAGATGTTATTATTATGTGAAGACAGACAGAGATAAGATCTAGCCACAAGCTAAAGAATATGTGGAACCACCAGGAGTTGGAAGAGGCATGGAAGAATTGATTCTCCCTCAGAGCCTTCTAAGGGAGTGTGACACCTTGATTTTGGACTTTTGGCCTTCAGAGCTGTGAATGAATAAATTTCTGTTGTTTAAGCCCCCCAGTTGGTCGTATTTGTTATGGCAGTCTCAGAAAATTATACAACACAATGACCAAGCAACAGTTCAAGTTTGGAAGGATTTAAGTTCTAAAACTGGCTTCATTTTTTATTGGTTCTATGACCTTGATCAAGTTATACAGACCAGGAAACATAAGTTTCCTCATTTCTAAGAAAGGGGTAACAACACTTAACCTATGATATTCTCAAGTGTCAATGAAATAAAGCATAGACACAGTAACACACTATACAAATAGGAGTGTTTTTATGTCTCCTTATAGTCTCCTCTCAAAGATAAATCTCTTTGAGACTTTTACCTCTTCTTCATATGGCATAGGCTCCAAATCCTTCATCAAAATGGTTATCTTTTTATGGGAGGATAAATTTGACTATTCTGAAAATAGAAGATTTTATCATTATCAGAATACAAATAAATTAAAGTTAAAAGAGAGAAGGAAAGGAGAGGAAGAAGGAGGAGGAGGAGAAAGGGAGGGGAAGAAGAGAAAAGGTGAGAAAGAGGAGGAGAGGAAAGGGAGAAAGATATAGGAGGAGAAAGAAACCTGAAATTTGAACCATGTCATAAATTTTATCAGAAAACAAGCACAAAATTTATTATTATTCATAGGGTAGAAATTAGAAGAAAGTGGAAGCAACCAGAACACTAATCAATGGGAGATATGAGGAAATAAATGATATTATATGTATAATAAAATGTTATTTAGAGCTAAAACAAATGAGTTCAGTAGATATGTACCAAAGTGACTGAATTTCAAAAATATAATATTTGGTAAAAATGTTCAAGTTGCAGAATGATCAATTCTGCAGGTCAGGGATCATGACCTGAGCTGAAGGCAGATGCTTAACCCACTGAGCCATCCAGGCACCCCTAAACTATACTGTTTAATTAACAAAAGAATAAAATGGAGGAAGGAAGGAAGAACATCTGAGGCAAATGTGGTAAACTGATAACTGTTAAATCTAGGTGGTACATTCTTGGGCTTCTTAAATAATTTTTCATATCATTGAAATATTTTACAATGCCACATCAATATTAGAAAGTATCCTTAAAATAGCTCTAATTCCACAAATAAGTTTATCTTTAGTCTTATTTTTTAGAGATATACCTTACTTTCAATTCTTCTTTGTAAATGTGATTACTTTTGTGGTCTGCCTGCTGCCTTACAGGGAACATCTTGGAAGTCTAGCATTTTATTTATTACTGTGTTTTAAATGATTGGTTCAGAAAGGGAGAGGACAGATCTGCTGGTTTATACTTTTCATTAATCTGGTAAATGACGCTATTCATTCACCTAAAGGAAGAGTCTTAGGGTTCAGTTAAACAAGAGGCAAATGGATGTAATATGACAGTGCAAGCAATAGTATTTCTGAAATATAATATTTTGAGAAGATCATATTTAAATATGTGTTTAATTTTGTTCTAAGTTGTACACAGTTGACATTTGTAATTGTCTTCTACTTATGATGCTGCAGTACATCCCTCTTACTATGATAGTCTTTACTATGGATATGTGGCTGGGGTTACTTTATGAGTTTTGATGGTGCTTGGACTCCATTAAACTAGTTTGCTTTCTTCTTCTTTTTTTTTTAAGAAGTTATTTATTTATTTATTTATTTTGATAGAGAGAGAGAGAACACAGCAGGGGGGAGTGGCAGGTAGAGGGAGAGGGAGAAGCAGGCTCCCTGCTGAGCAGGGAGCCCAATGCAGAGCTTGATCCCAGGACCCTGGGATCATGACCTTAGCTGAAGGCACTTAACCAACTGAGCCACCCAGGTGCCCCTGGTTTCTTTCCTTAAATGAATTGTATCCTGGGTCAATATACATCTGTGTTTAGCATCCTATTTTGTTTAGGAATGTTATAAAGTGACCCAAAATGGTATGGAGGCCGCATAACACCTATGTTAAATTTTATAAAATCTGGTATCCAAAAACAGTTTTCAATAAAGAGTTTAACTTTGTTGCAATTATCTCTGTCAATGGAATAGAGCTCCCTTTCCTAGCAGAGTTATCATATGTGCTCTTAAGGTTGACTTGCATATTTTCTGCTAGAGCTGTACATGCTTACCACTGTTGGGAGAGAGTAAGGAAGGGAAGGTGGGAGCTGCAAAGGAAGGGGGCTGTTTTTATTGGAGATGCATTTATTTTAAAACTAATACAGAATTGCATGGATTATTCTGACATTTTACTTGGAATCTGAAGTTTCAACTTATTCTGCTGCTCTAAATCATTAATAGATTAAAACCTGTTCACTCTGTTTATTAAAAAAAACATAAGTTTTATATGGGCAGTATATAAACTTGATTTCAAACTTGTTGCAATTAAAAAATACTTATTTTTTCTTGTTAATTTTATGTCATGAATTCATAAATCTCTATTTTATTGTTGAAATACCAAATACTATTTGTTAAGCAGTTTTAAAATGATTTATCATGTACATTAATACATTGTTAGTATGATATATTTTACTTTCATCCTACATTACCTTCTTTACGTTTGTAAGAAAACCCCAAAGAAGCTTGTTGGCATTAAAGAGCAAAATGTCTAATTGGCATGCACAATGAAAGTTTTCCTAGCTTTTCCCCTTCTTTTTTTTTTCCCTTGAGTTTTTCATTGTTAATAAAATGTTGTTAACCCTTTTATTTAGGATCTCCTATCTTAAAGCAATCTCACAGGAAATCCTTTCATATATATATGTGTGTGTGTATATATATATATATATATACAATTTTTTGCAGTAGATTCACTTGCTCAGTAAATATAGTTGATGAAAGAGTTCCTGGCAATCCATAAAAGAACAGGCTGTGGGGATCCTCATTAATCTTCTAATAGTTTCTGCTGTCTCCCTCTCTAAAGTTCCTTGCCTTGTAAAGTATTTGTGGTAGAGCAACAGTGCTTTTGCTTTCCACGAAGCAATGTCATCCAGCCAGATCCCAACAAAAGCCACATCACCCTTTCAAATAGTTTCAGCCCTCAGCTGTATTATTGGCTGGGGTTCTGAACCCTGAAAGGGAGACACTATTTGTTTAACTGTGCTTCACAATACAAACAAGTCAAGAAAATACAACTCCTCTGGCCTTCTTTTGTGTCTCCTGATAGTAATATAGTTTTACTCTTAGTGATTGCAAAATTACTTTGCAAACAGATGTTAGGCTTTTTTTTTTAGTTTGTAAGCATGTCTTTAAATACTGTACCTTAATAACATAGTTGTGTGTAGAGTTATCAGATAAAGAGAATATCTCACTGGTTCCATTAAAAATAACATGACAACAATCTGTAAAATGAATTCCATGTTAAGCCACAAATGTGAGTGACTGTAAATTGGAATTTAATAACTTACTTAAGAAAAATAATTTCTGGCCAACTTTTAACATGTTTTCTTTTTATAATATTAGTCAGTCTTTAATTTCAAGATGTTTATAGGGTAAATTTATTGAAAAGAGAAGGCATACGTAAGTAATACCAGAAATTTATTCTCAAAACCTGACTATGGACTCTGAGAAACAAACTGAGGGTTCTAGAGTGGAGGGGGTTGGGGGGATGGGTTAGCCCGGTGATGGGTATTAAAGAGGGCACGTATTGAATGGAGCACTGGGTGTTATATTCAAACAATGAATCATGGAACACTACATCTAAAACTAATGGTGTAATGTATGGTGACTAACATAACATAATAAAATAAAATTTAAAAAAAATTAAAATAATAAATCACATTAAATATGAAAAAAAAAACTGATAGGAATTGTGCTAGGCAAAACTTTATTCATACTATTCTAATCCTACTAGAAGAAGTGATTTTCTCTGTAAAAGAGAAAACAATGGGACTCATCTAACACAAAGCCTCAGTTACATTATATGGTCTGTATGTGCTCTGGAAAGCTGCAGACGATAATTTTTTGTAATATTGTCTATTTAGGAAGATCAACTTGAAGCATATTACCATTTTTTTGATTTAAAAAATCCTTTCATTTAAGCAAAATCGCCACCTAAAATTGGTGGTAATGTAGGAAGGGAAATTTACATACATGAATATGTCCCTTCACAAAATTTTACATTTCTATTTTTTTTTTTAAATTTAGGATCCATGTGCCCAGAAGAGAAGCATGTATAGGGCAACCATCCTTGACAAAAGGGAGGTATGGAATTTAAATATATATATATATATATATATATACACATTAACTATAAAATTTTAAATAATATCAATTAACTCTAAGAGAGTAATCACAGTCATTAAAAATCATATGCAAATCAAGATGGTCAATGCTTGGTTTTAAGACTCACATAGCACGCACTACATTGTGATTCTCAAAGTGTGATCTCTCAACTAGCAGTATCAACATCACTTGGGAACTTGTTAGAGTTACAAATTCTTTAGCCCCATTCTAGGTCTAATGAATCCAAAACTCTGGGGGTGGTATCCCAAATAAACTGAATTTTAACAAACCTCCAGGTGATTCTGATACACACTAGTGTTTGAGAACCACTGCTTTATACAGCATACAAGGTTGGCAAGAACTAATTCTGAGCTTAAATCAGTAGTCTTCCTAAATTGTAAATCCAGGGGAAATGCAAGCCAACACTTGGTTGCTTGATAAAATGGATCTTTTGTTTCATTAGCCATCTATACTATTCAAAGACAGGATGTCATTTTGAAAATCTTCCTAAAAGAAGGTGTGACTCAAGAACACCAAAGTATATTTTATTCAGTCACTTTGGTAGTATTTGTGGTTTATTATGACATCAGACTTGGATCATTATTTTCCATATATATATACATATATATATATATATAGAAAGAGAGAGAGAGCGTGCGCACTTCCCTCACCCCCAAGCAGAGTGCTCATAGCAAGATATTACCACTGTAAAGATGCATCCGCCTCTCCTAACCTCTGCATTCTGTTTATTATTCTAATAAAATAGCTATGACATATGAAGCAGCATATCAAATTTTAAACACAATTCTAGGGTTTAGGGATGTAGTTGGAGTACATTGAGCCAATGGTATACTTGGAGAAAACTTACTCATTGCTATCTATATTTCTGATAGACACAAATTATACTGTAATCTAGTAGTAAGTACACTAAAAAATCAACAGTTTTTTACTCTGTAGGTATACATTTAAATATTTCCTATTGTACTGTTGACCAAATGTAACTATTGCCATCTAACAGAGTATGTTATTTACAAATCTTGGGAAGGCAAAATACTCAATTTTTTTGTATCTCTGTTTTCTCACCTATGATTTGGGGATAAATTTGTATCTAAAAATATATTTGCAAAAATTTGAGTAATCTTGAGCAAAAAGTGAGATTTAAAAATGAACAGCACTTAATATAATGCCTGGAAAGTAATAACCCATCACTTGATATTAGCTATTGCTACTATTATTTTTATCTTATCATTGCATAATTTCTGAAAACAGGAGTATAAAAAATATCTCATTGTGGTGATCATTTTGCATTATATACATATATTGAATCATTACATTGTACATTTGAAATTAATATAATGTTATATACCAACTGTAACACAACAAAAATTAATTAAAAATCAAATTAAAAATATTAAAAATACCCTATTTTGATACGATACTGAATGTTGTAAAAATCCTTTTTAAATATTGGAAAATAGACTTTTTATTTTAAAAAGAGACTCAAGGGGCACCTGGGTGGCTCAGTCAGTTAAGTGTCTGCCTTCGGCTCAGGTCGTGATCCCAGGGTCTTGGGATCGAGTCCCGCATCGGGGTCTTTGCTCAGCGGGGAGCCTGCTTCTCCCTCTGCCTGATGCTCCCCCTCCTTGTTCTCTCTCTTTCTCTTTGACAAATAAATAAATAAAATCCTTAAAAAAATAAAAATAAAAAAATAAAAAGAGACTCAAATATTAAAATTCATTTATGGGTTATAAAATAATTGTGTTGAGCATTTCACCACTAGATATATATTTGCTTTGTTTTTAATAACTAAAGTTTTCCCATTACATTCTGAAACAGAGCTAGGAATAGCAATAGTTAAAGGAATACTGCACAAAATAGTCATTTCTCAAGAGACACAATCCATACACCTACTGTACATTTTTGGAATGTGCTTTAAGTCACTCTTTGAAAGTAGTATAATAAAGTACACATCAGGAATGGGAATGAGTCCATTCTCACCATCTGTTCCTAATTTTATTTTGAGCTGAAGACTCTGTATTATTAAACCACTGTGTAAAATGTTAAAATGGTATTAGAAATCTGAGTTAAATCCAGAAGACTTCAGAGAACTTGAGGTTATTTGAAAAAATATTGATAGCTGCATTACAGTGATGGGTAAAATAAAGCTAGCCCCTTATTCTCAGGTAACCCCAAACTTCATTTTCTAAACTTTCCACAAATTTAAAGTTCTTATATATTTAATTTCTACATAAACATAGTTTTGTACCCTGCTTCCTTTACCCTCATTTTAAGTAATAAGAATTTTAATATATCCTCTAGCTCCCAAATCACAAAATTTTAACAGCCCACATGGTCCTATGACAGAACTTTTGTGATTTTCTGAAGACCTCACAACTTCAGACTGTTTTCAGCCCAAATGGTAAGTGATTTGACTTACTTTCCCCAAGGACCATCTATAAAAACTGCCTGGGTTAAGATTGGTTCTAGGTTTTGGGTTTCCAAGGGGATTTGAAAAGATGCAGGGGTGCATGGGTGGTTCAGTTGGTTGAGTGGCAGCTCTGGATTTTGGCTCAGATTATGATCTCAGCGTCCTGGGATCGAGCCCTGCATCAGGCTCCACATCAGGCTCTGTGCTCAGTGGGGAGCCTGCTTGAAGATTCTCTCTTTCCCTCTGCTCCTCTCCCCGCTTGTGCTCTTTCTCTCTAAAATAAATAAACAAATATTTTTAAAAAAAGAAAGAAAGAAAAGATGCCAAAGTCTTCTTGGCTCCAAAATACCTCCATCTATAGTCCTGCCAATGTCCTAGAAAGTCCCCCATCAATACTCTAACTGGGATTAAAAGATATGGTTGAACACTACATCAAAAACTAATGACGTACTATATGTTGGCTAACTGAACATAATAAAAAAAGAAGATATGGTTAAAATGCAAATGTACTCTGTGTTAGATATAGTTAACATTTATTCAGCATTTATACTGAGACAAGCATTGTACTAAATTGGTTTACATCAATGTGAATCCTTCAGCTTGGAGAAGACCTGCACTATCTTTGCCCCAATCAAGTGTGTCAAATGGGCCTTGGAGTATGTGGAGGATGCCCTACTCATTTTCTTAGGAGATAAAAGCCTAGTTAATTAATTTGCTCTTAAGATGTTCTTGGAAATATCTCACTACCTGACTGGGTGGCAACAGTCTGTGTCAAAAACTCTCCCTGGGAGATTAGGCTAATTACTTGATCCCATTCTTTTATGAGTTCATATCATATTGGGTCCTAGAGAATATTGATGTCTCAGCCCCCTTTTGACTGAGGTTATTCTTCTCTCTAATTTATCTTGATTCATTTCCAATGGACAAAACTCTGAATACTTTTCTGTTCATAATCTCTTTCAATTTTCTGATGTGTCTCATGGGATGACCTGAATTTCTTCTGATAAATTCACTGTCTTTGCTTTGCACTCATGTTGCTGCTCTGCCACAACATTCCAGTCAGAGAAGAACCATTTGTTCTTACCCAGTTCTCCTATCCAATCTTAGGAGCTTGGCTTGGAACTGTCTTAATTAGTTGTGCCCATTTCCAGGGTCATCCTCCATGACCATCCATCCACCATCTGACTTTCCTACTTACTAATTCCATTTCCACCCTGGCACAATTCCCCTTTTTGCCTGCTCACCACTTTACAGTCTGTGCATTTTTTACTCCCAGGCTGGAATCAGACACAGAACATATATATTCCTGGGTTTATGGATATGGGACCTCCCCTTTCCTCTTAGTAAAGTGCTTTTGCATTTTTTTGTGTGTGTGTTCTGCATTCATCTGCACACCCCTATCATAGTACAGGAAACATTGTCCTCTCTCCTTCCTATCTCACATGCATCACACAATCCATCTGGTATTTTATTCTGCTTTAGTATCACTCTAGGGTAGGGCCAACAATAAAAGCTAAAATAATGAAAATAATAATGACTAATACCATTGAATTCTTTCATGTGCAATGTATCACTTCTAGTGTTTTGCATTTATTGTCATGCTTAATTCTCATACAAGTTGATGAAGTTGATAATATTATCATTATCATAAGAAAACAAAAGAACAACTTGTGAGGCAAGATTAGTATTGATCTGGGTGAGAACAATGGGATAGAAGGAGGAGAAATAACTCTCTGAAGCTGATATTCCATTAACCTTCCACTAGTGCTCCAAGTAAGTATAGCTGATGTCTTCCCATCTTTACCTCCCGTCTCTCTTCTGCGCTTTATCTTGAGACCTTCCCATGTGCTGACTCCCAGTGGTAGCAGAGAAAAAATGCTCAGATATTCTCAAAACGATATTCCTCTCAAAAGTGGGTGGAACTTATTTCAGCTATTTGTGTACCCAAATCTATCATTAGCCCTTATAGAAGAATATTATTCTTGATTTTTATTTTTCATAGAGTGTGATAAGGAGGAGGGCAGTAGAATAAGGTTCTTTATTCTTTTTTCATTCATTAATAACAATGACATAATAAAATCTTTAATGTGTTGTATACTTGGTTTAGAAATAGAGTGAGGGGAGAAGACAGGAAATTCTTCTCTTTCCTGTCGTAGTCAGCTATAGAAACTTTGTTGGGAAAGCAGATGCAAACAGAGTCTTGCCAGGTAAACACTTGAATTTCTTTAAAAAGGAAAGAGAAAAGGAAGAAAAGACAGAGATAGAAAGCAAGAGAGAGACACACAGAGAGCAAGAATTAGAGAGAGAGAGAGAGAGAAATGATGTAACAGTATTCAGGTTTGAAAACTATCCCCAAGGAAGTATACTAATAGGAGGTCCTGCCCACTCTGTCAGTCCCTCCGTGGCCAATCCACTTGAGCCAGTTTATGAACACTGGGATGGGTGGCTCAGAGTCAGCTTGGCTGCAAAGCTGCTTAAAGGAGTCAAGTTCTAAATATCTTAACTTCTGCATACTTTTCCCCACAGACCAGTTGACTGGACTGGTTCCCACGGTATTATTACACAATTCACTTGAGTGCATTAATGTTTTCTAGGCAGAGGTGGCTCACATTTACTGAGTACTTACTCTATATGCCCTTCACAAGGATGATTTTATGTAATCAACATAACAACCCTTATAGGATAGGTGTTTTTGCCTCTCTTTTTTTTTAAGCTTTTATCTGTCAGAGAGAGAGAGAGAGCACAAGCAGGGGGAGCTACAGGCAGAGGGAGAAGCAGGCTCCCCGCTGAGCAAGGAGACCCATGCGGGACTCCATCCCGGGACCCTGGGATCATGACCTGAGTGGAAGGTGGACACTTAACTGACTGAGCTACCCAAGCATCCCTTTTTGTCCCTCTTTTAATGATGAAGAAACTTAGAGAGTTTAAGTAATTTGTCTAAGGTCATACTTAGGGTGCAACAAAATATGTCCCCAGATCTTTTATTTGAAAACCTTTGCTCTCTCTCTCTCTTTTGGTCATTACGGCACAGTTGTGAATACTAGAATTTTTGACAATACACTTGAATCAAGTGATTAAAAGACTCAAAAGACCACTAAACAGGTCAGCAATAATTACAATGCAATCACTACCACAGCATAACAATGTCTCACAGTATCTATAAAAAGATCCATGGTTCTTTAGCACAGGCCACTGTTGGAGCTGGACTGTTTACTGCCCATTTAAACAAGCGCTGTTATATACTCACCAGGGAGCATTCTCACATGTCACGCTTAATCTGAGCTTGTTAGCTGTCACCCGCTTAACACTAAACTGTGCTTAACTCTCACAGAGAGCATCTTGTACCCGGCTCTGAACCATAATAAAGGACTCTCATCTCAATGTTCACTCTTTAGACACTGTTTAACATTATGTATATTCTGCTTTAACAAAAATTAAATAGTATTCATGGATCAAAATATACTGGTGCATTAGAACCTCAAAGTACAATTCATTCCAGTGGCAGACACAGACGAAGTGTGAATTCGCATGAGTGGAGAGAGGTCATGGAAGACATGACAGAAGAGTACTTTGGATCTGGGCCATGAAGAAAAAGTAGGCTTTTACCAAACGGGGAAGGGAGGAAAGGCATTCCATATAAAAGGAGCAGCTTTGAGGAAGGGCCAGATAGGGCAAGCTCAGGCGTTGTTTGGAATTGCTGAGTGGATTTTACTGGGTAGAGCAAAAAGTGACGGTGAGAGAGTAGCAGGATAAGAGACTGAAAGGTTGGGTGTCAGGTAGATCATAAATATGGTGACAATAAAACTTTTTGGAATTAGAACACTTTGAGAATAAAAGGAGGTGCTATAAATAATGACACCAAAACAGCAGATATAAACTGGAACTTTATGGAACAAAACAGGATAAATGGTCACCCTGGTCATAAAGAGCCTTGAATGTTATGCTAAGAAAGTAATTGAGATATTCAGTAACAAGCACATTTTTAAGAAATATTATTCTGGGGGCACCTGCGTGGCTCAGTCGTTAAGCGTCTGCCTTCGGCTCAGGTCATGATCCCAGGGTCCTGGGATCGAGCCCCGCATCGGGCTCCCTGCTCCGCGGGAAGCCTGCTTCTCCCTCTCCCACTCCCCCTGCTTGTGTTCCCTCTCTCGCTGTGTCTCTCTCTGTCAAATAAATAAAATCTTTAAAAAAAAAACAAAGAAAGATTATTCTGGCAGTAGAATCAAAAGAGGTATCAGCAAAGAATTGGGAATGACAGACCCATTCAAAGGGAAGGTCAATGAAACAGGTTGAGTACCAGAGACTTCATTTCTCTCAGTCTTCACCTGAAGTTCCACATCCTTCAAGGATCCTTCTTTGAGCTCCTTGCTGGATTCTTTGAAGAGGCCAGCCAGTCCTAGAGCTATCTTCTTCACTCATTTATAAACCAAATGAAAAAATAGATAATAAGCAGGTAGAGTCAAAATACCTTTCTTACTGATAAAGTCTGTATTGAAGAATGTGGCTTCTATCTGTAGGCATGCAAGCTTCCTAATACCAAATCCCAAACCATAGGCAGCTCTGGGCTGGGCAAGATCCCTCTCCTCCCTGGGGCAGCACCTAATCTTGGGAGTGCAGGCCTACTCCAGACAAGCAGGTCATTCCCAAAAGAGAAAAAGGGAAATGTTAAATTCAAGTTTTTCAATGAGAAAAGGCATTGTAATTCCCTGGATTAAAGAGAAGAAGCAAGAGGAGATAGGAGTGTTCCACTAATTTTATCTACTGTCACATGAAAGGAAATATTTAGGGGGGGGCGGGCGGGAATCAGTTACCTCCTAATGCTCTTTATCTTGAAAAGCTTTTTCCGGACTCATTAGTTGCCATACACTGTCCTTTCAGTTATTAGACATTGTTATTGTATGTATTTCACTACATGGTTCACTACATTGTTCAATAGTGATTTCTACTATATTTTTATACACTTGTTTATATGCTTATGTGTTATCCCCAGATCCAGTAAAGCTCTCTTACCCAGTCTCCACTGAACACAACTGCTGGATTAACAGGCACTCAGCCGTCCCTCTATAAATGACACTAACTGCTGAGTATTTGTTACTTGTACAGCATGCTCTCCAATACACCTGTGCACTTCTGTTTTCACCAGATACTCTGCTTAACAAGAGTAAGATGAATTTGTTTTCAGATCTGCTTATAACAGTTTTTTAAATAAAATTGTAATTATGTAAGGTAATTAGATAATGTAAAAATAACAAAATATAAGTGTGACAAGAGTTGGATCTATGAATACTAAGTCAAATGCTTTGAAAAGGCTCAGTATGTAGTCATTAAAGAAAAACATCCTTAAGTTTAAATAAGTAAGTCCATAATAGAAAAGGGAAAAAATCTAGAAGGATTTTGCACACATAGATCTCCAGAAAAGTCTTTAAGCTTTCACTCCAAGGAAACAAAGATGAGAAATTATAAATAATATATTATGGTCCAATCACTAGACCTATATTTTTTTTAAAGTTCTGACATCAAAAGTTTGGTGAATGGGTCATCATTTATAGCTTTTAAGTTAACATAGACTATTTAACCTGTATATTATCATTATTTATAATTTTGATGTAACTGTATCTCATTACTGTAGATGGACGCTCATTGACAGCAGGGATCATGTTTAATAATCTTTTGTATTCTTACTAACGTACTCTTGTGGTTTTATTTATTGTTGCTAGAGATGACGGTGATGGTGATGGTGGTGGTGGCAGGCATTGAATAACAGACTAGATTTGAAGAATAGGAAGGCATCTTGGAAACTGTATCATTTAAGGCACTAGTAACAGATGGATAAACTAAGACTCCCCAAGGATTTGATCATTGTCAAACAGCTGATGTTTAATAAAGGATGAAGGGTTGGATATTTCTGTCTCCAGTTGTTTTTAGAATTCTAATATGCTCAGAAATATTATTAAAAATAAAAATATTGGGCACCTGGGTGGCTCAGTTGGTTAAGCGACTGCCTTCGGCTCAGGTCATGATCCTGGAGTCCCGGGATCGAGTCCCACATCGGGCTCCCTGCTCGGCAGGGAGTCTGCTTCTCCCTCTGACCCTCCTCCCTCTCATGCTCTCTGTCTCTCATTGTCTCTCTCGCAAATAAATAAAATCTTAAAAAAAAAAAAAAATATTATTCTGTCTTCTCCCTTTCTCTAATATGAATCTAAATGCTCACGCTTTCTGCTATTCTGAACTCTCTTAGCCCTTCATATAATTCGTGTGCTCATTTTCACCCTAATGACAATTCTTCAACATTTCTTGCTCAATTATCACAAGGAATTAATTTTAAAAAGATAATATTCTAGCAAAATGCATGCTTAGCTCTGAAAGAAAAAGATACCTTTCTCCAAATAGAAAAACACAAGAATCTTACATCGGCCTTAAGTGCACATGCATGTTTACATGGGATGTTTTGTATTAATTTGCTGTATTTATTTGAGGGAAAAAAGTCATGCACCATATGTATTGTTCTAGAGGGGAGAAGCATTACCAATGATGAGAACTTGTGATACATGGCCAAGATACAGGTTGGAGTATAATCACAAATCTGTTCTGCCTTAAGTTACTTACAGATGAAAATGAGTGTGGAGGAAAGACACAGCCTCGTGTCCCAGTGATTAGAGAATCTTTTCAAATTAAATCTGAAGACCTAGATACATCAGAACATTGCTGTAGTATGAGAAAAAAATGCTATTGCATTCAACTACTTCCCCAACATAAGAATAGAGTGCTCTGGCAAACTTTATAGCTTTAGCCTGTCAGAATAACTTTTGACATTAAGAACTAAGATTAACCAGTATTCCTGCTTGTGACCTATTATGTTCCTCCGTTCATTGTAGGTATTGTACTCTCTTCCAGGTTTGTGGAGCACCTCATAAATGGTGTTTCTGGTCATTCTGTCACTAACCAGCATTGTTGCCACATAATTCATAGCCTCAGTTGTTCATTTATAGAGTGATGTAAGTAGACTAGGTTACATAAGATCCATCCCAATGCCAATATTAGATAATTATATTCTTGGACAATGGCTACTGTGAATTTTCAAATAGTACCAGCATATTTCTCCAGAATATGCCTTATAGATGATAATTGGTTTTCAATGTGAACATCACCAGTGAGGGGAAACTTTGAGTTTTCTCATAACATGTATTGAGTTCTCAAATTCTCATAATAGTGTTAATGAAAAACTTTGTAATTTAAAAATGTTCCTCATTACTTTGAGCTTCAGAAATATGATCACCCATATTTTACATTGTGATATTCATTTCTGTTCCCTGGGGCTATGAAATTAGTTGACTATTTTGAACTATGATAGGTTTAAAATATTTGAAAACTGTTGTTTCTTTTTTTTCCCTGCGACTCTTATTTATCTGAGACATATTTTTTTAGAGTATCCTCATCCAGCCACTCTTCCCTGGGTACTTACTGGCTAGGTTTTTATTTT
The DNA here is from genome assembly GCF_004348235.1 of Phoca vitulina. Classification (NCBI taxonomy): domain Eukaryota; kingdom Metazoa; phylum Chordata; class Mammalia; order Carnivora; family Phocidae; genus Phoca; species Phoca vitulina. The sequence continues at coordinate 65,286,439 of NW_022589712.1, read as the reverse complement.
CTGCTTTAAACTTTATCATACATGAGATATAATGGGAATGGGAAATGGGGGAAAAAATCCAGAAATTTTTTCTTCAGTGTGGGAACGTAGGAGACACTTACAGTGAAAATCTTCAGTAGATACCAGCTGAGGTTTTTTCCAGCCTCTGACCATGACTCTATTCCTAGTTTTGTACAGGGCCAAAGATGATTGAGTCAAGGCAGAAGATGCCTCAGTCAGATCCTCTTTTTTGGGAATGTGAAACCTCCCAGAATGTTAGGTATCACCTGACTGAAACACTTTAATAGTAAAACCCTGGGGAAAGTTTTCCAGATTTCTGTAGTTCAGTTCTGAGAACTTCTCAGTTTTCTACTCTTCTCCATCACTCTTTTTGGTTCTGTATTATACCTCTGCATCCTGCCTTTAAATTTTCCTACCCCCTCTTTTTCTTTTGATTGAGGATTGAGCCTTAAGGCTTGTGCCATATTTAGATCCACAAAAGGCAGACTGAGGGAAAGAAAAAAGCACCAGAGAAGAGGGGTACAGGGATGTGCTATATCGTGAAGGACAGTTGAGGAGAAAATTTCAAGTAGGAAAAGGTGGTTATTAATGGAGATATTGTTAAGGAAATGTGAAAAACTAGGGAAAGTGTACTGATTTAAGCAATTAGTAGATCACTGTGCAACTTTGAAAATGAAGTTTTGTTGTAAAAATTCAAGGAGTAATGTGAGTAGAGAGAAAATAAAAGCATTTTTGAGATGTTTGACATAAATTTAATTTTAGCTTGATGAGTTAATAAGTCACAATGGGGTTCCTCATTTGAGTTGCAGATATATGACCATGTTTGAGGAAGTTGAAGAGTGAACAAGTCAAATGAGTATTTCTTAAGAAATTGGAGATCACAGAATTAATAATTCAATAATAAATTCTTCCTTGGAAAAGAAGTGAATAAGAAGGAAGAGATGATGGAGGCTATCAGTTATTCTGAAGTGCTGAAGCAGGTGGACATGGAAGCTACTGTAAGAGTATTTTGATACCTCCTCCCTCCTTCCTTCCTTTCATCCCTCTTTTTTCTTTTTCTCTTCCTCCCTTTCTTCCTCCCTTCCTTTGTTCCTTTGATTCTTTTTTCTTTGCCGCTCTTTTTACTCTTCTGTGCTTTCCAAATTTTCTACAGTTTCTATATGTTGTTTGTAATCAAAAGAAATTGTACAATAATTTTACAACATGTTGCATAAGAAAATGAAATCTTTTATTTTTATTTTAGTACCTGACAATAGAGATTTTCAAAATAATTTTCTTTTTTTGTGATTATTTTCTATTTGTCTTTATCTTAATAAAGTCACAAGTGGCTACTATGAATCCTTGGACCAAAGCTAGGTAAAACGGCCCCTGTGATGAATGTTTCCTCTAACTTCTCTTTATAGACTACCCTAAAGATCTCTGCTTCTCTTCTTATGCTAATACTAAAGTAATTAAATTCAAGTGTCACAACATACACCCATAATGGCAACATATTAAGGAATTCCTTTTCAGCTTTGAACACTCCAAGTATTAGTTCTTCATGCATAGATATTTATGAAATAATTAAAACATTAATATGTACTTACGTGAAAAAATACATGGATAGGTTTCAATTAATATTAATTATCCAAGGACTCCATGGTTCTTATAATGTGGTTGCTTTAGATTTTGAGTATAATTCCTAAAGTGTAGTGATTCTTAAAAGCCCGGAACGGAGCCAACTTGCCTAACTCTAAATCCCAACTCCAAAACTCAACATCTATGTCACCTTGAACAAGTTATTTAAACTATCTCTGCCTTAGTTTTTCATATATAAGATGAAATAATGATATGAGCTCTCTCTTAGGGTCATTTTAGAAGGAGATGAATTATTAAATATATCCCCGGCACATGGTAGGTACCCAGTGTGAGCTAATATTATTTCTACTATACAGAAATCCTGTTCAGAGGTGACCTCCAAATGATAGTCTATCCTTATTTCAATCAAAGAAATGTTTGCTGTAATTTTTACCTATCTTTCTACATTAGAATGAGAATTAACCACACTTAACAGAATATCTTCATCCGAAAGCTGTCTTGACATATTTAACAGATCTTACTTTTAAAAATTAAATGCCTGATATTTATTTAGAACTTACAGTTGAGATAGAGTTTTTCCATAAATTACCTAATTTCAGTTTAAACTTCACACTTTGTTACATCCTAAATAATAGAGTCCCTAGCCTATAGGAGTGCTAATTACCTGAAAGAGTTCTGTACATTCAAACTCCAAGTTGCAGTTAATTAACTTAATTAATTTTCATCATAATTTGATCCCTAAAGTCCCATTTTGGTTGTAATTTCTTGTAGTATTCCGAGCTAACCAATGAAGCACACAAAATATAGCATAATATTCCAGCTGTGACTTATATCCTTGTATAGCAAGAGGCAACCAAACAAAATTTATAGCTAGTAGATTATAAGTTACATGAAAAGTAGGAAAAAATGATGGAGAAAGGGTCTGGCTGATATTGTGGATAAGTAAAGAGGAAAAGGCACCACATGAAAAGGGGAGAAGGTAGAAAAAAATCAAGAAATAAGGAAGAGATAAGGAACTAGGAAATATATGGGATTAAAGGAAAACAAAACAAAACAAAAAACCCAAAAATCAGGCAAGGGTAGAGAGAAACAATTCTCAGTCCATAGACCTAAAAAATGAGGGAAGATAGAGCATAGTTTCCAAGACAGCTTATGTGAAGGGGGAGCAATGAGGAAATGTTCCTTTAAAAACATATGGAAATACTAGTTTAAAAAAGTCAAATATCTGACCTAAAAACAATTAAAAGTGAACCCACATCTGCTTGAAATCAATTACAAAATCAGTGCAAAAGTAGTAGGTCGAAGACAATACCCAAATGACTGAGAGATTGGGGTTCTAGAAGGTCCTGGGGGGATGGATAAGTGGGCTCTAAAGTTTATGAGGACATGCAAGAATGCGCAGCCTGACCTCAGGGCTGCACAAGAAAAGGGCCTATAGAACACTTAGCACTCCTCTCTCCACCCTCTCCTCTGAAAAGCATTAAGGGAATTTCTTGTCCTTATCTCTTGAGGGAAAATGTCACTGAAGAGAAGTCGAAATCCCAAGCCTACCTTACAAGTAGAAAGAGAGTGATAATGTACACACCTTGCATGACTGAGAACTACATGGCAAATATTCAACATAAAAATTGGCCCAAGATCATTGAAGTCCTTGAAATACCCAGAATAAAAAAGCCAAAACATCTTTGAAGTGACATTTTCTCAACAACTTTAGGGCCTCCAATAGAAAATAATAAATAAAATAGATAAATAAAATTTGAACTAAACAAAAATCATGAATGCATAGCAAATTACTAATGCAAATTGGCAGATACAATGGAGAAGAATGACCAAACTAGACATGATAACATTTAAAATAAGAATATTAAAAATGATTAAAGAGATTTTTTAAAAAGCAATAAAACCATAAGAAAATAACAGCAAAATAAAGGGGCCTGAATTTAGAGCTCTGAAGTCCTGGGATTGACTGAGTTTATCAATAAGTAGTTGAACAACGGGTGTTTAATTTCCGCGAGCTTTAATTTTCTCATGGAAATACTGGCATATCTATCTTATGGTGTTTGTATTAAGATTGAGTGACAAAATGCATGCAAAATTCCTAGAAAATTAGAAGTGCTCAATAAATATCCGTGTTTACCTTACTTCCCATTTATGAAAGAATAAGTTAGAAATTGAAGCTTGGTCAACTCTTTATTTGCAAATCTAAGTACCAAAATCTTATTTGATGGACATACAATTTTGAAACATGGATTTCCTTCTTGAAATTACTATGGAATAGGCACCTATCAAGATATGAAGTTAACTTACAGCAGTCACATACTAAATTTTCTGTCCACCTTTATATGCAATATTTTCTTCAGGGAGGTGTAAAATATAGTCCAATGCCTCCCTCAAGCATGGCCTTCTCTAAGGGGAGAGGTTATAAGGACAGCACCATCTTTTTTCCAGATATAGTTTAGAATTATTTTTGTCAAATTTGAAATATGGGATATTGGTTAGAATTTCATTATATTTATAGATAATTTTTGGAAAATGGATACCTTTATAACATCCTATCTTTTCATCCAGAAGTCTGGTATGTTTCTCTCCTTTTATTTATCTTTTTTTTTTTTTTTTAAAGATTTTATTTATTCATTTGAGACACAGAGATACAGAGAGAGAGAGAGAGAGAAAGCATGAGCAGGGAGAGAGGCAGAGGGAGAGGGAGAAGCAGGCTCCTCGCTGAGCCAGGAGCCCGATGTGGGACTTGATCCCAGGACCCTGGGATCATGACCTGAGCCGAAGGCAGATGCTTAACCATCTGAGCCACCCAGGCGCCCCATCCTTTTATTTATCTTTTAAAATATTTATTGTTCCTTAGTGAAGTTTTGTGATATTTTTCATAAACATTTCTTTTACAGTTAACTCCCTGGTGTCATGGGAACCTCCCGGGACCTTGGGAACTGCCCAGGGCCGTAGGAGCTGGCAGGATGGGGGTGAGCTGGGGCTCTAGGTTTGTGGGAACCTGACAGGAGCCTTGTGCTGCATATGCTGGGGGCATAGGAGCCACTTGAGGGTACGGGAGCGGACAGGCGCCAGTATAGGTTAGTGCCCTGGGTTTGTGGGAGCCTCTAGGGGGCTATCTAGGGCCACAGGAGTCTATCTGGTGCTGGGCAGGCCTGCTCTGGGGTCCATGGTGAAGTCAAGTGCTCATTTCACTCACTCCCCCCCGCCCCCCCACACGGGGAGAGTGTCGTTGTTCGCCCTGGGCTGCCCAGGCTTGGGGGAAGGATGATGAAGGTAGTGTGGATTTATGTTTCCTGCCCTCTTCAAATCCATCTTTTTGTATTTCTGTGCTTCACCCAGGTGCTGGAATCCCTCACCTGGAATCCCTTGCCTGGAATCTTCTCTCTCATCCTCTGGACAGTTTTCTTCTAGGACTATTATTAATTCAATTAAAAAAAAGTCAATATTTAGTGAAAGCTACTATGTTTCAAGTACTTTTCTAGGTATTATGGAACTATCAGCCTTGGATTCACGTTGAACATTATTATTCTATCCTCCTTATCCTCTAATTTATCTCTCATATTATCTCTGAGAAATTATCTATCTAGTTCTTTGTGCTATTCTGGATTATTTTGCCACGTTCATTTTTTTCCTACCCATTAATTCTCTCTTTTCATCTCTTTCTGCTTTTTTTCTGGAGAGAATTTTAACTTCAAACTAAAATTTTCATTTGTGGAAGCACAATTTGATCTCTTCTGAAACTACCTTTTTTTTTTTCCCACACCACCTTGCAGTTTCCTCATGAAATACTATAGATACTTAGTTTATAATACCTATCAGATTTAACTCTTACACTACCTGTTAAGGCTAAAATGTTGGCGTTTTTTAAAATTTATTTTTATTTTTATTTGTTTTATTTTATTTTTGTTAGATTTTCTTATCTTTTATTTTTATTTTTATTTAAAATCAATTAACATATAGTATATTATTAGTTTCAGAGGTAGAGTTTAGTGATTCATCAGTTGCATATAACACCCAGTGCTCATTACATCAAGTGCCCTCTTTAATGCCTGTCACCCAATTACTCCATCCCCTGCACCCACCTCCCCGCCAGCAACCCTCAGTTTGTTTCCTATAGTTAAGAGTCTCTTATGGTTTGCCTACCTCTCTGCTTTCATCTTATTTTATTTTTCCCTCCCTTCCCCTATGTTCATCTGTTTTGTTTCTTATTTCCACATATGAGTCAAATCATATGATAATTGTCTTTTTCTGACTTATTTTGCTTAGCATAATACCCTCCAGTTCCATCCCCATTGATGTAAATGGTAAGTATTCATCCTTTATGATGGCTGAGTAATATTCCATTGTGTGTGTGTGTGTGTGTGTGTGTGTGTGTGTATATATATATATATACCACTTCTTCTTTATTCATTCATCCCCCGATGGACATCTGGGCTCTTTCCATAGTTTGGCTATTGTGGACATTGCTGTTATAAACATTGGGGTGCAAATGCCCCTTCGAATCACTATGTTTATATCCTTTGGATAAATACCTTGTAGTGAAGTTGCTGGGGTTGATTCAGTCCTATATTGTCTGGCTTCTGTTTCCTTACTTAACTCTAATTCTTACATTCTTTTCCTTACTCCCTCAGCTGCAGCCACATTGGCCTCCTCATTCTTCCTGAAACATATCAAACATATCTTACCTCAGAGCCTTGCCCTTGCTGTTCTTTCCATTGGGAATGCACTTCCTCTGGATATCAGCATGTGTATTGATTATCTCCTGCATAATTGATTACCCCAAACATAGTAGCTTAAAACTTTAAATATTTATTATCCCTTACAAATTCTTTGTGTCCAAAATTCTGGGGCATCTTATCTGAGAACTTTTGTCTCTCATGGGATTCAGTCAGATGTTGGCTAGGACTGTAGTTATCCCTTGTCTTTTTTGGGCCTGGGAGATAGATTCACTTCCAAAGTGGCTACTCACATGTATGGAAAGTTGGTATTGGCTACTGACAGGAAACCTCATTTCATCTCCATGATAACCTCTCCATAGGCTGGTTGAGTGTCCTCTTGACATGACAGATGGCTATCCGTAGAGAGTGGCCTAAAAAATCATCAGGGAAATATAAATCAAAACCACAATGAGATACCACCTCACACAGGTCAGAATGGCTAAAATTAATAACTCAGGAAACAACAGATGTTGGCGAGGCATAGAAAAGGGAACCCTCTTACACTGTTGGTGGGAATGCAAACTGGTGCAGCCAGTCTGGAAAATAGAATGGTTTCTTCAAAAAGTTAAAAATAGAACTACCCTCCACCCAGCAGTTGCACTACTAGGTATTTATCCAAAGGACACAAAAATAGTATTTGAAGGGGTACATACACCTCAATGTTTATAGCAGCAATGTCCACAATAGCCAAAATATGGAAAGAGTCCAGATGTCCATTGATGGATGAATGGATAAAGAAGATGTGGTATATATGTACAATTGAATATTACTCAACCATCAAAAAGAATGAAATCTTGCCAATCTTGCCATTTGCAACTATGTGGATGGAGCTAGAGGGTATTATGCTAAGCAAAATAAGTCAGTTAGAAAAAGACAAATATCATATGATTTCATTTATATGTGGAATTTAAGAAACAAAACAGATGAACATAGGGGAAGGGAAGGAAAAATAAAATAAGATAAAAACATTGAGAGAGGCAAACCATAAGAGACTCTTAACTGTAGGGAACAAACTGAGGGTTGCTGGAGGGGAGGTGGGTGGGGAGATGGGGTATTGGAAGAAGGGCCTTAAGGAGGGCACTTGATATAATGAGCACTGGGTGTTGTATGAAAATGATCAATCACTAAACTCTACCCTCAAACTAATTAAAAAAATAATCAAGACAAGCTACAGTGTCTGTTACAACCTGGCCTTAGAAGTTACATTCTATCTTCTTTTACAATATCAAGTCCCTCTAGTGTCACCTTCTCAGTAAGGCCTCCTTTGACCTCTCAATTATAAACTGCAACTTCACTGCCAAACTTGATCACTATTCCCTTTCCCATTTTTATAGACTTTAATCACACTTATCATCTTCCAATATAGCAGATGTTTAATTGTTCATTTTGTGTCTGGCTGTCTCTCCCCAGTGGATTGTTAGCTCTGTGAAAACAGAGACTTTGTTCTCTTCATTGCTGTGTCCACAGTGCCTGAAAGATTGTGTGGCTCATAGTAAAAATTTGTACCGATTACTTTCTAATCTTTCAATCTGCTAATGCCTGCCTTACTGAAGTTTCTAATTTGGTGGTTATACCGATCTTTATGTAGTTTCTTCTGGTTTATATTTTCCCCTTGGTTGTCTGCCTCATAGCTGCCTTGACTATTGCCTTGATTCCTATTAAAAAAAATCGATTATATATTTTTAAAAATATTTAGGGTTTCATAAGAAAACTTAACTCTTCTGACTATACTTCTGAGTTACTCTCTTTTGAACTTCTGTATAATTTTATATACCCATGATTTTTCTATCCTAGTTTATCCTTACAGAGACCTCCCCAGGATCGTTCTGCTTTGGTGTGAAATGGGACCTGTCAAAGGTTGTGAGACTGAGTTTTTTAAGCTCAAATGAAGGGAGAAAGATAAAGTTCCTATATATTGTAATTTTCCTTTGCCAGTTTAGAGCTCCATTATCAAATGTTGGTAGAGATCCAGTGCTGTAGGCTTTGCAGCAGGGAGCTTCCGACCACCTTTTTGCATTTATCATGGCAGCCCTTATTTAGCAGGGGCAGTTCCAAGGATACACCGTGAGCCATTGCTGTGGGATCCAGACACACAAGGCAAACAGTACTTGGGCACCTGCTGAGACTCTGATGGGGTCACATATTGCTGTCTTGCTGTCCTAATGTCTAATCTGGCCTTCCACCTGTTGGTGCTGGTGAGTTCTTTTGAGATGTCTTCACTTATTTTCCAAACAAGCCATCGTCTATACAGAGTCTCCTTATACAGAAAATTTTCTTGAAGTTTCTGGTATGCAACTATTATTCTTCCATGTTTTGCAATACTAGTACAGAATTTTCTCTGTATATACTGAATATTTAGATAGTAATTTAAATATGACTTGAGAAAGAAGTTAGATGTATGCGTTCTATTCATTATTTCATCAGGAAACCTGCATGATATACTTAGCATGAGATACTTAGGGAGGGTATCTCTGGCCATCTTATCCAAAGAAGGTCCTTTCTTTTAATTTTTGGGCATAACCATCTATATTTTTCCCTCAGGACACTTAAGTAATTTTAAGTTATTTAGTTACTTGTTTACTTATTCTTTTCTCTCTGCTTTTATTTTGAAAGTTATTCATGGTTAGAAATGCTCTCACTTTTGCTCGTTTTATCTCTACCGCCTATAACATAGTGCCTGGAAGTCAATAGGAACTTAAAATATATACATTTGTAGAATAAAGGAATAATTATAATTTTAGACAAAATCCCAGGCGTAAGAGATGAGTGAGGTAAAGAGCCTATTTAGTGTATGTCAGATCAGGCCACAGACCTTCACACCTTTTACCTTTAAACGTGCCTATTTTGTGGTATTCATTTCTTAAAGGGATAGAAAGAAATATGAAAATTCAAGGAAATGCATCTAACTTAAACTTTTCAGGAACAGCTAAAGGAGCCAGTGTTTCTAAATCTGGCAAAATAGTAAGATTTATGAAATAAATATATGCACCATTATACAAATATAACAATAAAACTGATTCTATTTTCTTCAACATTATTAAAGACACAGCAAGAAGAATTGGCATTTACTTGTGTAGAAAAAAATAAAAACGGAACCACAACAAATAACTTAACAGTCAGATCATTAATGAAAGGAAAAATTGCCAAAGGGCATTACAGAATATCCTTTTTTTTTTTTTTTTTTTTTTTTTAATATCCTCTGGAAAAAAAGTACCAGTTAGGTGTTACAGATTCAGCCTTTGTAAAGGTGAGTCATCTCTTAAAATTTCTCTCAGATGTAGAAATAAACCAGAGTAAAATATTTTAGACATATTTTTGACACAAGCTAAATGTAAGCCTAGAATAATTTGCTAAATGTCACAAGAAAGGGAAAAAAATTAGTCAGAATAAATAGCTGCCTTTACGCTTAACTAGTATTTTCTTGTATCTGTGCTTTAAAAATCACCCCTGTTAGCTAACAGAACACATTAAATCAAAAGGATTGAGCATTGTGGCTAATGTCTTGTTCTTTATGATCTGCATGTGCCTAGATATTGCAGTACATATTTTACATATGTAATTCTGCTCTGGGACTACTTTAAAACCCATGTACAATATGCTGAATTAATAATGCTTATAAGTGTAATATATATGGGGAGAGTTTGAAAAACTCTTGATGAAAGGTGATATATATTTATGAGGTGCCAGATGTTTGCCTTTAAAAGTAATTTTTACTAGCCCACACTATTGAGATTTGTATTGAAGGGGTCTCTTTGTGGTAGTATATTATTTAAAATATGTTCTGTGAGATCTAGGCACAATGGGGTGAATAAAAGAATAAGTACCTGTCTAAATTTTATGTGTTTTTTAAAATTAGGCCATCGGGGTACATTTTTAATGCAGGTGCAGTGGATTAGACAGAAAACAATAAAAAGAGTTATATATTTCATATACAACTGCAGGTGGTGAAAATGTACATATTGTTGTTATTTTAATATTTTCTTTCCTTTTTTATTATGGAGGTAATCATGATATCATATGCTTATATATCATATTTCTTCCAAGGTGTTCAAACACATTAAGGTCATTAATTATTTTATATTTCATAACTTCCCTGGAGGGAAGCAGGGACAAATATTATTGCCCCATTTTACAGATGAGGTAACTGGTTACCGAATAGCTACTCTCTAAATGTCTCCAGAATATTTTCAAGCCATTTCCCAGGGACTTTTTTCTGTGGCTTTCTACACCATGTGTCCACTGGGCCGTTTCTGTTGCTGTTGACCTCAGGCCACCACTCTGGTACTGGCCCTGTTACTATGACTGGAACACTAAGGAAAGTGTTAATTTCTTCCCAAACACAAGGCAGAGTCCACAGAGCAATTTGTAATGAAATTTTACCAATCATTTGGGAAAGTAAAATGTTATGTTATGTTATGTTATGTTATGTTATGTTATGTTATGTTAAATGTATGTTAAAACACACACACACACACTACTGAGTACTTTCAACAACTGCCCAGGTCCAAACCCATCATAAATCTCCTTTATTGACCTGCTTCCTCTCCTACTTTTTAACCCTTTTCTTGGTGGCCAGGGCAATTCATCTCTTACCACATCTCACATCTGACCTACACTTGGCTCCACTGAAAGCAGAATGAATTTTCTTCCCCTAATCTAAAATCCATTTCCCTAGGTCCCAGAACTAACTTTCTCCCAGGATGGAGGTCTCCATTTTCCTTAAAGGAAATGCCACCCTCCTCTACAGGAGTATGTTTCTTCTTATGGCCATAACACGAAATTTACAAAGTAGTCAAATTTATTATGTCTGGTTTATTTCCCTTGAATAAAATCATGTGTGTGACAGAAACAACCTGGCCAGATGGGCCTGCACCTAACTCTACTTTTCATGGGGAGTTAGTATATACTGGTGTTCAGTCTCACTCAAATCCTCTTTCTGTGATATACAATCCTTGGGTAGATTGTGGTAGCACACACGATTCAGCAGAATCTAAAGTTCTAAAGCCCATCAATACACTGGCACCTTGTTTGAGTCTCATGTATCAGTCATTGTGTTCTTCACTCAATTATTGATTTATTTAGATGTTTGTCTGTCTAAGTGTGTTGGAACAGAACCATGCCATTAAAACAAATTAGACAGGGTCTCTGCCTTCAGTCATCTTATAGTTTAGATAAATCAAAATACAAGCAATTACCAAAATTTCTCCTTTTTATTTTTATTTTATTTTTTTAAGATTTTATTTATTTATTCAATAGAGAGAGACACAGAGAGAGAGGGAGCACAAGCAGGGGGAGAGTGGGAGAAGCAGGCTTCCCTCTGAGCAGGGAGCCCGATGTGGGGCTCAATCCCAGGACCCTGGGATCATGACCTGAGACGAAGGCAGATGCTTAACGACTGAGCCAACCAGGTGTCCCCAAATTTCTCCTTTTTAAAAAAGTATTCCAGGGGTGCCCAGGTGGCTTAGTCTTTAAGTGTCTGCCTTCGGCTCAAGTCATGATCCCATAGTCCTGGAATCAAGCCCCACATCCGGCTCTCTGCTCAGCGGGAAGCCTGCTTCTCCTTCTCCCACTCCCCCTGCTTGTGTTCCCTCTCTTGCTGTGTCTCTCTCTGTCAAATAATAAATAAAATCTTTAAAAAAAATTAAAAAGTATTCCAGTTTCCATCTACAGATCAGCTCTTTTCTAGGGGACACCACTGGGAGGGACTGCTAGTCAGGTGCTCTAATATGGAATGGACATCACTGGTTCCCTTAATCTCTGCTTCCCTCTGTCTCTCTGGAAACACTGAAAGTCATGTTTCTGGAAGTCTCTTTACTCATGTGATAATACATAGCATCATTCATAGCCCACTTGCTCCAACTTATCCAGAGAAATAGCAACAAGAGTTTGGGCAGCTAATGCACCTGCAAATTTTTCTAAAGCAAGATAAATATTTTTCTGAAGGTCAGCCTCATCCATAAACCTAAAATGAATAATAACCAAAGATTATGTATAAATATAGACTAGGTTCCTTCTGTGGAAATTCTTAGGACATACTTGATGGGAAAGTGTTTTCAAATAGCACTATCTTTTCTCTTTACAGATATAACCTTTCATTTGTGCACGTAGATTGCAAACATATTTATTTTAAAATTTGAAATGTTAGGTAATTCCATAATTTATTATGACAATTATGAATTAGAAATAGGGAAACCATTGAAAAATGGAATTTCCTGAGTTTGTTCGATACCCAGAGCTTAAAATTAAATAGCAAGTACAATTTATTTTGAAATTTTATCATGGAAATCATTTTTTCACTCATCTTTGTTTGTTTTTTAAAGATTGTATTTATTTGAGAGAGAGCAAGAGCGAGAAACATCACAGAGGGAGAGGGAGAGGCAGACTCCCTGCTGAGCAGAGAGCCCAAGGGAGGACTTGACCCCAGGACACTGAGATCATTACCTGAGCTGAAGGCAGACGCTTAACCAACTGAGCCACCCAGGTCCCCCTTTCCCTCATCTTTGTTATGTCAAAGAGAATAGTTTGCTTTCTTATTTTTTTAGATGAATTCATGGATTCATGGAATCTTAAGAGTTGGAAGGTGCCTTAGATGTCTTTTCATTTTAACTCCCACTGAACACTAAAATCCCTTTATCCCCATAATGGACAGGTTTTACTTTTTATTTGAACCCATAAAAAGTGGAAAACTCACTGTTTTTGAATCAGTTCATTTCACTGTTGGGCAGGCTTGTTGGCTGTCAGGAATTCTCCATTATTCCTGAAATCCTTCCCTCTTAGTCTTCTACACATTGGCTTGTTTAATGCTATGTCTTTACATATTTGAGGTGAAAAATAATGTGCCTTCCACTGCCCCTTCTCTTTTCCAGGCTGAAACCCTTACTTTATGACAAGAGAAGGACATGTTATCTCAGGCAGGGGAACAACATGAACAAACATGTGGAGCAAGCACCTTATGAATTAAGCTAACAGCATTGGCTAGAACAAGGAATTCATGAAGAGTGGTAAAAAAAATAAAATAGAAAAGTTGGAAATGAAGACTGAGGTCTTATTGTAAATAACTGTAGGCAAGAAAATCTTTGTTGTTTCCATGAGGCAGTATAGTGATACCACCAGAGATCTGCTTCCGGAAGATTGATCAGGGCACCACTAATCATGTAGAGCATGAGTTCCAGTTGTATATGAACTTTTGGTCAGTTCTTCCCTCCATAGCTTGGCTTTTCTGCATTCCAGCTCCTGTGTAATCCCCTTTCCTTGAGTGTGGGCTGGATCTAGCGCCTAGATTCTAGCCAGTAGGAAATGGTAAAAGTGCTGGGATGTCACTTTATTATTAGATTCCAGAAGACTGACTTCCATTGTGATTGTTGGCTCTCTGTACTACCTTCTCAGGTTTCATGGTTTCATAAAGCAAGCTGGCACTTTGCAAAGGTCCATCTGAAAGAACTAAGGGTTCTCTTCGGCACCACCAGTGAGAAACTGAGGCTCTCAGTCCAGCAGCTCCCAAAGAACTGAATCCTGCCAAAAACCATGTGAACTTCTAAGTGGATCTTGCCCTAGTTAAGCTTTGAGATGACTCTATCCCAGCTGACTCATGGAATGCAGCCTCTAAGAGACCCTGAAACAGAGGACTCATCTTAGCCATGCCTGGATTCCTGACCTAAGAAACTTAGGTAATAAAGGTGTGTTGATTGAAACTCCTAAATTTTTGTAGTAGGTTATTATACAGCAATGGATAACTAATACGGGGTACATGTGTGGTATTTTGAAAGCATAACGCTAATGCCCCAAGCAAGAGTAAGCTGAGTAAGCTGCCAAAGCTTCACCTGATGCACACGTTGTGAGGATGCAAATGTTGTGAATAAGAGTATAGTGATACCCAAATAATGAGGGATTACAAATATTCGGATTATGTTTTTTTTGGTTCTGGTATGTGTACATTCATGTAGTTCATTCATGTTCACCAATAAAACACAGAACTGTATTATCTGGACAAAGGTATTGCTGACAGTAAAAACAAATATTCTTGTGTCCCTAAAGAGCACACTTTATAAATTTTTATAAGCAATTTTGTAGATGCAAAGCATGTGCAAGGCTAAAACGTTCAAGTATTTAAAAAAAAAAAACTGGCAGAAGACCAGGCAAATGAAGGCTCTAAATGGAACCTCAAGAATTAAAACACGGGTTAGCCCTATGTTTTAATGTGTTCTTGCTACCATTTTTGTCAAGTAAAAAATTCATTCCAAATACTTGAACTTACAGAGCAGATCTTTGGCACTGTAACCAAAAGCATAAAAACTAAAACAAGTACAACACAAACAAAATGAAGTGCTGCCAAATCAAATCAGACTACTTTATTTTATCCTGCCTACTCCAAAAATTGAAACCTTCCTTATTGTGAAAAAACTGTTAATGAGTTTTTCTATGATATTGAATTTTGTTAAAGAAATATTGACTAGCTAATATCATCAGGTTTCCTCATTGGGGGCTCCTGGGTGGCTCAGTTGGTTAAGGTTTCCTCATTGGGAGAACTAAAATGCTGAGGAAAAAAATATGAGAACAATTCCTTTGAGACACGGAGATGTAACAAGGCAAGAAGAATTATGGGGCCAACATCCAGAAAGAGATAGAAACCCTAAGAGAGAGAAACCCAATATTTGGGGCTGCTTTTCTCCTAAGTTCAGAGGCACCTATAAATTGATTAGAGACAAACTGAGCAGAACTTTTGATAAATTAGCAATACCAAGGAGCAGAAATTCAAATCTATGCTGGCCAAATGAGAAAAGCCCTATCATTTGAATTAGAATCTCCAAAGGGCTACACTGCAAAGAAAATGTAATCCAGAAGTAAGAAATAAATATCCTCACCTTAATAGGGACTGAAGCCCAAATTTGAACCATCTTAATCTCAGTAACTGGATTAAGGTGATAAATAATCCCAATACCTCTAGCTTCTTATCTAAATCAAACATAAATCCTCAGAGAGGTTCACTTCTGAGTAAGATGAAGCATTTCAACACAGATCCAAAATAATTAGAAAGTAGAAAATCTGGAAAAATTACAAAATCATTGATTTAAAGGCACCACAGTACTCCAGAAGCTGCAAAGACTAAAAAGAGAATTCCAGCAAGGATGTAAATTTATGGAAGAGAGCTAAGGATCTGCAGCTTTCCTTGCAGGCATTTGTTGGTTGTAGGTTTGAGACAAAAGCAGAGACCCCTAAGTTTTCCTGCATGTAGGGCTGCTACTAGAGAGACAGAGTGACCAGCAGAGATTTGGGGGGGGGGTGTCACATGAGCCTGGATTGACATAACTGGAGGTTTCAGGGAGCTCAAACATGGTCTCCTGCCCAATGCATATCCTGAACTTTAATGCTGCACAGAGCTAGAGGCCAAAGAACTAAGACCAAAGGTTACATGCCTAAAAGACAAGGGAGTATACTATATTTTTGAATTGGAAGATTAATTATTGTGACAATGTCAATTTTCCCTAAGCTTCTTTAAGGATTCAGTGCAATCCCAACCAGAATCCTTAAGAATATTTATTTTTAGGGAAAATTAAACTGATACCAAACTCAAGATCTATTAGAAAGCTATGGTAATTAAGACAGTATGTATTGGCATAGGGACAGAAATACAGGCCAATGAAATCAAGTCAAGAGTCCAGAAACATACTACCTGATTTATGATACAGGTAACATCACAACTTTAAGGAGCAAAGATGGTCTCTTCAAAAAATAAATTATCTTGTGTCAACCGTACATCCATATGGGAAAAAATTAAATCTGACACCTCACAATTACATGAAAATCAATTCCTGGTGGATTATAGATACAAATATAAAAAATAAAGCAATAAAGTTTCCAGAAGATAATATGGGGGAAATCATCTTGACCTTGGGAAAGGGAAAGACTTTTTATACTAGTTATAAAAGTGCTAACTATAAAGCATAGACTGAGAAATCAGATTAAAATAAAAACCATTCTGTTTATCAGAAGACATCATTTGAAGAATAAAAATGCAAGCCCTCCAGGGGCGCCTGGGTGGCTCAGTTGATTGGGCGACTGCCTTCGGCTCGGGTCGTGGTCCTGGAGTCCCGGGATCGAGTCCCACATCGGGCTCCCTGCTCGGCGGGGAGTCTGCTTCTCCCTCTGACTCTCCTCCCTCTCATGCTCTCTGTCTCTCATTCTCTCTCTCTCAAATAAATAAATAAAATCTTAAAAAAAAAAAAAAAAAAAATGCAAGCCCTCCAAAATGGATGAAATGATTTGAAATACATATAACTAAGAGAAGATTTGTATCTGGAATTTATAAAGGACTACTAAAATCAGTAAGAGAAGGGCAAATCCACAGAGTAATTTGAAGGACTCTGCAAGGAAGTCAGAGAACGCTCAACCACAATAGTCATCAGAAAGATGTAAGTTCAACTCACACTGAGATACCACTACTCCCATGACAGAAGAGCTAATATTTAAAAACTAAAATAGCAAATTTGGGTGAATGATTTTGGGGTAATGGGAACTTTAATGCCATTGTTGTTGGGGATATAAATTGGTACAACCACTTCAGAAAATAATTTGTCATTTTATACCAACATTGAAGACATGTGTGCTTTTTGATATAGAAATTTTAGTTGAAAGTTTATACTAATCAGAAATACATAAACCTGAGCTCCAAGAGACATGCAGAAGAATTTTCACAACAACAGTAATCATAACAGCCCCAAACTATACATTAATAAAAATGAATCTCATGGATATAATGTGGAGCAAAACAAGCCAGACACCAACGAGTATGAACTGTATTGTTGGACTCATAAAGAGTTCAAAAGCAGAGAAAACAAATATATTGTATTAGGAGTAGGAATAGTGGTTACTTTGGGAGAAGGGGAGTGGAAAGGGGAAATAAGAGGGAACACAGAAGAGCTTTTTGGGTGATAGTATTAGTTACCTATTGCTCTATAACAAATTACTCCAAAACTTAGTGGCTTACAACAACAAATATTTATCATACCAGTTTCTGTGGGTCAGGAATCAGAACACAACATGTACTTTTAGCTCAATGTCTTTCATAAGGCTGAAATTAAAGTATCAGCCAGGACAGCCATCTCAAGCCTCTGCTGGGGCTGAAGGATCTTATTCTAAGCTCAATGATATGGTTTTGGCAGTCCTCTGAAATCTGCTGGGCCTCTCCACAGGGCTACATCGTGACCTTGAGGCTGGCTTTAGTCAGTGTGAGTGATTTAAGGGAGGACGAGAGAGCTAATGCCAAGAGAGAAGCCACTTCTTTTTATTACCTAATTTCAGAAGTAACATCCTATCACGTCTGCCTCATTTTATTTGCTAGAAGCAAGTCACTGACTCAGTCCATACAAGGACATGAATAAACAGGAAGGAGGTATCATTCTGCTGGTCCATCTTCAAGGTTGCCTATCATAGATGCTAATGTTCAATTTCTTCACATTGGTGGAGGTTATTCATTGAACTGTATATCTTCTTTGCATATATATATATATATATAATCTTTTATCATAAATTTTTTTTAATTAAAAAATGTACAGTTGTAGAAATGTCTTCAAGCTTCATATCCTCATGGAATGCAACTGAGATGCTATACAACCCCAAAGAACTTCTCCTTGCCTCCTTACTTAGATATGTGAACTGCTTTAAGAATATTTGAGAATTCTGGCTAAGGGTCCCACTTACAAAGAGATAAATTCACTAATGTTCAAAATAGAAATTGATAAATTAAGTTGACTGCTCTTTTCCTTGGGAAGTAATTGTCCTCAAGACCCTTATTTTTTTTTTTTTTTAAGGTTTTATTTATTTATTTGACAGAGCAAGACAACGAGAGAGGGAACACAAGCAGGGGGTAGTGAGACAGGGAGAAGCAGGTTTCCCACTGAGCAGGGAGCCTGATGTGGGGCTCGATCCAAGGACCCCGGGATCATGACCCAAGACGAAGGCAGATACTTAACCACTGAGCCACCCAGGCATCCCTCAAGACCCTTATTGAAGCATTTCTTACTTAGCATTTTTTTTCAGCTGGTTGTGGACAATTATATCTAAAAGAAAGTCTCAAATTTCAAATTTGTCACAAATGCCACTCTCAGTATGAACTTAGTAACTCTCCTAATCACAATTTATTTATAATTTTCTAAATTTCAAAGTAAAACTATTTTCTTTTTATATTTCATGGAAATTGCCAGTACTGACTGAATGGAAAAAGAAAAGGCTCAATTGATGATATGTTTTACCACATATAAATAGTGAGACAGAAAACATTTTCATTAGTACTTTAAAATTAGTATCATGCTTTTAATGGAAATATAAACAATGCACATGATATTAATAGAAAAATCAATCATTTAATTTGTATTAGTCATCCAATAATAATACACATATATAAATAAATTATTTCATGGATAAGAGAGGAGTAGCTTACATCAAAATGTACTGCTCACCCATTCCTTGACAAACTTGACAAATGGCACAGCCCGGCCAGTCAACCTGCCCTTCTTGATGGGGAAGAGCACAGATGTGAACATGGATATGAAACACTTCTGTCACTTTCCCTCAAGTAAAGAAATCCGGAGGGAACTTGAGAATGGGTTAAGAAGTACTAAGGAAAAATACGATGTTTCCTTTTTCTGTAATCCCCTACTATAACTAAAAAGCATTAAATACTAAGATTTATAAAAATATACACAAATAATGTACATCAATCTTGATTTTTAAAAGCATATATTATATCATGAAATCTAAATCTTCAGATTTCAAGGAGAATTTCACAATAATGACAATAATAAAGATAAGTGTTGTTTATTGAGCTATTCTTTCTCTTAACTCCAAACCTATCTTTCTGTACCACAATACTGAGGTAGAAACCTTGCAAACCACATTGCCAACTGCTTCCTTATAGGTTCCACTGATAGCATCACAAGAAAAGGCCTGTACGGCCAGGGGTGGGGGCGTTGCTCTGTCCCCTTTACTTGCTGGACCTGATAACCCTTCACTCTGGCAGGGGCAGTTGATTCCAGTGCCTGGTTTTTGTATCTGCTCCCAGACCTGTCAGAGAGACAAGGAGTCATGCCCTTGCCTCAGAAGTTGGAGTCCCAGCTCTTGGGGCTCTCTACCCAGCTCCTTTTATTGTTCCCCAGCCCCAGAGGTGGTGGCTGCTTCCAGCAGAAATTGTCTCTGTTACATCAACATTTCCTTTATATATTTCCAGTTCTCTAGCATATCCTTTAGCAATTCTTTGTACTGGGTTCTCTATGTTGAAATAACAGATATAGTTTCTGCTTTCCTGACTGGATCTCCATTGGTACATAATAATTAATACACCATTATTAATAATTATATAATTATTACAAAATATATTATGGCCATATCTGAGCCTATACCATAGTGTGTTGAAAAGGAAGCTGTTTTTCTTCTGCCAGTTTAAATGAAAATGATTTCATTGGTTTAAGAAGAAAAATTCTGTTTACCATTTAAATTTATGGAAGTCTACATTTAGATAATTTCTAGTCTAGATTTAGATATCTACATTTAGATAATTTCTAGTCTAGATTTAGTATTTACAGAAAAAATAAACATATTAATTTCTCTTCAGCATTGATGAAGACAACTATTAAGAATCATTTTAAAACTACACAAATACTTGATGTCAGCCAACCTAAATACCACCTTTGGTTGGATATTATTTTTGAAAAACACTAATAAAATTTGTTTCCATTGCATAAGTATGCATGTTTCAAAATAAATAGTTTTAAATAGTTGTAATGACCACAATATCATGTTATATACATATTTCTGATGAGAAGGTAAAAGCCTGTGAAAAATGTTTGTCATAGAGTTCCAGAGATGACAGTTGTACACAATTTTTTTAATAGAAATCATTTTCTGCCGGGCGCCTGGGTGGCTCAGTTGGTTAAGCGACTGCCTTCGGCTCAGGTCATGATCCTGGAGGCCCTGGATCGAGTCCCGCATCGGGCTCCCTGTTCAGCAGGGAGTCTGCTTCTCCCTCTGACCCTCCCCCCCCATCATGTGCTTGCTCTCTCTCATTCTCTCTCTCAAATAAATAAATAAAATCTTAAAAAAAAAAAAAGAAATCATTTTCTGCCTATAATTCACAATTTCATATTTATATTTTTTTTGGTGGTTTCTTTTTTTTTTTTTTTTTTTGAGAAAGGACACAATAGTAATTTTGAAAATAAAGATATAATTGAAATGCATATGTGAAGAAATTGGGGCATAGAATTCTACATTTTAACAGATTATTGGTTAATTTACATTAAGCTATTTGGAGGCATCTGAATTTTGTTCAATAATATAAAACTACTTAATTGCAAACATATCAAAATGCAAAATTGACCACTTTTTTTTTTTTTTTAAAGATTTTATTTATTCATTTGAGACACAGAGATACAGAGAGAGAGAGCATGAGCAGGGGGAGAGGCAGAGGGAGAGGGAGAAGTAGACTCCCCGCTGAGCCAGGAGCCCGATGTGGGGCTCGATCCCAGGACCCTGGGATCATGACCTGAGCTGAAGGCAGACGCTTAACCATCTGAGCCACCCAGGTGCCCCCAAAATTGACCACTTTAATATAAGTGACAGATATGATAGAATATAATGGTATTAAATCACAGTAAATTAATAATAAAAATGATAAAATAATTATTTGTCTAACATGTGGATTATTTTTTCTGTTCTTGAAGATTCTAAATATGTTGGACTTTCCCTATTAGTGGAAAGCTTTGATTACTCACCTGACGGCAACTGCACTCCAAAATGTCTAGTAATTTCTAATTGCCAAAATCATTATATATAAGAGCATAGGTAATAATTTCAGGCCCATAAAGTCAGTGTTCTTGCCTTCTATTGGGCCATACCCTTTAAATACTTATGTGGACACCATGAGATCCCTGTCAGAATACATAATTCCAGGGCTGGACTGAGGAATATGTAATGTTTGGTATCTGGTGTTGCTATTGACACTGACCCTAAAGAATTCTTGCATTAAGTATCTGGAAAAGGAGTAGAGTGCGTAGCTATCTTAGTGAGGGAAACCCATCAAATAGCCTGTAATACTAAGAAGTGGCACCAGCCGACCAAGATATATCTCATAATATGCTAAAAATCACTCAGGGACATTTTGAGTGGGCATTTTAAAGACTGACACTGGAGGTCTATCAGCAAACCAATCTTCCCATGTCTTTCAAAATGCAACAAAATGGCTGAAATGGTAGTATACTTATGACTAGATGAACAGAATGTTATTCCCTTAATTCAGGCAATGAACAACTAGGAATGTACTGCTATCACCCTATGGAAGTCTGACCACCAGTTATTTTGTTTTTTAAAAACAATCAGCTGAGGGGCTCCTGGGTGGCTCAGTCGGTTAAGCATCTGCCTTCGGCTCAGGTCATGATCCCAGGGTCCTGGGATGGAGCCCCACAACGGGCTCCCTACCCAGCAGCGAGTCTGCTTTTCCCTCTCCCTCTGTGATCTCTCTCGCTTCTGCTTTGTCTCAAATAAATAAGTAAAATCTTTAAAACAACAACAACAAAACAATCAACTGATTTTGATCCAAAGCCACCAAGAGATGTGATAGAAAAAAAGAATCTATGGAAGGCACACTGTGATTTGTTGTATCTTAGAATACAAAGGCAATGTTTATATAAACAATGGCAGAGATTTGCCCCAGGGTAAATGACTATTGCTATCACTTCATCCCTAGGAAAAATGATAGAAGAATATACAGTAGTGGTCCACTGGAAGGAAGGGAAGGGGTTAATCCTATATTTGTGTTTAAATGCTGTGCTTCTGTGTATACCCAACCCATGGGTATACACCTGTCAGGAAGAATCCTTAAATTAATGCTTCCCTGCCATGAAATACACGCAAGAATCAATGGTTTCATGACAAACATTAATGCTCGTTCAATGGCCTGTGGGCTGCCAAGGCACCTAGGACCGTGTAAACACTTGAGGCCACAGGTTCAAGTCCACACTGAATTCATCAGGCTTCATATTTGTAAGGAAAGAGATTTAGTCTTATTGTCAGTGTTATTTCTACCTTGTAGTAAGAAACTGTCTTTTCAATCTCAAAAATGTGAACTACATAGCACATTATTGTTTAGATTTTTTTTTTTTTTGCTTTGTTTTTGCAAATGAGCTGATTCCTATGTGGTTAAATCAGCCTGGAGTCTGCATTTGCATTGGTAGTAATGATAGGTCTACAAAGATTATTAAAATTGATAGGAAACTGAATATTCCCTCACAATGACAGTCTATGAACGGTGGAGATCCTGATTTAGACCTGAAAAGATAATCTGCAACAAATGTGCTGCTCTGTCTTTCTTCCCTTATGAAATTTTGAAGGCAAAAGTTGAAAATTACTGACTTATTGCCTCATGAATTCATTTGAAGTGGCATATATTGAAATTGAAAGCACTATTACATGGGTAACCCATTGTACATGGTGATAAGGAAGCTATTACTTAACTTGGCTGAACACCTGTCAAGGATTGCTCTTGAAATGAGTCCTCTGCACACTTAGGCTCTGCCACCAGGAAAACAAACTCATTCTTTTAACAAGAGATAGCAAATCATGATCCAGAAACATGGGCAAGTCCTCCTGTCTATGTCCCTGTGAGAGGGACTCCAGGGCCATGTGAAAATTAAGCACTGAGAATTATAGGTTATAAAATAGGAATAGTTCATTCTTTTTTGATAAGTTATTGCTATAATTACTGAGTTGATAGTTATATTAGGATAGGTTAAGTGGTACTGTGGTGGCAAATGACTTCAGAAACCTCGATGGCTTTAAAAAACAATGGTTTATTTCTCACCCATGTGGTATATCTATTATCAGTTGGCTGTATCCCCTTTTCTCTCTACCCAACTCTCTTTTTCACCTTGGAATCGAGTGTGATAAAGCAGCTCCTTTCAAGGATATTGCCATGCTAATTACAGAAAGAAAAAATCAAGGTACCAAAGAATATAGTGACTTTCAAAACTTCTGCTCAGAAGTGGCACGTATCACTTCCACTTTTATTCTGTTGGCCAAAGCACCAATAGCGACTCTGTTTATGGGTCCTTTATATAAGCATTGAGTGGTCAAGGACAAAGGTGACTGACCACTGAATGAGTCATCTTATCCTCCTTATTTTTTAGTGTCTCTTCTGTGCCAGAAGCTCGTTAGTCGGCACTGAGATTTAAGACATAAAGATTTGTGCCTTTGTGTCCACTCCTACAGGAGTTGGATGAAAGATTGGGAATTTCAACCACATTAGCTGACACCAACTTTCAGCTCACTCTCACTTGATCTTTGTAATTATATAGGTCAATGATACCCTTGTTGGATATCCATGTATCTTACTCCTAGGAGCACCATAGTCTATTAGCCATCAGCACAGATCCCGGCAAGTCAGGACTTCTGACTGCCATTTTGGATTTATTACCTGTTATGGTAATTATGAACACCTTGCTTCTGACAGTTAGTTGCTTTCATCTGACTTGTACTATTCAGAATCTCATTCTTTCTTTTTGCCTCTAAAGAACCCAGCAGCTTTTCCTACTATCAACTCTGACCTGCAAAAGAAAGCTACAACTGAGCTCCTTAGTAATGCCAGTGCCCTCACCACTTGATCATCACTTATGGCTTTAATAAATGAAGTGTCCTTTAGGTTCTCCTGGGGAGCATAGGCAGCTTATGGGGTTCACTGATCAGTAACTTATGGGATTGCTGATAATATGTAATAAATCCATTCTAGCATGCCAACCTTTCTGAACTTCTTAACCCCTTCCTCAGTACTACACCAAGGCAATTTTTACATCTACCTTTCATTTTTACCAGGCACCATCATGCTTTCCAAACTTCAAGGAGCCATTCCAGCAGCGTATCCAGATTAGCTCCTGATGTCTTTGTTTCTTGTTAAATCTGGAATTATAAGAGAAGTTTTCCCATAAATAAATTCCAAAGAATCTCGGATTTGTTTTTAGTTTGCTTGTTTGTGTCAGAATTCTTGGACATATTCTGAAATGCTTAATTGTATATAATCTTAATGATTTAGTAAAAATGAAGGACGTTAATCCTGATAATTAAAAGTTATGTTGGAAAAATACAGCGTGAAGTCTGATTAATACAAACCAGACCCTTACTAGAAGGTTAAAAATGTTCCTTCCCAGAGTGTATGTTTTCTGGCCTCTAATCTGGTAATATCTACTGGGTGTCAATTTAGCTTATTGACAACTTCGTACATGGTATTACCTGATTCTTTGTGGGAACAGGTTTAAAATGTATTCTTAACTATGTCCATTTTTAAACGAGATTAGAAGCAATAGAGCAGGTCCTCCAAGACAGGGTCAAGAGGGTTGGCCCAGGTAGCAGACCTTGAGTGCTTTGCAATTAACACTTCGTTCACTCTCTTTAGATATCACCATAATCAAAAAGACCCCTATGAATAGGATGAAGAAGAGACTGTAGTGAGCTTCCTAACATGCCAAAAATTTTTCTGGGAAGAGAAAATATGGTTTAGTAATCTACAATTCCCAGTACATTTTATGGTTGGTCAATTCTATTATCTGTTGAGTCTCAACAAATTTCTGCTGGAGCCGCAATGCTAATTTTGCCAGAGCACAGAAGAGCCTAGATCTGCCCCTGATATGTTAAGCACCATGTCAAGACTTAGGAACCATGTCTGTAAAAAAGCTACCCTTGAATTTAGGCATTTGTAGATCCACATGGGAATTTACAACTACTCTTTTTCATCTAGGGGAAAAAAGAGCTCCCTCCCACCAGCCATTCCACTAAACACATGCGTACTATGAATGGTCCAAAAGTTATTTTGGTTATGTGTTGGTTTGTTTTTAATAATGCACAGTTTACATACCTTATCCTAGCCATGTTGTTACAGTAGATGAGAACATACTCTGTTATTGACAGCTCTTATAAAAGTTAGATTCACAAGGTCAACATATACTTATTGTTGTCATTCAGGACTTTCATACCTTGATGGGACTTCACTTTCTCATTTCCCCAAATTCTAAAATAATATAGCATAATGATTATGGTTTTTGAATCAAAGTTGATTTTTATTCCAAACTCTCCCGCTACTTAGGTACATGATCTTCATTAAGTCTCAGCTTGTTTCTTTCTCAGTAAACGGTACATCTTAATAGTAGTTATCCTGTACAACAAGTGGTCACCAAATTATCATCATCAGCATCATCATCACCATCAATATAATCTTATATATAAGTAAGACTTACTGATCTTTTCTGGACATGTTTATTTCCTATGTATCTATTTTTAATCACTTGTGAGAGGCTGATGTCAACAGTGACATAAAAAGAATTTCTTTTTGGGTGCCCTATTTTATTGCTAAAATAGATGAATTCAGAGATAGGATAAAATTAGGAAGACTCATATGGTTGGAAAATGAAGTGTATTGTGATTGATTTGAGTAGAATGATGTTAATAATTAATAGTAAGTGTATAAAGTGGCTTAGATGGCAAATTAAATCATAGTGAGAGAGGACAAATATATGTTGCGAGGTCCACCCTCAGTAAGTAATTTAATAAATAGTGATAAAAAAGGGGGAAAACCCCCAGTCATTAGACCATGACTGGGTATTATCTTAAGGGAAATCAAGGGCCAAAATATTTGTTTTCATATGATCTGGAATATATGCATTTGACTGAGTTATTATAAGGACATAACAATCACTCCACTTATTATACAATTCCTATTATGAGAAAACAAGGTCATATGGAGTAAAGAAATCTGAATTGAACACATATTCATATGAAGGGTAGTTAACTCTTAGAGCTATTTTTAATTCCAAGCTCTAGTTTTTAGTAGAAACACTTATCAATATACCTTGGTCTGTTGTATATGAGTGGAATTTTTATGTTCCTGATATTTTGGTGAGCCTACCAGCTCTGCACTAGTCATTTTCCTGAAATTTGATGCCATAGAGATTCTGAGGTAAGGAATTCTCTCAGGCACACTGAAGGCTGCTGCTTCAGGGAAATTTCTGAAGGGGTTCATCTCCAATAAGTGGTCTTTTACAATTTCACTTTGATTATATTGTATAAGAGATATGGGAAAGAAACTTAAAAACATATTTGAGTAGAACTTCATGTGAAGCATTCCTAGATAAATTGCTAGCAAAAAGCAAGGGCAGAGAGCAGAGCTAGGCATGCAGTAATCAGAGATAAGATACATTTTTCAACAAGAATAATCGCTTAGAATATGATTCAGAACAGTTTGATGAAAATAGTCCAGTAGCTGCAGCTTCAAACGAAAAACAACCTTCACAGGTGTGTCGTGCAGCAAAACTATGGAAGTGCTTTGACAACCTCCTGTGCATAGTGCGTTATTACTGATTTATAATGGATTGCACATGATAATGACAATTACCATATATATGAGCTGGCCAAACCTCAGCTCTTGTCTAGAAGACAATTAATAGAAGATTTTTGACAACATTTAACTTTATATGCCCAAACTAGAGAACAGGCAATGCTATTTTCTAATGTTTGCTAATAATTATCTGTCAAAATAGTACAAGTATTTTCTTTTCTTTTTTTTTTTTTAAGATTTTTAAACATTTATTTACTTGAGAGAGAGAGTGCACAGAGGCAGAGGGAGAAGCACACTCTCCTCTGAGGAGGGAGCCTGATGCAGGACTCAATCCCAGGACCCTGGGATCACGACCTGAGCTGAAGGCAGGCGCTTAACCAACTGAGCCACCCAGGCGCCCAGTACAAGTATTTTCTTGATCTCTTCTCCACAGTAAGTTCTGTGATCTGTAATAATGAACTTCCTTAAGAGTAGATAATAAATCAATGACCAGATTTTTGTGTTCTTTAGAGTCAAGTAATTTTGGATATTCTGAAATATACAAAGATATATTTGATAAATTTGTATCTAGTTAGTTAGTTAAATCTCCATTAACTTTTGTTTTCTCAGCTGTGAAGTGGGCAAAATAATAGTGCTTATCCAGTAGGATACCAAACTATCAGGAGTCTCATATAAAATTTCCGGAAACTGTGCCAAATTCCTGGGGCAAATGTTAATATGGGGGGGGCGGGGGAGTGGCTGAGAAGCCAAGAACATAAGCCCAAATCTAAGTATCATAAGTAGGGATTTTTTAAAATTTGTGCCTTTATATATCATGGGTGCATTTTTGCCACTTAGATTGCTATGAAAGTTCTGCAAAAACCAAGGTGAGGAGCTATAACCTGTCATAAATTTAGATTTATATTAAATCAAAATTATTAAGATAGTGTAATATTGCTACTAGAGTAGAGAAAATTACTAATGGGAAATTAAAGAGATTCCAGATGCAAACTCATACATATATTGGAAGTTGATATATGGCCAAAATGGCCATGTACCTCAATGATGAAAAGAAAGGCAAATCATCAGTATTTGGAAAAAATACCTAAAGGAATATCTTTTGAAACATTAAGGTAGGGAAGGAATTTTAAACAAGACATAGAAATCACAAAATAGAGCTAAAAATACTTTAAAGATAATTTTTTAAAAGACAAAAAACTGTAAGAAGATATTTGCAAAACATAATTTACAAATGATTAGTGCCTAGAATATATAAAAAGTCCCTATAAATTGTTTTTTTTAATCTAATAAAAATGGACAAATGATATGAAGAGGCATTTCACAGAATAGGAACCACAAATGGTTGATAAAAAACATGAAAAGATATACATTATAATTAGGAAAGTGAAAATTATATTTTAGTTTCTTCAACCAAAGGAAAAGCCTAATAAGCACTATTGTGATTGAAGATGTGGAACAAGAACTCATATGAACTTATACAATCACTTTAAAAAAACAATTAGGTATTATGTAATACTTAAGTATTAAGGCATAAGCCTTAGAAAATTTGTATATGTGCAGTAGAAGATGTGTACCTGAATATCTAAGGTATACCATTTAAAACAGACATAAAATACAAAGAATCTTAATGTTAACAGCAGAATGGGTTACTATATTTGAATGAAGTTTAGAAACTTTCAAAACAAAAAGATTCTAATGTTTTCCAAAGAGAAAAAGCAGGTTACCAAGAGAAAAACAAAGATTGGTTTGACTTCATATATCACCACACAAGAAATATATAATCAAGAAAAACAATGAAACTATATTTTCAAATTGCAAACAATGTGAAATTAGAGCCTAGCATTTTTTTTTTTTTTTTAAAGATTTTATTTATTTATTTGACAGAGAGAGACACAGCGAGAGAGGGAACACAAGCAGGGGAGTGGGGGAGGGAGAAGCAGGTTTCCCACGGAGCAGGGAGCCCGATGCGGGGCTCGATCCCAGGACCCTGGGATCATGACCTGAGCCGAAGGCAGACGCTTAACGACTGAGCCACCCAGGCGCCCCTAGAGCCTAGCATTTTAACTAAATAAACTGTTATTTATATGTGAGAGAAAATGAAGATATTTTAGGCACATGATTTGTAAAATACAGAAAGACCTTTTTTAAAAAAACAACTTCAGAAGAAATTCCCAGCAAGAAAAGAAATAAAAATGTAGGACAAAATTATAACATGAGCCAAAGGGGGAGAATCACAGAGTGAGAGAGAATTGGAAGTTTGTTTAGTTGTATTACATTATTTAGAGGGAAGCTACAGATATTGACATGAAATTGATAGGAAAAAATATGCAGAAGTACTGGTCTCAGTAAGCTAAGGATCACAACAAGAGAAGTCATCATAGAAGCTATGCATTTCACAATAAAAAAAAATTAAATTTACTTAGTGATGGTAGGGAAAATGATAAAAATAAAACATTAAATAAAATAAACTAAAATAAAGCTAAAATAAACATAAATATAAGGAAATTAAGTAAATAAGTTAAACTCAGAAAAAGAAAAATTCTTAGAAGCCAAGAAAGAAACTATTCAACAAAATGTCACCCACAAGAAATACACATAAAAAAATACAAGCCAGAAAAATGAATGGAAATTAATAAGTAAAATAAATATAACCCAAAAGAAAACTAGGGAAGAAATTTGAGGATTAGACAACAATATGAGATAAAGTGGGACCACAGATATTTAGCTGGAACAATCAATCGAAACTATATAACATTCATGAATGTATATACTCCTAAGTTATAAAGGAGGTAACAATGGAGGTAATTAGTTAAATCAACAAGTGTAGTTGGAGATTTTAACACATTCTTCTCTGACATAATAGATAAAGCAGAACAAAACCAAGCCAAGAAGATTTAGAAAACATAATTAATATACTTGATTTAAATATAGACTGAAATTTGGCTTTAGCCTTGATATTATCCACAATTTTCTTAGTAAGATCAAATATCCAGTGCAGAATTATCAGCATGATTTCTGACATTATCTGTGTGTAATCAGTGTATAATAATCTCAGTAGTATGAATAAGGCAAGTGTTTCAGATTTATTGTTAATTTCTGACTATTAATATTCAAATATAGCTAAGCATTTCACATGCAGCTTGAAGTGGAAATTTCTTTATGTGCTATGTGTTGAAATTCTATCATTCTTTTTAATTCATGTGTTGGTTTACTATTACAAAGGCAAAATGCTCTATTAGTTAATTAGACACTGGGAAGTTTCTTATTATATACACAAAAGTAATTATTAAAAACTTTCAAATATTTACAAGAACAAGAAAATAGACTGATGATTAAAAACGAATGTTAAGAGAGTCTTAGCTAGATAACTAGAGAGAGAGATATATCTTCTTTTAGCAAAAAAAAAAAAAATGCTAACACAAATATAAATGACACAAAGGAGAATAATGGAGATTACATTAAATCATAATTCTAATCTTTGTGGATTGTTTTACTAGTATTATAATATTCAATAAAATATCTTTTAATAACTGTATTTAATTTGTAGTTATTCATCAATGGCATGAGTTTTTTAAGAAAAAGTTCTATTTGAAAATTTCTCATCATGTGAGGCTGAATTAAAAGCAGAACTTTCCAATTCAAATTTTATGAGGAAGACAAGTTTTTAAAATCATGGACAATAATATTTATGACAAATTATCTTTGATGCATACACAGGTTTATAAAGAATATGAAGAGAATAAGAAGGGAGTAAAATCAGCCACCCTAAACATATTTTGTTCTCACTAATCAAACTTGAAAATGACAAAATTTACAAGAAAGCTTGAAGGTAACAATTTGTTAAAGCTCATACCTTTTACTACTCTAACTCTTTCACTGGGACTTTGGGCCTATCAACTTTTCACTGTCTCTCATCCCATTTGTATCCTTACTTCTTATTCAACTGAAGTTCCAAATCCATGGTTAATCAATATAATCACTCCCATATTTATTTATTTGTCTCCCTTGCCCCTTTCTTGCTTTCTCCTGTTTGCTTGAATCTAGACATCTACTATATTCCTGAGCCCACTGAATAGTAGATAAAAACATATAAATTCATAGATGTGTCCCATTTTAAATTCATGATCATTAACTCAAAAAGTCCCTTGAGTCCTCTTAGGCAATCACATTATATGTCCCTTGAGTCCATTCACTCAACCACATCCCTAGGTGACTATTTCACACCTTCTCCTCTCTTCAAACTTGAATACCTCCTCTTACATTCTCTTTCTTAGCTGATGACCTTTCTTCCTACTTGATTGAGGACTTTAAAACAAAAGAAAACTTTTGCAGACTCACAGACTCACCTCCCAGCATGTACACCCACATACTTGGGCTTCCTGTCTGTGATCAGAAATGAGCTTTTCTAATAGTCAATTTCCCCATCCCTTCTTACTCACCAGGTAGTCTTATTTTTCTCTTCTATCTCATCACTATTTGCTCTCTATTGAATCACTTCCTTAAGTCTAAAAACTATTGCCATTTCTTCTTTCTTAAAAAAAAAAAAAGCTACTTACTACCCAGCTTACTTTAAAGCAAACGAAAATAAAAACAAAAAACTCTACAAACCACCCAGCCAGTACTATATGTCTTTTCCCTTTTGTTAGCAAAATTCTTCTTTTTGTTCTAATTCTTCAGTACTCTCTTGATCCACTTAAATTAGAATTTTGCCCCCAACTTTCCACTAAAACCGGTTTTATGAAAGCCATCCCTGAACTTCAGGTAGCTAAAGCAAAAGGACATTTCTTACTGTAGCACTTGACCAGTTGATCATTCCCACCTCTCTGATAATCTTTCTTCATTGGGCTTTTGGGACAACTTATTATACTGGGTTTAATAGTGCCCCCACATAATTCACATCTACCTGGAACCTATGGATGTGACATTATCTGGAAATAAGAATCTTCTACAGATATAAGCAAGTCAAAATGGAGTCATACTGGATTAGGGTATGCACTAAATCCAATATGACTGGCGTCCTTTTAAGAAGAGGGAAATTTGGACACAGAGACAAGAACAGAGGGAAGATAATGTGAAGACACAGACAAATGGGAGAGAAGGCTATGTGAAGATGGAGGTATAGATAGGAGTGATGTAGCTACAAACCAAGTAATGCCAAGAATTGCTGGCAACCATGAGAAGCTAGAAGAGACAAGGAAGGATTCTTCTCTAAAGCCTTGGGAGAGAGCATGAGCCTTACTGACACTTTGATTTTTGACTTCTATCTTCCAGAAATGTGAGAGAAGAAATTTCTGTTGTTTTGAGGAACCCATTTTTCTGGTCCTTTGTTATAGCAGCCCTAGGAAACTAATACACCTACTCTTTTGGTTGTACTTCTTCCTCACTGACCACTCTTGCTCAGTCACCTTTATTAGTTCTCTGCTTTCCCCTGACCTCTTAATGTTGGAGTTCCCTTAGGCTCAGTCTTTGATTATTTTCCTCCATGTGCATTTTGTAGAGGATTGTGTTAGTGCTCTGGTGAGATAATCTTAGCTCCTTTTTTATTATATTAGTGTGTTTGGAGGCACACGGGGGTGGGAAGCTTCAATGTCATTTCCCTTTCAACAGTCAGCATTGCAGCTATTTTTTTTTTTCTAAAGAAATACCCTTGAGGGGTTCCTGGGTGGCTCAGTCGGTTTTCTGACTCTTGGTTTCAGCTCAGGTCATGATCTCAGGTGTCATTGGATCAAGCCCCATGTGCAGTTCTGCACTCAGCAAAGAGTCTGCTTGAAGATTCTCTCCCTTTGCCCCTGCCCCACTCTCTCCTGCTCTCTCTCTCTCTCTAATAAATAAATCTTAAAAAAAAAAAAAAAAAGAGAGAAATACCTTTGAGTTTTGGAGCCTGTTTTGGTCTCTACTAACCATTGAAGGGTTTTGAGAAGTATATTAACATAAACATATTTATATTTTAAATGGATGGTAGGGAGGCTCTATTGATAATAAGGGGTGGAGGGGCAGGGATTGATTCACAGAGATCTATTAGTAGTTTACTGCCATATTCTCTTACCCCCAGCATGCACACACACTTCTGAGCTCACTTACCACAGGGAAAAATGACTAAGAATATTCTTTTACCTAATTTGTTTTTCTGAGTAATATTTGGAATCCCTGATGATTCCTGGATGTCCCACAAATCCATTTTGGATGTGGTTCCACCTCCATTTTCTGTCTTTGCTTTGAACTGAGCATGTCCTAAAATTCAGAAAGAAACTCTTCTCTGTAACTGCATTTCCAATGTTTTATTCTTTTCTCCTCATTGTTTCTGCTTCAAGCTTGTTTATTAGCACCAACCTACCTCACCCTTTTAATTTTTCCAAATATGCATAAGAGCAGGTTATAATAAACTGTTGACTTCAAGAGAAGAAAGGTCCAACAAATAGGAGATGATTAGAAATACCATCATATGTAAATTGATAGGGAACATGTTAAATAAATTATGACACATCATGCAGTCAAATAAAAGAAATGCAGAAAGCTCTCTATGTGTTGATATTAAAAGATCTCTAAAATACAGAGTTGAGCAAAACAAGCAAGATGCAGAAAAGTATAGGAAGTAACCTACCATTTATGCTAATAAGACAAGAAGGATGCATTCATAATTGCTAGTAGATGCACACATGGAAACAGTAGCCCAGCCCAATTCTTATTTCAGCCTTTGTTTCATCACTCAGTGGAATCTTATTATCATCTATGCAAGCATTTGAAAAAAAAGACACACTTGCTTCCCCCAAACAAATAATTTTCTGGAGTAATGTATACAAATATAGGAAAACAAATAAAAGTAATTCATTTCTTTAATCTGCAAGTACAGTGCTCTGTTAAAAAGACACCTTATTTGTGGAAAAATTTAAACGGAAGTCCTATCAATGCAGTCTGTATCATTGGAATTCAGGTTCATGGTGGGTTTAAAATTATTATTTTCTAATGGAAATATGGTGGAGACTAGTAATTTTATAAGAACTTATTTTATAATTTATCTTTTAAAACCAAAATCTATTTCTATACTGAATTGGTCGACTCCTCTCTAGGGAGAAATCTATGAGGAATTTTTATTGAACTCTGCATTATAAAAACTTTATAACTCAAAGAAAATTAGAGCGAATAATACAAGGAACACTCATATAGTCGTGATTGAGATTTAACAATTGTGTGATTTTGTCATATTTGTATTACATTATTTTTGATGAATTCTTTTATTTTTTTATGAATTCCTTTAAATAAAATTACAGAAATTATTACATTTTCATCTTAAATACTTCAGAATGTAGCTCTAAATAGTAAAGACATTGAAACTATAAATGGTTAACAGTAGATCTGTAATATGATAGAAAAATGACCTTTGACTTCTAATTTGTTCAAATCAGTGCATAATTAAAGACCATGATTGGCATTTGGGTTTGGGGGTTCTGAAGTGTCTCTTAATATAGAACTCTTCTCCCCATTCTCCACTTTTTTTTAATGACATTGACTTGCCAAACAAATTAGGCAATATGCTCTATACATCTTGTAGAGTAGGTCAGCACACTTTAACTGGTAGGTATTCAGTGTCAATAACGGCAACCTCAAAAAAGCATATATTATACATACATATATATATATATATATATATACATGCATATATATATATCTTTTAATCATGGCTTTTCTTTCCTAATAATTTAAAGCAAGCATTTTTACATTTGTAACCTTGGAAAACATAATTTTATTAATGTTTCTTATGAACAAACCATCTCCCTTTACTTGGCTAATTTATCTTATTATAACTTATACTGTAACAAATGCCTGTGTACATAAATATTCTCTCCCAGATCTATTTATTTCTTTATAACAGATTCCCCTAAACAGAATCACTATCAACAGTAGGATGATATATGTTGCAGATAGTTTTCTATAAATAAAAACTTTTTAAATCAGTGCTGGATGTGAGTGCCTGTGTCACAAACTCTCCCCAGCACTGAGTATTATGCTTCTCATGTGTTTGTATTTGTGCAAAAAATGAAACCTTTTGATTCAAATTAACTTCACTACTAAGAGGTGTGAATTTTTTCATATCTTTATTATCTATTTTATTTATTCTTTCGGAACTCTGTGTTTCTCTTTTTGCCTATTTTTCTATTGAAAATATAAAGTTATTTCTTTCTGATTTTCCTTTCATTGTTGAAAACTCCTTTTTAAGTGAAGGACATTAACTCCTTGTCATGTTTGTTGCAATATTTTTTCTCAGTTTGCATTTGTCTTTTAATTTTGCACTTGTTTTTGGCTTGAATATTTACTTCATTTTTTGTTCTTGTTCTGTTAATTTCCTTTAATGCCCATAACCACAATCCCATTTTCTTCCCTACCCAATCAACCATTTTAATGTTTCATGTCTATTTTTTTATTTGAATGCATTGCAATGTATGTAGTATTTTGCATGTGCATAAATAGCATCATGTTATGTAGATAAATAGGATTATGTTATATATCACATTCTGTTTTCTATTTTTAAAAATGAAGCACAGTTATATATAAAGAACTTATACAACTTAATGCCAAAAAAAGCAAATAATCCAGTTAAAAAATGGGCAGAGGACCTGAATAGACATTCCAAGGAAGACATACAAATGGTCAACAGACACATGAATATATGTTCAACATCATCAATCATCAGAGAAATGCAATCAAAACTACACCTTACACCTGTAAGAATGAAAAAAGACAAGAAATAACAAGTGTTGGTGAGGATGTGCAGAAAAGGAACTTTTGTGCACTGTTGGTGGGAATACAAATTGATGCAGCCACTGTGAGAACAGTACAGAGGTTCCTCAAAAAATTAAAAATACCTTATGATTCACGAATTCCACTACTGGGTATTTATCCAAAGAAAAGGGAAACACTAATGTGAAAAGATGTGTGAATCCCTGTGTTTATTGCAGCATTATTTACAATAGTCAAGATTGGGAAGCAACCCAAGTTTCCATTGATAAATGAATGGATAAAGAAGGTACACACACACACACACACACACACACACACACACACACACACACTGGAATATTACTCAGCTATAAAAAAGGATGAAATCCTGCCATTTGCAACAACATGGATGGGCCTATGGGCCTATATGCTAAGTGAAATAAGTCAGACAGAGAGAGACAAATACCATATGACTTCATTCATGTATGGCATTTACAAGACAATACACAGAAAAAAGAGATAAGCAAACATAAAAAACATACTCTTAAATGGAGAGAACAAACTGGTTTCCAGAGGAGAGGTGGGTGGGGGGGATGGGTGAAGTAGATAAAGAGATGTAGAATAATACACTTGTCACGATGAGCACTGAGTAATGAATGAGCACTGAGTGTTGAATCATTATATTGTACACCTGAAACTAATATAACACTCTATGTTAATTATACTTCAATTTTTAAAAATGAAGCACTGTTAATAAGATCCATCTTTGTTGATAGGTATTCATTTTGCATTTAGTCAGTGCTGCTAAATGTTGTATATTACTCCATGGTGAACATTTACCATCTTTTATCAGATCATTTTTTTAATGAACACAAAAGTTGTTTTTACCTTCAGAATTTCCATCACACACTTGGAGAACCATCATATAGGAGATATATATATATATATCCCTTTATGAAGTGAAGTAAAATTTTCCTAGGTATACATATTCATAAATGGACTTGCTGTTTCATAGGATATGTATATATACAATTTGACTAAGTGTTACTTAGTCAAAGGCCTTCCAGATTGTATCACTAGACAGACTCACCAGCAGAGTATGAAGGTTCCTATGTCTTGACATCTCTGCCAACACTCAGCTATATAAAATTTTATTTTTTTCTCACTGCAGTTTAAATTTACATTTTTCTGATTACTAATGATTTTCTGTGTCTTATCAATTACTAATTAAATTGAAACATGAAATTGCTGATATCCAAACATTTTTGATTTACAAAATATGGCAGTTAAGTATGGTTCAACTTTGTAGCTCTTTGGGTTTCCTGTTCTGTAGATAACCTGTTTTAAGTTCTTGCTCATTTTTCTATCAAGTTGCTTTCTTTTTCTTCTCATTTTTCTTTTGCAGAAATTTCTTATAGTCTAAAGGTTAATGTCTTATGATTTTTAGACAAATATCCTCTTCCCTTCTCTCTCCTGTCTATTACCTTGTTGATGGGATTACTCCTTGATCAGAAATTCTTGATTTGGGCACAGTAGTAGGGGTAGTAACAGTAGGCAATTATTTAGCATTTACAGTGTACTGGGCATTGTTTTAAATGTTTTGCATATATTGATCATTTAATGCCCATTTTAAAGATGTGGAATTTGAGGTATATAGAAGTTAAGGATTGTCCAAGTTCACTCGGCCAACACCTGTTGGAGAACCTATCCATTAATCTATAAATTCCTTGTCTTGTGATTTGAGCCTTAGAAGTTCTTTTTTTTTTTAAATGATACTCTCTGTCTAGCACTCTATAGTTTCATCCACACTTTGCTTTTACATGAAGATTAAGTGA
This sequence comes from Phoca vitulina, assembly GCF_004348235.1. Lineage (NCBI taxonomy): Eukaryota > Metazoa > Chordata > Mammalia > Carnivora > Phocidae > Phoca > Phoca vitulina. Next base: position 65,249,222 of record NW_022589712.1, on the reverse strand, counting down.
AGATTCCATCTTATTTTCCATCTAACAGGCAATCTGTCCTTTCCCTTTTGATTGTAGTGCTATTTTAATTTTATGTCAAATTCTCTTATATATGGATCAATCTCTGTTTCACTGGCTTATTTGTCCATTCCTGTATTTTTACTACTAGGGTTGTGAGGTATACCTTGATATATGATAGTGCAAGTCCTCCACTTTCCTCATCTCTTATGACTTTGCTATTCATGTTTCTTTAATACTCCTACACATTTTATTTATTTATTTACTTTTTTTTAAAAGATTTTATTTATTTATTTGACAGAGAGAGACACAGTGAGAGAGGGAACACAAGCAGGGGGAGTGGGAGAGGGAGAAGCAGGCCTCCCGCCGAGCAGGGAGCCCGATGCGGGGCTCGATCCCAGGACCCTGGGATCATGACCTGAGCCGAAGGCAGACGCTTAACGACTGAGCCTCCCAGGTGCCCCACTCCTACACATTTTAAAGTAGTTTTAGAAATATGCTTTAAAAAACAACAGATAAGATACCTATGAAATTATTATAGTAAAATACAAAGTTTAAAGTGAGAGCACAGTTTTGGCAGGCAAGTCCTTGGAAATCTGATCAACCTAGAGAAATACCTAGGTCTAGGTCAAAGTTGTCTTGAATCAAACTTACCCTATACAGGCAGACAAATGGCAGCACAAAGTGGCTGTATGAATGCTTCACTTTATCCAAATGGAAGGAGCACTTGAACTCTAAGGCTTGGAAAGCCACAATGACCTATTTCTGTCGCGGCACTTGACACCACTTTTGCAAACCACTAAAAAGAATTTGATCAAATCTCACACAAATAAATATCGTAATAAAAAGATGAAAATTAATCAAATGGTACCCTGACAGTAGAGGAAAATGCTGTTAAATTATTGCTACACATGGGGCACCTGGGTCAGTTAAGCATCCTCCTTTTGGTTTCAGCTCAGGTGGTGATCTCAGGGTCCCGGGATCCAGCCCCGTGTTGGACTTCACACTCATTGCAGAGTATGCTTGACATTCTCACTCCCTCTCTCCTTCTGCCCCTTTCCCGGCTCGTGTTCTCTCTCTCTCATTCTCTCTCAAATGAATAAATAAACAAATAATCTTCAAATTATTGCCACAAAGAAGATGAACACAGAATCCTAATATTCCAAAATACCTTAGAAGACATTAGGAAAATTTTCAAAGTCTGATTAATATAAATCAGAACAGCTCAGGAATAAGGTGGTTTAAAAATAGAAATAAAAGGAGAACTGGCAGAATTCAGGAATAAGAATAAGAAACAGGAAGAAAAATATTTCTAAAAGTAGACAAATTGAGAAGAAAGTTGACACACAGATATCATGTAAAGCAGAGTAAAGGGACTGAAATGAAATGGGTGGAAATAATTAAAGATTAAAAGGAAAAAGTGGTGTCCAAAAAAGTGTTAAATATAGAAGACAGGCAACAGAGATATATATTATGTGTGTAGTTATAGTATGCTAAGAAGAGAAGGAAAGCCATGGGATGGAATAAAGCCTTTTAAATTATAATTGAAATAAAACTTTCCTGAAATAATTATGATTAGAAACTGAAAAGGCAAAATGTATACCTGGGTGCTTGAACCTGAATGTCAAACTCTGAGATGTATCCTAACAAAATGACTTAACTTTAAAGATTTATAAAACATGTTTCCAGAAAAACGACTAACTTCAACCAGCCGTTAGTTAAAATTTTAACATTCAGTATATAAGGGAAAGAAAATCAAATTAGTATCAGGCTTCTTGGCTGTAATATTTTATGCCAGAAGAACTTGGAGCCACATTATTTATACATTTAGAAAGTGTGAGTCAGGTGTTTAAAATTTGGCCATGCTGTTTTAGATCACAGGCAAACATTTATGGACATGGACGAACTTTGAGATTATTGTTCCATGTGGCTGGCCTGAAGAACCAACTAGAAAATAAGATTCAGCTATCCAACATATGACTGATGAAGCTTTGCCATGGGTACTATTGATGAGCATATATGATATTTAACTTTACACCTAGACTAACTAGTGGGCATAAGAATGACAGAAATATATGTTAATGTAGAATTAATGCCACCAGCAAATATAAAAGAATGGGGAGAGTCCATAGAAAATGGAAAAGCTCACGTATTACCTCACAGGTATAAACTGGGACTAAAAGGCAATCTGATTAGATTTGATACTGGAGGAAAAGTACAGAAACTTATTGTGACCCGGTAGGGTCTAAAAACAGAAGGAGCTGCAGATTATATATTAAGAAATTAGTATAAATGTATCCCAATAAAACAACATTATACACTTTCCTGAAAATTAGAATACATGTGGTGAAAAGTCTTGGGAGGTACCTGTACGTGGGTGTATGTGTGCGTGTGTGCATGTATATACAAGTATGGAAGAACCAACAACGCTTTACCTTTCTCTTTTAAAGGAATTAGGATTCATGGAAAAAATGGTTCATTCCTTTTTAAGGCAAGAAATGTAAAGATGGGTCTAGAAGATCTTTTTGTGCCAGAAAACAAATATGCTCAGGAACTAATATGGCCAGTCAAAATGACATAGAAGACAATTAGAAAGAACTGCCAGTTGCCAAAGTTGAGATGATTTAAGCACCAAAATAAATAATGACTATAATTGCATACAACATATTCAGCATATAAGAACCATGAATCGGCCAGCACGTACAGAGTAATTTTGAATAATAGGAACAGTGACTGCCATGCTTCTTTTGCTCCCAATTATGATGAGACTGAAGGCAGAGTAAGGATTTGATTTAAAAAACTAGGAACAGTTTTTGGGATTTCTTAAACATTTATAAGTTAATTAATATGCATATAATTTTTATTTTGGCAAAGATAGAAAATATATTTTACTAATAAATTTATTAAATTAAATCACCTATTTGCTCTTAGAATAAATGCTGTTCATTACTGACACTGGAAGCAGGATACAACTCACCTATAAACTATCTAGTCTAGAAGTCTTTTCAATATTGTTGTCTCGATTTTGTCTGTTCTATGATTTCTTCTTGTATATTTTACTCTTTAAATACCTGTGTGGTTTTTAAATTAATAGTGACACTACTTTTGGTGAAAGTAGAAACTATCTTCACCTCTAAATTTATTTTCATTTATTTACTGGCTCTCTCAAAATAGATTATAGACGTTTCTTTTATTAGAGGCTTTATGATTTATTCAATGTTGTTTCACTATAGTCGTATGATACCAAAACAGTGCTAATTAGTATTAGCATGGTCTGCTTGGCACTCAGTTACAGACAATACAATAGGAAGGTGAAGAAGTTGAGTTTTAGAAGTACTATAAATACACAATTATTAATTATTGGTTCAAGGTGCTATAATTAAATAAGGAGTATTTTAAAGAAGAAAATATGTACATGAATCCTCCATAAGGTTTGATAGTTGGGTCACATTTTTTGAAGTTCCTTTTAAGATTTCTAATTCTTTCAACAGTTTAAAGGAAAGCAGGTAAATGAAATGAATAGGCATCTTTTCATTATTCTTTTAATAAAGCAAAGTACCTTGTTATCTAAGGATGTCAGAATGTGTATATTGTGTGTGAATATATATATGTATATATACCGCTCCACTGATAAAATAGTTATTTACAAATCATTTTTTTAGAAAACTAATCTTTTTTTATCTTATGCATTAAATCTGTGGATTTGTTTATTTACTTTGTTTCAAGTTTTTCTTTAAATTCCAGTTAGTAATATTAGTTTCAGGAGTAGAATTTAGTGATTCATCACTTACATATAACAGGATATTGAACTTTGGAACAAACTCTCTTCAAGAGGAAAGTTTTATAATGGTATTAGAATGCAAAATAGAATTGTTCTACCAAGTGAATGTTGATGTGATTAGAGTTCATATTTGTGAGAGAGTTTGAAATCATAGATCATTGGACATATGTGGATTAGAATATCTTCCTTACCGCTTTTCACCATAACTGTTCTTTGATTACTACATAGAATTGTCTAATAATTATTACACATTATTAGCTACTCACCAAAAGCTGGAGTGAATCCTCTTGAATGGAGATAAGTCACATATGTATTAAAGATTCATTGGAGTCCACGGACTATCCTTGGAATATAATAGACATTCAGCTAACATTTGCTCATTGACTGATTTTATGATTATCAACTTTAAAAGGTTTTTACTGGAATAATGTTTCTCTTTTGACCACTCAAACAGAAATGAATATTTTCTATTTATTTGATCCTGCTATACACCCACAGTGACCTCAGCATCAGATGTATCTCCTTCTTTGGTATATTTCAGGATACCATTAATATGAATACATTCACAATGATGTTTACTCACCTCAATCTATTACTTTCTGACATTGCCTTTTGATCTCTTCAACCTTGGTAACTATTATCACATTAAGCAACCTTTTACAATTATTAGTATTTAGAAAAGAATAACCCAAGGAGCAATTAAATGTGTTGCCCTTCTTGTAGTCTGTAATTTTCCCTTTTCCTATTAAGTAGTGGACTTACACTCTTCAGTGACATTCCTTTGATTCTCAGGCACTTACAGTAAGTGTTTCCTTATTTCTTTTTATAACCTCTGCTAATCGGGTTTCATTCTGTGACTCTGTCTCATGACTTTGCCCTAACACAGACCAAGTAATTACTACTCTTACATTTTTACCTTGTAACTACATTTTCCCTGCGTTTTTAATGTAATTTCAGTAGTGCCCTATACTCAAGTTAGGGCATTCTAGGTTTCTGAAGGTGATTTTCTGAGATGAGACATATAATCAGAGTCCTAACTACTTCTATTCACAGCACTTACTGAAATACATTGTACACTAATATTTCTGCACTTAAAAACATCAGAAAGTTGAAACATTTATTTTGAACAACAAGCAAGTATTGTTATGAATGTTTGGCTCATTTTTTCCAGGAATAAACTTCTATTAAACACTACATTTGAGTCTATAAATATAAGACTAAAAAGGCACAAAAAACTCTAAATTATGCCATGATAATTGACAATATGTATTTGTTGTTGTTGATTTTGCATATATCTGATTAACTCTATAAAAACAAATAAACAAAATTCCAATGTAAAATGAAATATTTCTCATTGTCCTTTAAAGTAAATGTTTCACACAATTCGAGGTATAGTAAATTGTCCAAGTTTCCCGAGAAGTGTGTGCATGAAGAACTCCAGTAATGAAATTGAAGGTCAAGCAGTTCATATTCTTCAAGACGACAACCTGGACCCAAACTTTATTATTCAGCTTGGCCAGGCACATATCTGGCCACCTGGCCCTGGCCGTGGGATGGGAACTTCAGGAAACAACCTATTGTTTATACCTTAAGTGGTTGTTTCTAAAATGCCAAGATTACCACCTTGTTGTGTAGCCTAGGTTTCTAGGACCTTCAAAGGTGGTCTCTTGGGTGATAAACATTTGCTAGGTCATTTCGGTTCATGAAGGAAAAACACACATACACACACGCACACACTCACCCTGCTTTTAGAATTCAATTTTAAATTCACTTAAAGTCTATTCATTGTAATGCTAATCTCGTGCTTGTTTAGCTTTTCTTCAGCTTTCAGATTCTCTGAAAATTCCATTTGAAATACTGAAAAAAAAAATATACCACACCTATTTTCTTTTGGAAAGTGGTAAGTGGGATTGATCACTCAGCCTAAAATAGAATGTGCAAAGCAGAGAGATATATTTGCTTTGATTTATGGCAATGTGTGTATTTCAGCTTAATGAAGATTTTACTCTTGGGAACAGTTAGAGAATGGATTGTAGTGTTTTCATGTAGCAGGGCAAAGGAGATTTTGTTTTGTTCTGATTGGTTTCCCCATTTAATCTCGGGCGGTTTTAGGAAGTCACGCAGCAATGGTTGAATATTCTATAAAAATGAGCCAAGTTTTCGACATATATTATATGGAAACTAAAACAAGGAAACTTGCTTTGATTGAATTGTGGAACATTTGGTATATTAGACATTTGCAGAGTAACTCACATGGGAAAGGAATGCAATTGTCCAGCAAAAACTTTGTCCCACCAGGCATCTTTTTATATTACGAATTTTTATCATTTTGCAGGAATATAAAAGAATCATGATTGACAACTTAAAACCTAAATATGCTGCCGAGGCAGCACCAGGGCAGCGATGGCGCAGAAGAGAAGGAAAGAGATTGAGTGACTGTCAATGATCATAATTGTGTGCATAGAACCGGTAGCTCTGTGCACAGCACAGAGTCTAAATGAAATGTCTCTCTCCATGGGTCTTAGAGTCTGACGTGATCATACTGACAACCAAAAAGGCGCTGCTTTTTTTTTTCTTTGAAAAAGGAGTTTCTTTTTATTTTCCATTGTCAGTCACTTGATAGTGGCATCTCCCTAACTGAAGAAAATGCATGAGCCATATCTGAATGATCAGCATCCAAAATAGAACTCAGTAAACTTTGACTTTTCATGTAAGCTTTATTGTCTTTTTGTTATACCAAATTAATAGATATCCAGTTTAGAAAATTCAAACTAGCACAAAATGAAATTTAAAATTCTACATAACCATATTATCCTCTGTTAGTATTTTGTTTCTATCTTTCCAAAAAATTATCAATTTGTCAATCATATATCTAAGGTTAGCAATTTTGGACACAGTTGAAGCCATAGTCTGTATTTTCAGCACACTGACATTTTTACCTCAATGTATCACTAACAATTCTCCATTGTTTTAAAGATTCTTCTCTATGTTCATATTCATGGTTTTGGCAACTCAATGTTACAGATGTCCCAGAGTTTATTGGTAAGTCATATTCATAAAAATCACTTATTTCTTAGGGCCCAGAATAAAAATGCCTGAAATTATAAACATTTTGGTGATAAGTGGAGATGTACTCATTTTCTTTTCTTTTCTGTGCTCAGATCACTCAGATCTCTGCCTTTTGTATTCCGTAACATTACACTTTATTGTGTGGTTTGGTAGCTCTCATTTCAAAAACGATCACATGTATATTCTCTTCTTTCAGCCAAAGGTGACTCTGTACCATAACTTTTTATAATTTCTTGCTGCTAATTTTATTAGGGTATCATTTAAAAAAAAATATTTATTTTTAATAGAAATACTCACAAATAATATGCTTTAATATTTGATGGCTGGTGATAGTTTAAGAAAAGTTCTTAGTGTTCCTGCTACTTATTAAGGGGATACATTATTCACTTTTATGGAAAGACTACCTGTTTATTGTGCAAAACATTCATTTTATATCAACATAGAGGAAGCTTCAAATCATTGCAATGCCAATAGATAGTGTGATCTGAGGCAAATTATTTAACATTATTGGGATTGTTTCCTTATCTAAAATAATGAAACCTGGGCGCCTGGGTGGCTCAGTTGGTTAAGCGACTGCCTTCGGCTCAGGTCATGATCCTGGAGTCCCTGGATCGAGTCCCGCATCGGGCTCCCTGCTCGGCAGGGAGCCTGCTTCTCCCTCTGACCCTCCCCCTTCTCATGTGCTCTCTCTCTCATTCTCTCTGTCTCAAATAAATAAATAAAATCTTTAAAAAAATATATAAATAAAATAAAATAAAATAAAATAATGAAACCTATTTTATACCGTTTTTAGGAAGGGAGATAAAATCTATGTCGCAGGATTTTTGGGAAGTTTAGTGGTATGTTATTTATTAACATATCTATATATAAGTTTGCCACAGTAAGTGACAGGTACTTAGAGAGTAATAGATACTAATATAATCAGCAATTCATTTCTGTTTATGCTGTTCAGGATAAGCATGGTCCTATCTTTCCTATTTTTTTCATTCCTGCCTGCCTTCCTCCCCCCTCCTCTCCTCTCCTCTCCTCTCCTCTCCTCTCCTGTCCTCTCCTCTCCTCTTCTCTCATCTCCTTCCCTCCGTCCCTTCTTCCTTCCTTCCTTCTGTCCTTCCTTCCTTCCTTTTTTTCTTTCTTTCTTTCTTTTCTCTTTCTCTCTCTCTTCCTCTCTTTCATTTTAGCTCCCAGTAACCATAGGGATAAGTTATATTTTGTAACAAAAAACTACTCAGAAACTCTATAGAAGGGGTCGAAACATTATCCAGACATTCTAATTCCATACCGCACATTTTTTTTTCTTCCCTTAAGCTGATGCCTGGTTACTTACCTAATAATATTTACTACAACCTTATTTCCAAGTTTGCTGCTGCTAAGTGTTAATTATGCAAATAGTTATGTTCCTACTGCCAGAGTTGACTTAATGTATGTTCTTTGTAGTTAATGATCATCTAACACCCTAAAGGAGTATGTTTTTAAAAAATATAATATTCTGCCATTTATCCAAAAAGTTATTTCATATAATTAATAAACACTTTTTTTCTTTGCGTTTGACTCAAATACGATGGCCTGAATAATTTTTCCTCAGTTAAAAGTCTGTTTTAATCTACTACTGATGAAAGATGCCTATTTATAGAGATAGGCAGCGTTTTCTTCAGGTTCCTAGAGGAGAGCAGAAAGAAGTTAAGGCAAAATATTGAGTTTAATATGGAAATTATAGAAGTATATTAAAGAGGCGGGGCAGGGGGGGGGACTGTCTGAAGTCAAGCTCTGCAGGATGGAAGAGGAGAAAGGTCACTCAGCTTGAGATTGGAAAACCTGGGTTCGATTCCCAGAATTGCTTACTCATGTTTTGATTTTAGTGAAACCACTTAACCTTGCTCCGCCTTTGTAGTATTGTGAAAGTCACTTAGCCTTTTTAACCTTAGTTTCCTCATTTATAGATTAAAGATAAATAAAATCTATTTTGGATAATTCTTATGAAAACTAACTGAGGTATTGCAGGTTTAAGTGGTTTATATACTGGCATTATTTTTTATTTTTTTTTTAGATAAGCATTTCTTTTTGAAATGATGAAAGACAATGGAGTACTTTAAAAATAGACACAGCACAGAGAAGGATACAGGGACCAGAGGGAAGATAAACTTGAACATTGGGTCTGAGTTTATAACCTATCCGTGAGGCAAAAGAGCACTGGAATTAACTTTATAATGGGGGTGGGGAAAGCAAAAGAGAAAAAGGGATTTACTATTTAATGAGTATATTAGACACTTTTACTCATGTCATGTTATTAAATCTGTAGGACAACTTGAAGGTAAGTTTTATTATCCTCATTTCACAGATGATTAAATAGATGCAAAATAAATGTTCTAAGTAACTTGTTCAATATCATATAGCAAATGAAGAAGAGAAGATGAGAATAAATCAAACCCAGACCATCATGCCAAAAACATGCACTTGCTGTCACACCATTATTCCAATACAACCAGAAAAAGGCATGCAGACGTATATTAGCAATTTGCTCATTCTGCTATTAGGTCTTCTGTTAGCTAATAAGATAAATAAAGGGGCAAGAACAATGGCTTCTGTCTGATTTGGAGTACGATTCTTAAGGAAAATAGGTTCTCATTAACCACCTTTGATGTGTGGTTTCCGTGACAATATGTGGGAACCAATAACTAAAGTACTCTACAAGGTTAGGAAAAAATACTCGTATTTTCTAATAAAGGGGGACACTGTCTCAAGAAAATTACCAAAAAAAGGCTATATCTGAAGATGATGATGATAAAATCATTCCCTGAGATGTGAACAAATCACCTAAAATCTCTCTTCCCCAAATGGTAGCCCAAATCCCTCTGCTTATGATGGGACAAACGAGGGACAATAAGGACTAATGGGACAAAGGGAAAGACAAAGTCACATATTAGGAATATGAAAATTTGCATTAATACCTCCATAGGAAGGTGAATTTACCTTCCTTTTCCCAATTTAGAGTATACAGAGTTTCTTTGACTTCAAGTGGCTGATACTTTTAAAGAAATTCTGTAAGAAAAATTAATTTAGTTCATAGTCTAGATTCAACTTATGAGCCTAATACTTTCTATTTGTCTCAAGCTATTGAAGCCAAGGACTCTAGAGGAAGGACTGAACTCTATGGGTAGACCATTGCTGCGTTATAATTTCTCCAGCTGCCAGAAGCTTAACTATGTGGTACCCTGTCCGCGAATGTGAAACGAACATATGATATAAAAGCATTCTGATGTGTGATTACTTTGCATGTGGTGTGTGATAAAGGTTAACAGACTCCTCTCTCCATTTGGTTTCAGCTTTGCACACACTTTCAGGAAAGGTTGCCAAAAAGCTTTCCCCTTCTTTCTCTATTTCTAAATTTATTCTTGCTAAGAGGTGAATCTTTATATGCTCTCCTCTAATGCAAAGATCATGGTTATAATACCTTTCCTAGGATTTGCAGGAAACATATGGAGAGCAGATTATTCAGGTTGTAAAAATTACCACTTCAGATTTGGTTCACTTGACTTGTCATCCTTCCTGTCATCCAGTACTCTCTTTTCACCCACCATGTAAACATCACTTTGGCACAAGATTTCACTTCTTAAGTTGATGAGATCTCATGGGCTCTTTGTGTGTGTAGGTGTGCATGAACAGGCTGCAAAATGTGAACGTCTCTTTTGATGTGAGAGGACAGGAAGAATTGATTCTTTATTCTTTATTCTGTAGATACGTGCAAAGTCAACATTCACTTACTTTTAATTGAACCCAAGTATTTTCAAAGCAAAAGAATTTGATGAGAATTGGGGCAGGACAAAATTGACATGATGACTGATACGACAAGCTTGAGTCTACCAGCCAAGAAAAGATACTTTTCATGGATAAAGAAGTACAGTATAAAATAGAAGGTAAATGTCAAAAATAAAAACATAAAGTCTTCTGAAAAATTTAAAAATGGGGGAAAGTACTGGCTGGGGAACCTAGAACACTTACTGGAAGAGGAAGACTTTAAAGAGAGTTTTTAAAGATGCATCAAAGACACTCTGGGGTTGGAGAAGTTTAAAAGGGTGATCTTTGGTATCAAAAATTCTGATCAGAGGCACTGAGGCAGGAAAGCACAGGCCAAGTTTATTGAATTGCAACTTTAATTGTAAAGTGAGGGTATGTGGAGCTCAGTTGCAGGGAGAATTAGAAAGCTCATTTGGGGTGTTGTAAGGATCCCTCAAATGCCTTGCTTAGCAGATAATGTATTTCTTGGGCAATGCATATCACCAAGATTTTAAAAACAAAAAATTAGATGAGAAGTGTGATTTGGGAAAACTATTCTTATAATAATATAAAATATAGATCAGAGACAGGGAAGTTAGGTGTGGAAAGACCAATTAGTAAGCTATGACAATTCAGAAAAGAAGCAATCAAAACACACATTTGTATGATTGTGGAAGAAGCCGGCAGAAAGATATCAAAGCAAAAATATTGTAGAGAAAATCTGCGCAGTGATATAATGTGCTAGATTCAAACATGGTTGGAAGGGAAGAAAAACAAAAAAATAGGACTCAAGCTGAATATTTGGTGTGAGGTGGAGAATCTAGGTAGTTAATAGGTAACTGGTATTTGAAGTTAATTCAGTTTCCCTCCTGGGTTGTATTCTCTCTACTTTAGAAGGAACAAGAATCAGGAAATGTTGTTTTAAGGTAAGAAAGATCAATAACTTGCTGAGTAGAGAGGAAAAAACCAGGAGAGAGAGTTTGAAACACAGTGAAGAGGGAGGCGATTAATGGTGCAAGGGGGCTAGACGACAATCAAGATCACAGGAGCCTTGGGAAACAGAGGGTGGGGAAGTTATATTTCTCTAACTCAGTAGAGGAAGGAGGAAAGAACAGATGAAAACATACAGATATTTTCAAGTGGGAGAGGGTAAATTTGAGGGACATAGACTTAAATAGCCTAGATCAGAATAAAGTCCGGGGTGAGGTGACTTTTTCATTGTGAGGGTTCTATAATTGTGGCTGAAACAGAAGAGTGTAGGTAAAATGGAAAAGACTTACTGGGGTAGGTGTAAGACTCCGCAACACCACGTACAAGGGCTTCCAGCTGCATACCCTTTATGAAGAAGTTCACACCAGCTGTGGGAAACTGGTCTCACTCAATCTGTCTATATCAACCACTTTGCTACAGCTCAGATGGAATTTTAATACAACTACACTAAATAAGTCATAACAGATTCGGAAAATACTACTATTTCCCTGCTCCTTAGGAGTGATTGTTCTTCCATTTTTATTTTTAATTGTCCCTTTTCAGATTGTATTTAGATGTGTAAATTCTTTCAAATCTTTTTCAGGAGTATGTGACATAAATATATATACTTCTTTCGGTTTAATGATAGGTGTTTAATCCTATACTCTTTTATTCAAGAGTTCTCAATACAAAACTCCCATTTTCTTTCTAAAATAGAGGCAATAATCATCATTACTTATCGTAAGCTTTACTGAAGAGTTTATAGATGTAGAACTGATTTGCTCTTTATCTTTTTGGTAAATAATACATGCCTCTATTTGTATAGTGCTTTCAGTTGACAGAAAGCTTTAACAGTCTCACACCAAACCTGCAGTAGGGAAAGTTTTACTTTTGACAAAACTGAGTTGTAAAGGGATTACAAAACTTCCCCAGAGTCTTCAGGTTGGCTTCCCTTGACAAGTGGGAAGAACCAACCTAAATACTGATCTTCATACTTCCTCTCCTATGTTATGTCCATTTGATTAATTAAGTTGAAGTTTGAGGATCCATATATTAGTTTTTATTAGACTTTATTTTAACTTTAATTTAGTTGGCAGATCAGTAAGTTATCCTTAGACATTTACAATTTGAAGATTTGTCAGAAATCAACTAAGTAGAAGGATTATCTCAGTGGTTTTAGGGAATTGGTATTCTACTTAGGAAATTATGACACATGTGCCAATCTTCTTGGTGAGGGGGCATATGAGGAGGAAGGTAATTATACTGTGGATTCCTTGTTCCCTACTATTTTTTGCTCTCTTTACATTGTTCACTTTCTGTATCCAGAAAAACAAAAACAAAAACAAAACCCAAAAATGCTTAGTTGGAAGAGATTGTGGTTTCAGAGTCATCAAATTACAAAAAATTTATTTATTCATCAAAAATCATTACACAAAGTTTTGAACCTAGTTAGGAGCAAATACAGCAAATATCTGCTAGGGTAAGTCTGTTAAATCAAAAACATATTTACAAATCAAAATAATTTTCATATATGCCTATACATATGCATATTATGTGAGCCTAAAATATGCTTTTCTTTCTTTAAACACCAATGCTAAAACTGCATTGCCAAGGAAGAAATGACATCTAACACAAAATATTATTTATAAAAGTTATATCTTTGGTACATAAAAGATTTGCTTTTAAAATAAGAACTGTCAGTTTCTTATTCACCCATAATAGTTACTCACCTCCCCCCCCTCTTTTTTTTTTCATATTCTCATGAAGTTCTGTTGCTGCTCTGTATCCTTTTGGGAACAAGGCAAGAACAACTGAATAACTATCTTCAAACAAATTGATGTTAACCACTTAGTAGCCACTGAAATAAGCTTTCGGCTTCAGCAAAATTTCATTATAGTGTGTTCAATTTTTCTCCTTTACCATTGCTTAACTTTTAGGACTCTTGGTTTATAGTAATGAGGAAAAAAAGGACATCCAAATGATATTGATTGGTTAGTGTTTCCAAATTAGAAGGGAAAGACACATTCCCTCTTAAGCCAAAAATTTATTTGCTTTTTGGGGCTTCTTTGAGGGCACTAGAGAAGACAGAAATTTGCATATCCTCTCTATTATATAAATTCAACCTTCTTATTATATCTAGGATTGGATTCTATAAACCTATATCAACAATATCCAGATTATACACAAAATATGACTTAGAAATAATGTAACTTTAATTTCTAATATTTATGTAATCTTTATATTATCTGACATTTAGGCTTTGTTTTATATTTCCTTTAGCATTTTCCAGGATGTTCTACATCAATTGATCTTGACCAGGAAATATTTATAGTAAATGGCCCTAGGCCAATAATATGCCTTTTGCTTAATAAAATTGCACTCTGAATAGTTTAAAAGGTGCCTGTATTTAATGGCAAATATAACACTGGCTGCTCCTTTTCTGTGCCAAGTTGCTGTCTAGTTCAAGGTGTTAAATAGCATAATGAGTTTGGTCTCTTCTAATACTGAAAATAAAGACCCAAGAGAACTTCCACAGAGAGGGAGTTTTACAATAGGAGATGACAAGTCGTTGTGAATATGACTTTCCAGGAGAAAGTCTAACTTTTCAAGGCCATATTCATTCTCCTAATTCATGAGGTGGTCAGAAAACTCTTGTCAGACAGAATTGTCAATAGTCCAAGATGTATTTCAAACACCGACATTCAAAGATGTTAATATTTCTTTTTTCTGATTCTGCCTGTGTGAACAATCCTCTGCTCAGAGCAAGTGATTTAGTAAAATACTCTTTTTATTCTCACAAAATCAATTCTGTGTATAAAATATGAATTAAACCCTTAAGAAATCCTGAATTGTAGTTTTAGTTTGGATGGAATGGGTGTTTTTAGGGGTTATGGATTTTTTTGTGGGGCAGGCAAGTGGAGATTATAGGGTTTGACTTAAGATTTGGAAATAATTCCCATGGATTTACGTGCATAGTAATGGTAAAATAAAAAATTCCTTTTGAGTTTTGGTTTTTAAAATTTAGTTATTAATTCCTGTAAGGGAATTCATAGACTATAGCAAATCTCATTAAAAAAAACATTTACTATTTTAAAATAACAATTCTGATGCTTTTTAGATGCTTCTTAATTTATTGAAATTTACTTTTTTACATACTCAAAAACCAGGTTTACTAATTTTTTATGTGAAAAGATGAGATTAAGATCAAGAAGTGAGAAGTGTAGGAAATTTCTAAAAATAAATACCCCTGGTAAACCGTAAGAATGATGCATAATGTAAAGACTTCTATTGTTGTTTAATCACACTCTGCATTGTAGAGTACATGGATGTCATTATGAAGCAGCTGTTTCCAAAGATGATGTAGAAGATTAGCTATTATCCAAAGCTAATTTCTGATGAAATATATTTAGCCAGAACTGAGTTTAACAAATTTAAACAGATTTTACATTTTATCGCAGGACTTCTCAGAGCCTTTCCTATGATAAAACTCATTGTGATTATCCAAACAGATGTCTGTACTTAGAATGCATTTCCTAAATTTTAAAAATCAAGAAAGCTTCATTTATAGAGAATCTCTGTGGGATATTCTGTCCAAAGCATAGACCCAATCTTGTCATACCTCCATCAAAAAACCCATAGTATTTCCCTTTGCCCTATAAAATAATGTTCAAATTCTAGCACAGTTTATAATTTCCTCTTGTAATTGACCCCCATCTATTTTAAATTTTCATTTACAGATACCCTTTTCTATTTCCCTCCCTCTTTCCACTAGAAGAAAATGGAATGTCTTCATTTTCAAATAATTCAGCTACTTATGCTTCCAGTTTGCTGACTAACTTTTGTCTTTTTCATGAGGAACTTGTTGTGCATGGTAAACTTAAATTATATTTCCCTCAGGGTACATTGTCTGAGACAATCACCTAAGGCTGTTTGGTTGAAGTTTATAACAGATATGCCTGTATAAAATTCTTTACCACACAAATATTACAGCAAAATTTTCGTTTTTATATGTTTGTATTTATA
Organism: Phoca vitulina; assembly: GCF_004348235.1. Taxonomy (NCBI): domain Eukaryota; kingdom Metazoa; phylum Chordata; class Mammalia; order Carnivora; family Phocidae; genus Phoca; species Phoca vitulina. The sequence goes on along the minus strand of NW_022589712.1, from coordinate 65,233,612 downwards.
ACTGATATATTCTACTGATTTAATTAAGATACACTGAAATTGAATTTTTAAAAACCCTATCTCTCCTTTGCTTGATAAATTCCTCAGAATAGGTGCTGAAACAAAATTACAAGGATCATAGGGCTAAATTTTCATGAAAATAAAATAACATAAATGTATTTAATTTTAAAATTTATGAATATGTATACGTTAACTGTCTCTGGAGAAATTGTGTATCTGTAATTAAGCCTAAATAGGTAACTAAAACTTTTCTATGAAGCCAATAATACTTCATTAATTAAACCTCTACTAATTTTTGATCAAGTGTTCAGACACCACTCAATTCTATTTATGAATAAGGGGTTTGTTGCATAAATGATGAATTAGTTATATCTATTCATTTATCAGTAAGTCTCATAAATTCCTTGAAAATAATTTGCAGTTTAATTTAAGTGATATGATTTGAGTGAACTACAGAGTTACTAGGCAATTATATTTGGCTTTATTAAATAAAAATAACTTTATATTTAGTTTAGTTTATCTAGTATAAATAATATTTATATTATTATTCTATCTGGTCATATTATAAAAGGACACATTTAAAAATTTGAAACACAGAAATATAAATATGATAAATATTAACCATAAACCACTTAGACATATTAGCATTTTATAATTGTTCCTCAGTTCATATACACATTCATACATATAAATTTCATTATATACATAATATATACATTATGTAAATAAATTACTTACATATGTATGGATAATAGAAACACATTAAAATTGAAATTGTAAGCAGTGTTTCTCAGTATTATATTGTATGTGCTTTTCTCACTTTTTATATCATCTAAGAAAATGTTCATTAGGCCTTCATCCATATTTCATCATTTGGTTGGTCATTATTTTCAAATATTGACTATTATAAATAATATTGAAATGAATATGTTCATTTATGAATTTTCAAATGGATAGTATTAGATCTGTAAGGTGAATTTTTAAAACTAAATTTATTAGGGGGCGCCTGGGTGGCTCAGTCATTAAGCGTCTGCCTTTGGCTCAGGTCATGGTCCCAGGATCCTGGGATCGAGCCCCACATCGGGCTCCCTGCTCCGCGGGAAGCCTGCTTCTCCCTCTCCCACTCCCCCTGCTTGTGTTCCCCTTCTCGCTGTGTCTCTCTCTGTCAAATAAATAAATAAAATCTTTAAAAAAAAAAAAAAAACTAAATTTATTAGGTCAAGCTTACTAGATAAAATTACTATTTTTTGACCATTTAACATTGCCAACTGCAATATATGCATTACTGTCCCTACCAGAACATTGATATTATAATATTTTAAAATATTTTGAAAACTTAATTACTTTAAGAGTATCATATTTTTTGCTTAATTGACAGATTGACTTATTTGGTGGGTGAAATATTTTTATATGTATTGTCTATATTTTTGCTTTTGTTAGCTATCAGTGTAGATTCATTTCTTGTAAAAATTGGCATATTCATTTTTTATTTAATTAGAAGATGTTTATATTTTTCACCTTGAAAATATCCTATGTGTGGCAAATATTTTTCCAGCAGGCTTTTTGCATTTTTACTTCATTTATAAGGCTATCAAAATATGGAAATTTACATGTTTAACCTGAGTAGCAACAGTTTTATGCTCATTCCTCCCAGATCTCAAGAGTACTTTTCTTTTTTTCTTTTTTTTTTTTAAATTTTATTTATTTATTTGACAGAGAGAGACACAGCTAGAGAGGGAACACAAGAAGAGGGAGTGGGAGAGGGAGAAGCAGACTCCCCACTGAGCAGGGAGCCCAATGTGGGGCTCGATCCCAGGACCCTGGGATCATGACCTAACCCGAAGGCAGACGCTTAACGACTGAGCCACCCAGGCGCCCCTCAAGAGTACTTTTCTGAGTTAACCCCATTTTGCCAGTTCTATTTTTATTTCTTCAGGCATTCACATCTAGATGTCTAAATAATTTGCTCATAATAAAAAATCTCATCAATTTAATCCTTGATAATTGAAGAGCTTGCTAATTTATGCCTTCTTCCACTTCTATCTCTACATCCAGTTAGTTTTGTAAACCCATCTTTACTTCCTCTATTGCTTATTATTAGATCTTTAAATCATTTTCTTAAACCAATGGGTAATAAATACTTCTTGATTCCCTTGTAACTTGTAAGTGAACTTATCCAGGACTCTGTCATCTCATTTTCTTTCTCCACTCTCTCATTTCTGTATTTTGCACCCTTTATTAAGTTTCTTGCTTTATCTATATGTTGGTTCTAAAAATGAAGTAAACATTGATGTGATTATGACTAAATAGATAAAATTCACTACAAAGTCATGTAGTTTTCTATAATTATACCTCTTTTTCTATGTTTTCAGTATTGCAGCTCCAGTGTTACTCAGAATATTCATCTTTGTTAAAGCCTAGTAGGTGTCTAAAATTATAGTGTTTATTCTCTTTCATATTTGCATCAGGCTTTTCTTGAATTGTAGTTTTGTCCTGGAGTTGCTAATTGCTTGTCTTTTGTTGTGTTGGGAAAAAAAAAATTAATACATGCTTTTTATTTTTTAATACATGCTTTTTATTCTACAGCTCTCATAATATTCATGTTTGTAATGCAATTCTATTTTTATTTTTACTATACCACTTCATTCTATTTTTTTTTAATTTCAACATACTTTATTTTTTTATTTAAATTCCATTAGCCATCTTATAGTCCATCATTAGTTTCAGATGTAGTGTTCGATAATTTATCAATAGCATATAACACACAGTGTTCATCACATCATGTGCCCTCCTAAATGCCCATCACCCAATTACCCCATCCCCCCATCCACCTCCCCTCCAGCAACCCTCAGTTTGTTTCCTATAGTTAAGAGTCTCTTATGGTTTTTCTTCCTCTCTGACGACTTCCCATTTAGTTTTCCCACCCTTCACCTGTGGTCCTCTGCCCTGTTTCTTATATTCCACATAGGAGTAAAACCATATGATAATTGTCTTTTCTCTGAAACCATATGATAATTGACTTATTTCGCTCAGCATAATACCCTCCAGTTCCATCCACATCAATGTAAATGGTCAGTATTCATGCTTTCTGATGGCTGAGTAGTATTCCATTGTATATATATGTATATATATATATATATATATATATATATATATACACACACACACCACATCTTCTTTATCCATTCATCTGTCAATGGACATCTCAGCCTCTATGGTCAACTAATCTTCAACAAAACAGGAAAGAATATCCAGTGGATAAAAGACAGTCTCTTCAATAAATAGTACTGAGAAATTGAACAACCACATGTAAAAGAATGAAACTGGACCATTTTTTTTACACCATACATAAAGATAAACTCAAAATGGATGAAAGACCTAAATGGGAGGCAGGACTCCATCAACATTCTAGAGGAGAACACAGGCAGCAACCTCTGTCACCTCGGCCACAGCAACTTCTTGCTAGACATGTCTCCAAAGGCAAGGGAAGCAAAGGCAAAAATGAACTGGGACTTTATCAAGATGAAAGGCTTTTGCACAACAAAGGAAACAGTCAACAAAACTAAAAGGCAACCTATGGGATGGGAGAAGATATTTGAAAATGTCTTATCAGATAAAGGGCTAGTATCCAAAATCTATAAAGACCTTATCAGGGGCGGCTGGGTGGCTCAGTCGTTAAGCATCTGCCTTCCGCTCAGGTCAAGGTCCCAGGGTCCTGGGATTGAGCCCGGCATTGGGCTCCCTGCTCTGCGGGAAGCCTGCTTCTCCCTCTCCCACTCCCCCTGCTTGTGTTCCCTCTCTTGCTGTGTCTCTGTCAAATAAATAAATGAAATCTTAAAAAAAAAAAAGACCTTATCAAACTCAACACCCAAAAAGCAAATAATCCAGTCAAGAAATGGGCAGAAGACATGAACATACATTCCATTATATTTTTCTGTTGAACACCAAAGTCTTCTTGCGTTGTCTTGGACTGGCTTCTTTACAATTGATCTGTGGCTTTCAATTACAGTTGTTTGTTTTTCCTGAAGTTTCTGATTGCCTGTTTTTTCTTCCCAGTGTTTCATGTCGTTTTTGTATCTTATTTCTTCTAAAGTCTCCATCATAGTAATTATTCTGGGGAGCATCTTTCTCTCAAGCCTTATCTTTTGGCCTACTGTAGATCTAAAGAGGTCAACTTAATCTTGGATCTCTTTACTGCTTCTTGTCTGTTGAACTCATGCATTTTTTAAAATATGTCCTCAGTATGCATCTTCCTACAGAAGATACCAGGATAGTGAGTTTTTTCATGAAGGAAATGCCTTTGTTCTGCCTTCACATTTGATTGTTTAAATAAAGAAAGTAATCTATTGCTTTTTTTTTTTTTTGAAGATTTTATTTATTTATTTGAGAGAGAGAGAGAGAATGAGAGAGAGAGAGCACGAGAGGGGGGAGGGTCAGAGGGAGAAGCAGACTCCCTGCTGAGCAGGGAGCCCCATGTGGGACTCGATCCTGGGACTCCAGGATCATGACCTGAGCCGAAGGCAGTTGCTTAACCAACTGAGCCACCCAGGCACCTGAAAGTAATCTATTTCTAAAAGTGTGTTTTCTCAGCACACAATGCTTTAAAATGTGATGTACTTAGATAAACTGTTATTTTCCTCTATGATAACTTCCACTACTTTCATATTAAGCAAATAATTCTTAATCCTCCAAACAGATCAAAAGTCACTCAATTTCCTGTTATTTCATTTTCAGATTTAATATGTTATTCTGAAATATGGTATATAGTGTATGATAAAAAAAGAAAAAGGGATCAAAGTTGACACATTTCTCTATATCATTTGGTGAATAATCCATCTTTTCCCCTAATTTATCTGTGGTATGTCCTTTGGCATATTCTAAATATCAACTCTCTATATTTATTTATTTTTTTTAATTTTATTATGTTATGTTAATCACCATACATTACATCATTAGTTTTTGATGTAGTGTTCCATGATTCATTGTTTACATATAACACCCAGTGCTCCATTCAGTACGTGCCCTCTTTAATACCCATCACCAGGCTAACCCATCCCCCCATCCCCTCCCCTCTAGAACCCTCAGTTTGTTTCTCAGAGTCCATAGTCTCTCATGGTTCGTCTATATTTAAATATCAAAATATCAATTCCGCTTGACCTGTATGTTGATTCCTATACCAGTACTAAATTATACAAATTATTAAAACTTTCTACTATGATTTAATATCTTGAAGACAAGTCTTCCTTTCTTACCCATTTTATTGCTACTATTATTTTTTCTGAATAAATATATGTATATATCTTTCTACACATAGAGATTGTCATTATAAATTATAACCACTTATTATAATCACTGTTAAAAATTCTGTATATAAAAAAGAGGAAAACGAAGATCAATGTATGTATAGAGGCACAGGGGAAACTATACACATTTATCGCTCTGTGTATCATGACTGCATAGAATTCCCTTGCAAACATGTCCAACATCTCTGTACGTGGTTCATAGTGGTGGACATTTCATTTACATCTCATTTTGTCTATTAAAAAACAGTGCTGCTATGAATATCCTTACACATATCTTTGCACTTACCAGATTATTTAATTGATACAAATTCCCATAAGTAGAATTTCAATATATGCTCATTTCATAATTATTATGATATACGGGTAATTTCATATATATATATATATATATATATATATATATATATATATATTTTTTTTTTTTTTTTTTTTTTTTGAGAGAGAGCCAGCACGAACAAGGTTGGGTGGGGAGGAGGCAGAGGGAAAAGCTAACTCTCCGCTGAGCAGGGAGCCCAACACGGGGCTCCATCCCAGGACCCTGAGATCATGACCTGAACCGAAGGTAGATGCTTAACCAATTGAGCCACCCAGGCGCCCCATATGGGTAGTTTCAAATGACAGTTTATGAATTTATGTCAAAAACTCTAATAGTCTATTCAAAGGCCTGATTTCCTCCATCATCATTATTATTATCATTATGTCATTATTATTATGGTTGGGAAAAGGAAAAGTTGCTTCTACAGACAAAAATAATATCTTTATTATAATTTGTACCTATTTGATTGCTAAAATTATTATGGGTGATATGCATTTATTTTTAAATTACACATTCATATTGTTTTTCTATTTCTATTAGACAATAACTTTTTCTTAATGATGTGTAGAAGCAGCTTAGTTGACTGTCAAGTGTTACACATTTTCCCAGTTTGTCATTTGTCTGTTAAACATGCTGTCATGTTTTTACTACAAGTAGTGTTTATATTTTTAAAATTAATTTTGTGGGGCTTTTTTTCTGGTTTTAGATCAGTATTAGAGAGGGTTTAACATGCATAAGATTTGTTTTATTTCCATTTCCATTTTCTTCTAGAACTAGAAAATTCCATTTTCATATCTAATTTAGAAAGGAATATGGAATTTATTCAGGTATAAGGAATAAAGTAAGAATTCAACATTTTTCACAAATTACTAGTCATTTATCCTAATGCTATATTTTCCCTTCAGATTTGAAATATTATTTTAAAATTTGGTTCTGTTTCTGGATTCAATTCTGTTTTAGCAAACTATATTTCTACTTTTGTTCTGGTTTTTAAATTACATCAGGTTCTTAAAATATTTTAATATTATTACCAGTTGGCACGTTATGTTCTCATTAATAATTTATTTTTTAATTTAGGGACTTAAAATTTAAGTCCTCTCTCTCAGAAGGCCTGGATAGTTTGCTCTTTTTATTTTTTTCTTTTTCTTCCATTTGCGTAGGAAACTTCTTGGCCTCTCCTGAGTCTCCTGGACCTTGTGCTTTTTCATAGAGTTTGGGGACTTCATACTCTTATAAGCCAAGCCTCACATTCCAGCCCAACTTCCACAAAGCTTATATAGGGGGTTATAGTGTATCAGTCAAATTAACAATAACTTTTCCCATTGATTCCACTTGTTAACATTTTCAGAATGCACAGTTACTTCAGGAATCTCAGAAGGGAAGGATACCCGTGCCAAGTTAGAATTCAAGCTTCCCTCTAAGGTGTCCTCGTCAGTCTTTGTAGTTCCTCAGACCACATCAACATCCATAATCTTGTGGTATGTTCCACAAGAGTATGACAAAATACCACACAAAACCTCACTTTTACTTCCATAGTTATCTGCATCACCATATGTTATTTTACTAAATGTTTCAATTATGAATATTTGCTGAATTTTATAAAATGCTTTAAATATATCTATGTCAATAATCATATTTTTGTCTTTTAACATGCATATGTGTGCAATTATATGATAGAGTTACTAATGTTGAAGTGACCATCCCTGTTTTTGTAGGATAAGTTGTGATCAGTTTATGATCTATTATCCTTTTAGTGCACTCCTGTATTTAATTTATGGTCATATAAAAATATGTATAATTATTATGCTTAAAATGAAATTGTTTATTAGTATCTAACTTATATCTATCAGATGTTTACATGTCTATTCATAAATGAGAAATAACAAATTTACAAATATCTATTGAGTGCATACTGTATGGTCAACAGTGTTCAAAACACTGAGGTTTCAGCTGTGTCTTCATGGAGTTTACCCTCCAGTGGCCAGAGATAAACAATAATCATGTTAAAAAAGGGGGGTAAAGAAGGTAAAATAAATTCACACTGTGATTCAACAAGTAAAATAAAATTGGTTGAGTTGGATTGCAAGTGCCTGGAGCAGCACAGTCTTTAAGGGAATGTTCAGGGAAGGACCTCAAAAAGTTGCCATTGGAGACTTAGTGATGAGAGGGAATCACACCTTAAGGAAGAATGTTCCAGGAAGAAGGTAAGAAACAAAAGTCCTAGAAAAGTGCTATTTTTTTCTGAACTTTTTTAGATTTGGTAATGCTAGTATTATTAAATTATTGGGAGAAATTTTAGAATTTTGTGTTTTCTGGGATATGTTCTAGATAATTTCAGTGAAATAAAGATTATTTACTCACTAAAGATTATTATACCATTTGCCAGAAAAATCCTAAGAACCTGGTTGCATCTGGTTTGGAGTTTCTTTGATATCTTTTCTATTTTTGTTTCTGATTATTGGATATCTCCTAGGTTTTCTACCATTTTAGTACTTATGTAAAACAAATCCTTGTTTTCAAATTTATTTCCACCAAATATGCAATATTTTCGCATGATTTTTAATGTACCCTCTGTGATTGCTCGTTCTTTTTAATTACTCTTGTCAAGTAATTTTCTTTATTTCCTCCGAAAGCGTTTCCAAGGTTTGCTGTTTTTGTTGTTGTTGTTGCTAGTTGTCATCTTTTCACAGAGTATCGATCAGGCTAAGAATCATCAACTACTCTTTCTTTTGCTTCTTATTTCCTTAAGTTATGTCTTTGGGTATTATCTTCTTGTCCTGTTCTTTTAGCATCTTAGATCAAATTTTTTAACTAATAAATTGTCTTCCTCAACAAAAACTCTCTTTGATGACATCCCATAAGTTTGGATACATGGCATTGCAGTAATCAAAGTCTTCTCTTTGATCCAATATTATATAATAAGAGGGTCAAATATTTTTAAGTTTTCATGGCTCTTATTTCTGTATAACACATTGGAGCCACCAATTAACTTTTACTCATTTCTAGTTTGATTAGCCTTGTAGTTTGTAGAAATTTCTTCCAGTGTTAATAATAAGTAGATTTTTTTTTAGCTAAAGTTTTCAAAGTTTAAATAAATTTGTGTATTTTATTTATATCTATAATTATACTTGTAGGAATTTAATAGTAAGTTCTTTAGGAGGTAGTAGCCTGATATCACTTTAATTCATTCATTCATTCCTTCACTTAACAGATATTTATTGAGCCCCTACCTTGCACAAGCTGTTGGCCCAAGAAATGAGGACAAAGCTACAGGCAAGAAAGAGAAGATCCTGGCTTTATGTGCCATTATAAATGGAATTTATAATGTGGAAAAATGGGTGCCTGGCTTACTCAGTCAGTTAAGCATCCAACTCTTGATTTCGGCTTAGGTCAGGATGTTGGGGTCATGAGATCCAGCCCCCCCTTCCCACCCCCCATGTGGGGCTCTGGGGCCTGTGCTCAGCACAGAGTCTGCTTGTCCCTCTCCCTCCTCCTCTGTCTTTTCCCTTCATCCCACCTGTTGGCCTGGGAATGTGCACATGTGTGTGTTCCCCCTCTCTCTCTCAAATAACTAAAATCTTAAAAAAAAAAAAAGGTGAACAAAAGTACACATAACCAGAAGGATATGAAATCATCTACAGTACTGGTTCCACAAAGATGACCACTTACCATGTTGGTATATTTATTTTCTGTTTTTCTTAATAAGGTTTAAAATGAAAGATTTGGTGAAGAGATTTCACTCCTCTTTTAAACATAACAAGCCAAATTCTGAAGGCAATCACATTAGATTTTAAGGGTCTTAAGTGGATCAAGTAAGAAAGCTAAACCACTTGAACCAATGTCCTCAACCTTTTTGAAAACTGAAAATAAGCCAGGTTTTCTTTGTTGCATGCTTTCCACTAGCTGTTGCTTAACAGAGAACATTTCAGAAGCCTCTCTTTGCATTGCTGTCTTGATTTTCTTTTTTTCAATTTCAGCAGAGTGGCTCATAAATAAACATGTTCACGGCTCAGGTTGGGAGTGACAGTTTATTCCTACTATTTTGATGGATTGTACAAGATATCTACAGTTCTCTTCTCTAACTAAACATGCATGCATGGACTGTAAAATTAATCATAACATGGCAGGATGTCTAAGAATTTGGAACTGTTTCTCTCTTGGTGACTCTCAGTGTCAAAGTGAAGCTTTCATTTCAGTAATGATAATTAACAAAACCTACAAAACTCACTTTTGGAAATTTACTCTCTAAGTGATGTATATATTGCCCTTTCATATACGATGCTGCATGTGCTTAGATGTCTATAGATTCTTTTTGATTAGAAAGTAAATTTTTTCCTTTGGTTGTTGAATCATTATTGATGCTTTTAATAGAAACTTGTTGTGATATTTTTCACATATTTGCTGATGACCTTGATGTCTGTGTACATTGGTAGTGCTGCATCATTAAAGATTGGCACCCAACTGTGGTAATGCTCTTCTGTGAACCCCAGCTGCTGTGCACCTTGAGAACAAGCTTGGCCCTAATTGCAGGGGAAATGGGAGGTAAAGGGAAGGCTGTGTATATATCACTTACCCCCAATACAAGGGGATGTCACACTTGTTCAAATGTTTACTCTCTTTTTTATTCTTCTTCCAGCTGAGCCCTTTCAACTCACTGGGAAGAGGCTGGTGCTTGAGATCTGAAGGTCATGAATTCAATCGCACTGGCAGGTTTCATGGATGTGGTTAGCAGATGACTATGATGCCTGTATTCTTTGTATATAGGGTCACAGATCATTAAACATCACTTCCATTAACATCTGCTTCTGTCTTTCAACGATAATGTATGTGAGCCAATGGAATGTCTTAACAGGGGAAAGGTAACAAATTTATTGGCCCTGCTTTACAGGCATCTTTGCACACATAGACACAGAAAATATTAATGGCTATACATTATATGATCATCACAAGAAATATTTTCTTTTGTATGCTACATAAAAAACACTATGACTGAATGAATAATTCAAAAAAGTAGAACCCATTTTCTTGAGATCCTACTAACCCAGCCTTTATAATGTTCCTGTTCCCTTTCACTGCTCTCCTTTCCTGTTGCTTACCCTTTGTTCACAGCGCTGGAAGACTGCAGAGCCTTCTATCTAGTCTCCACATCTCCAACGCGGTCTCATGTGTCTGTGCCATATTGGCTTGTTTATAGCACTTCTTTGTGCATCAGCCTCCTGCTCAAAATCCATCGATGGCCCCCTCTTGACACAAAGCATCCAAATTCCTTAGTCCGACATTCAAAGTTCTTTATGATATGAACTAAGCCTCCCCTTTAATTATTATTTCTTACTGCTATGCGGCTATACCCTCCTCTCTGGCCAAGTGAATCACACATTGTGAAAGAGTGTTGCATAGTCAACGCTTAGGGTATAGAGCTGAATGGGTCTGTAGTTTTAACACTAGTCTTACCTCTTATGATGCATTGCTAAAAATTACTCAATTTTGAGTCTCTCCTTCACTGGGAACAACCACCAGTTTTGCTGGATAATGAATGAATGGGGGTGAAGTGCCTGCGTGGAGCTTGAGGCATGCGAGCTACTTTCTTAAGGAAGCTGGTGGTTATAGTGAAGGTGCTAGCGGGTTCTCCCAACTAGTACTTTCCATTTTCATTACTTGAGTCCAATCCTTCAGTTAAGTGACAACAACTTTCCTTCTTGTCTTAGGAGGTTTTTTTATGATTATTATCCAGCTACTAGATTTTTGCCCTCTCTCATTCCAATGACCTAATTATCTGCATTATTAATTTGTGTTTTAAACTCTCTTGTTTTATTTTCCATATCAAGATTGGGAGCTGCTAGAAGGGAAATCCCTTATGTTGTATCTGTTGTCAGTTCTTTGCTACAATGGCAATCTCACAATTTTGCAGAGCATTTAATGCAGATTTGTTGGTTAATTTATCTGATATATTACAGAGGCAATGCCATACATCTAAAGAATATGGCTTTGTGGCTAGTTTAAATGGAACTTTCACTAATAGTCTGAGTTCAACTCTGAGAGAAATAAATGCAATTTGCTAGTTGGTGACAGTAATTTCAAAATAGCCAAGATTTTACTTCTTTCAATTTCAGCTAACTTGGTTACATCACACAGATCATTGTTGAACTGAATAACACCTCCAGCTTATTTTTATCCTATCTACTTTGTGTCAGGAGCATGCTAATCTTCCACATAGCCTTGAACATGTTATATTATTATTCCCATTTTATAGATGATAACACTAAAACTCAGAGACAATAAGGAAAGTGCCCAAAAGTGGAGAGTTACTTTGAGAGATTGGAGTAATATTCAGCAAATATTCACTCACATCCTTGATCCCTTCTTGGGATGCAATACATTCTGTGCCTCATTTTGATCAGGCCACATGACTTTGGCAATATAATATCCATAATTGGATATTATATAAGCAGAGACTTTGAATGTGTTGTGTAGTTTAGCTTGCCTTTTGCCTTACTGTTATTTACTATGATAAGAATATACCCTGGGTGGCCACTGATCCGTGGAGGATGTACATCAACCTGACCTGTAGTGAGAAGTCAAGCCCATCCTGACCACTGCTTGAAGCAAAGCTGCCCACCCAAGCACAGCCCATAGGGCCAAATTGCCTTGATCTATAGACCCATGAACTAGAAAATCACATTGGGGTTGGTTTGTTAAGTGGCATGGCAATAGATGAGGAATCCACTAAAAGTTGGATGAGCTAGGATCTGAACTCAGATCTTTCTAAATCCATGCACTTTTCACTATACCACACTTCATCAGCCAAAATGCACACAGAAGGATTCCATTTGGAGTGCTATTCAAAATCTCAGCTTATATGATTTCATATCGATCAAAATAACATTCTGCTTTCCTTACATTGCTACAAGAATACTTCTATGAAAAGCACTCTGATTGTCAAAATGAATGTCATTAAAAATCCTTTCTTAATGTCTGTGAATCCATTTTTGGCATACTATTTGTACAGTGAGGACATCCAAACCACAAAACTGCTTCAAATGTCTGCTCTCACATATGTACACTACTCTAAACAAATCCTGCTTGAGGTGAATTCATTACCACAAGATAGTTCTAAATCAAATATAAAGTTTAGGAACTGATTATATATTCACCAATGGTAAACAGTAATTTTTCAGAGGTAGAGGGTAAGCTACTTTAGAAAGTCACATCAAATTGGAGAGTGGATGATTAACAAAATGTTAATTGCCAAATGTGGTGGGTAATTGAAAATGTGATAATTGACATATAATTTTGGCTATTAGCACATCATTCACTGCTTATAATATTTGTATGTCCTTCTGATGAAAATACTAAGTGCCCAAAATAGATTACTAACACAACTGAACTGGCTTGAATCCATGATACTTGATTAACCAGTGCTAACTAGTAGTTTCTAGTTGGCATCTAACTTTGCCAACATCTCATCATGTTCATTATCATTTTTAAATTTTATCTTCAAGTCCCAAAATCCTTAAATAGCAGCAACCTTGTTGAAAAAAATTTTGGTTTTTCATTTGACATCTGAAATGTCACACACTGAAATTCCTGTTAGCTACCACTTCTCTTTCCTTAAGTGCTAGCTTGATAGTGATTATGGAGATGGCTGCAAAGATGGCTGCCAATAATTCATCACATTCACCTACATGCATATCCTACTCTTCACCCATGAGGCGGAATCCATTTTCCCTCTCCTCGAATCTTAGTTGAGACCTCGTGACTTGCTTTGACCAACAGAATGTGGCAGAAGTGACAGATATAGGCCTCAAGAAAGCTGGTTGCTTTAGTTTTTGCTCTCTTGGCATCCAGCTTCCCTGTAAAGAAGTGTGTGCAAGACTTCTGAGTGATGAAAGACTATGAGTGCAAGAAGAGTCCCAGCCAGCCCTATAGCTTTTCTAACTACTTTATCTGAGGTGCCAGACATGTGAGCAAAGCCATCTCTGGTCCTCAAGCCCTAGTCAAGCTACCCCAGACAATGCCACATGGAGCAAAGATGCCCCCAAATTGCAGAAAGATGACAAATAAAAAATAGTAAATGTTGCTTTAAGTTACTAAGTTTTGGGGTGGTTTGTTATGCAACATGAATTACTAAAACAGTGATATAAGATAAATACAAGATAGAGCCTTTCAGAATATTTTTAACCTTTCCTATGTATGACCTCAGTTCTAATAAAAGCATTTCACCAACATCTCTTTTTCCGTTTTAATTAAAATCATTAAAAAGTCATGCTTTATTGCATTTTTTTTCTCATTTTTATTCGATTTGCATTATTGGATAACTCAACGATCTTTCAATCATCATTTTTTATAAATGTATACATACATTTAGCAGAAAAAAATTAAAGTCCATATATAAAATATAGATGAGTCAATGATTTTTATTTGGTCTTACAATAATATATAATTAAAAATGAGTCATTTCATAGAATTTTCAACAGTAGAGGGTAATAATTACCCAATTATTTGGAAAATATTTACTTCCACGGAATATTTCAATGTTCTTTGACTACGTTTTTTTTACATCCAAATCTGCCATAATATGGAATAATTAGCTACTCTTCCATAATAACTATGGTTAAAAGTGAATTATAATTAAGTACAATTAATTACTGAGTAGCAATAGAAAGGATAATGGTTTAAACTTTGTTTTATTTATTTTTATTTTATTATTATTATTTTTTTAAAGATTTTATTTATTTGACAGAGAGAGAGAGACAGCGAGAGAGGGAACACAAGCAGCGGGAGTGGGAGAGGGAGAAGCAGGCTTCCCGCAGAGCAGGGAGCCCGATGCGGGGCTCAATCCCAGGACTCTGGGATCATGACCTGAGCCGAAGGCAGACGCCCACCGACTGAGCCACCCAGGTGCCCCTAAACTTTGTTTTAAACTTACGCTAATTTCGGGCGCCTGGGTGGCTCAGTCGTTAAGCGTCTGCCTTCAGCTCAGGTCATGATCCCAGGGTTCTGGGATCGAGCCCCGCATCGGGCTCCCTGCTCCATGGGAAGCCTGCTTCTCCCTCTCCCACTCCCCCTGCTTGTATTCCCTGTCTCGCTATCTCTCTGTCAAATAAATAAATAAAATCTTTAAAAAAATAAAAAAAAAAATAAACTTATGCTAATTTCTTTCCTTCAAAGTGCAGGCATATATATAATTTGAAAATATTTTGTTAAAACTCTGTACAGACAATTATGACAATAGTAATCTTAGTATATTAATTTTAAATTCATGTACTCCTGACCACTGTGTCTGACAAGCGAAATGAAACTGCCCAAAATAAACAGAACATGAATATGTTCCTGTACATACCAATTCAACTGAGAATCATTTTACCTACATTTTCAGGATTAGGTAAGTCCGTATTAAGTAGAAAAGTCAATGACAAAAAGGCAGTAGATCAATATTAAAGCTAATTTAGTCAGTGTTTGGATATCACTTTAGATCAAAAGTCAGCATCACTCATATGAAGATAATAGAGGTGAACTGGAAACAAACTGTGGTATAACTCTCCTGATTTGATATGTCTATTGAATAGAAATTACCGTGTTGGAATTCTTGACTCAGATTGCCCAGATGAACACTGAATATTTGGAACCTCAAGAGGCATAAGAGGACTCAGGGAAATAATCGACCTCAAGTTCAGAATCTGAAATGTTTAACTTTGACTCTAACAGACAAGTTCAAAAATTAAATGGCCAGGAATGTCTTAGAATTTCTCATGATTCGTCCTTTTTTAACAATCACAAGGGAAGGAAAGGGCTTGGGAATGCACCCTCATACTGCACGATGAGAAGAGAGGAGGTAGAACCCTAGGATGTTTATCATCATTATTTTAGGAGTTAAAATATTCAGGACAGTGCAGGAGCGCTGGGCTGCTTTGAAACAATCTGCACTTTGGTCACAATTTGTATAGAGTAGTTTGAGAATTTCATCACCTAAACACCTGGCGCGAGAATTCGAACTTTAGGAAGAGAACTGTCTTTGGGGAAAAGGAGACACTTGGAGGTAGTAGGTGAGACTCTGTAGAAGCCATGCTGGTAAAGGTGACTGTCATGCTTCCTTGCACTGGGTGTGAATAGAAATGTTCATTCTGGTGTCTGGAGAGTAGAGGGACCAGGAACAAAGGAAATGGCTGGCCAGTGTGGGAGGATAAAACCTGAACCAAGGAAGTGGCTATGAAGTTTTAGGAGCAGTAGTATTTCCAATGTGGAGTACTTTTTTTTTTTAATTGACTTTATGTTTTAGAGCAGATTTAGGGTCACAGTAAAAGTACAGAGAGTTTGCCTATGCCCGATGTTCTGACCCCCAGCCTCTACCACCACCCACATCCCACACCAATCTAGAATGTTTGTTACAACTGATGAAGCAATATTGACACATTTTTATGACCCATTATACCTCACGGTAGGGTTCACTCTGGGTTTTGCACATTGTACGAGTTTTGACAAATGTGTAAAAACACGTACCCACCATTATAGTATCAAACAGTAGTTTCTGTGCCCTACGTATCTTGGATGCTCTGCCCAGTGATCCCTCCCGTCTCTTAACCACCCACTATGGGATTTTAAGTTGTGAGCCTTGCTATGCACTTCTATCCCTCTAACCCTTAATGAAGCTTTATACACGAAGTATACTGAGTTCCTCTTTAGTGTTAGCATTTAAAAATGGGATGAGACAATCTAGACACTTAGTCAATCCCTAAATATAAATAAGAGAGCACTTGCAAAGCAAAAATATCTTCAGAAATCCATAGAAATCTTGAAGAAGATATTTGATTCTCCATAAACTGGGGCATCTTAGAACTTTGAAACAATTTCCTTAAGATCCAAAGAAACAGGGGTGCCTGGGCGGATCAGTTTGTTAAGTGTCCGTCCCTTGATTTCAGCTCAGGTCATGATCTCAGGGTTGTGAGATTGAGCCCTACGTCAGGCTCTATTAGGCATGGAGGTTGCTTAAGATTCTCTCTCTCCTTCCTCTCCATCTGCTCTCTCTTCTTTCTCTCTCCCTCTCTAAAAAAAGAAAAAAATCCAAAGAAACAAGTTTTAGCTGACATCTGCATTAAACAAGTTAGATAATGTTTTAAATGCATTTGATGATAAACAAAAACAAGAGCCTTCAATTTGGGAGTGATAGGAGTAGCCATTGTAAAATTAAGTAAATTGCCCAATCTCTTTGTAGCTTCATCAAAAGGCACTCAGATCACCATTTCTTTAGAGTCTAGCTGAGTTGTACCCACGTAAGAAACTGGTCAATCAAATCTTAAATGGAATAGCCTTCAAGTAATACTTTTGTTATTCATAAAGAGCTGACAATTTTTGAGATAAGATTTTTTTTCTTTTTTAGGTGGGGAGGATTCTTTCAAGTAAATGGAAAGGAATTTCAGAGTATTGTTCTCTCAGGGAACATTGTTAAAAAATAAAACAAAACAACATCAACAACAACAAAAACCTCAAAGGATTTTTTCATTGAAGGAATGGATTTTTCTAAAGGAAAGTTACTCATTTAAACCACATATAATCAAAATAAATCAGGGAATAAGCCATTTTGGGTAGAAGAGGAAATATTTGATCCAACAGCCTTGAGAGCATAGATTGAACAGAAATGTCAGCAGAGAGACGGGAGGAAGTCGTCTTGTGTTAAAGCTGGATGAGTGGTATGGGAAGGGAGAAAAAACAGACAGCACTGACAGCAATCAGAGAGAAGCAATGAGGACCCTAGCGAATTTAGAATAAAGAAAATAAAAGGGTTAAAAATATAAGAGAAGGGAGAAAAGCAGAGAAACAGTAAAAAATATTAATATGTGCAGCAAAGGGAACAAAGTGTTGCAATAAGAGTGATATCTGAACTAATAGGAAATAGAAATAATTAAACCAAGAGGTATGGTAGCAGTTAAGAGCATAAACTCTAGAACCAGCACACTTGGGTTCAAATTCTGGTGCTATCCCTCCTGGCTGTGTCACTTTGGGCAAGATACTTAACCACTCTGGATCTCAGTTTTTCAACTGTATAATGGGGCTTTGGGGCCACAAGGACTGCATGAGTTAATCTACATAAATCATTTAGAATGGTGCTAGCATATAGTGAGCGCTCAATACATAGTTATTAATATTATTAATATTAACCAATTTGTAATAATGATAATGAAGTATTATAACTGCTTATATAAGTAAACCACTGCAATATAAAATAACTGAAAAAGAAATAGGACAACAGAACAGCTAGTTGGAACAAGTTGATTCATGAAGACAACTTGTGACATATAAGAAATTAGCTCGAGAGAAAGCACATGAAAGAAGGCTCAGCCCTGGAACGGAGTCTTTTTCTCCAGTCCTTAGCGAGGAGCAGCGTGCAAGCAGCCTCAATTGAACTCATTGGCATATTTTATATAGTGATGTCTGAATTAGTTGCATATAACTAATAAAATAGCTTAATAAATCAGATTATGGTTTTTTAGCCATATTGTTCTCATTAAACAAGTCTCCATTCTGTTTTTGTTTGTGTATGGTTTCAATTTTTAAATCCTAACTAGGAAACTTCATAGCAATGATGCCTGGATCAGCCTGAAGTCCATTGATTTTGCACAGGGATGGCTCTTCCAGGCTTAGGGTGCTATGTTGGCTGGGTCTATATCCACGTAGATATCAAAGAGCATCCTGAAAGTCCAGTAGCACCAAGGCAGAACTGGCACTACCTTCCAGGATTTATCGACCCCTTGCCTGGGAAGGGTTATCCAGTCTCACATGCATTAGCTGTTTACTGATGGGCCTTCTCTGTGAATGAGATTTTCAGTAGTATCATCAGTACGTGATCCTAAATGTGAAGTATGATTAATTACATTTCCATAGAATAATAGAAATTTTTAGGTGAGACAAATCATAAACAACATGTAAGTGTCTCACTTTATACAACAGGGAAGTACATGGGAACAAAGAGATTAGGTGGATTTTCTATGATCCTACAGCCTAAATAAAACCAGGGCAAGAAACCAGATAGCTTTATTCCTATTCCTGCACATATTTAACAAACCTGCCTTGCTCACTGGATCCTTTCTTTACTCACAGAATGATGATGGTTTTCAAAAGCCAGAATAAAAATGACAGTACAAAGTTATCAAAAGGAGTTGGGACAAAACAATGCTTGCTTAAGTTATAGAAATCCTTCTATCATGCTTATCGTGTAAATACATATTTGGCACTCAGAAGCAGTATTCCCCCAGATTGCATAGATTGCTGCCCTGGCTTGAATCCTATTTATTTAGTAATCATTGTGATCTTTGGATCTGCGTTTATTTAGTAACCATTGTATTTTATGTGTCTGGGACATTCCATTTTTTATCTCTAAATTACCATGAACTCTTTCATAAATTATACCTCAAAAAGCTTGATTCAAACAAATGAGTGGCAACTAAAATAAAAGCACCCTTTTCTGCTCTAGTCTTATTTTGTTACTCATATGTTGAGTGTGTGTGTTATGTCTATACTATACATATATATATAATGTGTATATATCATGTCTGTGCCAGCATCTCTCTATGTATCTTATTATCTGTGTGTGTCTATATATGCATCTTTCTGTGTCACTCAACTGTTTTCTATCCATGTGTATTAATTTTATACATCTGTGCAACTAATTATTTATATTTCAGAGAAATCCTTTAATGTGTCTGTAGTCCCATGGACTAGGACATGACAAAATGGTAACTTCATATGTAGAGCACATTAACAGAAATCTGGGGGAAAGAATGCTTGGGAAGAATGGGGAAGAGGTCAAGGGCAAAAGGAAAGGTCTGCAGTCTGGCAGTGATGCCGAATCCTGAAGGTAAGAGACAATAAGTGTGAAGATTCCATTGCAGAAATGCTAAAGAATATTTAAGGAAAAGAACTTCTTACCGTTTATTTAAACAATTCCCCTGGCTCTGATTCTATGAAAACGACTCCCTCCATTGTCCTAAATCCACATATAATGCTTGTAACACACACATCCATGAACTGGCAGTACTTTTGAAAATGAAATGTTCAGGGTTATAACCTGGAGGTACTATAATGTGGAAACGAACATCATGCATGGGCAGTGGGGGTGGAGAAGCAGCTGGCCATTGCGTGGCCGGGAAGTGTAGACAAGACGCTCCTACCTTACCCCCCAATTTTTTAGAGGATGTTACCCTTGAAGGAAGATGGGAAACTGACTTTTGGATTACATATACTGTGAGACCACGAAGGTCCCCTGCACAACCAAGAACTGTCACCAAAATTATGTATCTCTCTGCTAATCATTTTATTTTGCAAGTGTAGACATACACTGCAAAGAGATACAATCATTCTCTCACTACTTTTCCATTAGGCATAACTTCACAAGAACTCCATTGTGAGAGAGGCTTAGTTTACATTCTATGATATTCTACATAATAATAATAATAATGTGGTTCCTGGGTAACTGTACCACTAAAAATAGTACCACATCTTTATAATTGTGAGCCACAGTTGAGAGTCTTTGTACATTAGGCAGGAATGTGTCTCATTCCAGAAATCATTTACAACTGCTGCAGTCCACCCAACGCTCATAATCTTAAGCAAATAAAAATAAACATATGTCTATTTCCCCCAGACAACTGTGTGCATACACTGACCTGCAGATCTTCCCCAGTCTGATTTTTTTTTTTTTTTTTTTTTGGTTACGACCAGAAAAACAACACTTCCATTTGGTAACTTTTAGTATCCTTCTAGTGTTCTTTTAGAGCTTTATCCCCTAACAAAGTGTAAGAGAACTCTAAAGATGGGTGAGGTGATGGCCTAAAACCTTCTATAACTCTATTACATGACTTCACATCACACACTTGACGAAACTGGACTTAGAAATATGTAAGATCTACCTGAGGATTATATTCCTGGGTAAAAAGAATCACTCTAAGATTTGATGACTGTGATCATTTGAAGCCCAACCTGGTCTCAATAGGGTCCCTGTGAAAGAGACTCCAAGTTCTCAAAGAGAGATTGAAGCAAATCAAAACAGGTGTGACACTGGGATATGAGTCGCTCTGCTCTTTCTGTGACTGTAGGGCAAAGAGGCAGAAGATGGGAAAAGAACTGATACCTTCGTGATGCCAACAGTGTAGGATTCTAATTTTTACCTTAAGATATTGCCTCAAAATATTTTATCACTATTATAAGCTAGTTGTATTAACATAAGTGGTTGTTTAAAACCATATATAGTTATAGAAATTCCTACAATGCCAAATATTCACTTAGACTGATTTTTTTCCCCCTCTGAACTAAGGGGGCCTCTATTACGGTTTCACCAGCCCTCTTGTGCCTTTCACCCATGAATTGAAGAAAATTACACAAGCTACTATTGGAATTGCACCTAACATCCACATCATGCCTGGAACATTGTAAGCACCGAATAAATATCTGTCTCAGACAAATATTTGTAGTAGACATACGTAAGTTTTTGCTGGACCAGCACCCATTCCAACTTCCAGGACCCAATTTTTCTTTAGGGATTCAGTCCTCCTTCACATTCAGGACACGTTTAGTAAGACTGACCCCACGCTCCAACCTAAAGCATAGACATGTGATCCATGTCTGGCGCTTCACATATTTTACATATCCCTTTTCCTGGCCAAAGTGAGAATGTAACTTCAACCAGGATGATAGACACTCAATTCTAAGATGTCAGTTGGAATTTTGGGGGGAAAAAACCCCTTGCTTTCTAAAACAAATTCTGGCTGCAAAAATGACATGAGTCTGGAAATGTCAGGTTTCTCCACATCAACAATGTCTGTTTGGGAAAGAGTTCAAAACAAGAAAAAACAGAAAGAGAGAGAGTGAGAGCAAGAGGGGGAGACCTGACAAAATTGGCTGAATTCCTGTATTCTGCCAGACCTAAAGCCAAACACATTTCTGTATTTTTCAAGCATGCAATAAATTTTTTTTTGACTTACATTTATCTGAATTGGGTTACGGTTATTTGCAAGTGAAAGAGTTCTGATTAATTCATTTTAAATGGTTTTACATTCCTCCCAAAGTGAAGAGTGTGTTTCATTCATGAAACAAAAATGGGCCAAATAGAGTATGTCATGTTTCTAGGATGGAATGGGGGAGTTGCACATAAATTTCTGTAGGCTGATCAGATAAAAATACTTTAGAGAATGTCAGCAGAAGGCTAAAACAGAAGAAATCACATATATTTTTCTAGCTCTTATTTCCTCTTGAATGGGAGGGTGTAATGGGCAGGCTCTAAATTGGCCCTACTGATTCCCCTCCTGGATTCCATGCCTTTGTCTAATCTCCTCCCCCCCCCCGAGTGTGGGCTTAGTTTCTTCTAACCAAAGAAACCTAAAGAAGAGATAGGATGTCACTTCTGCAGTGAGGTTATAATGAGATAGTGGCTTTCTCTCAAAGATCTTCTTTTCCTCTCCCATCGATTTCTCATCAGGTCATGAAGCTGTTTTGTGTGGGGAGAGAGGGCTCTGCATGAATGAGATTTGTATCAGATCATACCCTGGTCAAATCTCAGATTAGACTCCAGCTCATAGGTTGATTGCAACTTCCTGAGAGAGTTTGTGGCAAAGGCACAGGTCATCACCAAAAATGTGAGGATAACATATGAGAATCGGTTCAAGTTGCTAATGTTGGCATCATGTATTTCACAGAAACAGATAACAATATCCAGGAGTAGAACCAAGATCAGCAACAATACAATGGAATCAAAGTTTCTACCATAAAACTGTAGCCATCACTGTCTTCTGCCAATTAGCAAAAAGGAACCAGGGCACCTGGGTGGCTCAGTCAGTTAAGCTCAGGTCATGATCCTGGGGTCCTGGGATTGAGCCCCACATCGGGCTCCCTGCTCAGTAGGAAGCCTGCTTCTCCCTCTCCCACTCCCCCTGCTTGTGTTCCCTCTCTTGCTGTCTCTCTCTCTCTCTCTGTCAAATAAATAAATAAAATCTTTAAACAAACAAAAAAAAGGAACCAGCCAAGGAAAATTTGACTTCTTTCTGTTTCCCTGAATTCGACCAGCCACTACGATCACCACCATGAAGGACTTGAATAAAGCAGTTTCTTCTACGTAAACTCTTCCTACCATTTCAGGCTTTTCCCCTTATATTTTCAGTCTGCCACTATGTGATTTTATTTAGTATTTTGGAATTTGAGTAGAACTCACTATTGTGTAACCTGCAATTATTACCTTTAAAACACAAACAGGTTCTGAAAAGTAATTGCAAAGAAACTTCACTTCTGTGCACAACAACACATGAAATGAGGGCTGAAAAATTTCAGGGCTATCCAGGTAAAAAATTGCTAGAAGTTTTCCCTAGAGGACTTTTATGCACAAATATGCTATTACATACACTCACTTTGGGAGTTGAAATTTTACAAAGGTCTTGTGAATTTTCTTAAAGTTCAGGTGTACTGAGCTTCTGAACTTTGATTATGTATCTGAGAATTCAGAGACCTAAAATCTAATCCTGCTAAAACAAACTATTTGGGGAGCAAAGATGCAAGTAGTAGCAGAAAGAGAATATCAGCATGTAAATCATGTTTCCTTTTTGACATCTTAGAAACAACTACTTGTTTAATAGACTATCCCCCCCAAATTGGCAAATTTAGATTCTCTAGTATAGTTTTAATATAGGTAAATTGATTGTTTTCAACCCCATTTCTTATTTATTTATTTACATTTTTCTTTAAAGCCCAAATCACGGAGCTGCCATCATGGGAGAGTGATCTACATGATTGCACAAATCTACTTATGACCTTTTCAAGGAAGTATATTCCAGGATCTCCTGAAATAGAGACCTGGAATTTCTAGAGAATTTCCAAGATATTCCATCTTCCCACACAACTGCTATGTTGGCTGCTCTGAAATGGTCTTAATGTGGAAAGTTCAGCTAGGAATCAGAGAGAATCAAAGGCAGAGCACTAGAGTAGACATGACACCTTTTGAGTTTTCTGGTAAAATCTGAGTTACATCAATCCATAAGCCTCTTTTGTTTCTTTGACTAGTCACACTGGCAGAACTGTTTGTCCATTTATTTAATAATGTGAGTCATTGGCACAAAGCACAGGAGAAAGAGAGCTAGATGAGAGTGGGGGAGAGAGAGAGAGATTGGAATAACCAGATCTGTGTTTCCATACCTACCTTTCACAGGGTGACACTTCCAGGCCCTACCAGGCTCTTCCACGTATCACCAATGAGAAAAGTAAAAGTAACCCGTTCTCTCAAAGAGAAGAGAAATTGGAAGGATTGAAAAGAGGGATTGGAACTGTTAACCCAATACTTCCCTCTTGTTGAGAAAAGCAGAAATCTCATTTCTGTCAGAGTGTGAAGGAATAAGTAACACTCTTCACAGATAATTCTTCCCACCTCATGTGGGAAGAATAGCCTTCTGTTCCAGAGAGCTATTCTTTTGCTCATTCAACAGTGCTTCTCAAACTTGAATATGCATACAGATTACGTGGAGATCTTGTAAAATGTGGATTTGATTCTGTTGGTCTGGTTGGGGTCTGAGATTCTGCATTTCTAACTAGCTCCCAGGTGATGTCAGTCCATGAACTACATTTTAGTAGCAAGAATTAGAAAATCTGATATGTTGCAAGACTCTCTCTCTGTTCGTTACTGTGGAAATATATGCAGACACAGTTCTCAAGGAGCCTATAGTATATTCAAAAGGAAAAGTCAATCTGTGTGTTAAAATAGCTCATGCATTAACAGAATTGATAGCAATTAGTGTGCTGGGAGGTACAGACAGGGCTGGCTTCATGGGTGTGTGACCTGTGTAGTCCCCCAGGGCCCCGTGCTTTGAAGGGCCCACATGTGGTCGAATGTTCTGCTGTCGCCGTCTCGAAATTCTTAGTAAGTTTTGAGCAAGGGACATTTCATTTTTGTTTTGTACTGGACCCCACAGATTATGTAACTGGGTACAGATAAGGTCCTATTCGGGTATGAAATTGGGTGAAATCACCTCCGGCTATAAGGAATAAGAAAGAGTTTCAAAAAGCCAAAGCAGTGGAGTCCTGCCTAAAAGAGCAGGCAAGATCTAAACAGAGATATATGTGGTGAAGGAATGGGGGAGAGCAATCTGGGCAGATGGGTTGGTACGGATCAAAGAATGAAGACTAGAAAGGGTGGCATGTGGGAGGAATGGCAAGCAGTTCAGTCTGACTGGAACATAAAATGCTGAGCACATAGGAGGCACTCAATAAATTTCTGTTGAATGGAGTTTTGCTCAATGAGTGTCCTAGAGATCAAGGTGCAGTCTTGCCAAACTACCAGAGAGAAACAGTGATACCACTGTATTAAACTGGAACCAGTACTTTTGGAGGTTCAAAAGAAGAGATGGTTACAAGTGAAGATTCAAATAAGGTTTGTCAGCAGATATGTTTCCCAGCCCTGCAAAATGGTGGGTTCTTTAACTTGTCACCAAATGTACCCTAAGTAACTGGGGATGGGGGGTGGTGATTTCTTTTCACTAAAACATGAGATTTTAATTTTCACCCATCTGGAGGAATTCTGTTTTATATTTTAGACATTTTAGAGGAACCATACATTGAAGGAAAAAAAAAAAAAAAGGTGTTGCCTTTGAACAGAATTAGAACTGAGGTTAAACCACCACTACAATGCATCATTTAAAAAATAGGTATCAATGATCAGTATACGAAGACATATTCATACCACATTTGGAGAAACCCATGCATAAGGATCGAAAGAATCATGAAACGGTCAAGAGTAGGGCACACTTTTGCTAATTTTGCTCCTGATTAGATGTGAATACCAAGCATAAGCTTTTATTTGTCTGTTTTTCTAAGAAAGAGGCTATCGTTTTGCAATAAATTCACTTGGGGAAGGCATACGACTTGCTGAGGCTTATCTTTCTCCTTTACAAGTAGTGTGTAGTGTCCAAATTGTCATGCCTGACCGCAGCACTGCTTTGCCCCTTTGCTCTTTAGGCGCCTCTTCACTTCCCCAGCAAGTCCTCCTCCTCGTCCTCACCTTCTGCCCCTGCGGGGACAGATGAAGCGGACAGGACCAGAGGATGCTGCGGGCAGCGGCATTCAGCCAGTCCCCACTCGAGACACTGACTACCCGGGCCAGAATGCCCACTATGCTGTCTCGCCACGATGCCATCTCCTGGGCCAACTCTCGGCCAGGGTTCCCTGTGAAACCAAGAACAAAAGCAACATGGCAACAGGCATTACCCATGGTGGACCTCACAGCAACGGAATATGCCCTTGATCCCTAAATCCCCTCGGCTGGCTACTCTATAGCTACTTTTGTGTGGTGTGATCGGTAACACAGGGATATTTTATCAAAAGCTTATATAAACCAGGCCCCATGCTTTGTATATGATATATTGACACAGTTTCTTTTCCCCTTCCATTTTGTAATTGCTGTAATTGTAATTAATTTTCCTATCCCTAAAATAACTTCTCAAAATAAAACCTGGAAAGGAAAGAGACGCATCAAAAGCTTTTAAGAAACATGAATGTTTAACCGTATAGTTTCTTTGCTTTCTTTCTGAGGAAAACAGAAAAGATAAAAATCCAGCTGAAATGCAGCAAGCTTTTCTTTTATTATTATTCTAGAAACAAAAGTCTGGCTAGAAATTATGTTATAAAATGGATATTGATAATTCACAATTAGGAAATGAAGTATGCCTGAATTGCAATAAAGATTTTTAAAGAGCCACATTTAAAATGTTAATTCCCTTATCTTCAGGGTCTTCAATCAAAAGGCAAATATTGTTTTTGTCTTGTCTGTGAGTCAGTGTACTATCTCTCCAGTCGGCCAGACTTTGCTCATCAAGTATAAATGCAGATGCAGTGAGTTACAGAGTAAACTACAAACTTGGTCACTTGGGTCAGCTTTTTCATATATGGTCTGTATTGGAGGTCTTCACTGCTCCCATTAATCAGACGCTTTCTAAATACTCTGTTCCTTTCGTGTCACAGAGATTAAGTGAAATTTCCCAGTTGAGGAAACAGGTTAGCTGCTTGGTGCTGAGTCTCTCCGGCTTTTAAACAGAAATAAAACAGACCCGCTTTGTAACACTGTTGTTTGGATTGTCTCACTCATATTCTAAGGTACCTGAGACAGTTACTCCTTAGAAAGCACATTTTTTTTTTTTTTGCAGTGGGGACACTTGCATGCACAGAGGACAGACGAATGTCACTGAATTGGCAAGTCTCCACAGTCGGACTGAAGTGTGAAGTGCTGTAATTAATTGGGATGTTTCAGACAGAAACCTATTAGCCAAATAGTTAAAGGAATTGTGGGACAGGGGTTTCTGGCTTGAGTTATTCAATGATTATTTTCGATTTCACTTTGGCTATGAAAATGTGCCAGTGGATACCAGATTTGTGTATTTTGGGTCTAAGTGAACCCCCCGGCACTGTTGCCATAGTGAAAGATTTAGGAAATGTGCGCTCAACTGCTTTGTAAAAAAAAAAAAAAAAAGGGGGGGGATCTTCAAATTTATCCTTAAACCTGAGCACATGTGGGCATTCTTTTCCTCTCACAATTAAACCTTTTATATGTTAGGGACCATTACCAAAAGAAATATGTCTAAATGAAATAATTGCTGAGTTCTAAAAGTATATATACAAAACATTAGCAAGGCAAAGCATAATGACATCATAACATTCAGCATTAATGGTGGCTGATACATTTAATTTATCTAGTTCAACATTAACCTCTTCATTTTTAGGACCATGTCTAAAGATATACAAAGAAAGATTAGGTCATTTTTTTAAGTAATAAGATACTACATATGCACCTTGAAAGAGGGACCAGATTCATTATGGGCAGTCTGAGGTTCTCACTCATGAAATACTATACTAACGTGGAGGGATTTAAAAAGGAAGAAATTAACTATGCTCACTTTCTATTTACTTACTGACCATACTTCTCTTCCGAAGTAAGAATATCCCTGTAACTGTAAATGCTTCAACAGCCAATATGCCTGGTGTTTAGCCAATTCTCGACTTCTGGGTAGGACTGGTAAAAGTAGGTGGGAGAAATGGGAGTGGCTCTTTCTCCACAGGACTCTGATTTTAGCCCAAACAGTTATGTAGACATCAAAGAACACCCCAGGACAACCAGCATAGAACAGCTGTGGACTTCCTTTGAACTCTGCTCAATGACCTCTTCATCACATTTAGTGTCATTCTTAGTCTGGGGAATTTTTTGAATCCCTATTCCTTCTAGGGAAGCGACAGCCTGTAAACTAATGCTGGTTACCAGAATATTTTCCACGGGGGAAAGAACTGTATTAGTAAGAGTCTTCCCTATGGACTGTTTGTTCTCTATGCCCATTTAGTATTGAGATCTTTGGTTTTTTTACCCTTCTCTTTCTGACATAGCAACATCCCCATCTATTGTAATTGGGCTGCAATTAGCAGGAGAACCTTGATAATTCAGGGCTTGTCATCTACAGGCTGCCTAAGTCTTTTGTTTCTTCAGTATTTAATCATTCCACTGATGTTGTTCTCTTTATAACAAATTAGTTGGAGGAAAGAAATTCTCAAATCAGGCAATTAGTTACCAATTCTAATGAAAAGATTGGTTGAAAAAAGCAACTGAAATAAATAATGTAGTGATTTCAAGTTTCATGTCCCATGTTCTGTAGAAAAATAATTTTAATCATGGTTAGGATGTTTGTACAATTGTGGACCTTCTGTTCAGTATTCAGACATTTTTTTTGAGATCAGTTACTTCAAAACTATTAATATGACTTATTTTATAGGTATTTCCGTTGCATTGCATTTAACTTACTCAGATTTGTTAAATACTAACTATAGAATAGACACTATGCTAGGACTCCTGTGGGAAATTTGAAGGGGGAATAAGTAAAAACTCAGCATCCCAGGATCCTCCTGGTCAGTGTAGACTGATGCACACCCGAGAAAAAACTCTGATACACAGAGAAAATGTGATTTGCAATAATTGATAAAAATAATTGAAGATCGAATTATTCAAATTGACAAGCAGAGTACTGGTTTAGTGGAAAAGAAGGACTTGAGGAATTCAGTTCTTTGTTGTAAAAATACATCATGCTTATGGCATCTTGGACACCTGAATAAATTTATCTACTTATTCCTAAGTGTATCTGTATTTAAAAAAAAAATCTGTGGATTTCTCCAAGTATAATGTCAAATTCTTTACCACCTCAGTACCTTGGGGAGCATGCTATAGAAAGAGCTGAATGCACTTTGTCCATTAACTTTGTTTCATTTGTTTTTTGTTGCCATAGCACTTACGGTAGTAGAGGATAATCCGCAAGAGAAATGTTTCGCACATTAATCAATGCAATCAAACAGTAAATATATTTGCTTTTTAATAACATAGTGCCTTGCCCTAAAAGAGAATTAAAATGTAGATCATGTTGATCACTTTCTTTCCAATGACTTATAGGTAAGCTTATAGAAATGGAGTATGGTGCTCAAGAAATTGGCATATTATGTGAAGTCACTGTTTGATCCTCACTTCTTCCCAGAAACCTGGCTAGCTAAAGGCTACCTACTGTAATTCTCAATGATCTTAGCCCTTCTTCTTCATAGTACACAACACCCTTGTGATTCCTACTCACATCATTGCTAAACTGTAATGTCTATGAGGGTAAGGCCTTCTTTACTACTGCATACCCAGAACTATAGTAGGTAAATAAATATTTCCTTAGTAAATGGATAAGGAAGAATTATGTTAGAGGATATAGAAAACTTTTTAAAAATTATGGCAAATTGGGTCCCTGGGTGGCTCAGTCAGTTAAGTGTCTGCTTTGGGCTCAGGTCATGATCCCAGGGTCCTGGCATTGAGCCCCGCATCGGGCTCCCTGCTCAGCGGGGAGCCTGCTTCTCCCTCCCCCTCTGCCTGTCGCTTTCCCTGCTTGTGCACTCTCTCACTCTCTCTCTCTGTCAAATAAATCAAATCTTTAAAAAAATTATGGCAAATTATCTTAGTTTCTACATTTAAGAAATGGATGAGAGCTTCCTGGCTGGTGAAGACATGGAGGTAGTGAGAAAGTGGCTGGCTCAGAGTACATGGATGCTCCACCCCCATACATCTCTTCCATCTGGCTGATCCTGAGTTATATTGTTTTATAATAAACTGGTAACCTTGTTTAAAAAAACTGATGTATTTATTCTTCTCTCTGTGCCATAAATATACTTTATAGACTCCTATGAAATCATATCCCTCATGGCATGATTTCACTGTCTCTCTTGTTTAACCTCCAGATCTTGCTCAAGGATCTAAGGAAAAAGTGCCTTGGAGCAGTGCAGTATTTAGAAGGGGGGATCTCCAGGCTGAGCCCTGGGAAACAAAGAGGGACATTCACTCAGGATGGCTGAAATATGAAACAGTACAGCCAGAAGGAGAATTTGAACCATTGGCTGGAAGGATCCATAGTTAGTTTTAAAAAAATGGTTGTCTTTCAGGCTCAAGTTTAAGATAAATCAAAAGCATAAATTAGGATCGTAGGGTTCAATCCTAGAGGATATAGAAGAGGGAGGGATCAAGAGTGAAATGCAAAGAGGAAAAATAATGCCCAACCAGGACCTTAATCTGTCAAAGAACACTGAAGCTGCATTTTTATTAATCCTCAGTAAACTAGACTGGCTAAAAATGCCATATCTGGCTAGACTATTAACTGCTAGATTATGTCTGATCTTTGAATTTCTAGCACTTTGCACAGTTGTTGAGTATATGATAGATTCCTGTATTTATTGACTTAATGGATAAATCACTGAGTCTTTCAAATCTCAGACAACTTTGTCTTCTGGTTCTACTGGATTCTTTTATCTTACAATGAGAATGTTTCCAAAACAATTTGACATTGTGAGCATCATAAAGTTTATTGCTAAAGCGATTAAAAATTGTGATTTAAATGTCTTGTATGACTAGAAAATAATGACATTGAATTCTTATTATATATACATATATATGTTCAAGAATGAAGTAGGAATATAAAATTGAATTTATTTCCCAGATTGACATTCTGGGCTTAAGTTTTATACTGGCAATATTGTCATATACTAATTGATGCAATCTAATATTAAATATATTTACTTTCTGATAATTTAGCATTTTACTGCAAAAGACAGTTAAAATGTGGATTATGGGGGCACCTGGGAGGCTCAGATGGTTAAACATCTGCCTTCAGCTCAGGTCATGATCTCTGGGTCCTGGGATTGAGCCCCAAGTTGAGCTCCTGGCTTAGCGGGGAGTCTGCTTCTCCCTCTCACTCTGCCTCTCTCCCTTGCTCATACTCTCTCTCTCTGTCTCTCTCTGTTTAATTTTTTATTTTTTTAAAGATTTTATTACTTTATTTGACAGAGAGAGAGATAGAGAGAGGGGGAACACAAGCAGGGGGAGTGGGAGAGGGAGAAGCAGGCCTCCTGCTGAGCAGGGAGCCTGATGTGGGGCTCGATCCCAGCACCCTGAGATCATGACCTGAGCCGAAGGCAGACGCTTAACTGACTGAGCCACCCAGGCACCCTGATAATGACATTTAAGTATCATCAATAACATCATTTTTAAATAGTAGAAATTACATAAATCTTTACTATATGAATATATATTGTATTTATATAATTTTAATTCTGCAAGGTAAAATTCCATGGTAAAATTGAATTGATAATCAATATAGTTCTTTTAAAATTTTCCTTTTCAAATGTAAATACTTAAGCCTTTTCAAAAGGGATATGGAATACTCCAGAATAGGAGAAATAAAGATGTCAGGAAGAAATCTACACAGACTGGGCTTCACCAGAGCAGAGGAGTATATCGAGAACAACCATTCATGGAATAACCTGACTCCTGCCAGCTTAAGGAAGAGTTTCAGGCTAGACAATGGCCAAAGGACCTTAGCTCCTTCTATATCAACGACCTCTCTCCTCCTACCAACCACACTCTCTCAAAATCTTGAATCCTCATATGAACTTTTAAATAATACATTGGAAATCAAAACCAAACAAAAATAATGTAATAATGTGACCTTATCATTGTCAGGAGAAGGCAATAGGAAGCCCCCTTAGGTGTGGGATTCCTGACTCAGGGAAGTTTCCTGGATTGGGGAGGTGAGAGGGTGGAACAGAAGAACCCAAGCAGATGCAAAAGTTTGAGTGGCAGGCCAGGCCCTCAGTCAGTGTTGAGTCAAGCTTCGCATAACTTCAAAAGTTGACTTGTTCACTTTGCTTAGTCTCCATCAAGAGACAGAAGCAATAAAAGAACAAAAATAAGGATAGAATAATGTCATGACAATAATGAAAATAATAAATGTTAATAATAAAGAAAAAAGAATGAAAAAAGTAGAAGAGATAGAATTTTTTTTTAAGATTTTACTTATTTGAGAGAGAGAGCACAAGCAGGGGGAGGAACAGAGAGAACAGGAGAAGCAGACTCCCGGCTGAGCAGGGAACCTGATGCGGGGCTCCATCCCAGGACTCCGGGATCACGACCTGAGCTGAAGGCAGACGCTTAACTGACTGAGCCACCCACACACCCCTGAAATTGATAGAATTTTTGAAAGATAAAAGAATATATAACATTTATAAGGTCAGTTACAATTTTAATCACAAAATTCTCCTCTATGGTTAAAATTTAAACCCTCAGTATCTAGGCGCAATTTATAGGTTTCACATTGTAAACTCAATACTAAAATTACTAACTGAGAGCATGTTGAAAGCAGTGGTTCACTGGGCGTACTCTAATATTTGGGACATCAAGCTATCCTAAAGACATACTGAACAGATAATAAATCTCTTCTGGAATGATGGTAGGAGAGTAATAGCCACTATTTGCTTTAAAAGGTAAGTATAACTATGAAAATATAGTTCTTGGTCTCGGAAAAGGTTTATCTTTTATTATAAACCAAAACCAATATTTATATACAATTTCATTCCGTTATGACTTTGATCTTTAATTGTTAATAATGACTGATTCTTCTAGTAGTAGTTTACATTCTGTTTTGAATAGATGGCACTTGCAACCATCTTGAATATTTTAAATTAAAGTTAAAATGTTTTCAAAGTGCATGCACTGCTCCAGGGCTTTAGGCCAATATCCATCAATTGCTTTGCTCTTTCGGTTGAGTGCGAGTCTCATCCATGACAGCTTTCTGTAAATTAGAGATAAAGCCTTACTCTGCCTTTCTAACATTTTCCATGCAGCTTGATAACTTCTGCATCTTTTCTTTTCCAGGGTTAAAGGAGAAGAAAATCTGTGTTAGATTTACTCCTCTCTCTCACTCATCAATTACTTGCCTTATATTTATATAAAGTTTTCTTCTTATTAGCAATCAGATTAAAGTCACAAATTATGCTCAGAAGCCCACTGCTTTCCATTAAAGGAACATGTGTCTTTCTATTAGACAAATGATTTTTTTAAATCACTTTTAAACATAACAGATTTCAAAACTGAGATATAAATTGATTTTGCCATATGGCCTTTGTCCTAGCTTTGTTAAGCTATCGAAATATCTTATCACACCCTATGTCATTCATTAGCATATACTGACTCACTCTTTGTATGAAAAATACTCTGCAGTTATTCAAGGTTACAATTGTCTTTGCATTTTAAATTATTGGTACTGTAACAAAACCTTAAAAATACAATTTTTGTTCACTTAAATTCAATTTTTGTGTCTTTTCCTTTATTGATTTGAAGATACTCTGGTTACTAAGTATAGAATGTAATTTTCACATTAACAGTTTAAAAATAAAACAAATAACTTTTATTCTGTAACATTACGATGACTTTTTATCGCATTTTATATATAAATTTGCATTTCTGTGGCTTATATTTTCATGCGAACTATATTTATTTTTTATTTATTTCAGTTTATTTTGTTTTTCATACTAAAGAAGTAGCAGTTTCCATTTGCTATTATCAGCTCTTGCTACTTTTGTCAAGATGGATTAACAAAAATGAGTCTTTATTCAGGATGGATTTGACACTTTGGGCTAAATGAATGGCTACTGAATCCCAGGAGTGAACCAGGCTCTGCTCAGACAGAAGAAGAACACAAATCCTACTTCCAATGACCTTCTGGACTCTGTGACATATATATATATATATGTATATATATATATATCCCTTAGTTATATATCTGAGATAGATAGGTAGATGATAGATAGATAGATAGATAGATATCCTTTAGTTACTTAAGCGCTGTTGTAGAATTTATAGGTGTACATATGATGTCCCTGCTCAGCATCATCCATGAATTACACACAAACCCCCTCCAGTCCTCCTTCTGGTCCTTGGAGCAGGTGATAATGAAGCAGGCAGGCCCACCACCATTCCCCATCAGACCCCGCAGAGCAGGCTCAGAGTCCTCCGAGCCACACCAACCGTGCCTGGTTATGATGCCCTTGCCTTTATGTGCAGTTCTCATGTGTTTCTCATCTGTTTGGATAGGTATACGTATTAGAAGTATTTTAAAGTGCAATTTCA
Source organism: Phoca vitulina (assembly GCF_004348235.1). Taxonomy (NCBI): domain Eukaryota; kingdom Metazoa; phylum Chordata; class Mammalia; order Carnivora; family Phocidae; genus Phoca; species Phoca vitulina. Next base: position 65,199,510 of record NW_022589712.1, on the reverse strand, counting down.
CTAGTCACGGCATCAAATGCTTTACAAAAGTGCATGTATTCCATCTACTATATTCTTTTATCTTCTATTGCTGTCTATAATAAAACAATAGCCCCCTCCCTACCACCAGATGCTTCTTCTAGATCCTTCTCATTAACCAAAAAGAAGTCTGCAATTCTCTGCAGCTGTGGCAAGCTCCAACCCCACCCCACCCCACCCCCATTCCACTTTCAAATCTCTCATTTTTGCACTACCTCCCTGTGATGAGAAGCCCACTATATATTCTCACTTTCAGCTGCACAACTTCCTGGAATAGCTCCCAATAACAAGACTAAAGCTTCCTCTTTCAGCTGCGCAATTTTAAATCCTCCCTACCACAGGCAGACTGGGACACCTACCTTGTATCCTAAAGAAGCATTCTTCCATTCATAGCTAAGGATACGGTGATCCCGGCTAAAAGAAATATCACTACCCTCGTCCGGCCAGAAGCCCCGAATGCCTTATAAAAATATCACCCACTATGTCTTTAACTTAATGTTATAAACACATAAACTTGTTTTGAGTATGGGGGGCAGGGAAAATACAAATCTGGGGAAGTGTTTGTATACAATAATGCATGCTGAGGAAAATATCATCCGGAATGCCAGTCAAATAAACAAAGAGAGGAAAATCGGTTTAATGGACTAACATGGATATTAAGTCTAAAAAAGAAGGCTGTATTTGCACAGTTCTAAATATCTTTGTGAAGGGCAAAACTTCAGTCAGTCATCCATGCGTTAGCTGGGATATTTGGGTTAGCGGGGTATTTGATATAGGCTGGATATTTGATATCGGGTGTATGTTGTGAACAGTTACATTTATAGCTATGCTCAGACTTTCTAAGTATTTACTGAAAATAAACATAATAAAAATGGGTTTTTGAAAAGGAAGATGAAAAATACTGACCAAATTCAATACGACCACATCTCAGTACAGATTCCTTTTATCCCTTGAGGGTCTGTGAAATCTGACACTGCTCTGCAGGCAAGCTAAAGCAGTGTGTCCAGAATACCATCCAACATCAGAGGACACATGGCTTCAGTTTCAACAACCTTGACAGATGTGCACATCTCCATTATAGAACTAGGGCACACATGTGAGGAGATGCCCTTGCCCTCGGTTACTTCTGCTTTATCAATGCAAATACCAGTTTAATTAAATGATGGACTTGAATAGGCTTCCCAGACAGAAATGAGCTTCCATCGAAAGTATCTGGATTTGAAAACATTGAGAGGAAAACACATCTATTTAATGTAAGAAGTATTTAGAAGGTCATGTTGTCAGAAAAAATCAGTGACCTGCTGTGAGTCTTTTTCTAATTTTAAGCTGTGATGGATTATCCATGCACAGGCAGCGTGCACTTATAAACCAAAGCACAGATAGGTTTGCTATGATACAGTGGTTTTAAACTGTGCTTTAATTTGCAGCTATTTGAACCACTTCCATTTTTTACAGATATTGAAAATTGGAAATGAGTCAAGCAGTAGCATGTTCCAACATATTGCTCCAAGTAACAGCATATCGCTTCACCATGTACAGTGAGAGTCTGAAAATTAATAACCAAGTAAAAGACATTTAGGTAAAAAAAAATCACAAAATAAGAGGCTAAGATAGGCTTTTATTAAAACCTGACTGTTGCTGGGGGGGGGGGGGGAGTGCTAAATAGATAGAATCCAGAAATCTTGGCAGCGACTGTGGCTAATTCTGTGACATTGGTCAAATCCACATTTTCTTTAAGCCCCAGTTGTCATATCTATCAGATGGGAAAAATACCAGCCATTGTATAGAAGCATGATTAATGTGAGAATCAAATGAGGTAACAGAATTTGAACGAGGAGAGCTCTACGATGTCTGGTTTCATTGTCATCTTCATAACCATTACGATTGGTCAGTGCAATCTGATTTCATCAAAATAATTATTAACGTATTTTCTTCATGTGTAGTTCTCAGATATATCTTTTGCATTATCCCTTCATTCATGCATTTATCATATACTGAATTTGTCATATATATGTCAACCATGGTTCCTTTCCTCACGGATCTCATATCTGGTAGGAGACATTGACATAGATAATTATAAAAAAAAAAAAGAAGTAAACAGAAATAGAGGCATGTAATAGCTCTTAATGCCACACTGAGAGAATAATCAACTAACTCCTTTTGGAGGAGTGAAGAATTACTTCATAGAGAGTGTGATGGTTAATTTTATGCATCTATTTTGCTGGACCACAAGATTCCAGATAGTTGATCAAACATTATTTTGGCTGTTTCTGTGAGGGTATTTTTGAATAAGATTAGTATTTAAATCAGTGGATTTGAGTAAAGCAGATTGCCCTCGCTATTGTGGGTGGTCTTCATCCAGTCAAAGATCTGAACAAAACAAAATGATGACCCTCTCCCACGTAAGGGAGAATTCTCCAGCTGACTGCCTTCAGACTTCATCGGCAACACTGGTTCTTCCTGCCTGATGCCTTTGAACCGGAAATCAGCTCTGTCTGGGTCTCCTGTATGGCTGGCCCACTCTGCAGATTTTGGACTTACCAGCCTCATAATTGCATGAGCCAATTCCTTATAATGGATCTCTTATACATGTAAAGTGCATCTGTATCTATATAGAACTGATTCTGTTTCTCTTGAGGACCTTAATAAAGAGTGTGCCACTTCCTCTGAATATTAAAGTAAGTAGGAGTTTGAGAAGTAGAGAAGAGGTAAAGGACTACATAAGAAGAGAAGGGAGAGTATGAGACATTAGAATTGGGTTGTGTGGAAACTCCAAGAAGGTCAGTGTGAGCATCAAGGTCGGGGGTTAGTATGAGCGGAAGGAGGGTGCAGAGGCAAGAGATGAGTCTGGGTGTGAGATCATCGAAGGGCCTTGTATGCCATATAGAAGCATTTGGACTTTAACCTATAGAAAATGAGAAGCCATTTGAAGGATTTAAACAGGGAAATAAGATGATTAAATTTGCATTTTAAAAGATTACTCTAGCTGCAGTGTCGGGTATGGATTAGAGAGGGTCAAGGCTGCTGACAGGGAGATTATTGAACCAGCATAAGCCAGGATAATGAGGTCCTGCACTAAGTCAGGAGTGGTGGAAATGGAAACGAGATGGATATAAAAGATACAAAAGAGACAGAACCAAGAGAATCCACTAAGTGGTTTGGCATGGGGATGAAGGGCAGGGGGTTAGATAAACTGAGCAGGATGCCCAGCATTCAGGCCTGGGGAACAGGGTGAAACTGATACTGTAATACAGACAGAGGAGGTTTGGGAAAAAGGACAGTTAGTTCTATTTTGAGCACGTAGCACTTACAACTCATTGGTAGCCCCAGGGCGGGGGTGGGGGGAAAGATGTCTAACTGGCATTCGGATAGAAGGATCAAGAGAGAAATTAGAAGTCAGAGCTGAAGTGACAAAGCTAGGGACATAAGAAACCTAGGTATAAATTATTAGTGTTGATGAGAACATTCAAGAAATCTGTGAAAAGTAGAAAAGGAAGATGATGGAGACAGAACCACGGAAACCTCACGAAAAATGGATCCCCAGTTTGCTGGATAAGGACATTTCTAGAGTTAGGAAGAAAGTAGAAGACCCTTTATAAGACGTTCTTTGAGAGATAACAGGTACTTAACCTAAGCACTAGTTATGATTTGTACTATGTGAACATGTAGTCTGATGCTGCTTTGACATACCATCATCTACCTTTCAACCTTGTTATTAATTACATCTACAGAGTCAGTACTTTAGTGAGATGCAAACACTTTGGAAATCTTGAAAAAAGAGAACTAACATTGATTTTAAGTTGATGACTTAAAACCTACCTGGTATCTTAGTAGAGAATTATGGAAGGCAACACACAGTCGCTTTCTTCTCTGAGTAAGTTTCCTCATCAGGAAAATAAAACAACTTGGGAAACAAATCGGTGTTAAGACCATTTCTAGTAATAATAGCCCGAGGTCCTGTGGTTAGTATCCTTCTAATGTTCTTAAATAAGTGGTTCCTCAGTGCTGCATTACTTTATTGCATGGATGGACCAGTTTGGGCATTTTAGGAGGACCGGGGGGTGGGGAGAGGAAGAAAAAGGAGACACAGCAGCCAAGACAGAGGCTGTACGTGGCCCATAAAGCAATAAAAATATACATATATCCCTCTAGAAAAAAAGATTGCTGACACTTGCATGGAGAATGTATGTGTAAACAATATCCAGGTCTGAGAACAAACAATCAAATTAATATAATCTCCAGTGAACAAAAACAACCCACCACTACCAAAAAAACTTTATCTAAGTCAACATATAAATGACTAGCAATTTTATATCTGCTTCTTTCTGCCTGCGACGTCTCCTTTGTAAAAGGGGTCCTTCGGGGAGCATTGATTTCTATCTCCAGCAAAAACCCCAAATGTTCCAGAAAGACGCTCTAAGTAACCTCAGATTGGAATAAGCAGTAAATGTCCCCGTTAGTCACGAGGGTCTTACTGGCCTCTGAAACAGCCTCAACTCCTACTTTAGCTCTCTGCCATGAAGCCACAAGGCTGATTTATGAATAACCAAATCACTAGTTCCAAATTCCAGGACGCCCAACATATCAAACAAATCTTTAAAAAAAAAAATCCACATATCTTATACTTCTAATTTTGCCAGAAAAAAGTTAAAGACAAATTAATTGCTGTGCTTACTGATGGGAAGACAAAAGTTCTTTGAAATGGTAGCCTAAGGTTTTTGTTTTTTTTTTTAACAGCTGTTTGTTTTTCTTTTTTAATAGTTTTCCACCAACTTTCACATAGCTCTGTTTTTCTTCATTTATTCCTCTGAAAAATTTCTCACCCACACCTCTCACCTGCTCCCTTTGTTTTCTCCCTCCTGCGAAAGGAGTGAGGGTTCCAAGAGCAACAAAACACAGACACAAGGATGCACCACACTTCCTCACACACTTTCTTCCTGCTCACATCCATTTCTATTTGCTTCCCACCTGATCCAGGAGATATGCTTTTTTTTTTTTACTGTTTATTTTACCTCCTAGCATAAAGATCATTTATTCTGCTCTTCTGAGAACCAAGTATTGCTGTGACTAGGATTTTTAAAACGTATTTCCTAGAGTTTTGAATAGAATAAAGGTGTTAATAACTATAAGAAAAAATATTTAAGAATCTCTAACAGAACAGAAAATATGGAAATGTCATTGTAACAGATGGTTGCATTCATTCAAAGGAAAAATAAGTAACCAAAGAGATGCAATGTCCCACTGAACTGAGCAAAACTGTAATTCAAAAAGTGTTGTTGTCCAGTTATAAGATAAATAAGTCTTGGGGATATAATGTATACTATGGTGACTATAGTTGATAATACTGTATTGTACATTTGCAAGTTGCTAGGAAAAGAGATCTTAAAAGTTTTCATCACAAAAAAAGAGAATTTGTAACTGTGTGGTGATGGATGTTAACTAAACTTATTGTGGTGATCATTTTACAATATTATACACATATTAAATATTTGCATTGTACACCTAAAGCTAACATGATGTTATATATTGATCATACCTCAATTAAAAGCACAAACAAACCTAGAAAACAAAAGACATTGCTGGATTCCTAAACTATCATATAGGAATCCAGAAAATGAAGTAATGCCTATTTCCCCTATTTCTAATTATTTTGTACCCAAGGAAAATCGGGTCAGCAGGATTCTGCTTACTTAGGACTTTTCTACTGAAGTTCATTTTCTCATGTGAAGATGTCCCAGACCAAGGGAGACAACTTGTCCGACAGTAGATAGTACACAGTGAAGATGAGGAGCGATAATTTTATTTTTCTCAGCCTAATAGGTTACTAACCCAATTTGTTGATGCAATTTTATAAGGTATACACAAGCCACTTGAACGAGGGAAATGAAATTAATCACTGAAACCTCAGTCAGGAGAAATGACCTTCCCAGCTAACGTCCCTTTAGAAACAGAAAAATTCCAAACTTCTAGAGAATTATAAAAAGCTCAGCGGAGCAGGCACTGCTGTGCTTTTTTGAACCCCCAGTGAAGCCTGTGAACGTTACTCAATCCCACTACAGCAAGGTGGATCGTCTTACTGTTTCCACAGCTGCCAGGGTATTAAATCCTGACTGCATCCAATGCTGTGATCATCGTCCTGTGTCTAACTACACACTAGTCAAGTGTTGGGCTCAGTGCTGGCAGAGGGCTTCTTCCTCCTGGAGGCTGTCAGGCTCTGATAAGTCCAAGTCCTCTTGTTCTCCAATGATCTGCCCGCTAGCCACGCGGGCTCCTCACTGACGACCACTAACCTCTCCTGACTCCACATGTACTCCATAGGATTTCCTGTTAGAGCCGTTTTACCCTGTTATCTTAAACGTCAGAAGTTTGCTTAGTAACAGAAAAAGGAAGCTTTATTTTTTATTTATTTATTTTTAAAGATTTTATTTATTTATTTGACAGAGAGAGACACAGCGAGAGAGGGAACACAAGCAGGGGGAGTGGGAGAGGGAGAAGTAGGCTTCCTGCCGAGCAGGGAGCCCGATGCGGGGCTCGATCCCAGGACCCTGGGACCATGACCTGAGCCAAAGGCAGAAGGCAGAGGCTTAACCAACTGAACCACCCAGGCATCCCAAAGCTTTATTTTTTAAAGTGGGGGATGGCATTTACCACCACCTTAAAATCTTAAATAGGTATTAACCGATAAAAGAGAAAATGAAGATAAACGGGTTGTGCCTATTCTTTACCATGTGCTGGTCTCTTGACCATAACTTCAGATACCGCCACATTACAATACCGAATTATGTCATACACTTTGCATTCCCACAGGAAGGTTAATATATACCAATCACCTATAGGAAATAATACCAAAGATAATACCACATTTTAAAAAAAAAAAAGCATGCCATTTTATATATTTTTTAAAAATTTGACTCAATTTGTGGTAAATGGTTACAGAAGTTTTTATGTAGTGTTTCTAAAGAGGTCCTACTGTGTGTATATGAAAGTGGTGCTGTAAGCACTTTAAAGAATATGAGACATTTTAAAAATAAATTGAATTTTCTTTCTATTGTTTGTAAATTGTTCTCTTTCAAAATAATAATATTCTAAAAAAGAAAACACATACATAAATATCTCTATATAAGTGTACATGCAAAATTTTTCACATAGCACTTTACCTTTTCACAAAATTACATCCTCCCTAATTTTTATTTCCCAAGAACTACAGGAATTAAAGGCTTCAGATGTGAGTTTATGCAAATTATGAAAATATTTTAGATTTCTTCCTCCATAGTAACCATTTGTGTAGACTTTGAAAGTACAAATAAGAAATATATTTGTGGGGAATGCATTTTGAAGCAGGAAAAACATATGAATGAAGAGAATAATCGCTTGTGAATAACTGCCTATTATCATTCTTTTATAGTTCCAAAATCTTCCTAAGGAATAAAACCTACCAGATAAAACTTACAACTTTCTAATAGTTAGTTTTATCATAGTTGCAAATTACAGGAAGATAAACTTCACAAAACAAAATAACCTAAGGTAATACGAGTGTTACCATACAAATATTTTAAATACAAATTATGCTGAATTCTCTAGCAATTATTATAACACTTGGAGATAAAACCAAGATTTAAATTGCCATTAGATGTTATGTTGCACTTAGTGGTGTGTAATTTCGTGCCATATTTTTTTATAGTAATTTCCCTAATTTCTCACAACTGTTCTGTGCTGCAAATTAAAATCAACTGTTTCTTTCTAAAGAAAATAGAAAGAAGTGAATGCATGATGATGTTTGCTGAAAAGCACATAGACAATTCCTGATTGGCACAGTGTAAGTCTCTAGTTTGTAACTTTACTCATATTACTCATATTTATATAGAGTTGAAATGGTCTCATCTTAGGAAAGGTACATTCAAAGAACTAAGAGGGAATTAGGAAGGAATTATGTACAACTGAGATTCGAATGTCTGATAAAAGCTTATGGCCATTTCCTTATAGGCAATTTGAAATAATAATAATAAACCAATGAACATTTTTGAGTGCTTATAATGTGCCAGGCAATGTGTTAAGAATATTACATGAACTACCTATTTTAATTCTCATAACAATATGGGAGCGATTTTCCTATCATTTCTATTTTATATGAAAGAAAATTAGGTCTTAGGTTAAGAAATTTCCCTAAGGACATAGAGCTATTCTGTGACAGTCTTTTTGATGCCAACATCTGTGCTTCTAATCACTACTTAAAAGAAAGGTGAAAGTAAGCACTCAGGTGAACAAAACAGTATTTGCAACTGAGATTTAAAAACAACCCCCAAAGCAAAAGGAATGTTTTCAACATTTTTTCTAGACTTACAATTTTAGCATTATTGCTGATCCTTCCTCTTATTTCAGATGCTTTCCTCACATCATTGAACTTGACTTTCATAGACATAGGCTATGCATTTTAGCTATGCTATAGGATCTTACCAATTGGAACTTTGGGGGATATTATTAAATTCTTTGTGTACATAGCTTAAATATATTTATGTTATAAATATCACATGTATAGAGAATGATTATAGGGTGGGAGAGAGCAGGGTGGAAAACCAATCCTAACATTTAAGAGGTTGCCTTATTCTTCTCTAGGCTTTTGTTCCCGCTCCAAATCCTCGACTACCTTCGGTTTCACATCATCAGGCTTTGCCCTCTGCCTGGATCCTTCTGTCTCAGCATCTATATGTCCTTCCACTTACCTTTTTACAGATTTGTCTCTCCCTCTACAATCTGAATTCCCACAGTAAATAGAAAGATTTTTATTTCCCTCTGCGTCTTCCACTGAGATCTTGGTGCTTACCGCAGAGATTTCTTTAAATGTTTTTTTTGAATTTTTTAATGAATGACTGAATAAATGAATGATTACAATATTAGGTAGTGGACCTTAATTTGAGGGGAGTTTGGGATGCGTAACTTTGTCAGTTCCCTCTTCAATTCTGCGCCTAATATTACAGCTCAATTGAGAGAAAGTTGATGTGTGTGTTTATGAATTTGAGGCCCAATTTTTTTTTTTTTAGGATTTTATTTATTTATTTGACAGAGAGAGACACAGCGAGAGAGGGAACACAAGCAAGGGGAGTGGCAGAGGGAGGGGGAGAAGCAGGCTTCCCACGGAGCAGGGAGCCTGATGCAGGGCTCAATCCCAGGACCCTGGGATCATGACCTGAGCCGAAGGCAGACGCTTAACCATTTGAGCCACCCAGGCACCCCAAGGTCCAATATTAAGGATATTATCTAATCTTTGAATTAATTATAGAAACCATGAAATATATAAAAAAGAGAAACAATGTGACTTATGTTAATGTACTTACCACTCAGCTTAAGAAATAAAAATCTCTCAGGTGACTGGGTGGCTCAGTTGGTTAAGCGACTGCCTTCGGCTCAGGTCATGATCCTGGAGTCCCGGGATCGAGTCCCACATCAGGCTCCCTGCTCAGCGGGGGGTCTGCTTCTCCCTCTGATCCTCTTCCCTCTCATGCTCTCTGTCTCTCATCCTCTCTCTCTCAAATAAATAAATAAAATCTTAAAAAAAAAATAAAAGAAAAAAGAAAAAAAAAGAAATAAAGATCTGACTCCTAGACAGAAGTTACCCCCCTTCCTGAGTTACAGATTTATCACTTCCATACATTTCTTTATGCTTTTATCATGCCTTAATATATCTATGAAAATTTTTTCATATTTATATTTATAGCATTGGTTTTGTGTTAAACATTTTTATTAAAAATGATGTCATGGGCTCCTTGCTCGGCGGGAAGCCTGCTTCTCCCTCTCCCACTCCCCCCGCTTGTGTTCCCTCTCTCCCTGTGTCTCTCTCTGTTAAATAAATAAAATAAAATCTTTAAAAAAAATGATGTCAGACTATATTCTTCTATATTTCTCACCCAACATTTGATGACTCACCAATGCTTTGTATCTAGCTCTAATTTGTGAGACCTAACTTTGAAAAGGTGCAAACAAAAACAGCATAGACTGAGTATGTGGAGAAGGCCAAAGAAAATCTGATCAGAAGGAGTCAGGGTTCCTCAGCTGTGTTTGGAGTTGGTTCTTACCCGTGTGATGGTTACGGACTGGCACACAGAACAGGGAATCAACTCCATGAATGGCACAGGGGGTAAGAGGACAGCCATTGGGAATTCAGTGAGTTGAAAACAGGGAAACAGAGGTTGATTATCTCTGTGACTTATAACTTATTGACCTCATGCTGAAAATGGGGCACACTGGATGGTAATGAAAAATTAATTTAGATGCGGATAAGAAATAGATGTGCACCCTGAGGTTAGTGAGAAGAATTTATGTTTGGTGATGGGAAGTAAGTAATTAGGTAGGAATCTGAGGGAGAATATTATAATGATTATGAGTGGAATATATTGGACAGGATATAGATTCACGTCAGGGAGGTCAGTCATTAAGAGTGTACATGGAGTTGGGATCAGCCATGGAGAGCGTGTGCCACAGTGGGAGCCCTATCAAGGCAGAGACAGACAAAACCAAGACATAATTGTAGGGGGAAATAGGTATAACATCTTCATTAATCTCCTTTGCAAGAGGAGTGAAGAAAAGATTAGGGTTAATACACATATCAGTGCTCCAAACCTGAAAATGAGAGTTTTTCCTTTTAAGCTACAAAGTATGTAAATTAGGAAAACTATCCGAACTGATAGAAAAACTTACTGGTTGATGACTAGCCAAAGGGACAGATGATTAGAAGTTAAAGGATGATGAAAGACTGAATTGTTTCAGCCTCTCATTTAAATCTCTTAGGACTCTGTGCAGGTTTTGGAGATCTGTGGGCAGAGAAGGACAAAAGGAAACAAAGAGGACAGGAAGAGCAACTGTGCAACAGGCTTTGAGGAATGGATTAATTTACTCAAAGGTAAAACCAAAATTCTGAGGAAAAAAGAACTCCCACCCTCACCCTAACAACACTGGTTCAAATGTTGGCTAATCTGCAACTTTATTTTGCTTTAAGTGTTTAACTAATTTATCCCTGCCCAAGCTAGCCCAATTGCCTCAAGCATGACATTCTTGAGGTCAAAGTCTTGGGTTGATGCTCCTACAGAATAATTAACTTGGTGCTAATCTATGGTCACAGCTCATATCCCAAGACAACCCCTGACAAGTTGTCTTTCTTCCTAAGAAGGGAATCAGATGAAAGAATAGTACTGTGAGAACAACAACCCCAAAGCACCACTCAATGGACAAGGATCTGTTATGCCACACTTGTTTATAAATTATTCCGTTTGGATTCCTAATTTTCATTATGTATTCTTAAAAAAGGAAACCATAAAACTTGCTGTAAGGCATATGTCAAATCAAAAGCTTCTAAATTAGCAAACTGAAGGAATGCACTTAAAGATAAAAATATTATAGCCATTCAAAAATCTTATTTTCTACCACATAACATGACTAGAACATCTATAGTTAAATGGTATAATTTATCATTGCAATAAATAAGAGAGTTTATATTATAAATCTTTTCCAGAAGATTAGCATAATTTTTATATTGAAATTAGAGTCAGGTTTTTACCTCAATTTTCATTTGATTTCACTTATTTTCTCTTTATTTAGATCCAAAAAGTTATTAGCATTGCTCAAAGGGACTGGAAAATCTAATATTCATTCTAAGGTAAATAGGGATTATTTAAAGATTATTTCCATGCTTAAAAGTCAAGTAAAATAAGTTTTAAGATATTGTGGATTTTACTTGAATTGAGAAGTATTATAAGGAGATTTTGTTGTTGTTTGTTTTGCTTTTGTAGAATCACTTGCCTTCATGGAATTCTTTTTGATTTCTAATAATTTTTTAAAATATTTCTCTATATTTCAATATATTTTATATATTGCTCTTTATTTAACTAATGATTTTGAAATATAAAAAATTCATTTTCTACTTGATCTATTCAGTTGCTTTAAAAATACAGTGAAAAGGCTAATGCGTAACACCTTTTTGTATTTCCATCTCTATAGTCAACATACTTATGAGTACCATGTTTGTCATGCAATTGATGTACAAAATTATTCTCTGGTCTTTATGAAAAAATATTTGTATGTTGACTATACTCTTCCTCTTTATTATCTTACCTCTTTGTCTCAGCCTGTCTTAGATTGTGTATCAGATTTGAAACTTAAATTTTCTGCAAACTTTTTTTTTAATTTAACCACTGTCGAACAGCTTTTCTCATTTGCCTTGTCTCAAGTCTCTAGTGAGGGAAGGAAAACAGTCTTCATCATACTTGTGAACCCACTATGTTGTTATCAATGTCACTATAAACTAAACTGTTAAAGAAAACTATGTCTTAACCATTACTATGGAGAGGATCTGAATAAAATGAGGTTAAGCACTGCACAGTCAGAAATGACTAGGTCTAGATAAATTAGTGTAGGAGTAAGCAAACAAATTTTCAGTCTTTAAAAATAAATTTTATTTTTAGAATAGATTTAGCTTTACAAAATATAACAGAAGGTATTAAAATTACAAAAAATTAAAATGATACAACCATGAGAGATATTAGATATTACAGAGCTGTGATATATTCTACACCTAATTTCCCTAGTACTTCATGCTTATTAGTAGGGTACATGAATTACAATTAATGAACTGATATTGATATATTATTATTAACTAAAATTCATGCTTTATTTAGACTTCCTTGATTTTACCTAATGTTCTTTTTTGCTTCCAGAATTCAAACCACTCTACCTGCACTGTATTTAATTATCATGTCTTCTTAGTTGCCTCTTGGCTGTAACATTTCCTTACATTTTTCCTTATTTTTGTTGACTGACAGTTGTGATACATACTGGTCAAGTATTTTATAGAATGTCTCGCAATTAGAATTTGTCTGATACTTCTCTCATGATCTTACTGGGGTTATGGTCCTGGGAGGAAGACCGTGGATATAAATTGTCATTTTTCTCTCCATCCTTCTTTTTTTTTTTTTTTTTAGCTTGACTACCCTACGTTTTCCTACAAATGGATCGTGAGAGCTTGTTTAGGGGGCACAGCTACTCATATACCCTTGACAAAAGAAAGGTCTTCCTCCTCCCAGGAAGGTCATCCTCTTCCACCCAGTGTGTGGCTTCAATAGGGGCACACATGGAGTGGTGAAGGAAAGGGACACCTGCTTAGCCAGCCAATCAGCTGAATCAATCCTGGTGATCAAGGGGGTGACAGATGTTACATCCAGATCACCCTCACGTCCATAAACTGCCATTTTCATGATATCATATCAAGAGTACATACTATCAACATGACTTATTACTGTTGACGTTGACCTTCATCACTTGACTAAGGTAGTGTATTAAGTTGCTATTGCTACCATAACAATGTGCCATTCATTGGGTGCCTTAAATAACAGAAATGTATTGTCTCTCAGTTGTAGAGGCTAGAAGTACAAGATCAAGGTGTCAGCCAGCTTAATGCCTTCTAAGAGCTGTGAGGGAGAATCTGTTCCATGCCTCTCCTCTAGCTACTGGTAATTCGCTGGCAATCTTTCATATTCCTTGGCTTATAGATGTATCACCCCAATCTCTGCCTTCATCTTCTCATGTGATTTAGAGAGAACTGGGACACTGACATCAAATATTAATGGTACTTATCTCTATAGTTGGAGACAATAAGAACAATAGTATATTCTAAAAGAATCTCATAGGGTGCCTGAGTGCTCAGTTGGTTAAGCGTCTGCCTTCAGCTCAGGTCATGATTCCAGGGTCTTGGGACCGAGTCCTGCATTGGGTTCCCTGCTCAGCGGGAAGTCTTTTTTTTTTTTTTTATTTCCCGCAATAAGTAATCATTTAATTAAAGAACAAAATTAACAGGAATCAAAATGTTGCAGCTTTATTTTTTGTTAGACATTATATATATAAAAAAAGAAAAGTATAATACAGTCAATAATTTTGTGGAACATGAACTTAAAGAGTTCTCAAATTAACTGTGATCAGAATAAAAATGTCTTTTCAACATAATCCTGAAGGCCCCTGTGCCACACGTCCGGCGTCAGAGGCCCGAAGCTGTGCCCGCGCATGCAAGTCCCCCGGCCTCCGTTTCACTGCAGAACTCTAGAACCAGGTTCAAAGGCAAATGACCGTTTTCTTCTGGGAGAGCGACTCTGGGTCTCCACTGGGCCCGACAGTTTCCACTCTGCAGACACAAGAGAGCGAAGGGCGTCCTCTGGGCTCCCCTCATACAGGTGAGCACAGCCCAGACTTCACCTGCCTCCATGATCCTGCTTCTGTCGCTGACGCGACAGGGAGTCGTGAGCCGAACTTCAGGAAAGTTCCCTGATGAAAGTTCAGTGTTGGTATCAAAAATTAAACACAAATTCTTCTCAGAAGAAAATCTCTATGGCCTCTCCTTTGCACCACCCCCCACCCCCGCTCACTCTCTCTTTCTCTTTCTCTTTCTCGATGTCTCTCTCAAATAAATGAATAAAATCTTTAAAAAAAAAAAGCACATAAATTCCCAATACCATACCTTTCTGCCATCCCTCCTCTTACTGTATGAACCGACTAGGCTCCAGTCTAAAACAAATCCATCCACTTCTCTTTCTTATTCACTGATTTTATTTGAGAAACTTGTCCTCTCTATCCTGCGTCACCAGCATTTCCTTCAGCTCTGTCATTTTTTGCCACCATCCTAGCCCAAGTCATAATCATCTCTCTTTTGAATGATTGTGATATGCCCCCAAATGGCTTCCTGCTTCCACCTTTGTCTTCTCATGGTCTAGTCTCAACAAAGCTGCAGACAAGATCCTTTAAAAAGATCCATCAGATCGTGACTATTCAAAATCCTTTAAAGGCTCCTCATTTTACACAGATTAAAAACCGTAGACCTATAAGTCCCTGCAGGACAGGCTCTTCCTTTTTCTCTCTGACCACATCTCTGCCACCCGTTCCCTCACTTGGTCTGCTCTAGCCAGAGACCTCCATGCTATTCCTTGAACCCCTCAGGCACATCTGTGTTTTCAGGACCTTTGCACTGTGTGTTTGACATGGCTCGTTCTGTCACCTCCTTTGGGTCTTTACTCAAATTAACTTTCTCAGTTAGGTCTATCCTGTCCACATTGCTTAAAAGGATGACTACCTGCTAATCACGTGATTTCTATTTCACATACTCTGCCTTACTTATATCCATAACATTTATCACTTTTTAAGTCAGTATACCCATTAATTTTTATGTGTATTTTCTAGTTTTCTCCATTAGAATATGAACTCCATGAGGCAGAGATTTAAGCTTTCCTGTATATGTCCAAGGACTAGACTAGAGTCTCACACTTAACAGACTTACAACAAGTGTTTTTATGGGTGCCTGGGTGGCTCAGTTGGTTAAGTGACTGCTTTCAGCTCAGGTCATGATCCCAGAGTCCAGGGATCGAGTCCCACATAGGGCTCCTTGCTCAGCAGGGAGTCTGCTTCTCCCTCTGACCCTACCCCCTCTTGGGCTCTCTTCCTCTCACTCTCTCTCTCAAATAAATAAATAAAATCTTTAAAAAAAAAAAAAAAAAAACAAGTGTTTTAAATTAATTTACATAACAATAATAATAGTAATAATAACAGCTAACATTTTGAATATTTTTATGTACCACATAATCTTACAAATTCATTAGACACATTAACACATTTCATCCTGAAAACAACTCTATAAAGTACGAACTATTTTTTCCACTTTACAAATTAGGAGACAGGGTAGATTCTCAAAGATCTCAAAGTGGAGGGTCCAAGATTAGTGGTCAATTTCTTTATCTTATTTCCTATTTTTCAAAAATCATTACAAAATTCCTCCACCTATTCCTGCAGTGTCCCTCTATAATTACTCACTCAGTAATTCCTTACAAGAGGTATTAGCTGGAATCTGTGGTTCTCCTTCTTATATTGACTATGTAAATGCTTATTTTCTATGTATCTTTTATCCTTGCGATTAGCTCCTGTGGTTATAACTACTTTAAAAAAAATAAATCACAGATTTTAATATAGTGCTCATTCACTGATGTCTTGGGTGTTGAATATTTGGGTTTATCCAACTTTGATAAGGATGTGTATGCTTCTGTGTGTGCATTTTGAAAGTAAGCCTTTTTATAAGATTTTATTTATTTATTTGAGAGATCATGTGCCTAAGAGAACACGTGAGGGGGGCAGGAGGAAGGAGGGGCAGAGGAAGAAGTAGAACTCCCCACTGAGCAGGGAGCATGATGTGGGGTTCCATTCCAGGACCCAGAGATCATGAACTTAGCCAAAGGCAGATACTCAACTGACTAAGCCACCCAGGTGCCCCAAGAGTCTTTTTTCTTTTTTAAGTAGGAGTTACTAATACATTTGCTTCTTTTCTTTTATATTGAACTATAACATATTGAAGGCCTTCAGCAAGCTAAAAGATTCCCTAAGCAGCCCCTTAAAACATGTCAACGAAATAATACAGGGTAATTATTTTGTTCTATTTTTAAAGATGGCACATAGAGGTTAGGTAATTTTCTTGAAAGCAGAACATTTACATACTGTATTTTTAATTAAGCATCTTAAATTACCTGTCCAATTTACTCTTAAAATTTTTATGAATGTACATGTGGTTCAAAAGCTAGCAACTTGATGATTCCAAAGGCAAAGAGCCAACAAGTTTGTGGTAAAAAAGAAAAAAAAATCACTAACAACCATTACAATCTCTGCTTATTAAAATGGCCTAGTGATATATAATTGTAGTCATTATTTAGATGAACTGAGTAATGGAGGTTAATTAAAATCAGCACAGTATAAAGAAAAGTAAAACTTGGGTTAGTTAAAACAGTCTTTGGGAATCAAAATTCCACAGCAGATTAATCTCTGAAAATACAAACCAAACTAAATAGAAGTTAACTGCTATATTTTATTTGGTATATGGACACTTACTAGGGGAGTGATCTATCACAGCATTCATCTGTGCCTTCCTGTTACGTGTGCTCGTGTGTGTATGTGTGCAGTCATAAAATGAGGCTCACGTATGAGTGGTACTTTTTATAAAACAATAAAAACAAAAGTTAGCAATTGACAAATTGATACAGTGTTTCTTTCTCTAACATGATACTAAAGGTAAGATAGAAATTAATGAAGAAAAGGAAATTAGTAGAGGACTGAGGTGATAAGGCTTTTGGGTGTCTGTACGAAGTATGGTACACAGATACAGAGAGAAACTTTACTAAAGACCTACTTCTCAAGTCGGCCAATTCTAGGCATTATTCCTTCACTGAATTTGCACATACCTTCTGTGGTAGATCGTTTTTGAAATAAGTATAATCATTTCCTTCCCTCACTGTATGCATAGCTGATTCTCATTTGCTCCTGGTCTAGCCTTAGTGACTATTCTACCCAACAGAATGCAATGGAAGTAACATCCCTGGTGTTACAAGATCAGATTAAAAGAAGGCTTGCAGTTTCTATCTAGGCCTCTTGAACACCAGCTCTGGGGATGTTTTTACTTGGAAACCAGTCCCTGGGCTGTGAGCAGTCAGTGGAAGCCACG
Source organism: Phoca vitulina (assembly GCF_004348235.1). Classification (NCBI taxonomy): domain Eukaryota; kingdom Metazoa; phylum Chordata; class Mammalia; order Carnivora; family Phocidae; genus Phoca; species Phoca vitulina. Next base: position 65,181,983 of record NW_022589712.1, on the reverse strand, counting down.
TGGAAATACCACGTGTCATGTGTCACTCTCTGGTAGGCAACAAAGATGAGCTCCTAGGAAATAGCATCACTGACAACAGTATGGATGAGCTGCCTTAGATATCTAGCCCCGTAGAGCTTTCATATCACTCCAGTCCCAGCTTCCAACTTATTGTCACTTCATGAGGAATCCATAATGACAATGAAATAGTTGAAACCAATCAACTTACAAAACCAGGGGAAATCACAATAAATTGTTGTTTCAAACCATGGAGTTTTGGGGATAATTTTTTCACAGTCATAAATAACTGGAACAAAAATTAGTACCAAAAGTTAGCTACCACCATCACAAAAGCTTAAAACATTCTTTGTAACTAAAAGGCAGGCACAAATTGGAGGGATCTCAAGGAGATTACAGTAGTCTTGAAAGGCAAAGAGGGAATTTGTTAGAGGATGAATAAAAGTTACCCATTTTGTATAGCAGCAAAATGTTTGCAACAGTGTTGCTTGGGATTAGGAAGAAAATAGAAAATACATATAATGAATTGTGATTAAGATTTCTAACAACATTGGGGTACCTGGGTGGCTAAGTCGGTTAAGCATCTGGCTCTTGAGTTCAGCTCAGGTCATGATCTCAGGGTTGTAAGACTGAGCCCCACGTTGGGCTGTGCACTGGGCATGGAGCCTGCTGAAGATTCTCTCTCTCTCCTGCCCCCTCTGCCCCTCCTACCCTCAACCCCCTCCCTCTCTCTAAAAAAAAAAAAAAAAAAAAAGTTTTCTAACACCATAAAATTGCAATTGCTTTTTGAAAGTCATGTATAATTAAATACATACAGAGAGGGGATAAAAAGTGAATTGTTCAGTTTCAGGAAGAATTTTGAGGAAATACAACAGAGCCCGGAAATGTTGGTTCAAAATTAAACTGTTTCTCATTCTTGGACTTTCATGATGACAAAAAAGCTTTCAAAATAAGGAATGGACTCCAGGCTAAGATCAAATACAAGGTGTTGCCAGTAAGATGAGGCTTGAAGGTAGTAATGTCCAGACTGAGGGTGTGGTTATACGACCTTTAGTTAAGACCTCAGAAATATTTAAGGAAGTGCTTTGGGTACCATCTCAGCTAGATAAAAAGACTTCTAAGAATCTTAACGGTATACTTCTTAGACATTTCCAGCTGGGGAGTCTAATAATGATGTATCTTTTAGACTCTTTCTCTAGGCAAAAAGATTTCTGAAATTTTAATAACACTATGCCATAGCACCATGACTTTCAGCCCTCAAAGAAATTATTGACTATGCCTTCAGTCAAGTTAATTGAATTTCAATAAGATTTATAAGAAATATCTAATATCTTAGGAATATTGGATTAACAAAAATGTCATGCTTCAGAGTAAAAAAGGCAGAGGTAGTTCAAAATGACAGCCTTTGGGGCCTGCCACCATCTGCGGGCAGAAAGCAAGAGGAGACCTACTTAGCTGCACACAAAGTCTCATGGATGACTTGGATCAAAACCAAGAGTCCAGAGGATGAATCAAGAACCATGGAGAATCTCTCCTAAGATTTTAAACTGATGAGGTAACTGGTAATATGTACAGAAGTGGATTTCAGAATTGCTCTAGACTGGTAATGGCTATGTACTGTCTGTCCTTTTTCTCACATTTGTAGGTTTTTAAAATTTTATTTATTTATTTGAGAGAGAGGAGCACACGAGCAGAGGGACGGGTAGAGGGAGAAGCAGACTCTCCACTGAGCAGGGAGCCCGATGCGGGGCTTGATTCCAGGTCCCGGGGATCATGACTGAGCTGAAGGCAGATGCTTAACTGACTGAGCCACCCAGGCTCCCTTTTTCTCTCACTTTTGAAATGGAGCGTTTATTTCAATTATGTTATCTCTTTATCACCATTTTATACTGAGTTTGGGAGCTGGGCAGAAGAGGCAAAGAAATTATTTTTCTAATTCACAGATTTTCAAACTGAGAGGAGTCATACCTGATGACCCAGACTCAAACCCCACTCAGAGGCTAAAACCCTGGATTTAGAACCAGTACTGTAATGAGATGAGTTTTGAGCTCTTGGTTGGAAAATAAGTGGATGTTACATGTGGAAGGGAAATAAATTATGGTTTTCACAGGGTAATCTGTGGAGAACAGTCTCAAAGATGCTCATCATCAATTCCTTTCCCTGTTATATATGCCTACTGCTCTTCATATCAAGAAGTCAAATTACCTCTCCCCCTAAACATGAATTGGCTTTAGTGACTCTGACTAATACAATATGGTGCATATGAGATTCTGAGGCTAAATTTTAGACTTGTAGTCCACTTGGTTATTTTAAAAAGCTGATTATTAGAATTCACCTTCTTCAAAAGAACCCACCACAGTATAAGAAGCATAAGCCACAAGTGTAGCAGCCATTCCCTGAAAAAAATCAATCTGAGTTTTATGTGAGAGCCATAATCAACTATCAGCAATGGGAATGAGCTATCTTGGGTATTAAGCCTTCAGATGACTCCAACCCTAGCCTCCTTTTGATTGCAACTACATGGAAGACCTCAAGTAAGGACTACCAAGGTGAATCTGTCAACAAATAGAACTATGAAAGGTACTAACAAATTAATCTTAAACCAGTGAGTACTATTCTATCTGCAGCAGTAGATAACTAGAACATCATCCTTCTAGCAATTTGGGACCAGGATAGGTGACTAGAGAGAGCTTATCCATGATGACAGCATGTAGGAAATGACTGCTGGATGTTGGGGCCAGGCACTTCTGTGGACCCTTCTGTCATATGAAACAAAACCTTAAGTTGCTTGGGGAGAGGCAGCAAACACTCTTATCCACAAAGTGAAAGTGGAGGGATAAGCAGTAGCACAGGGGATAGATGTAAAGCTCTGCCCTCTTCCCAGAGTTCTTCTCTATGATGAAGCAATAGCCTGTGGGGCAAGGGCAAATGCTCTTAGGCCTTATATGAACACCAAGCAGAAGTTTTGTACCGCTAGAGTAGTGGTAGGAAACTCTGACTGACCTAATTTTAACCAGACACAAGTTTGAGTTAGACTGCCATGAGAAGGTGGGGTATCAATGGTAAGAAAATCCCACCCCAAGGTCTAGGTGCATATGGCCTCCCTAAGACAAAAGTGAGATCAGAATAGCATAGAACCTGCCCCACTTCTAAAACAACAACAACAACAACAACAACAACAAAGTTAGCACATATTAACAAGCAATATCAGTCAACTATTGAGGGAAAAAGAATGTGGAGAGAGCCCTTTTCTGTGGATTGGGACATAGAGACCGTAAAAGATGAAGGTGGAACACAAACACTAAAAAGAAACTAATTACCTTCCCATACACGTCACACGGTGGCAGTTGACAATTGGAGGAACTAAAGCTTGTGATATACTGACATTAACTATAGAAGCACTAAAACTGAAACTCAGCTCAATTTCTGATTATACTGACTCAACACCCGGTCTAATGGTGTGAATGAAGAAGAGAAATGCTCATATTCAGCTTAACTACTACTTACTTCATTTTCTAGCGCTAAAGACAATGTCTAGAATTCAATGAAAAATTATAAGACACACAGAAAAAGTAAAAAAAAAAAAAAGGCCTATTGTTGACAAGTAATCAATAGGATCAGACTCAGACATGACTCAGATGTTAGAACTTAGAGATAATTATGATATTGGAAATTTAAAAGAACTATGATTATGGGGTGCCTGGGTGGCTCAGTCAGTTGAGCATCTGACTCTTGGTTTTGGCTCAGATCCTGATCTCATGGGTTGTGGGATTGAGCCCCATGTCGGGCACCACATTCAGCGGGAGTCTGCTTGGATATTCTCTCTCTCTGTCCCTTCCCCCACTCGTGCTCTCTCTTTCTCTCTCTCTCGTTCTCTCAAAATAAATAAAATCTTTGAAAAAAAGTACTATGAATATAATATTAAAGGATCTAGTGGAAAATGTAGACAACATGAATGAGCAGATAGGGAATGTCACAGAGAGATGGTAAATATTAAGAGCCTAAAGGAAGTACTAAAAAAAAAAACCCAGAATGCTGTCTCAAATAAAAATTCCTTCACTGTGTCCAACAGTAGGCTTGATATAGTTGAACAAAGAATTAATGAACTTGTAGATAGTTAAGTAACAATAACAAAAACTAAAGCACAAAGAGAAAAACAAAAGGCAGATAAATAAAACAGAAAATCCACAAGCTGTAGGACAATACCAGATAGCCTAACATATATATAATTTGGTTTTACAAAAAGAGAAGAAACAGAGAATGATGCAGATAAAATATGTGAAGCAATAATGACTGAGAATGTTCTAAACATGATAAAATACAACACATCATGAATCCCAAAAAGCTCAGAGAACACCATAAAGGATACATAGAACAGCAATAACTACCACTAGCACTACAACAAAAAGAGACATCTAGAAACATTAGGGTAAAACTCATAAAAAGCAAAGGTGCAAAGAATATTTTGAAGGAACCAAAGAAAAATAGCACATAACAAATACAGGTGGGTAGTGGGAAAGTTAAGAATTATAGCAGACTTCTTCAGAAACGACATAAACTGGATGACAATGAAATGACATGTTAGGAGTGCTGAAAGTAGTATCAATCCACAATTCTATACCAAGTTGAAAGATTTTTCAAAGATGAAGACAAAGATTTTTTAAACAAAAGAAGGAGAGAAAGAGAGAGAAAAATTCTTTTTTAGCAGACCTGTGCTACAAGGAATGTTCTTCATGCAGACAAAATACAATACCAGAAAGGACTTCTTTCTCCACAAAGAAATGAAGTGCTCAGGAAAGAGTAAAATGGAGGTACATATATGTACCACTATGTGTGATTCTACTCTCCCTTTCATTATTTGTGAAAATGTAGGCTATGCTTCTTAATGGACTAATAATATATGTTTTTACTAACCTTTGCTTTCTGTAGAACTTGGGACAGACTTTGGGCAGCTATCAGATTGGTTAACTATACTGACTGCATAGGAACACAGATCTAGTTTTTCTTTCTTTTTTTTTTTTTTTTCCATGTTTCTACTCCACCATAATTATGCTAACTTTTCTCTTGGTTGCAAGATGTTGTAGATTTCATTCTCATGATAACATCTCAGATCAGAAAGAAAGTTTTTATCAGAGTACAAAACCTTTCCCAAATGACATCCAGCAGTGTTCTCCTCAAGTAACATTGGCCAGAGCCCTGTTGCATGCCAGGCCTAAAATAATCACTGGCAAATGGAATGAGACTAGTGTGACCTATTTATACAAATAATGATCTGTTCTTGGGCCTGAGGAGAGTGACCCTCTCCTATGAAAGATATAAAGGACATGGGTGTAATCTTTTTTATTTTTTTTTTAAGATTTTATTTATTTATTTGAGAGAGAGAGTGAGCAAGAGAGAGAGAGGCTGAGTGGGGTGGAGGGGCAGGGGGAGAGAGAGAAGCAGACACCCTGCTCAGCAGGGAGCCTGACGTAGGGCACTATCCCAGAACCCAGAGATCATGACCTGAGCCGAAGGCAGATGCTTAACCGACTGAGCCACCCAGCCCTCCCGGCCCCGCCATGGGTGTCATCTTAAAAAAAATCAGAGTTTGGCCAGGAAAGAGGAATATGCCTTCTATAGATTTTAATCAGGCAATCGCTTCCCCTTATCCAACACTTTGTCCAAGAGCTATTTCAAGCTCTCTTATTGAATATTGACAAAGAATCAAGCATAGAGAAAGCAAGCAAGGTTTCTCAGGTTGAGAGCAGGGCTGACTGAATATGTAACACAAAAGCTATCCATCCACTAGGTAAGCATTCAAGCCATTGGAATTTCGCAGTGTGTGCTGGGGAGGAATAAAGCTTCTATGGTAATAACAACATGTCTTAAAATGAACACTTAGTAAACACTGATGATCCCTAAAAGGGATGATGCCCAAACCAGGACAGGATAGAATGGTACATGAGAGGTGTGGAAGGTGAGCAATAGGATTAAGCTAAAGCTGCACAACGAAACAAGAGGAATTTGGACCAAATCAGGACAACGTTATACAGGTTTTACTACTTCCTTAGGAGTAGAAATGGACATTAGAACCATGTAGAAACTTAAAAGAGTTGTTGGATCTAATTATGCCCAGGTTAGTTCTATGTTCAATATAATCCTATTCAAATCCTAGTAGATTTACACATTCTCCTCCCTCTCTCTCTCTTTCTGTCTGTGCTCTCATTCTCATACACACACACACACACACACACACACACACACATACCCACAATCTTTATAAAATCTGGAGTCCAAATATCTATATTTGGACTAAGTGGAAATTATAATTGTATTAAAAATTGTCACAACCTTACAAAATATTACATTAACAAGTCATAGATTCTATTTTTTGTGTTTGTAAATTACAATAGCACATTCCCTTTCCAAAATGACCACTACAATTGCATAGTGTTCTATATTTGGCTTTGTGGGTATGTACACATTGTTATATCCCATAAGCATGCCATTAAGAACTACTTATGGTCTATTTATTCCTCTGTCAAGACTTTTATTTTTTCTCTTCCATTGACCAAAATTTCTCACTTTTTAATTTCCATTAAGCTTCTATTCATGTGCATTGTTCACTTATCTTTCTTACTTCAGTTGTTTTTAAATTTGACAGGCTAAAAAACCATTACAGAATTGAAGTTAATACCTCAGAAAAGGGCATGACTTTAGGATTCATACTTTTATTACAGTAATATCTTATGCTTTAATGCATCTAAATATACAAGCAACTTATTCTTAAATGGAAATAACTTTTAAAAGGGTACAATAACCAAGGCTTTGAAATTCTCTCAATATTAAATGACAAAAGAAGTAATTAACTTAATATTCTCATTCTTCAAAAAGCTTTTACGCAATGCCTTGCTGTTATTTATTTTCTCCACAAAAATGTATACTTTGGATAATTATAAAATTTCTATAGATTTTAGTTAAATAAGAGTCACCCTCCAATTAACTATATCACTGAGATTAAGGCTACATTATGATTCTCAGATGAACCATTTAGAAAGGGAATTTATATTAATAATCTCAGAATTATTATTAATCACTGTTATATATATTTCTATTTCTGTCTGTTGCATGCTTTTCCTAACAATGATCTTATTCTATGTAATCAATAATCCACATGTCTGCCCCTACCAATCAAATGTATACCTAAAAGAGTATCTGATACATGAGGCTCCTGAGCCTCAAGTTTAAAGAACAAATGGATGGGTAAATAAATAACATAGATAGCTTGGTGCATCTACCATCTATTGGGTGCTATATACTATAACTAATACACCTACAGCAAAAGCTTTGCTCTTTTAAGAAAATGAACAGAGCAAGTCCTCCTTCCCCCGATGTCAAGGGCAGCAAAGTGAAGGCATCTTATTCCTTTCATCTGCTCCCACTGACATTCTCTGTTATAAGGTCTTAAATTTCTAAGATTTCTTCCTCTCTGCATTATATACATTTTGCTTCTCTTCTACTTTTTGTTTTTTACATATTCATATAATTTTTTCTTGACTCTTAACCTCTTCTAACCCTTATACGGTGATAGTTCCTTCAGTAGAAGTAAGCCTATACATGTCTACATGTACAGGGAAATGATGGACAGGATGGACAGAATCTGGGTTAATTGACTCAGTATCTGTACTAATTCATTCCATTATCATTTTTCCGGTTTCTATCTTTTCTCCATACTATCTCATTTTGTTTCTTGAAGGCAGAAAAAAAAATTGTTTTAATAATGAAGGGTCTACATCCTTTATTGGAAAAAATGTCTCTTTGGTAGAATTCTGCAGGAATGTTCTGCTGCCCAATTGAGAGTCCCTTTGATTTCAAAATTTTCTGGTAGAACATCGGTTGTACAATTATTGCTAGTGAGTGTTTTCCACCTATAGTAAATATCTGCAATTATTATAAAACTTATTAAGCAAATTACTTTCTCCAAATAAAACATTTTAGCTGAAAATAATATAAAATAATAAGGTGATGGTACATGTATATATATAATTAATTTTTAATTCAGATATAATTTCATGATTTTTAATAAATATTCAATTTTTAAAATATAGGTACAAGTGAGGCTTATCTGTTTATGGCTCTCATCTTGGAAAGGCAGCAATACATTTACTGGATTTGTATCAACATTATATCAAATTAGCAATCTATCTCAGGAGTATATATTTATGTGCATATTTACATATGAACAAAAACATATTGGCACATAATTTGTACACAACTAAGCATCTTCACTGTCAAAACTTACCCAAACTAAGATAAAAGAAAAAAGTCCTTTCAGTTCAGTAAGTTCATATCCATCTGGTGGCAAAGAGAAGTGAATTGGCAATCAGTGAATTAAGAGGAAGAGACTTTATTCCAGTGCACTGAGCCAAGGCATTATTTTATTATTTCCTTAAATGTAAGGGCTGAATAACTTATTTCATTAAAAATGATGGTGCAGTAAGTTTAGATTCTTTATTTGCATATTACTTCTGCATCTATGAATTAACATTTGATGTACTCTCTTTAGTCAATTTGTGCATATGCACAGACAGATTTTCATTAGATCTACAGCAAGCTGTGCCTGAGATCTTAAAGTCAAAGAATAGACCTTCTCAAATGGTCTAGAAGAAATCTTCAAGATTAATAAAATGTTAGTTGAGCCCCCTGGCTTTAAGAATTAAAGATGAAAGAAGAGAAAAAAAAAGAAAAGGAACAGAAATATATTTCGGACAGGTTCTTCTGTGATGAGCTTACTTGTGAAGTCACTCCATGTGAATTGACTTTAAACATGAAAACATTCCTTAAGAAGCCGTGTTTACTTCTAAAATGACTTGTTTGAAAACAGAAAGTAATACAAAGGGAGTGTTACTACCGCCAAGGGTAAACACCTTTTTTTTTAATATTGTTTCAGTGGAAAATTAGTAATTTCCATAGGTCCTGGCCTAGCCCCTGCTTGAAGGGCCAGCTGTTTCTTAAGGAAAATTCCTTGGCCCACCCTGAGAGCCCCATGCAGAAACTGGGCAAAGTGTCCTGGCTAAGGGCTCACCATTTGCAGCAAAGGTGACTGTAAAGATAGTTTTCCTTCTTATCTGTGAATAAGAGGCTTCTTCAAGCCTATTTCTTTTTTGTTTTGTTTTGTTTTGTTTTGTGCCCACTAAACTGCTTTAAGCACTGGATAGCAAAGATTAAAATAGCTAGGTAGTCTTCCAGATTAAAAAATTAAACATCTATTAATTGCTACTCTGAGTCCTAGCTTCTCTCAAGCTGGCCTTTGGGAACCTTGCTTTAGTTCTTTCCCAGCAGAAGTGGAGGTCAGAATTCTGAGTTCCTGTTTAAACAGTGCAGTCCCACAAGGTCAGCAGGTTAGCTTTTCTAACAATTTACAGAACAACGGGTTAACACAGTAAAAGATACTGCCCTAAAGAGTGACTAAAACGATGTAGTTGGTGGTTGAATTTGTGATTAAAGCACACACACGCACATGCACACCTGAAACCTCCATCCTTTACATTTTAATGGGTTAAACAAAAAACTTCCTAATTTCTATCTTGTGTGTGTTGCTAGGAGGAAATGCGCCACAGAAGTGTTTAAGTCATTTAAACAGATTGAGGCAAGATGACATGAGGGAGGAAAGTAAAAAGTCACCTTGTGCTGAACCCGAGAGAAGCAACCACACAGCAGAGAGTAAAGCAGGAAAAATCAAAGTCCAGAAATGACCATGTCTGCTTTTTAAGAATGGGAGTGGGCATCCAGCAGAAAATAACTCTAGAAGTAGCTAAATCTGGGTTTTTTCTCTGAACTGATATTCATCCAGGAATACTGAGCTAGCTTGCAAATTTAGGAAAGACCAGAATGTGTCCTAATTTAAAAACATTAACATAATGAAATTTGGCATACAATATGTGTGGGAGTGTTGATGATTAGATTAAGCAGTTTTTACATTTTACATGAAGAATTGGATTACTGGAAGTAACCAGTAATCACATGTACAAACATCTTGAAACTGCAACTAAGCCTAATTACTTTTTTAAGTTTGAACTTTTTCAAGTAAGAGTTCTTCTTAATATAATTAGAAATTGTAGCTATTTGCTTTTGTTGAAGCATGTTTCTTATGCTTTTTATTACCTTTTCCTTTGGGGGTAGGGTGGGACAAAAGGATTATGCAGGCTTTGGAGAGGATCTGCAGAAAAACACAACAGATCTAAAGTCCTTTCATCTCCATCCTTAGGAAATCTCTAGCCTGGACAGCACCAAGAAGTATGGCAGCTTTTCTTGCTTATAAAGAAGTCCTAGTCAACTAATCTGCCAAGCATGGCATAAAAAGGCAGGAGCAAAACCTGGTTCTCACTTTACCCTCACGCTGTTGGATGCTGTTGAAAGAAATTAATCTGAGCAGATTTAGGACTGAGGGCTTTATGTCCATATGGATTGGCAGTTGGTGAGACCTCACTATTAACGGTGCACAATTAATAAATAATATGTCTCTGTTTGCTTCGGTAGCTGTTCAAGCATTAAAAAGCTTATAAAAAGATTGCTTAGACAAAAACCCCACATATGGGCAAGGTCTTGATCCATGCTGGATGTCTTCCATTCAGGAATCCCATTTGCATTTTGCATGGTACATCGCCCCCCAAACACCAATTTGTTATTCAGTTTACCAAGAAGGACCAGATGAGTTAGGTACACTTATCAGTAATTCAAATAAATAAAATAAATAAATAAATAAATAAATAGCATTAAAAATAAAAGAACAATCATATCCTACAATGGAATAAAGTTACTGTTCCAGCATGCAGGCAAAAACTGGGATCTGAGCAGCTACCACTTACAGCATGAACCTGTGGCTTCTCAGCATTCATATTCTCCTGCACAATAAATGATTCTAAGACACTACTTCAGTTCTAATTTCAGAAGCAAGTTAAATATCAAAATTAAAACAAATTTAATTTTCAATGCCTCTTTTCTAACACCTGTCCACAGCAGCCCTTACCAAGAAAAATGGCAGGTTTTGTGATCCTAAGAGATGTTTGACCTGATTTAAACCTTGGGACTAAAATGATAAAGACCCTAACCAAAGAAGGCTTCTGCTAAAATACCTCATCTAGCATAATGCTAACTCATGTTTGAATGATGCTCTGTGTCTGCAAAATCTTAGTCCAAATTGCATCAAACCCAATCCATAAACTGATTGATACATTTTAGTTCTTTTTATTTTATAATGATAGCAACTGAATACATGCAATGCTCTTTAAAGAATAATTTGGGGGCCTCTGGGTGGTTCAGTTGATTAAGCTTCTGACTCTTGGTTTTGGCTCAGGTCATCGTCTCAGGGTCATGGAATGGAGCCCTGCATCAGGCTCCATGCTCAGCAGGGAGTCTGCTTGACACTCTTTCCTCTCCCTCTTCCTCTGTCCCTCCTCCAGCTCCCACTCTCTCTCTCAAATAAATAAATCTTTAAAAAAAAAAAAAAAGAGAAAGAGTAATCCGATCACCATATACTAATAGTAGCTTTGTAAATGAACTGAAATAAAAATAAAATGGAAACGAAAATACCTAAACCCAATGTCTCTAAAAATTGGCTCACATGTCATGGACATATGTTGACATTATAGAATATGGTATTATAAGGGTATCCTCACTTTCTCTTTCTATGATCCTTCCAGGTGAGAGTATATGCCTGAATTTTCTTTCTTTCTTTTTATTCTTTTTTTTTCTTTTTTTTTTCTTTTTTTTTTTTAATTTTAAGGGAACTCTTACTCTTTTACAAGTAAAACTTTCCAGGAAAGTCTATATGGCATTACTGTTACATGAGTGACATTTGCAAATATTGAGCATAATTCAGTTTCCTTTGAAATTGGTCACAGCTTTTCTACAAGAAATTCAGTTTAATGGATAGGTTGTAGTGAATCTGCAGATAAATCAGGTAATTTTGGATGTACTAAATAAAGTTCCAATTCTCTTATACTCTTTACTGTATTACTCTGTAATACACACAGTTAAGGTTAGCATATGTTTAAAAGTATTTCATCGTATTTCCTTTCAAAATTAGTACAACAATTTCATTATTTTGGTTGATTTATTAAATTTATTCATTGCCAAAAAGTCTCCGCAAATGAACAAACACATTCATTAAAGAAGGGGAAAAAAAAAATCAACCCTACAACTTCTTTTTGGAGTAACACTTCCTGGGCCTTCAGCAAAGCAATTAACTAAAATAGTTGCTACATTCTCTTGGAAATTACATGGTTACATGCAAACAAGACTTCGTGCAGGATTTTCAAATGCAGATTTCTAGGAGTAACTTTTATTCCACGGAGAATCAGAAGAAATTACCTTTTGTATTGTAATGTAGATTTAGTGTAACCATGGTAAAATGGGGCAGGTTGGGAATCTTGTCAGTCATTGCTTTAGGGTTTAACTCTAGGAAAACACTTTAAAACAACACCCCCAGGACTGTCATAAGCTCTTCTTTATTGTCAAAGTGTCAGAATACTACATCAGGTAGCCACTAACCTTAAAAGTGATTTATGACTAAAAAATACAACTAAAGATTAGTTTAGTTTTATCACTTTGAAACATACATGCATTCTTTTACATTGTATCTTTTTTTCTGCTCTTTGCAATACAACCCACAACAGAGCAGTTAGCTCATAAAAAGAACATACATTATAAGAATGTTCTAAATTTTCACATTTTGTTTATATTTTATTGCTTTTACTCAGGTTAACATGTGGTACATTTTTACAAAGCCTGATTGTTCACATATTTAATTTCTATGGCCGTAAGGCCATATATTTTTAATACAATCCAACCAGCAGGAAATGATCAGACTCTACTAAATATTTTAATAATAGCCCGAAGTTGTGAAGTAAAATATAAAAGGGAAAGTGGTTTTAGAGCCTGTGACATTTCACACTATTCCATCAGTAATAAAGATATATAAATCAGCTTTTCTGGAATGTAATTTGGGAATTTTAAAATCCTAATACCAATGCTATGAAATAATTAATGAAATATGATATGTAAAGTCAACAATGAACATAACACAAGAGTATATTTCTTTTTGTCACTAACCCCTTTTCCATTATTAATACAAGAAGTTTTCCTTTTAAGAGACAATCCATTCACTATGCAAACAGGAATTCTGGTGGTTTTGTAAATTGAAATCCTGTATTATTCTCATACCTGATCTATAAAACTGCTGATCAATTTATTTAGTCCTAAATTTTAGGCATGTTTAAAGAATCACATCTCTGTTTACAAAAGTACTATTTTTACATCCTTTTTTCTCCTACTTGTAAATTATTTGGCTTTTAAATTGTAGTTCTGTATCCATCCAAATTATACATTAAATGGAGGGCTGCTGAACATCCCATATATATTAAGTGGAAGGTTGTTGCAACTCTTGTGGGGTAAGCAGGAAAACAGTCAGATAAAAAATCCCAGAAATAGGGGCACCTGGGTGGCTCAGTTGGTCAAGCAGCTGCCCTCAGCTCAGGTCATGATCTCAGGGTCCTGGGATCGAGCCCCTCATCGAGCCCCTCATCGAGCTCCTCATCAGGCTCCCTGCTCAGCCAGGAGTCTGCTTCTCCCTCTCCCTCTGCCACTCCCCCTGCTTGTGCTCTCTCACTCTCTCTCTCAAATAAATAAATAAAATCTTAAAAAAAAAAAATCCCCAAAATAGGAATACTAAAGATTTTTCACTCCAACTTCTGAAGCCAACCTATATTTGAGGGACAGACAAAAGTATAAGGACTTTTAGTTTTTTGAAATAATGAAGGAGGATCATCTAAGTGGCTGCTTCATATGTTCCTTTATCATGTAAGACCATAAGAAAAGTAATTAGTAGACATTTTGTATGCAGTCTTCACAGGGGATATTTTGTGAATATATTCACATTAGAGAAGAATCCCATCTCCTAAGGTTATTTATGGAATTGGTTTGTACCATAAGAAAACAGAAACAGAAAAAATAACACTTATAATAAAGAGACCATACGTATTTGAGACACAATGTCTCAAAGCTTTAAAGTCAAATATTGAGCAATGTCAGGGAGAGCAGGTATTTCACTGAGGCTCAGTTCTTCTACGTGGGTGGAATCTGTGTGGAATGGAAAAGGAAATCAGAGAGAACAAAACCCAGGAAAGGACAGAATAGAAGAATCTATACTAAAACTTGGAGAAAAGAGTATTTGATAATTGCTTCTCTGTTCTTTAAAAGTGTTTGATGTCTTCCTAACTTCCTAGGTCTAACTTACTTAACTTTCTACATACATTCTGCTCTTTAATTATTTCTCAAACTGCTCACCATTTCCCAAATACAACCTATATCTTAATTAACCACTTGTGGATACCTGAGTGTTAGCTGCCTCTACAGCTTTGCACATGCTCTGCCCCATGTTTGAATCGCCTGTTACTTTCTAGCCTATCAGGAACTTCTGCTCACCTGAGTCAGTTAACATGTTGCCAATTGGGGGAAGTCTTGTTTGATCCACTTTAGATTTTGTCCTTTGTGCCGCCATTATAATTTGAATGGATTTTTATTAGATTTAGCAGAGTGTATTACAATTATTTAAAAATATCTTTTCTACCTCCTAGGCTTTAAACTCCTTACCAGGAGGAAAATTAACTTATTTTCTATACCTTCGGCTCCTACCATAATGCATGGTATGTAGTAGAGATGTAATTAATTTTTGTTGAACAAATGAATGGATAATGGATGGATATTTGCTTAGGTACTACTGGTTAGGGACATTACCAAATAGCCAATAAAAAAAGAATTAGACATTTTGTTTCACTTTTATATTTATTTTCTACTGCCTAAGACATTCTTTGAGGGTACTATGAAAAAAATACTAGAGATGATAGAAGAGAAAGGGGATTAAAATCATAGTCATGGTAATCTAGTATTTGGGTCCACTTGCATATTTATTTAAAAGTGCACAGAAGTTACATTATTTTCTCACTTCAGTCAACTGGATTGTATTTTTCTCTGCACACCACTGCTTTGTCACTGGACCACTTGAGTTCCATGATTATAAAGGTTCGCTGCTCTCAACTTTCTATCTATTCATTCAAATTCATGTACCCAATGGTCATTCTGCTAGCAATCTCTAAGATAGCAAGAAAACGAAGTTGCTTTATTAGCTAATGCTACAAAGTTCTAAGGTTCCCAAACAACATATACACATTTAATTTCTTTGTAATAACTGCCAAAAATCAGTGAACTCTCACTTTGTGCCAGGCACTGTCATAGGTTCTTTATATGTACTGTCTTCTTTAATCTCAGCAATTTATGAAGCAAGTACTATTTTAAGCCCATTTGCAGATGAGTAAACTGAAACCCAGGAAGTTGCCCAAGGTCACATTGCTAGTTAGTGAGCATATGAGAAAACCAAGGGATTTGGCTTTTAAATTGTAGTTCTGTATCCATCCAAATTATTGGATACACAAGAAATTTACTTGAGAAAGTATGAAACTTGTTTTACATGTAACAACACAGGCTCTTCAGTGAATCTTCCATATTTACATATGCCATTAGTTATTTTTGAAATAACTGATCTTATTTCTGAGTTTGACTTCAATGTCAATAGAATGATTGCCATTTGCTACAGGGGAAAAAATACTCAATCAAACACTCTTTCTAATTTTAACTAGATTTTTATATGTGAATCCATGCTTCTTCACCATAATCCTTAAAGAAAAAAAAAAGTCTTCTATCTTTTAAGAAAGCAAGAAAAATATTAATTAAATTTTAGTTAGTATTAATATTACAATCATTTTTAAGCTACACTTCCTATCATATTGATACTTTTTTGTAAAATCAATGTATGTAATTAATTCATTATACTTTTGTACATCTTGGAACTTAACTATTTCAAATTTTATACATGTTAGTTGTTATATTATTTTGAACTTTGTTACATATAGCAACATATTTATGACATACATCTGCAGCCCTGACTTGGCCCCTGGGCTTTCACCCTAAGTCTCCAACTGTTAGCTGGGCTTCTCCAGAGATCTTCAACCATTACCTAATCTTTAGTTATCCAAAAACACATTCATTATCTTTTTCCAAATATAGTTCATATCTCAGATGGCTTTCTTTCTATCATTGACATAATAATTCTCCCAAGGTCCTAGCTTGAAACCTTGGAGTCATGCCTGACTTCATTCTCAATCACTCTCTCTACAGACACTAAATCACCATGCCCTTTCTCTATTGACTTCTATGCCTTCCTTTACTTTCCCACTTGACCTACCTCGCTCCAGATCCTACCACAGCAGCAGAGAATATCCTTGGAAATGCGCATTGACCTTCTTGAAAGGATCTGTTTTGACACATCCTTCCTTAAACACTTAAAAGGAATATGGCCAATTAAATGATATCCCTTTTGTTTGTTTGTTTGCTTGTTTGCTGTTTAGCATCTTTGGCTATTAGCACTTTGACTTTTTCTTATCTCTCTAAATATGTCCTCATCTGTACTCTCTCAACAATTATTCTTCTCTTCGTCCTAATCACATTTCCATTTGTTCACTTTTTCCCCCTTATTTTTGTTGTCTAAAGTGTCCCTTCTCTTCTTTCTTGACACACCTTGGGCATCATTTTGTCCTCAGGCTTAACTCAAGTCCTACCTACTCCATCAAGCTCTCACCACCATTCTATCACATCTCTTCTCAACTGCTTTCCCACTTCCTTTCCATGCTGCTCATTGGACACTTAGCATATGTAGCTTTCTGCTTATATTTATGGTTTTACATTAATATCTTATCCCCTTCACTGGGCTACAAATACTTAAGAGCAGGATTTTTAAAAATGTAACTGTTTAGCCTTATACCTTGTATTCATATACAGAACAACTGAAACACTGTGTCTATTTATTGAAACACTGTGTCTATTTATTGAATGTTATTGAGTGCACACTGTATGCTTTTCTTTATATAATTATCAAAGTTACTTTTTCCTAAAATGTAAAGTTTGCTCAGTTTATATCATGTTTAACCTCAAAAATCTTCAAAGACTCCCAATTTTCAATAGATAATAGTCCTACTTTAGTATATATTGCCCTAACTGTGACTTTTCCCTTTACACATTTACACATTTGTAGTGATCAGGTCCAAACACATAATGTGCTGACCCCTGCATGCCAGAAGCACTTTCATGACTTTTTCTGTTTTTGCTAATGAGAGTCCTTTATCTTAGAGTTCCATACTCCTGTGAAATCCAAGTAAACTTTCTATGCTTCATTCAAAAGTTACTTTGTTGAAAGAGTTTCTGTCCTCTTTGCTGTCAAAGCACTTTGCTTGCCTTTCCATTATAAAAATTTCATTCATATTTGTGCTCTAGTCATGCATGCATGCATATTACTTTTCCTGTACTAGGTTGTAAGCCTCCTGACGTCAGCTGCTGTGTAAAATATGTCTCCATATCCCTATCGATATTCCATCATTATAGTGTAGCAAGCATGCAAAGAATTTACACAAAATAATTTATTCCTCATAATTTAATATTGAGTTCTATTTTCCAATTTGGGTTCTGATATGGAATATCTGAACCTTGTATTCACATAGAAAGGAGATAGGAATAGGCGCTATTTGTAACTGAAGCATGCTTCAACTAACTAGCTCATTTTCATGTTGTCTCTCACTAACGACCTTTTTTTAAGCAATACAATTTGGTAATGTTTAGTTGGCATTCTGGCTTCTCTAACTGGCAGTTGGAGGAGAGTCAGCTTGTGAGAATTTTTGAACTTGGTTCTTGGGAGACTTTATATGCAATTCCATGATACTTTAGGGCCATCAAAGACTAGTTCTAAGAGCAATAGGATTCTTCAAGTTTTAATGGGTTTCTATAAGAGGCAGAGGGTTTACACTTACTGCTAGGCATTTGCCGTGCTCACTGGGGGTAATTCCATCAGTTTTATAGAGTACAGGTGAACAACATAGCTTTCTTCATGCACCTTAGCTGAATCATTTAAAAGCTCTGCAATTCATCTCTTTGTGGTTAGATATGCCATCAAATTCAATCCTGCCATCTTCACTGTGCTGAAGCACAACACTGTAGCAAGGAAAAACAAAGAAATAAAAAGTATCTGGAGTAGCAAGGGATTAAGAGAGTTGTTTACAAAAATAATTTATGTGTATTGGAATCAATTTAGAAACACTTGGCTTGTGATATTGTTTCCTTAAAATTTTTTATAATCACCAATACACAACCCAGTGTATGCAATATAATGTCCAACTAGGACATAGTTTGCCATGAAATTCTGTGTTCAGTTGAAATTATTGTGTTAGGAGAAGACATCTCCATGGATAAATGGAGGGTCTCAGTAAACTTTACATCAACATGATCTTTTATGTTGGAGCATCAAAATTCACGGGCCAATGCTGATTATGAAAAATCACAAAATCTGATTGAGGACTCTTTGTTGAATTAAAATAAAATTTAAGAAACTCAGAAGATCTATATGAACATAGTAGTTATCTCTGTACTAGCAGAATGCTAGGTTACTGTACATATTTATGCCCCATACATTATGATTTCAAATCTACTATAGCAAAGAATTGCTCCTAATTTGAAATATCCGATCTACTCAGTTAGTGTCAGACTCTACAGGTTTAAGGACTCTGTCCCACAAGACTGCTTTCCCTTCAGAGGCCAGCAGCAAGTCAAGTAACATATCCCCAAAGTACCCACTTGTATTCAACTTGGCTACAAAGTCAAGTTTCCCCCCCTACACCCATTCAATAATCTTTTATAATGGCCCATGGAACTCAGAAACATTTTACTTATGTTTGCCAATCCATTATAAAGGATAAAGTGGATGACCAGCTAAGAGGTACATAAAGTGAGGTCTGTCAGGGTCCTGAGAATAAGAGTTTCTTTCCCTTTGGAGTTAGGGTATGCCACCCTCTCAGCACATAGGTGTGTTCACTAATTTGGAAGCTCTTCAAACCCCTTCTTTAAGGTTTTTATGGAGATTCCATTATGTGGACATGATTGATTAAATTATAGACCATTGGGGGGCGCCCGAGTGGCTCAGTCGTTAAGCGTCTGCCTTCGGCTCAGGTCATGATCCCAGGGTCCTGGGATCGAGCCCCACATCGGGCTCCCTGTTCTGCGGGAAGTCTGCTTCTCCCTCTCCCACTCCCTCTGCTTGTGTTCCCTCTTTCGCTGTGTCTCTCTCTGTCAAATAAATAAGTAAAATCTTAAAAAAAAATAAATTATAGACCATTGGTGATTAAATCAAACCTCAGCCTCTCTCCCATCCCTGGAAGTTAGGGGTGGGATTGATAGTTCCAAACGTGAAATCTCTTGGTTGGTCCCTCTGGCAACCAGCCCCATCTTCTGAGAGTCACTTCAGTAGTACAAACTCAGGTATGGTTGAAAAGAGCTTGTTACGAAAAATAAAAGATGCTCCTCTGACTTCTATTACTCAGGAAATTATAAGGGTTTTGGGAGCTCTGTACCAGGAACAGAGGATGAAGACATACTCAAGTAAATCAATGATCATAAAGACCACTAGGAAAATGAAAATAACAGTTAAAGAAAAGAATGAAACAGAGAAAACATGAGTATTTTTGCCATGCATAATTTCAAAGTCAAGTCTACTAATGACTGTTAGCTTGTCACAGTTTTGTGAAGGTCATAGAATTCCCCAATAGCCTTTTAAAATTTTCTGATTGGGGGACACCTGGGTGGCTCAGTTGGTTAAGCGTCTGCTTTTAGCTCAGGTCATGATCCCAAGCTTCTGGGATTGAGTCCCGCATCCGCATCCGGCTCCTTGCTCAGCGGGGACCTGTTTCTCCCTTTGCCTGCTCTGCCTGCCGCTCTCCCTGTTTGTGCTCTCTCTCTTTCTCTCTCTAACAAATAAATAAATAAATAAAATCTTTAAAAAAATTAAGTAAAATAAAATTTTCTGATTGGGTTGGGAATTCCTTTCTTTAGTGCTTTAAATGGGGTGAGGATTGGGCGTTGCCAATTTTTTCTTTACTGGCATTGATAGTATTTTACTTCAATTTTCTTTTGTTATTTAGCACAAGTGAATATTTTCTTTTTTTTTTTTTTTTTTTTTTTTAAAGATTTTATTTATTTATTTGACAGAGAGAGACACAGCGAGAGAGGGAACACAAGCAGGGGGAGGCGGAGAGGGAGAAGCAGGCTTCCCGCGGAGCAGGGAGCCCGATGCGGGGCTCGATCCCAGGACCCTGAGATCATGACCTGAGCCGAAGGCAGACGCTTAACGACTGAGCCACCCAGGCGCCCCTCACAAGTGAATATTTTCTAAACATTTTTTCACTAAACAATTTTTAAATTTTTTTTTTTTTAAAGATTTTATTTATTTATTTGACAGAGAGAGAGACAGCGAGAGAGGGAACACAAGCAGGGGGAGTGGGAGAAGGAGAAGCAGGCTTCCCGCTGAGCAGGGAGCCCGATGCGGGGCTCTATCCCAGGACCCTGGGACCATGACCTGAGCCGAAGGCAGACGCTTAACGACTGAGCCACCCAGGCGCCCCAAACAATTTTTAAATTTTTATGAACATCTATCATTTTCTATACTTTGGTGATATTTTCATAATGATAATTTTTATAATGCTAATTTCTTAGTTTATTCCTACCACCTACTCTATTGTTAAAAAAACTTCAAAGAAATGTAAAAAAAAAAAAGTCTAGTTTTACAGATACATTTTTACTGAGCTTTAAGGTTATGTTTTATTATTTCAAAATATTGAAAATAAGCTTACCAAAATTAAAAATAGTGATTTAAATAATTTTTATATTATAAATGAGCTATTATATACCAATATAACAAAGAAATTGACAAAATATTCTCTCTTATGTTTCCTCCTTTCTATACATCTTCATGATTTAATTAAATTCCTATAGAAAAAAGAAAACTATACAAAGTTAGAATTTCTATTGAACAATAGAATCATCTAGATGTTATTATTAGTTTTCATTATTATCAAATGCAATGTACATATCTAGAGCAAAATAATTCATAACTATATTTGAAAAATAAAAGAAAATAACAAAATAATGAAGAAAAACACATTAAAAATTTATTTTACTTCTTCCTATATTCTTTTCTTTCCCTAAGTAGGAACAGAAACACAGTGACTACAAGATGGTGAAATTTAAATTTAAATTATTATTATTCTCTTCATCTTCTCCTTTTACATAATTTTATTAATTTTTACATTGTTCTATTTACATTTTTTAGATTTAAATACCATCAAGGATACCTATTTCAGTTAAGTAGTGTTACAATTTGTCAATTTCAGACTTAAAAAAATTATATCCATAAAGTCCCAATATAACATGGAATTTCTCAAGTATCAAATTTTTAAAAATCCATACACCAAGGTTTAATAAACATACACTTCAAATTTTCCAAAATTCTAAATATTTATTCTAGAATATACAGTCATACTTCTAATTTATGTCCCAATTATTAGATAGAGACAACTCTGGATGTGTAATCTCCCATATCTGAATACTAACGATTACACAACACCTCTCCAGCAAGACTCTATTGAGACTGGGATGGTAAAGAATAGTTGAAATATTTTGAAGTCAGTATCATAGTCAGTGACTTGCACATGGTCAGGTAGCTTTTTAATGGCTGAATAGGTGGGAGAGAATGAAGAGTGGAGAATGATATCTGCATCTCTAATGTGGACAATTAAGTAAAAAGTGATGTTTCTTTTGATATAAGGAATAACAGAATATTTTATGGGGGAGGATAATGAGCTCATCTTTAACATAGGAAACCTGGTACTTATGGGTCACTCAAATGGAAATATCTAGTAGGATACAAAATATATAGATTTGAGCTAGAGAGAAAAATCAAGCATTGACTTTATCAGCATGTGTATATTATAATTGAAGCCAAGAAAAAGGGTGAGATCACCTAGGGCTAATGTGAAAAGAATAAGACAAAATGCTGGAGACTATCAGAATGAAAGAGCATCTCATTGTAGATTTTGAGATAATTTTGTCAGAGGAGGGGCAGAGATAAGAAACAGTGGTATTGCACAGAAAAAAATGAGAATAATTTGCAGATGATATGATAGCATACAAAGAAAACCCTAAAGACTCCACCAAAAACTATTAGAAATAATAGATAAATTCAGTAAAGTTGCAGGATACAAAATTAATCTATAGAAATCTGTTGCGTTTCTATACACTAATAACAAAGGAGCAGAAAGAGAAATTTAAGAAAGTAATTCCATTTACAACTGCACCAAAAACAGAATAAAATACCTAGGATTAAACTTAACCAAAGAGGTGAAAGATCTGTACTCTAAATAAACTCTAAAATATTGATGAAAGAAATTTAACATGATACAATCAAATGGAAAGACACTCTGTGATCATGGATTAGAAGAATTAACATTGTTAAAATGTCCATACCACACAAAACAATCTACAGAATCAATGCAATCCCTATCAAATTACCAACATTAATTTTCACAGAACTAGAACAAACAATATTAAAATTTATACGGAACCACAAAAGACCCTAAATAGCCAAGCAATCGTGAGAAAGAGCAAAGCTGGAGGTATCACAATCACAAATTTCAAGATATACTACAAAGCTGTAGTGATCAAAAAAGTATGATACTGGCACAAAAATAGACACATAGATCAACAGAACAGAATAGAGAGTCCAGAAATAAGCCCATGTTTTTATGGTCAATTAATCTATGACAAAACAAGCAAGAGCACACAATAGGGAAAAGACAGTCTCTTCAGTAAATGGTGTTGGGAAACCTGGACAGCTACATGTAAAAGAATGAGTCTGGACCACTTTCTTATACTACACACGCAAATAAACTCAAAATGGGTTAAAGACCTAAATGTGAGACCTGAAACCATAAAACTTGCTGAAGAAAACATAGGCGGTAATTTCTTTTATAGGGGACTTAGCAACATTTTTCTAGATATGTTTCCTCAGGCAAGAAAAAGCAAAGCAAAGATAAATTATTGGGACTATACCAAAATAAAAAGCTTCTGCACAGTGAAGGAAATTATCCACAAAACAAAAAGGCAACCTACTGAATGGGAGAAGATATTTGCAAATGATATGTCCAGTAAGGGGTTAATATCCAAAATATATAAAGAACTTCGACAAGTCAACATGAAAATAATAATATAATCCAATTCAAAATGGGCAGAGAACCTGAAGAGACAGTTTTCCAAAGAAGACATATAAATGACCAACAAGTACACGAAAAGATGCTCCACATCATTAATCATCAGGGAAATGCAAAGCAAAACTATGATGAGATATCACCTTAAACCTGTCAGAATGGCTAAAATCAAAAAGGCAAGAAATAAAAATTGTTGGTGAGGATGTGGAGAAAAAGGAACCCTCGTGTACTATTGCTGGGAATGTAAATTGGTGCCACTGTGGACAACAGTATTGGGTTTACTAAAAAAATTTAAAATATAATGACAATGTGATCCAGTAATTCCACTACTGGGTATTTACTCAAAGAAAATGAAAGCACTAATTTGAAAAGATATATGCACTCCTATGTTTATTGCAGCATTATTTACAATAGCCAAGATATGGAAGGAACCCAAGTGTCCACTGATAGATGAATAGATAAAGAACGTGTGGTGTACATATATGGAATACTACTCAGCCATAAAAAAAGATGAAATCTTGCCATTTACAACAACATGGATGGGTCTAGAGGGTATTATGTGAAGTGCAATAAGTCAGACAGAGAAAGACAAATACCATATGACTTCACTTACATGTAAAATCTAAAAAATGAAATAAAAAAGCAAAAAGAGCCCCATAAATACAGAGAATAAACTGATGGTGGCCAGACAGGGGGAGAGTGGGCAAAATGAGTGAAGGGGACTGGGAGATAGAGGCTTCAAGTTACAGAATGAATAAGTCATGGAGATAAAAGGTAATATGGCAGACTATATATTCCACCGCAGGGAATATAGTCAACAGTATTATAATAGCATTGTACAGGGACAGACGGTAGCTAGTTACACTTGTGGTGAACAGAGCATAACATACAGAGTTGTGGAATCACTATGTTGTACACCTGAAACTAATGTAATACTGTGTGCCAACAATACTTCAGTTTTCTTTTTGATTGGAAAGAAATTTGACCTTTATTCAGGAGGCCAGCAACCTGGGGAGAAGGTGGACTCTTGTCCAAAAGCCAACTCCCCGCTTTTTGCCTGGCCTAGGGGTTTAGGGTAGTTAATCAGCAAAGGGAGTATAGTGGTCTGTAACATTTCTTTTTTTTTAATTTTACTTTTTATTTTTTTACTATTATGTTCAGTTAGCCAACATATAGAACATCATTAGTTTTTCATGTAGTGTTCAACGATTCATTAGTTGCATGTAACACCCAGTGCTCATCACTCAGCCAACAGAAAGGATGAATACCTACCATTTGCATTGACATGGATGGAACAAGAGGGGATTATGCTAAGTGAAACAATACTTCAGTTAAGTTTTTTTTTTAATAACAAAATAAAGGTGCTGTTCCAATTGTAAAAGACAAAAGGAAAATTTTTTGAAAAGAGTTTTCATCTCACCTCAAAATTACGTTTTGCATGATGTTTATTTGTCAACTGTGCAAAAAGATTTTTTAGGTCCAAGATGAAAAGTATTTCAACTGTCCTTCTCAATTAGTCCTTGCTTTCTGCTTTTTTCCAAGTACATAATTTCTCCACTCTTGGTTGAGATGTTCTACTTTTTGGTGGTTATTTCATCCTCAAAATTTTACATGCATAATTGAATTAATATGCTTAAAGTCAAGGAAGGCATTTAAAGCCAGGTGCCTCCAAGGCAGCAAATAATTCGTTGGCTTTCAGCTTCCTTTTATTTTTGGCCCCTGGGGGAATTAGCTTGATTTCTCAAAAGCTAAGCTATACATTTAAAAGGATGTTTGTTATATTATCCAGAATTTCTCGGTGTTGCAGGATGATATTAATGATATCTGCCATATTACCAGAAGTAGCAATCTTAGTTGCTTTAATTCTAGCAGTATTTCCTTTTTACTTTATCCTGTGAGTTCTATCTCCAAACTGTTCCTGAATTCTAATTTTTTTTTTTAAAAGATTTTATTTATTTATTTGACAGACAGAGACACAGCAAAAGAGGGAACACAAGCAAGGGGAGTGGGAGAGGGAGAAGCAGGCTTCCCGCGGAACAGGGAGCCCGATGCGGGGCTCAATCCCAGGACCCTGGGACCATGACCTGAGCCGAAGGCAGACGCTTAACGACTGAACCACCCAGGCGCCCCCTGAATTCTAATTCTAATTTTAACATGGATACATCCAAGTCAGAGTTAAAACCAGTAAGACATTCTGGAAGGGGAAGGAGGGAATACTACTCCCAGCTTCCGAATTGAAGTCTCCTGTCTTGCATCTGTTGCTTTCTGAGGAAAGCCCACTTCCCTACACCATGCTTTACAGCTCTGTGAGACACCTGTGTGATGCATGACTCTATTCGTATTTGGACCACATGGTGACCTCGGTTCTCCCTCTCGGATTCCAGTCTTAGCTATCCCTCAGACTCCTCCTCCCAAGCTTGCAATGCTCCACTTCACTGGGTGAGGCAGGATGTGAAAGGATTAAATCCCATTTCCAGGAAATACACTTTTCCTTTTGGAGTCTGAGCTGAAACTCGGTATTCCATTTGAGCAGTATTGTGACATTTTCTGTACAGCACCACTAGTGCCTGTATTTCCACAACCCCCCTTTCTGCCTCATTTTTCTCATCTGTAAAATGATCTCTCTCCCCATACTAGATAATAGTGCCATGATCACAATCACATATAGCAACATTCATTATTGCCTTTTCCTGGGGTCTGCTACAACTTAGCAAGAATCCTAGTTTTCAAATATTGAGAAAAATGTTTCAATGTGAAAATTGATGTGATAGGCTAAATAATGGCCCTCAAAGATGTCTGTGCCCTAATTGCTGCACTCTGTGAATATACATTGCCTTACATATTTAAAGTTAGGACTTTGTAGACATGATTAAAGTAATGATCTGGAGATGAAGAGGTTATCCTGATCATCCCAGTATAATCATAAGGGTCCTTATGAGCAGGAAGAAGTAGAATTACAATCAGAGAGAAGGCACCATGATGACAACAAGAAGCACACACTGGAGGGGTGCCTGGGTGGTTCAGTCACTTAGGTGTCCAACTCTCAATTTGGACTCTGGTCATGATCTACAGATTGTGGGATAGAACCTTGCACTGGGCTCCACAATCAATGGGGAGTCTGCTTGGGATTCTCTCTCTCCCTCTCCCTCTGCCCCTTCCCACCCCTGTGTACATTTTCTCTCTCTCTCTCTCTCTCTCTCTCTTTCTCTCTTAAGTAAATAAATAAATCTTAAAAAAAAAAAAAAAAGGAAGAGCAAGTTGGAGTGATGTAGGCACAAGGCAAGGAATGCCACAGCCTCTAGAAGCTGGAAGAAGCAAGAACCGATTCTCCCTTGGAGTCTCCAGAAGGGACCAGCCCTGCTAACACCTTGATTTTAGCCCCATGAGCTTCATTTGAGACTTCTGAATTCTAAAGCAGTAAGAGAATGGGTTTGTGTTGTTTTAAGCAACTAAGTTTGTGGTAATTTATTATAACAACCAAAGGGTACTAACATGATAGGCAATTTAAATATACATAAGAACAGACATCGCCTCGTTACCAAGAATAATAGTAAGCATAGACATTGTAGTAGTAACAATAGCAGTAGTACTAGTTTCCACTTACGGAGATTCCATTATTTACAAGAAATTCCTCTGGGTGACTTATTTTATTTAGTTCATGTAAAGCACTGCAAAAAGTATATTACTATTTCCGTTTTGCAGAAACAAAACCAGAGAAACCAATCTATCCACTGAATGAGTAGCTGAGGCAGGATTTAAACACAGGACTGTGTGATACTAATTTAAAAATTGGTACGTTGTATCAACAAAACACAAATTAATGAAGAGAAGTTAAACATGACTGAAAGAGGTGTTGAAAACTGAATAAGCAGTGTTATAAGTTGAAACATCTCTCTCAAAAAAAGTTATATTAGAGTCTTAACCCCCAGTCCCTCAGAGTGTGATCTTATTTGGAGAGAGAGTTTTACAGAGGTAGTAAGATTAAAATGAGGTCATTCAGGTGGGCCTTAATCCAATATGACTGGTGTCCTTACCAAAAGGGGAAATTTAGTTACAGAGAGAAACTTGAACATAGGGAGAACACTATGCGAAGACAAGGGCAGAAATTGGGATAGTGCTTCTATAAGCCAAGGATCACCAAAGATTGCCAGCAAATCCCCAAAAGCTAGGGGAGAGGCATGGAACAGACTCTTCCTCACAGAGCTCAGACGAAGCCAACCCTTTTGACATCTTGATCATGGATTTCTGGCCTCCAGAACTGCAAGACAATAAACTTCTGCTGTCTAAGCCATCCAGTTGGCAGTGCTTTGTTATGAGACCTAGTAGACTAAGATGAGCACCAATGATGATGGCAATGATAAAATCTGTGGCTGTTTTTAAAAATCAACATCCATGCATTATAATTATAAAATCTAAAAATGTAGTCCTTAGAAATCCTTTTATTATACATATTAGCCTAGCACATTTTAGCAATCACTTTAAGTGTGGGGGGGGGGGACTCTGAATAAAATTTGATCACATTTCCAATTTAATCCAACACCTACAAACATTATAAACTCATTTATAAAGACAATATTTTCTATTTCCTTTGTAAATATTTCACTGCTTGACTTAAAATCTTGAGTACTTAATAACTTCTAATAAATTAACTTCTAAATATGCTGAATCCAAAAGACTATTAAATGTTCCAACACTGTATGTACATGGTAAGATTTCAACTTAAAATCATAAGCCTAAATCAAGTACTGAGTTAGATGTTTAAATTTATTCTTATGGTTTACATTCTTTTCACCTTTCAAGCACATAAAATACAAAAACTCCTTAACCCAAATATGTAAAAGTTATGGGGTAGATTCACTCAAACATTCTTATACTGAATTCCAAATCTTTCTCAGGTTGAAAGATCCTTATGAGGGAACAGAAACAATTTATCAGCCACACAGTTCTGGGGTTACCTTCTCACTTTGCTGGAGCTACCTAAAGAAGAGGAGATAGAAGCTCAAGCATGACTGGGCTCGTGTCTATGTGCAGGTAGGAACTCTAAGTCTTATTTGTGGCCTGTAATAGGGACTTAAGGAAGAAAATAGTCTCATGTTCCATATGCCTGAGATTTGAGTCAAATTCTTACTTACTCTTTAAGTCAAAATAAATTCTGTACCCTTACCCATGTGGCTCTACCAATTGAGGGGTTTTGCTTTTCTCTGCCTCTTAAAAGCAAGCACTACTATGATGTTAATAATGTGCCAAGCATAGGTCTAAGTACTTAAGATATAGTAACTCATCTAAACTGTGACTTGAGACTTTATGTTCCAGTGGTGGACTCTACATTTTATCAGCATGAACAAATGAGGCATGTCTACTTAGCATAACCAAAATGTCTTGTAGCTAGATTGGAAGGGGTAACAGAGACAAATCTTTTCAATAACCATATCTAGGAACAACACATTAGAGTTATCTAGTTTGAATATAACCAATTCTTGTAAGAAGGGAAATGGACTATCTGGGTGACCGATCAGCCAGGGAATAACAGACTATGCAGAGTATAACCCCATACCATACCAACTGTGACAACTCATGGCTCAAGGAGACTTGCTCCCCAACTAGGTTGCATTTTTGTCTCTCTACTAACTCTTGAAAGTCAAAGTCTCTGGCTGAAGCCTTGGGACCTGGCCCTGATGAGGCCTGGCACAGGACTGACACTCACTAAGCCTAGGAATAGTGAAAACATCCATGATGACCAGGTAACTAATGGGCCATCAAATGCATCCAACCTCAAGTTTGAGGTACTGTGGCCTCGAATATCGACTCTAAAGCATGGGTGTGTATTGTATTTGTTGACTAGAAAGTTTATTCTGAATAGACAAATTAATTTCATACTGGAAAATTTTTATAGTAAATATTCCCAAAATAAACATAAGCGATTTTGAAAGTTTATCTCTTGTAGTATCCTCTTAAACATATAAGCCAGTGACCTGGACATGATGTGGTTTACCATAGAATTCTAACACCATAAGTTCGACAACGTCTCCCATAGATCTAATAATATAATTCTTACAAAACCTCTGAGTTATCAGTTAAGGAACTGAGTGTTACAGAAGTTAATATGAAGGCTGGTCAGTAAGAAGCAAAGCTATGATTCAAACCCAGCACTGTTTGCATCCCAAACTAGTGCTCTTGAATGTTCCACTGTTCTTCCTGCCCAGTGATTTCCATGGGCTTTTAGCCTCTTGCAATTGGTTTAGGAAGAAGACCTTTTTTAGATCACTATATTCTGAAATTGTGGATTAAAAGAAAAAAGAACATGAGAATGCTATTAAACCTATTCCTTATTTCAATTAATGATAAAAATAAAAAATAAAAGTGAGAACCTTTTGGAGTTTGTAATGAATAGGAATTAACAAATTGGACAACAGAGAAAAAGATAGAGATGGATCCTTACTATATTTTCTCTGGATTTGGAGGGAGGTTTATTTCAGGAGGAAGATAGGAATGGGAGATACTTCATTGGCATTTCAAGCCATCAATCTTGAAAAACGACAATATTTCTAATCATTATCTCATAATGGCTACAAATCTTGGTGCGAATCCTTCCATTATTTCAGTAATTTAATATAGACAGCACCCAGCAACTTACATTTTAATAAGATGACAATTTATTGCTGGAAGTAATTTTGTTTAAGCTATTTTTACTTCTTCTTCTCTCTCTTTTTAATTGTTGGAAATATTCTGATCAGCATATTCAGCCCTTTCCTTGTTATGGCAGTGTTATATGCTGCTGTGGTTTGTAGCTTTCCCTTTTTTAAGTCCAGGGAAAATATTCTGGATAATTCATTTTTATTATTCCCTTTTCCAAGAGTTGGTGTTCATTTTTAAAGCAGTCAGCTTTATTTTCCTTTCTGCCAGACAATCTACAAATTATAAACATACCACAAAAATTCTTGAACATAATGAATCCATACCTTTTGCAAACTAAAACCAAAACTTCAGTTTACAACATTTTTTCAAAACAATGATCTCTGTGTTTATTCTTTTTAGCCTGTTTAATTTAAAACACGGTCAGAGTCAACATTTGGCATATTTCAACACTATCCAGACTTAATTTTCTCCTCCTCGGCAGCCTCTGATCTTGTTCCAATCCTACCTTGAAGCAGGATCAGCATTTTGGTGGATCTTAACTCCACGAGATATTAGACTTTTTACTGAGGACTCCATGGGGAATGAAGACATTTAATAAAGTTCCCCTGTCAATGTCTCTGTTTCCCCCAAAGACGCCCCCCTTGACTTCCATTAAATGCTTTATCTTCCCTTTCTCAGACGTAATGGGACATGCAAAGAGCACATTAGACAATTTTTGCAGTAAACAATTTTGAAAGGATTGTTAAAACTTTGCTTTTGAAATTATTTAGCAAGAATTGACTTACAATAAAATTGCAATTGGTTCTAATTGTACTGTGTTAATCATGATAACTCATGGGTTCTTGCAAAGTGAGAAAATGTAACCTAAAATTGTTCTCATACATCATGACTTTTTTTTTTAGAACTCAAATTTAACAATTAATGAAGTTGACATAAGGTTATGCGTTTGTAGACATTTAATTAAAATTTAATTAAATATTTATTTTTGACTATGTCGGTTTTTTTTCCTGTGTTTTGAAGCCGATGCTTCTCTCAGGTCTGACGTATTTTCAGAGAACCCTGTAGAGGCTCACCATAATGCCTTTGAGGGCTAGTGGCAAAACATCCACAGCACTAGGAAAAATTCCTTCAGTGTTCTCATCCTCTTAGCCCTAGCCCTCAACTCAGATAATAATAATGCACTTGGAAAAACAAACGCTTGATAATTAGCACTCCCCAGCCCCTTTGAAAGATTTATATAGGTTTTGTCCTCCTGTATGCCTTAGCATCATAAGGAAATACAAATGTGATGAAAGCAAATCTTTCACTTGAGAGGATACTAACTCTAAGAATAATGGTTTCCCGCCTATTAAATACCTCTTCCTCAACCGGTGTATATTTGCTACACTCCACAAATCTCCAAAAAAGCAAAGCTGCTTTCCAACCAAAGGTGGGTCAGACATTGCGCCAAGAGTCTCCCTCTGGCCCAGGAGGAAGTGTAGCAAAGGTTGGACCATCACAGCCTGCAGTCTCTGCATCCAAAACCAGCCAGAATGGGATTCGATCTCACCACCTCACCTCCTAACACCCTAAGCCCCTGTCCAAGCCACCAAGTCTCTGGCTGTGCTATTTCAGTGCCCTCCTAACTGGTCTCCTGCTTCAGTCCTTGGTGGTCTTCAGTCAGTTCTCAACCCAGCAGCCAGAGTGGTCTTGGTCAAGGTGTCACCGCTTTGTCATTGGCCCCATCTCACTACGTGTACAAGCCCGAGTCCTTGTGATGGGTGGCCTCACCACCTCTGGTCCCCTTTGCTTCCTGACCCCTCCTTGTACCGGGCTATCTCTGGTGCACTCCACTCCAGCCCCACTGACCCCTGTGCTGTTCCGGGAACAGAAGACTTCTGCTGAGGGTCTTTGAACTTGCTTACTGTGCTCGGTCCTCTCTTCTCCCAGTGGTTGACCCATTTCCCTCCTTTACATCTTCCTGAGATCCCTTCTCAGTTTTCTGCTTAGCACTTATCACTGCTAAAACACGCTCTATACCTGACTCACTGATCTTGTTTGTCGTCTCTCTTTCTTCAATAGACTGTAAGTGCCATGAGGCAGGGACTTTTTTTTTTTTGTCTGTATTGTACAGTGCTGGACCCCTTGTGCCTAGAATAGTGCTTAGCTTGTTTTATATATTTTACTATTTGTTCAATGACTGGGTACATAAAATGTTCCTTTCTTAAAGGAGTTAATGAGAAAAGGGACATGATATTTAAAAATAGTATTTAGGTCTCTACCACTTCAAGCCTCAAAGACTCCTCCCCTAATCCAACCCCTAATTTCCTTTCCCAGGAGGGTGGGCCAACTCAACTGGGAGACCATTTTGGGGAGAGGTTTTGTTGTTGTTGTTGTTGTTGTGTTGTTTTGTTTTGTTTTTTACCTTGGGCTGGTGATTTCTACCTGGAGAATGTTTATGTCTCTTGTCCCTCGCAGGCACTCCCCACTAATAGCCAGGCTACATCTGATCCTGTCTCTGTCAGTCAGGTCTGCTGTGATGAATATACTAGAAATAGGATTCCAAAAGGATGGAAACTAGGAGATGGTCCTTGCTTTCTAGCTGGGTCCAGCACATTTTAGGACAAGACTAGTGTCTGTTATTAGGCCCATGATCAAATATTGAGAAGGTATCTGCTTATCCTCCTCCACCTGAGACCCTTGCCTTGGAGGACTGAACTTAAGGGCATCCATCACTTTCCTGCTCCCCACATAAACTGCCCATCCAAGCTAGCTTGTCTTATTCTGTGTAGAAAGCTCGAGTGACCTCCTTACCTTCCTCCTATTCTCTCACAACAGCTCAGGAAGTCCTTGGTGACATTTTTCCAGCAGTAGATCCATAGTCCACATAAATTTCTCACTTGGTGATCTGAACCCCTCAGGTCAGACTTTTCACAGAGCTCTCATTAGCACTTGGCACCAGCACAGTCCCTCTAACACTACAGAACTCCCCTGTCTCAGAGCCAGCTTTTCTCTTCTGCTCATGCCATCACTGCTGCTCTTTTACAGGGGTGGTTATTTATCCCTGTGGCTTCTCTAGTGAATGATTTAAGCACAACTCAACTATTTCTTCTAGTCCCTAATATTTCACTCCCAACACATGCTCTGTCTTTCCTGCTTCACAAACTGCATGAGAAAAGATGAGCTCCTTCAGTTCATGTGACTAGTCCAGGTGATGTGGAAAACAAAGGCAGAAGAAAAATTAAATTTCCTCACCCCTTACAGCCTATTCCCAAGTCCTTAAAACAGGCAGAGTGACATTCCTCTAGGAACTCAGCTGCCTCAATGTTAACACTTTGCTAAAGGCGGAAGGTAATCTTAGCCTGACCCCAGGATCCTGTAAGTCTACTTTAACATATAAAAATACCTTGGGGAAACTTCCTTTATCTCTACCCCCCAAAATATATGTTGGCAATCATCCCCCAAGCATATGGCCCACCCATATACATCTGAAAGGTCTCATGACTCAGGTTTTATTAGATGGTAATAAATAACCTTTTCCCAACAATAGCTAGCCCCCTCAGGTCCTGGAAACCGTGCTTCCAAAATTCCTTAGAGACTTAACACTATCCCTAAGCCCCTCCCAACTTGAAAGTATATAATTGGCCACTCCTCATGACCCCGATTCAGCTCTTTCTGCCTACGGGTCCTGTCCCCATGCTTTAATAAAACCACCTTTTTGCACCAAAGATGTCTCAAGAATTCTTTCTTGGCTGTCGACTCTGAACCCCAACATCTTTCTTTGTTATGGGCACAACCTGGCATACACAATCTGAATCTCTCAAGATCCTTTTTTGACACTAAAAAAAGTCAAAATGCCTCAAAATAGTTGCCATACTGTTAGTGGTCATGGAGTGATTGAATTAGAAAAATTGTGTGTGTGTGTGTAAATTTTATCTATAATTTGCCTACAGAATCACTGATTTAATTAGATTAATTTGTTATAGTAAATGTCAGGAGTCCTGATAAAAACATGGCATACTTAAAATGGGATCACTTGAGATAAGTTTATTTGCAAAAAGGCAATTTATTTCAAAAGTGTGAGTGTGGGGGAACCATGAAGGATAGTGGAATAACACAGAACTGCTAACTGCCAAGCTGTTACCACCCTTTAGCCGGAAAGAGGGTGGGGAGAGCAGTTCTAGGAACCTGGGAAGAGTATAAGTTGGCTACCTTGCCAGGAGCAGTGACTTATAAGGGAGCCAAGGGAACAAATACCCTGAACACATTTCCCTCTCTTTCATCTTCTGCTGGGATTTCCATCAGCCTAACATAACTGGAAGTCTGAGGGTATAGGAGCCCTCCTATTTAATCCCCTTAGGTTGCCCCCCACCCCAGGAGAGGGAATGGATTTGGAGGAGCAAGTACAATGAGCTTGTCTCAATTCCCTACTTTATTGTAATTCTGTGGCAATTCTTCATTCCTCAGACATTTCTGTCCCTCAGTGCTGTGCAAGACTCTACCTTAGAAAAGACTTCTTAGGTTTCAGGGATTCTCTGCCTTTAGTGCCCAAGGTTCTTGGTCATGCCGCTTCGAAGAATAAAGAGACCAGAAGAAGAGTGGTGGGCAGCAAATCAAGTTTATTGAGCAATAGCATAAATCTCCCAGAGAGGGAGGGGGACCTGAGAGAGTTGCCCCCAGAGTTTCTATGTTTAGGGATTTTTATGAGCTCTTTTGTGGAACTATCTTAAGCAATCAGGGTATTCCAAATCATGCCAATCAGGGCTTTGGTCATGTATCTCTCTGCCTATTAGGTTAGTGTCTACATGCTGATGGCCTTTTTTGGCTGATGTCTGGGGGCTTGTGTCTTAACTGCCCCTTGCCCATGATGGTGACAAATGCTTTGTGGTTAATTGTTTTATTTTAGGACGTTTTGCAAAAGTCGTTTCTGCAAAGGCTGCA
The DNA here is from genome assembly GCF_004348235.1 of Phoca vitulina. Classification (NCBI taxonomy): domain Eukaryota; kingdom Metazoa; phylum Chordata; class Mammalia; order Carnivora; family Phocidae; genus Phoca; species Phoca vitulina. Next base: position 65,147,256 of record NW_022589712.1, on the reverse strand, counting down.
AAACAGAATGCTAGTGGGGTCTTGTCTAAGTTGCAAAACAGGATGTTAGTGCTGTTTTATCTTAACTATCCTGACTCCATATTTTCTTGTTAGGGACACTGGCCTTGACTACCTAACTGTCCAACTAACTTCTAACACTTAACACCTGCACTTTTTGCCATTTAATGAAATTTCAAAAATAAATGGTCATTCATAAATGGTACTGATGAAAATATAAGGGAAATTCAAAGAGAGCAAACAGAAAACACTCTACTGAACATTTCTTAGACCAAACAATTAAAAAGATGGAAAATCCTACAGAGAATTTCTGAGGCTGAAATTTTAAAATGCATTGAAACTATCTGGAGGTTGATTTTGAAGTTTATATGTCTGAAAATTTTTTTCTTTTAAAACTTCCATTCAGGATTTCAGACGTTGATGTATTGCCCACGGGGAATACATTGCAATCCACAAGGCAGTAGGGTGGGCTGCAGAAACTCTGCAGCCTCGGGTTATATTACTAGATATCTAGACTTTGGATTTGTTAAGAGGATCCTTGTGGAGATTCTTACTGAATTACAGCGTTCTCTTTGCATATTGATACAGAGCACATAGGTAACAGAAATAGATTTTTTTAGGGTATGCATATTTTCTATGTGAAACAATATGTATTAAATAAGCTAAACTTATTTTAAAAACAGGAGAATATTTTTCTTAGAACCATTTAGTAGAAACAAAAAAGAAGTATAACCCAGTTAGTATAATGACAGTTTTAACAAAAACTTGATAAGATTAAGGAGTTGCAGAAATTATACAATGGGCATTTGGGAGGCTATTTTTAGAAGTCATTTCTAATTACTTTTTAATGGGAAGATTTCATATAGCGTGTGTGTGTGTGTGAGCGCGCACGCGTGTGTCTTAGATTAGCTCAGATGAACACCAACTACAAAAAAGCTGACTGCTTTGTTTTACAGATGTATTTTTAATTTGTCTCTATACAAATAAACAGATCTCTATCTTTAATTTCATAGCATTTCCATTTCATGTTTTGATGAAAAGACTCAATCCTTTGGCTTTCTTATTATCTGAAGTGCTTTTGTATTAACCTACTTGGAAAGGAAAAGAAGAAAAGAAAACAGAGTTCATATTCTAGGAAAGAAATTGTCCAGGCCAAACTTGAGAGTGATGCTTTGAGCATGTAGTGGACAATTTTTATGATAATGTTGCCATTCGAATGCATTTGAGATTTTTCAAATAAATAGTGGCATTTTTCATTTAACTTTGGGTGTAAATTTGCCAAGATATCTTAGTCATATTCCTTTTCTGCTCAATCTGAAATTGTCTTTGGTATCTTCTGCCTATGTCATATTAGAAGGGATTGCTGTCAGAAAGCATTATTTATTTTTTTGGAGAATGCAGTTAATACAGCAAATAATGATTTGTTTTAACTCTTCCTAATTTTATGTTTGCTTTTGATATTAAATTTTAACTTTGACTATTTAGAATCTAAAGCAGTTATTGTGACACATTTATAATGATTTTCATGATTTAGCAACCAATTATTAATTCTATAGTTTGGTGTTATTTTTCTGTGAAGAAAAAATAATGACATTGGTTTAGGGCTTGGGCAGTTTTTTTAAAATGGCACAAAGAGAAAGACTGATAAATTTTAATGCATTCAAATTAAAACCTCTATAAAATAAAAAGCATGGTTAAATTAAAGGTAAGGATCAGACTGAGGAGATACATTTTCGTCATATATAATATACTAAGAATCACTATCTAGAATATATAAACTACCCATAGGAAGCAAAATGAAAACTATCAATGATCAGAAAATAAGCAATGAATAGGAGTAATTCAAAAAAGAGGAAACAGATTGGCTAAAAACATAAAAAATACCAAATTTTAATGACAATCAAGACAATGCAATTTCAAACAAAGATTGTTCTTTTCAATTATTGAACTGGCAAAAATAAATGTCTCATAATTGCAAGGTTCAATGAAATTGTGCAGGAACTGTCATTTATTCCTGGTAAGAACATATAGTGCTACAGAATTAAGCAGAATCTAACAAAATTATAAATGCTATAGCAGGCAGAATTCCAAGATGGCCTCCATGGGTCTTCCCTCCTCCTACTCTGGTATTATGCTGTGTATAATCCCCCTTCCTTGACTGTGAGCAGGACCTATCACCTGTGTCTAACCAACAGAATATGGTAAAGGTCATAGAATGTCACTTGTATGGTCAGGTGACAATGTACAAGCAATCCTTGCTTTACACAGTTCTGAAATATGCACAAATTTCATTTACCATAGTTTAGGTAAATAACACTAGTCTTCCAACTATACAATCTAAATAGTTTCCTGTACATTCATTGTGACTAACTGCAAAAATATCAAAATTTGCTGCTAGTTCTTCAGTCTACATATCACTATGTAAGTAGCAGACACACATCATGATCAGTGACCAATCACTGACTTTCTTTCAAAGTCTGTTGGTAATTGGTTATTCACTCCATACACAGACAGCAAAGCATGTAGTTGTATTGTCTCCTTGTCCCCCCACAATAAATCATGTAGCATTTTATAGAAATGGATCATTAATAGATGCAGTTGACTAACAAAGATGAAAGTACAGCAAGCAAATGAAAAGTGAAAACACTGGGAGTAAAATTGGATTTGATTAAAATACTTGAATACAGACAGAGTGAAGTCAAAATAGGACAAGACTTACCCCTGAATGAAGGTACTTTTTCAATGACATGTCATTGACATTGAAAAAATGCCATGAAAATATTTTTTAAAAGGCAAAGTTCTTTTAATATCTTCAGTTAAAATTACACTGGAAATGAACTGCTTACTTCCACTTTGGATTACAGACTGTAATCATAATAGTAACAATCCCATTCAGTTTGTCTGGTATTCAGGCCAAAGTATTGAATTTGGTTGCCTCATTGGAAACAAAAAAAAAAAAAAAAAAAAAAGAAGAAGAAGAAGAAGATAATTACTGAGGCTGAAGCAGTAAATTTTACTGCCAGTAGAGGCTGGTTTCATTGTGTCAGAAGTCAAATACCATGATTAACATTAACATTGGTGAAGCTATTAGAGCCAATAAGAATGCAAGTGTAAAATTTGCAACCAGATTCCAAGTATTGGTTAAGGTGGATTTAATGATTATCAAATATTTTATGTTGATGAGACAAGTCATTTTGGGAACACAACCCAATTAAAAACTTCTTGAAGGAAGATACAGAATTGCAAAATGACTATAAGGGAGAGACTCTGCATACGCACAATGAAGAACTTAGTGAAGGTGTACTAATTGACACCAATGACGGAAGTGGTTGTGATCGAAGGCATGAAGAGGTCCAGCAGAAGAGACTGGAGGAATATTTTACATTAAAGGAACTCTTAGAGATATCTCATGATATTAAAGCTACAAAGGTTAAAATTTTGGAAGCTGACTCAAACTTAGAAAGGACTATGATATTTCACCAAGACACAGAAAAGGATGCTTATTCCATGTAAGAAGTTATATGATGAGAAGAACGTCAGCACTGTTCAAACTACTCTTGATAGTTTTTTTTTTTTTTACAAAGAAATCAAACACTAGTTCTAAATATTTCTACTGTTTGAAATTACAGTTCTAACTATATTTTAGTTTTACTATTTTAAAATATTTTTCTATGTATCTTTAACCTATTGTAAGAGAGTGTTATACACAAACAATGATCATGGAACACTACATCAAAAACTAATGATGTAGGGGCGCCTGGGTGGCTCAGCCATTAAGCGTCTGCCTTCGGCTCAGGTCATGATCCCAGGGTCCTGGGATTGAGCCCCACGTCGGGCTCTCTGCTCCGCGGGAAGCCTGCTTCTCCCTCTCCCACTCCCCCTGCTTGTGTTCCCTCTCTTGCTGTGTCTCTCTCTGTCAAATAAATAAAATCTTAAAAAAAAAAAAAAAACTAATGATGTAATGTATGGTGATTAACATAACAATAAAAAATTTTTAAAAAGAGTGTTTAACGTTTTGACAAAAGTTTTGACAAAAATTTGTAAAAGTTACAAAAAAATAGTAATGAAAATGGTAATTTATCATTGATAGTTAAGATCACTCTGCATGGTTTCAGCTTGGACTCTCAATTGTATATTCCCACAATACTGAGCAAAGAGAGGACTGCCTGTGTCTATAGCACTCAGGCTTACTAGCACACACACCAGAAGACAGACGCGCTGCCCTTGAAGAATTAAGCTGTCTTGTTGTGAACCACCGGTGGAGAGGGCCATGTAGAAGTGGACTGCTGTCCTCAACCCTACAACTGCAAGGAGCTGAATTCTGCCAAAAACTACATCAGTGTGGAAGAGAATCTCAATCTCTACATGAATCCATTAGCCCTCACTGTCACCTTGATTACAGCTGGTAGGCTCTGAACAGAGCAAGCACCAGGTAAGCTATGGCTGGACTCCTGACTCATAGAAATTGTGAGATAATAAATATACATTATTTCAAGTTACTACGTCAATGTGTCGTTTTAAGCCACATTTATTTTAAATGCATTTTGATTGAACTAAAGTTCTCTTTGTCAACATGAATAGATTAAAAATAGTTTGACTGATGCAAATACCTCAATGAAACATATAATTTGAAATAATTTATGTAAATAAGAAAAACACTCAAAAATGTTATATATTGTCTATGAGAATATATGTATACATAAAGGTAAAGAAAATGAACTAGAAGTGTTTACACTGCATCCCAAACAATGGTTGTCTCTTGGGGACAGGAATGGGGTATTAGGAATGCTACCTGGAGTGTCAAACAATAGGAATTTTAACTTTAACAGAAAGAATTTTTTTTTAAGATTTTATTTATTTATTTGAAGAGAGAGAGAGCATACAAGCAGGGGGAGTGGCAGGCAAAGGGAGAGAGAGAAGCAGGCTCCCTGCTGAGCAAGGAGCCCAATGCAGGGCTCGATCTCAGGACTCTGGGATCATGACCTGAGCCAAAAGCAGACACTTAACCAACTGAGCCACCCAGGCTCCCCTAACAGAAAGAATTTTTTGATAAAAAAGAAAGCAATCACAAAAATATCAATAACTTGACGTTAAATGGCAGGTTCACAGGTATTTCTTATTTGCAATTTTCCCATATTTTTAATCGCTAAAAAGGGAATGACTATAATTTCTAATCTCAAGCACACTTTTAAACCCTAATTTATATCTAGCCACAGAAAGAAGATGATGAGGAATTAGTAAGGAAAATGTTCAAAATATTTTGTTGAGGGTAGAAGAAGTTAAATGTTGAGTCCTAGAGAATAAAACCAAATGGAATAGATTCTTCCTTTCTGCTCCAGAATGGTTGCTCTCTGGGTTTCAGGAAAAAACTTTCTTCAGTCTCCTGCTAACTGCTTGCATTTATTCCTAGGCAAAAGTGAGACTCAGCTGGCTTCCACTGGGAGGAAGCTCAAAAGCACTTCAGCATATCTCTTGTGATGATGTGTTTCAGAATCTCCTGGAGTGAGTCCTTATTAATGATACAGATGCTTGTGCCCAGAGCACATTTATGGAGTCAAAATTTCTGGGGACCGTGGCTAGGAATGTTCATTTTTACAAACTCTCTGGGAAATTCTTATGCACTCTCATTTTTAGAGTAATTATTACTATTTTAATAGTAAAATAGAGCTCAGGAAAATGACAAAATGTTTGAAAATTTTAATAACTATATACATGAGTAACATTTTATTGAAAACACATCTTTTAGGGAGATGGACAGGAGGCATTTATGGTGCCATGATTAAAAATGTATAATTTTCCCTTTGTTTGACAGACTCCACTCCCACCCTTGGGTAATGTACCATAGTAAATTCAGGTTGAGCGAAAAGTACCTCACTCCTTTCTTCTTTCAATCTTTTTTGAACTTTTAAATTACAAGTGAATTAAAAGTTGCAAGAATACTTTAATGAACTTCCTTATTTCCTCACTCACATTCACCCGTTGTTAGCTTCTGTCACATTTCCTCTGTGAATGTGTATACATATTTTTGCTGAACAATTTCAGAGTAAATGAAAGATACCATGAATGTTTACCTCTAGATATTTCAGTTTGTATGTGTTCTTCAAAAAGTACATTCTTTTATATACAGTGTTATTATAAAATATTTCATACTGTTAAAATGCTATTATTTAATTTACTGTCCATATTTAAATTTGGCCAATTGTCCCAATAAAGTCCTATATATAATTTTTCTTCTAATACAGGCTTCATGTATCTTAAGTCTGATTTATTCTGGAATGGTTCATCACCTTTTGCCATTCATGACACTGACATTTCTTATGAGTTAGTCAATAGTTTTATTAAATGTTCCTTAATTTGTTTTTTTTCTCCGTATTGCCTCATGGATAGATGCAGGTTATGTGTTTCTGTCAGGAATACAAGTGATTTCTTGTGCATCTCAGTGCATCACAGCAAGGCACACGTGATGTCAGTTTGCCACTATTTGGTAATGTTAATTTTGGTGACTTTTGGTAAGGTGTTTTTTGCCAGGCTTCACTGAAAAGTTATCATTTTTCTTATAATTAATAAAAAATCAGTTATAACATACACTGAAACTATAAATATTCTATCCCCCATCAAACTTTTTTTTTTAGTTTTAGCATACACTGATGATTTTTCTCCTTGAATCAATTGTCTCTATGATTATAAAAAAAAGATTTTATGAGGATAATTTTTCCATTTTATTGTAAGGAAGAGCTTCCTCTTATTTATTTATTTAGTATCCACAGGGACACATATTTTTTTTTCTTTTTTAATACAAAATTGGTTACCATCAATATTTTGATGCTCACATTATTCAAGATTTAGCTATTGAAAGCCCTTTATGTTTTTGACATGTTTCTGTTATTTTTGAGCACTTCACAACTTTGTAGCACCATAAAATATTCCAGATTAGTTGCACTTTTCCTCCATGACCCTTCAATTAACCATTTCTCCTTAGTTCCTTGATTCTCTTTAGAACGACATGATATGTTAGAAATGAAAATGTGCAAACATACGCTCATGGCTATGGGTGGCTTTACCTCTCAGCTCTTCAGCCAGCAGGGCTTACGCCTCTCACTTTGTCCTTCAGGATTTTCCCTTTCTTTTCCCATTCCATATTCATATCTTCTTTTTTTCATGGTGAGATTCCTTTATCTAAAATTTATAGTTAATTTTGAGAACCAATACAACAACAGCTCTGAAGGTACTATGGGTGAATGCCTGCAGCGCACACACAACCCAATATATGAACCTTGGGAAGCTAATGGGAATATGTGGTTTCCCCTTGGTTCTGAGCTCAGTCACACTGGACAATGCTACCTAATGACTAGAGAATATTACTAAGACATCTTTCATCCACACTGGAAAGGGAAATAAGATACCAGTGCCCTATGAATGAAGATTTCTGAACAATCAAGCTGATTTATCTTAGGCTTCTTTTTTTAACCCCAGGGAGTAGAGTCAGATGGAGTAAAGACAGGTTGATAAGTGTACTGTATTCTATACTTGATTACACTTTTGTAGATTTACATTTGGACGTTTAAATGACACTATATGAGAATAAGCTACATATTCTTATCTACTGTCTGATAAGATTTTAATAAAAATCAGAAAACAGATAAGAAGCAAAAAGAAATTCTGTTCCATTAGTGGAAATCTCCTTACATAGTTGAATCAAGGAAACATTAACAGTAAAAGTGAGAAGGCGTTGGTTTTTTTGAAAAATATTTCCCTATTTTAATTGTATATCAATAAAAATAATTTCAGTTGCAGCTTATACTTTTCTGTTTCTCTTTTAATACAATAATAATTACTAATATTTATATACTGAGTGGTATAATAAGCACATCACATGCCTTATATTTAAGTCTTGAAACAATTACGGATGAAAGAAATTGCAATCTCACTCTATAGACACAGAATTTGGTGTTTGGAGAGGTTGAATGACTTGTCTGCATCCACAAAGCTAGTTACTAATCAAATCAATATTTATAAAAGTCATGTCCAGTTGAAGCCAACACATATTGATATAATATACTAACTAAAATGTGAAAATCAATAATTTTAACTTTTTAGAAGTAAAGAGAGTCTTTCATGTAGTTTACTTTTGCTCCTTTTAACTTAAGGAAATGTTCATTTTAATTCATTACTTTCAGACAACTTAATTCTTTTGAATTCAATAGCTAAAAAGAGTAAAATACAATTTCCTATCTTTCATTGTCATATCACCATCTAAACATAGAAACATTATATTGCACTGGGTTCAAAGTACTCATCATCATTAGAAGGCATTTAACAAGATTCAAAAATTATTTGAATGTATAGTGTGTATTCTAGAAGTTCAGCATCAGTGTCAGTCTAAAAATAGTTATTACTTAGATTAAATTAAGATATAATTTTCCTCTTTATTGAATTATTATTAAAATATTTCTTGCACTTGTGCTTTAGAGCTTAGTTCTTATATAAAATTATTATTACATATAACTTACAAATCCATCAGACTCTTGAATAATTGCCTTTTTAAAGAGCTTATTCTAACTGGAGTAAACTCTAGCTATTCTTGGTCCTATAGGTCACTTGATTAGTCACCTGGCCAGAGAAAAGCAATCCTTGTTTATCAGTCTGAGCTGGAAAACAATCTTAGAACTGTTCGGCTAGGTGGAAAATGGTCACTCTGTGATGCTCCGAAGGTCTGGGGAGTGTTTTCCTCTGTACTTCCTGAGAAAAAAATTCCTTATGCTCCATTCTAGTTTAAATGTAAAATATCACCTTTAGGAAACTTTCCAAGGTAAATTAAAGTGCTTCATTGTAAATTTTCAAAAAAGGAAATGAGTCCGGGTCTCTATTCAGTTCTTTGGGTTTATGCTTTACATTCTATAAAGAAATGAATACAAAAATGATAATACTTTTACATATTAAATTAGATATGTAGAAACATTTTCCTTTTAGTGAAAAACTATGGGGAACCGGCTCTTTTCTGTAAGAGTAGAAGTGTGATATAATTAGTCATTATTTTTACATTTTTTAATTAGGGAGGAGGGAAATTCTTACTTAAAGCAATATAATTTAGAAAATAAGGAACACAAATGCTGAAGTCAATTCAATATAATTATAAACCACGGATGATGATGGTGATGATAATGATTATGGTATACCTTACATAGTACTTATCATTTACATGCACGATTTTAAGGTTTTTACATATATATATACACACACATATATATATATAAAACACTTCACGTGTATGTGTACATACATATGTTTTATATAACTACTCTTTGAATTAGTACCATGCTTATCTTCATTTAATGGATGGGCAAAATAAGGCACACAGAGGTTTAGTAACGTGGCCAAGATCACTCATTAGTGAGTACCAACTATGTTAAAAACCTAGGTATTTCTACAAGGATTTAATGACAGCTGGAGTAGCCCAAAGTACTTCAAAACTAGGAACTGGTCTTGGATATAGTAGATGTGAGAAACGTGGAACTTATCTTTATAGAACTGATATGAAAATGAGATCAGGAAAGAGGAGGGTATAATAGCACATGTCAATTATATTTCAATTAAAAGACTAGGACAGGGGAGCCTGGGTGGCTCAGTCGTTAAGCGTCTGCCTTCAGCTCAGGTCATGATCCCAGGGTCCTGGGATTGAGCCCCGCATCAGGCTCCCTGCTCCGCGGGAAGCCTGCTTCTCCCTCTCCCACTCCCCCTGCTTGTGTTCCCTCTCTGGCTGTCTTTCTCTCTGTCAAATAAATAAAACCTTTAAAAAATAAAAAAAATAATAAAAAAAATAAAAGAGTAGGACAAAGACCAATACGTGGAGAATGGAATTCAACAACTCAATGTAAAAACTTTCTTACACAGCTGGGGTCACTCTTCTGTTTGAAAATTGTTTTGTTGTTCCTGAGGCAGGCAGACAGGATGAGTGACAGGACATGGCCGTAGAATTAGATGGACGTGGGTTTGAAGCTCAGCTTTACAAAACTTTTTTCTACCTGAATAACCAGACAAGTTACCCTCTTGTCTAAAGTTCTGGTTACTCATTAATGGGCTGTACACACTTCTTTGTGGGACGTGAAAGGATTTTATGAGAATCCTGTGCAACAGAACTTAGCACAGATGGTTGGTTCACAAGGCAATTTTACTGCAGTTTTTCTTCTTGCACCATTGACTTCTCCTATGCCACATACACTACTTCCTAAATTTTACTCTCCCAGTTCTTTACTCCCTTCCTTCTCACTCAGCAAACCATCTTGCCTCCTTCTACATCACAGAGAAGTATATCAGGTGTAAACTTTATCAGTTTAACTTCCTCTAGTTGAGAAGACCAGCACTAAATTAGCACAGACTCAAACGTTCATTAATTATAATCATGTATTCGCAAGTGGAAGCACAATTCTGAGGGTGTGTAACCTGTGACTGTTTTGAAGGTACAACACACCACTTGGATAAGTGAGTCTTCATCTCTGACCCCTAGACTACCTTAATCAAAGCGAAGTAGAGTGTCAAGTAATACAAAGACTATTGTTCCCAGTCTAGAACTTCTGAATCAGGACCTGTGGGGATGGGACCCTGTAATATGTATTCATAATGTTTCCCAGGTGCTTCTAATGACCTGAAGTTTGAGTGTAACTGCATTTAAAGAGCTAGGATTACATATTATTCACTCACTGAGAGACTAATACCTCCTGTGCAGATGACACAAAACTATTTGAATGAAAAACTAGCTGAGACAAATGGAAATCTCTGTCATTTCTGGAAGAAAACCATTTTTGTTAAACTCACCACAAATTGCAGAGTTAGTTTTTGGTATTTACTCTCTGAACATATCTGTGTGTTTCAGTCAGTGGCAGAGAGGATGAGCTTTCAGTGCGACTCCCTGTCTGGTGCACAGGGCTCCACCTGATCCATCTTCCCTTCACTATGCTCACCTTCTCTCTTTCTGCCCCAGCTCCACAGGCCTCACTGCCTCAGATACGAGGCACATTCCTCTCAGGACACTTGCCGCTCTGTCTTCCAGAATTTTCTTCCTTTAGATTCTCACAGGCTTGCTCTCTTTCTTTGTTTCTTTTTTTTTTAAAGATTTTTTTAAATTTATTTATTTGACAGAGAGAGAGAGACAGTGAGAGAGGGAACACAAGCAGGGGGAGTGGAAGAGGGAGAAGCAGGCTTCCTGCGGAGCAGGGACCCCGATGTGGGGCTCGATCCCAGGACCCTGGGATCATGACCTGAGCCCAAGGCAGAAGCTTAATGACTGAGCCACCCAGGCACCCTGCTCTCTAACTTTCTTCAATCTTTGCCAAGTGGCACTTCCTAATGAGACTTCCTTGAGCTTCGCCATTTAAAATTACAACTACATACAATACTTCCCTGGGGTTCTCAACCCACCTTCCCTGGTTTACTTCTTTCCAAATTAATAGTTTTGAATATGAAAACTAATGTATTTATTTTTATTACATGTCTCCCCAAACTGGATTATAAACTCCATGATGGCAAGGCTTTAGTTGTGTGTTTTCTCTTCATTACTATAACTTGAATGTCTAGAACAATACCTAACACATAAATGCTCAGTCAACGCTTTTTGACTAACCTGATATGTAAGTTTTAACCTTCCATTATTCATGTTTGACATCCTACAGAATCCATCTGAATGTATACAGAACTCACAAAATTTCTTCCTCTTAGGATTTGAATTATTAGATGATAGATAACATGTTTAATTCTTCAAATTCAGATAAAGTCTACATGTAAATCAGAAAGTATATTTTTGATACTGTGGCTTATATAAACAGCAATGGGGAAACATGATTACAAGTAAAATAGTGTAAACATGAAAACATTGGGACTTAATAGTAATTGAGCCATGAGAGTTGACAATTTCTTTTATTCTTATCCACAGAAGAGTGTGCTATCTAAAGATTGTAGGTTTAAAAAAATTAAATCCGAAGAATAGCATTGAAGACAGTCCTTCCAAAGTTCTTAAGAAATATAAGAAAATTTCCTTAAATGTTTTAATGATAAGAAGATGCTTGTTCTTCCTGATATGGTGGATTTTAATTCAAATATTTTTCAATCACTCAAACTATATGTAAATTTTGAAGACTTGGGGGATACATTAAACTTTTTAGTTTAGATTTATAGTAAAATGTTAGATATTTCCTCCCCTTATCTATCCATTCTACTCTTCATTTCTCACTAATCCTCTGCTGTCATTATAGGGCAAACCACCTTCATCTTTCTTCTAGGCAACCTCTACAGATGATACGAATTGCAAGTAATACTTCAGAAATTGTTAAAGTTCTCCTTCCACATATGGCACCAAGTGCTGCTTCGTGGTGTTAGGAGGATTTGACAGAAGGGAAGTAACCTGCAAACCTCGCCCTTTCTGATCTGGGGAATAGAGAGTAGAACATAGGGGAGAGGGATGGAAGGAAAAGGCTGGAGAAAGAAAAGAATCTGAAAGCCACCAGATTCCCTTCTCCATTTCTTATGCCATGAGATCACCCAGCCAGCCAGTACCTTGGAAATATCCAAATGACACCCTTAGGGAGAGAATCAGGGCGTGGGAAGCAAAGCTGGATGGCAGTGTTTTTATCCCAGAGAGATTAAACATCATAGGAACTGTAACTATCAGGTCCAATTAATCTTTATGCAAAATAAGAATTTAGTTATGCCCCCCTTTGCTGACCAATGGGTAAGAGATGGGAGGACGTGAAAGACAAATATGAAAACTTATAGACAAGCAACATAATCCATATATTATTATACACATCTGTAATATTTTAATTAAGTCCTGTAATTAATTAGATTCTGTGATCTAAATCAAATTATCTCAATCCCATGTTTAAAAACCTTAGTGTCTTTCCCTTAGTATAATGTACAAATTCTTAATATGCTAGGCCTAAAGTTTATGTAATCTGTCCTTTGCTTATTTAAATAATGTCATCTTGCTCCAGCTTCTGTCTGGGTCACAGGCTCTAACAGATATTTCAGTTCCTTAAATGTGCCAAACACTTTGCTGCATAGGGTCTCCCTAGAGCATTCCACTTTCCATTTTTCACCTGTCTATTCTAATGTATCCTCAAGTGCTTACCTGAAATGCTATTTTCTACGAGTTTTTCTCAATCTATAGTGGTTCTCACATTATTATTATCATTATGATTATGATTATGATTATTGGCATTCTCTCCTTATCTTCCTTATACAGCAATATTCTTTAATTATATACTTATGTGTGTATATCTGTGTCTGTAAACTCTGTGTTTGGGGACTGTAGGTATTTTATGTATTCACCCCTACCTGTTCAGGGCCTGGCACATAGTAGACATTCCATATTGTTATAGAATTAAAACTAAATTTTTTCCCCTGAAAGCCGGGCATAAATTGTTTTCAAGGCAACTTTAATATCTGCTCTATCTAGTTCCTGTAATTATAACATCAACATTTCACATTTATCTATATTTTTAACACCATTAATATTGTCTGGTCTAATTTTAGCCCAAGTGATTTTAACCTCTAATAAAGTGTTTTCAGTGTACTGGATTTTTAAATTTGTATAAAGTCTTTGGACTGGAAGTAAAAGAAAGATAAGAAATTATGAACTGCAACTAACTGGGAGCCATGTCCACTCTCATCCTTGACTCACTTGCATCATTAAGATTTTAAACACCAATAAGCTACTGTTTCAGAGGTGCTCTTATATCTCAGGAAAAAAAAGGTATGCATAGATAAAATGGAGTGCAGTTAGCAATTTTCCCATTATATTAACATGATGATTTGTGTTTGAAGAAATGAAAAAGAGTGCATTTTGATGTGTTGGAATATAATTGGTCAACTTGAAGTGTGGACAGGTTTATTGAGTATGTGGTGAGATTACAAGTATAGATTCATGCAAGTCACTCTGATAGTGACTTTTTTTTTAAGTGTTTTTATTTATTTATTTTTTTAAATTTTATTTTATTATGTTATGTTAATCACCATACATTACATCATTAGTTTTTGATGTAGTGTTCCATGATTCATTGTTTGCATATAACACCCAGTGCTCCATGCAGAACGTGCCCTCTTTAATACCCATCACCAGGCTAACCCATCCCCCCACCCCCCTCCCCTCTAGAACCCTCAGTTTGTTTCTCAGAGTCCGTAGTCTCTCAAGGTTCGTCTCCCCCGTCTTTTTTTTAACATCACAATGCTTCTGAGGGTGGCTCTAGAATTTAGCAGAAATAACATCATCTTGCAAGGTTACAGACATTCCCTGTTTGCCCCACTCCTTCATTAGCTGTGTGAGCTCTGGTAATTTGTTTAATGCTCTGAACTTTGGAGTCATCTGCTATAAAATAAGGATACTTATAAGTGGCCTCTACCACTGCTAATATATATGAAGCACTAAACACTGGGTCTTCACATAGTAGGCATTCAATTAATGGCAGCTATTTTAAAGCACAGAGCTACTCTCAGCACACAGTAAGTGCATAAATACTGTGTGACACAGAGTTTGGCCTCCAAGTCTGTACAAATAAGAAGCATGAGGAGATAGCTTTTTTTTAACTTTTCATTATCTGGAGCATCAGGTGAAAAGTGATTTTATTTTTATCTCTTCTCCATTGCACAGAAAAACAAATTCCTTATGCATTTATAAATGACTATCTTTTGGGCATGTCTACACAAAATGGTAAGGAACTTATGATTGAACTGGGGTCAAGCATGGTATTCTGCACATACCAGATGCTCAATATATATTTGTTGGTCAGTTAGCTGTCGCCTTTTTTTAACATTTGTTTTTCAGATTTTAGCCTTTTAACTTTTCTCTTGGGGTTCTCTGTCTTTCTTATACACTTTAATATTGCTCATTTTTTTTTCCCATTTAAAAACTTTGATGGTTTCTGATTCAATTCTATTTCAGGATCATTCCTGTTGTTAAGACTTGTTTTAAAGATAGTTCAACGACCTCTCACTCAAATTATGCCAAAGAAACAAGTTATAATGATTCTGTATACAAATACATATTAAGTAGCCCTGTTATATTTGAATAGCTGAAGACATATTTAACCAGTTAGTAACTGATATTAACTGTCCACCAGTTGGAATTTGCATAGACTCAGCAGTCTGACCTGGCCAGTCACCTCAGTTGAGATGAGGCATTGTGCACATAAGTATATGAATGTAATACCATTGCTGACATTGGCACTTTGGAATTTAAAAATACAGTCAAAATTTTAATCAAAACTGCCAGTAACAATGGAAAATTTATATGTGCAATAGAGAAGTATTAGAGCCTTTTTTCAATGCAGCTTTAAAATCTTCGTGCCCACTTTCTACTTTATCAAGAAGAGCCCTGTATAAAGTTTTGCACATTTACTCTATTCTTTTTGAGTTTTCATTCAGACATCAGAAACTGTTTGATCTCTAACAAACACACAGTCTCTAGGAAAAAGGATTGTTAAATGTGAAATCTGTATTAAAGAACCTGCTTTAAAAACAGGCTCTCTGAATATGCAAGATACAGAAGGAGGATGCATAAAGACAAGTAGCTGCAAGCGTAAACAGCAAGTAATCCGCAGCCACAGAATCACTAGATGTCCTTATTCTACTTATTAAAATTATTTACAGGATGTCCTTACTTTCTTTACTGTTCTCTTCAATTCTGAATAATAGGTTCATCACATGTCATTTTACATTTATTTAAATTTTCAGCTCTGCTGTGATACTTATTACTGGTAATGAAAGTACACCAAATTTTAAAAAGTAAAAAAAAAAAAAAAAGAGAGAAAGAAAGAAAGGAAGGAAGAAAAGAAAGAAAAAAGAAAAAGAAATTACCTTCACATGTGTTTCTTATGTGATGATATTTGGTAAGACATCAAGATAAACAAGTAAACTTTTACTTTTCCATACTTTCTTGGCTATTGTAAAATGAAGCTACAAAATGAGACCTTGGTAGGGTAAATACATAGACACTTTGCTGATCTTATGTAAAGAACAGATAGGAAGACTATATTGGGATGTTAGTGACATGAGTTTATCACTGATAAGACAGTGGTCATATTTCCTGAAAGCAAACCCTGAGAAATGATTTACTAGAAATTGATTTAAGGACAAATTTCTGGAACTGTAGATTTCTCCAAGAAATCAAGACGCTTCAAAGTAGAGGCCTTGCGGAAGTCTATTTCAAAGTGAGTATTAAGCATTTCCCTCAAATCACCTTACGAAATTCTAGGATTCCTTTATCTTAGGATGATTTCTGAATTGGGAGTGGGGGGGCTGACACACAGAGGAGACCATTTGGAAAAGACTGTATTGTCTACAAGCTCCTGAAGGTCTCCATTATGGGGCCTTGTCAGGTCTCATAGAGCTGCCCTAGAATTTCAGAATGTGAGTTTCAAAGTCTAGAGGCCACTTACAGTGGACACAAACAAAGGATATTTAAGCACATATCTGTTTTGACATGTCCGTTTCATCAGTGAGACCTGGTTATCAGGCATTTCCAAGGTAATTTATATGAAGAACCTCTAACAGTGCTAGTTATCAAAGCTGAGTGGAACAAATATGCAATCAAACTTTATTTATTTCGCTCGAATACATGAATTAGCTCCTGCTGGTTTAACAAGTATCCAACTGGCATTCGTTAGAATTAAATGATGATCGGAGCACCTGGGTGGCTCAGTGGTTAAGCGTCTGCCTTCGGCTCAGGTCATGGTCCCAGGGTCCTGGGATCGAGCCCCGCATCGGGCTCCCTGTTCAGCGGGAAGCCTGCTTCTCCCTCTCCCACTCCCCCTGCTTGTGTTCCCTCTCTTGCTGTGTCTCTGTCAAATAAATAAATAAAATCTTTAAAAAAAAAAAAAAAAAAAAGAATTAAATGATGATCTCCAAGTGAGAAATATAGTATGTTGTTAACCATTAGCATTTTATTGACCAATTTGGAATCACTGAATAAAACAGAAATCAAACAAATGGCTGTTTGTATAGTAAATAAGAATAAGAAAAAAGAAAAGATCTTTCCCCTCTGGCACTGTTAAATCTTCTCAAATGATTAAAGAGGAAATATTAACAGGAAGTCAAAAAAATAACCCACCTATCAGATTTAGCATTAGCTCGCAAAAGGCATAGGTCATAAACTCAATTATTGAAATTCTTAGAGATTTCCAACTCCTATTTGTACTTGGGAAACCGTGTCCTTAAATTAACAGAATTGAAATTTGCAATATTTATGATCACTAATAAAACTTGTTTTCACTTTGTTTACATAGCTAATGTTGCAAAATTTTGCATAAATATTTGAGTTACTGTTTTCCCAAGATGTTCACAATGCTTTATTAATACTTTCTCTAATAATGTTTTTCCCTGTTTGGTCATACCACAAGGACATACAGCGTTATCTCCAGCATTTTTATATTTTTAATTAATTAATTTATTTTTATTTTTATTTTTAAAGATTTTATTTATTTATTTGACACAGAGAGAGAGAGATAGTGAGAGAGAGAGAGCACAAGCAGGGGGTATGGCAGGCAGGCAGAGGGAGAGGGTGAAGCAGACTCCCTGCTGAGCAGGGAGCCTGACGTGGCACTCGATCCCAGGACCCTGGGATTATGACCTGAGCTGAAAGCAGCCACCTAACTGACTGAGCCACCCAGGTGCTCCATTTTTATATTTTTTTAACGGCAGGGAATTTAGAGGGTTTTGAATTCTTGAGGTAGATGGGGGACTATAGTAGTAGTGATCTGTGAAGTTACACTGAGGCAGGTAAAAGAAAAGAGACGAAAGAAAATAAAGGGAAGGATGGAAAGGGGGAGGGTTCAGGAATTCAGAGGGCACTACTTTCACTAGGAACATCACATATGTCCTCTCGTTTACTCCTTATACTTTCCACGGATAAAAACCAGTGCTCGAATTCTAACAATAAAACAAATGAGGCCCAGATAGTGAAGTAACTAGTTAGACAACTAGTAATTCTAATTGAAGAAGGATTTGAACTCAAGTCTTTCTGAAACCATAGCACATATGTTTTCACCACCCTCCTGGATGGCCAATATGTTTTGAAACTCTAATCAGTATTGACACTGTGTAAACAGGGATAAAGACTGATGATGAAAGTTGCAGATTTGCAAAACTAAACTGTGCATTCCCACCAGATCTCTTATGGTAAGTTAAGAGGGGTAGTTGGGGAAAAACAGGTCCCACAGATATGCCTTAGGGTCAATCAGACACAGATGAGGCTGAGAATTTGAACCCTCAAATATGCCTGAACGTACCTTTGTGAGTAGCCCCTCCTACCATCCTACCTCTCCAACTACTTATTCCTGTCTAAGAGAATCAGTCTTCTCTCACATTAAGAAGTAAAACCACAACAAAACAAAACTTTAAATGTTACCTGGTGCAGATACTTCCTAAGCAGATGCTGATTCTCTTCAGTATTTCCTCTCAATGTCCCTCATTGACTCCATGTCCCAAATGAGAATGAAGTCCAAGCATAACACAGAGAGATAAGTCAGGGCCTCCTCCAGGAGGAAATTGCTGCTACACCAAGACAAGTGTCATCTTGTTGGACATTCTCTCCACTAAGGCATTAAGGAATACATCGCTGAGGGGATCACCGGAATTCATGAGAAGAGGTTGTTCTCTGTAGGTTAGAGAAGACAGTGAGCACTGCTGTGATGGAATTAGGTTCCCTGGTGGAAACAATGGGACGCCAGAGTGGTAGAGGTCAGGTGTTGGCATGTAACCTTTAGAGACAGAGTGGGCACATTACCATAATTAGCCACAGAGGTCTATAGCAGTGGCTAATTATTCCCAGGGCTCTGGGAATGAAGTAGCTGGGCAGCCTCCTAATGTGCTGTTTGACTTAGATAAGCAGAAAAATTCCAGGTCTGCTGAGCAAAAACAAGACTTGAAATAATGTAGTGGGGTTCATGGCCTCTTACTCAATTCTAAACTTAAATGATCTCACAGACCAGAATGACTTAATCGGCAGGGACGCCAGCCCCTTTTGAGGAAAGACCCTTGAAAAGGGCCTCAACTCTTTACTGTGAGCCTCCCTCCAAGTCCTCTCTGGAGGCTTAATCCTTAATAATGTGACTGAAAAAAAGCAAATAACCAGACCATACATGATTATTAGGTACTGACTCTGAATAGAAGCATGTGGTCCACTCGTCCAATCAGGGACTAGTGTAGGATTAGGTGAAAGATGAAGTCTTGGCAAAGTCATTCTTACCCTAAATTCTTTGGGGTGTGTCTCCTGTTATCTCTTTAGTCCTGAAATATTTGGAGCAAACATATTTACTGAGTCACTGGCAGAGTCTGCATATTGGTTCTCTCTACTATGGAATGAGGGTAGAGCAGACAGTGAGCTCTGCTGCAATGGAATTAGGGATCCCGAAGTGGCAGAGGTCAGGTGCTGGCAGGGAACCTTGAGAGACATAGTGGGAACAGTTACTATAATTAGCCATGGAGGTCTGTAGCAATGGCTAGTTATTGTAGAAATGTTACATACAATTTCCTCTCACAGTGTCCTCCCCCAAGATGCTAGATCAAAAGCAATACCACATTCTTGGTGGGTATTGCAGACACCATCAAGAACTTAAGAGATAGATAACGGAGTAGAAATTTTTATTTTATACCCATTTAACTTTCCTGTTTACTGCAAAAGTTAGAGAGATCTTGGAGAATGACTGGATTATAACAACCTTAATCAGATGTTCTGGACATGGTATTTTCACTGGAGCAAATGAATAGATAGATGCCCTTGAACCCTGGTATGTTATACTATTTACCCTAAAAACACTGTCTTTAACTGCCAGCTAATTAACAATCAGAAACCAGGTAACTTTTTTTTTTTTTTTTTTTAGTTCTATGACAAATTTTTGCTCTCTGTTTTAATCTAGTATAGAGGAAACTTCACTGTTTACTTGTGGCATTCCATAGACTACACGCTGATTCACTGCATTATGCTAATTGAAGCAGGTAAGAAAGAAGTAAGAAGCACCATAGTTGCTTTAGTGAGATACATGCAGGCCTGCATAATCCATGAAGCTTTCTGGGGTCCCTCAGGTGGGGCATGTCAGGGGATACTCTCCTAAAGTGGAAGACAAGTTGCTGCACTTTTTATCACCCTCCAAAAAGAAAAAAAAAGCAGAATTTTTAGTTAACCTCTTTAGAATTTCTAGCAAATATAGGGATGCCTGGGTGGTTCAGTCAGTTAAGTGGCTGCCTTTGGCTGGGGTCATAATCCCAGGGTCCTGGGATGGAATCCCACATCGGGTTCCTTGCTTGGCGGGGAGCCTGCTTCTCTCTCTGCCTGATGCTCCCCCTGCTTGTATACACATACTCTCTCTCTAGCAAATAAATAAATTAAAAAATCTTTAAAAAACAGAATTTGGAGCAAATATGTAAAATATTTGGGCATATTATTTTAATATACTTACCAGGTAGCATTTAAGGGTGCAGGTTTGAGTGAGGCCCAAAACAAAAGACAGCTACACAGCAGGTCTAGGCTGTTGCGCAAGCTCTCCTAACATACGGACCTATAACCCAGCAGGCACAATGGTCCTGAAAGGGACTGTGGTACACAGAGATTCTTTGTGAGGTCTCTGCCACATCCAAACATGAGAATAACAACAGAGACCGCTTGGGTTTTAGATTAGATCGCTGCCCTATTCTGCCAGCAGTTTATTCTCCATTTGAAAACTAGCTCCTTGTGTACACCTGGGTTTTGGTAAATAAACTCTAATTGCCTAATCATGGGACACCCAGTGATTTTATGACTCAAGTTTCCCAAAATGGAAAAGCAGACAAGAAACGATTCTGAGGGATACAATGCTGAGGGGTGAATTGTGCTGATTATTCTATGTTTGTTCTTCCAGTTCAGCTCTTTACTCTTTTCCACCCTGTTGTGTGCTCTGCGAAGCCAAACGTATATCCTGGGTTCCCTTTCCCTGAAGCTTCTAGGCCCTGTGTTTGGCCAACGGGAGGTTAATGAAATGGAGGGCAATAGGAGATTGATTATTACTTCATCCCCTGGGCCTCCTGTCTGCTGAGCTGAGGTTTAGCAGTAGTTATGTTACCACTCTAAGACCACACCTCTTTTTCCTACGGCCATACCTCGAACCCCTGGTAACTGTCTGACGATAGTGTTGGTTCTCCTCCAACCCTTGCTAGTCCTTGGGACCCTCAACCTCTTTTGCTGCTCTTAACCTTTTTCATGACTCTATAAATAGTTCCTTTATTTAACTCCCAGCCAATTATTCCTTTGAGTATGCAATCATTTTTTTCCCCCTGGAATAAGTGGCAGAACAAAAAGAGAATCCCAGGAAAATATCAGGTCTTATTGTATTTTGCATTTATGGACTTTTTAGTAAGAAATAAATAAAATCTATCTCTTTTAAAGACACAGTTATTTTGGGGTTTTCTATTATAGGCAGCCAAGCATAATCCTCAATGATATAACTTCTCACTTTGGTAACTCCTTCTCCCACTTGTCTGGAAAGTGCTGCTTTTTTGGTCTGATCCCAGCATCCACTGCATCCCATAGATGTCTCTCTTCCTCTGAGTGTCAACAGACTTAGTGACTTTAGTGCTTATTTTGGGCTGAGAATATCTAAATGTTTCTTTATCTACCATTCCCGTATCATCCACTGTCCCTTAACCAAAATGTAGAAAACATGCCCTGAACTCAGTAGGTAATCAAAGTATGTTGTTGATACTTTTCCCGTTTATTTAGGAGGAGTCAAATTTCACAGCCATCTAAGAGCAGAAGATTGATAGCTTAAGTATTTTCTTTCTGGATTCTTGCCATAAGTCTGTCTTATGACAAGCTGGGTCTTTTTTTTTTTTTTTTTCCCCCTGAGTCGGCCTGAAAAGCAATGTGGAAGAATATCACTGGGGATGCTTTAGTGAAGAGGGGAGAAGGGCTATGGCAGAGATTCAGGCCCTGTTTCATCTAGCTCCATGGTCATGTGTTGGGGCAGCTTTTGGAGTCAATGTCTCTCAAAGACCTTTCTGCGGGCTGTGGTACTGTCAATATCTGCTCACCTAACCCCAGTGAAAACTTCCCTTTCTGAGCTACATTTATCCCTCCAAAAGCTGTAGATGAGACCGCCAGCCTCTCACTGAAGGGTGAGTTTGTCTGTATGTGTCTGACTGGCACATAGCTCATGAGACTAGAGGCACTGGAAGGGCAAAGAGTTTTTCTGCCTTGGGTTCTTTTGTATCTTTAGCAGCTAACATATTTCTGGCTCATGGTGGAAAGTCAAAGTAATTTCAAACAAAATAGTAAACACATCTTCAGGATCTCACTCAAAATCCAGCATAGTACTCATCCATAAAACCTTCCTTCACACTATTTTTTATCACCTTCGAAATGCTATATCTGATAGTTCGATTTCACTCCCTCTGTGGTTCCATAGTCATTCCTATATGTTTCTCTTACAGCGTTTGTCAGGGTACCTCACAATTATATATGTCTTTCCCACTAGCCTATGCCATTATCAAGCACAGTAGCTCTACAAGTGAGAGTTTAAACCCTGGGGCTCTAAATTCCAGCTCTGCTACTTTATACCTATGTCATCTTAAGTGCTTTAACTGCTAAGATTCAGTTTCCTTATTTGTAAAATGGATATAATTCATTCATTAAGTATTTATCATTGATGTATTTATTATGTGCCAGATGCCAGTGTAGGTATTGGTGATAGAGTTAAGAGAAAAGAAAAATAAAGGGCCCCTGGGTGGCTCAGTCGGTTAAGCGTCTGCCTTTGGCTCAGGTTATGATCCCAGGGTCCTGAGGTCGAGCCCCACATCGGGCTCCCTGCTCAGTGGGAAGCCTGCTTCTCCCTCTCCTGCTCCCTCTGCTTGTGTTCCCTCTCTCGCTGTGTCTCTCTCTCAAATAAATAAATAAACTCATAAAAAAAATAAAAGAAAAATAAAAAGGAAAGTAAAGAGGAGGAAAAGCAAGTGGACAATGTCCTTGCCCTTATAGACAGTACGTTCTAGCTACAGATGGATCCGTATCTATCCATGTCCAGATCTTCAAAACAAGCAAACAATATAATTTCATACATTTACAAGTAATCCAAAAAAATAAAGCAAAGTAAGGGAATAGAACCTGATAGAGCTGGCAGAAAGTCCTAGTGCTTGCTAGAGAAGCTAATTTGTGAATTAAAGAAGACCCTCCAATCCTTAGGGCCATGCATATATGTTCTGTTTCTTCTTGATGCATTGATAAGATTACACTTTCTACCGTCTCTTGAGTTAGGTATGACCTTGTGACTTGCTTTGGTTTGTGAAAGGTGGACAGAAGGGATTCCCATGCAGAAGTTTTAAGAAGAGCCAATTAAGATTTAATGTATCTTCTTTCCCCTGTTGGAATTATTATGGAAATATTTATTGAGAAGGGGCTTTCTTTAGCTTAGGCCTTCACAGTGACCCACACTGGACATCAGCCCATGATTTGGGAATGGGTTTACTGTAGCATGACCTATCCTATCCTTACTGATATATGCCTGATCACAACGTCTGGCACCCAGAAAGTACTTGGTAAGTTCTTCTTATTATTAATCTTATTTGGATAACATTTGTATTGTCAATGTTGAAACATACTAGGGAGTCAATATCTTTCTCTTGATAAGCATGAGTTTTAAGGCATTAAAGTGCAAGTCTTCTGAGCCTACCTTCACAAATAGGAAAAGTAAAGTCCAAGTAATTCAAATTACCTGTCAGAGGGGGCAGAGTGGCAGCACTTAGATCCAAAGAGGTTCCCCTGTGGGAAAAATTAAACTTTATGTTTCTAATGCTCTTTTTCTATTGATTAGCAATATAAAACTAGATACACACACTTTTGAAGTTATTTTATTCAACAACATAATAAATCTAATTATAAATTCAGAAAACCTTTAAAAATCAAGTATATAAATAAAAAATGTTAACTCTAGTAAAATACAATTAAGAATAATAAACTTTGTCTCAAAATGCCAATATAAACTAATAATGGTTATTTATTTTGAGCCACAAAAATTAAATTTTAAAAGAAATAACTAAGTAACTTAACTGGACAGAAATGTCAGTTTGAACTGAAATATAGCTCAGTTTCTTAAACCTTTGTAAGGGAGCCACAGTGTGTGTGTGTGTGTGGGGGGGGGAACATAACTTTCTCTGGTGGCAGAAATTGCTAACAGCACCAGAGTAAATCTGCTGGTTGTGAAACATGTAAGGACAGATCTAGAGAAGAGGAGAGAAATGCAAAACACATCAGAGGCAATTTTTCAGTGGATAAAATTAAATCAAAGGAAAAAGCAAGTTTACTGGAACATAAATATAAACGATAAAATGAGAACTACATTTCTAAAATAAGAATGTGTTCCTTAAGTATTTCAATAATATCTATAAAATCAACTCCATGATTTAAAATTCTGTAAATGAAATTTTAAATATCTTATTTCTGATGTAGACTAAAAACTAGTGACTTGATTATATTGTTTCTTTTTAGAGCTCACTATCTACCACAACAATTGCTGCAGCAAAAGAATTAAATTGAATTTGTATTATATCTTAATAACAAATATAGTACAATCACCATAGTAGCTTTAATAGACTTGACTTGAGATAATGTGCTTTAATAGGCTAAATTTGAAAATATGCAGGTAATGCTTTTTCTAAGTCACTGAGATAACCAGTACAACTTCCTTCACTCTGGGAACTGAACAAGAAAAATTTATTCAGTAGACTAGGACATAAGTTACACTGTACTTTTAATTTTCCTGTTGTTTGACAAGACATGTTACCCTAAATAGAACAGATTTGTAAAATGTGTTCAGGTAAGAATGAGAAATTTCCTTTTGCTTTACTTTTAGCCTTTTTCTTTTCTTTTTATTCCAAGCTCACAGTGCTGATTATGTGACTATCAAAAGAAACCTTAACCAATCAACCAAGTTTCCAGCAAGCAGTTTCTAGGAACTGCACACTTCAATTTGTGTAGGTATAAAAACCAAACAAACAGACCTATACACAAATTATCACGACAATAAAAATGATCTACTTCTTAAGTTTGTATCAATAAAAACTTATTTTAATTCATCTCTTTATCCATTTCAGTTGATAAGTAGCTTTGGGATTTGGAAAATTGAATATAAACATAATTCCAGATAATAAACCATAAAGAAAAATAATTATATATATATATATATATCCTATATTAAGTCATACATATACTATCCACGGTGACATACATATAGAAAGATATAGACTACATATACATATGTATGTATACACATATCTACATATCTCTATCTATCTATATGTATGTATGTATACACACACAGATATACACACATACTCAGAGGCATACGTGTGTGGCTTAAATTCTGTGATTGTGTACCATACTGGAAACAATACAAAGTTTGAACTAATTTAAACAGAAAAAAAATCATGTTTTCTTTTGTTCTAACATGAAAATACAGATCTTGTCCTTTTCTGGAGTTCAGTGAGTTTTCCTTAAATGGCTTGACACTACTGTGTTAGCAGGGGTAGTCAGACTCCCCAGAATTTCCAAAATGTATTAAAATAAAAGACTCTTCCACTAACAAACTCCACTAGAATTATCAATTCTTCACCACTGAAGTTTAGTCATTAGGCAGATGGATGGGTTTTTACTCCTCCTATCATTTTTAATTGTCATGGAATTACATTTATCCTCCCTAAACCAGTACAATGTATGCTGTTCTTGCTTCAGTTGAAAGGGATGCACCCTAGAAGAGATAAATTATTCCATTATCACCAAAACATTTATTAAATGTCCATATTTTTAGGAGGCAGGGCTGAATGTTATAGACAGGAATTAATTAGGTTTAATTCCTGCCTCACTGGGGGTGAGAGTGTGAGATGTCCAGACAGCAATGATGCAGGTACCCGAAGGCCATGCATCAAACACGGGAAAAGAGATGAGTTGAGTAAGTTGCTATCATGAACATTTGCACCCTTGAGCAACGTATATCAGTGTACTGGGTGAAAAAGGAGACCCTCCGGAGATGCATGCCACGGTGATTCACAACCACTCCACCAACCATACAAGAAAGACCTCTGCCAAAAGAAATCCCAGGATTTAACGGAGTGCTGTTCAAATGAGAGCATGATAAGAAGGGATAGGTGCAGTGGGATTTTTCCTAAATCTTCCATATCTCATCTCAGAACTTACCAAAGGGAAGTGATTGCCAGCTACATCTGCTGTACATATTTTTTAAAATGCCTTTGTGCTGGCGGGAGGAGGGATCAAATAGGAAATGAGCGGGTTACTGGCAAACATGGAGAACTACACCAGAGCAGTGAATACCTTTCATACTGGTAGAGTTTTAAGTACATGCTTAGAGAATTATACCCATTTCATACATCAGCACCCCTAATGCACCAACATATCACTACCTCTCCTTTACTGCCCAGCTCTAAGTGGTTAC
Organism: Phoca vitulina; assembly: GCF_004348235.1. Lineage (NCBI taxonomy): Eukaryota > Metazoa > Chordata > Mammalia > Carnivora > Phocidae > Phoca > Phoca vitulina. The sequence continues at coordinate 65,120,803 of NW_022589712.1, read as the reverse complement.
TGGATCCGACTAATTCTACCATATTTCTATCTCTCAACTTAACCTCTCTTTCACCTTTTGCAAAACAACCAAATTATCATAGATTGTTCATCTTTTCTTTTTGAATAATTAAAATAACTGCCTAGCCATTTTTTTTTTTTTTTTGGATTTCTAGTCTGTCTACCAATTTTTTCCATAATAGGTCCACATGGCCTATTAATTTGAGGTTAATTTTTTTCAAAAATATACGTAATATTATACACTTTTCACTTTAAAAATCCAAGAGTTTCCCATCAATTGGGCAAGAAACTCTTGGCTAATCAAAATAATACATAAATAACTCTGATATATCAGTTTTTTTCTTCAGGAACCTCTTGATCACTACCTTAATTCCCCCATCTCAACCGTGAGTTTGATTAACTCATTGTGAGTTTTCATGCTTATCTGTATGTGTATGCATTGCTCCCTCTGCTTGAAATATTGTTTTCTTTCTCCTCCACTTGAAGAGCCCTTCCCTTACCTCCCATATCAAGTCTAAATGTTGTCTCTCCTACGTGGCTTTCTGGTGTGTTCCAAGGTACTCCCTACTGTTTTACCCATGACATTTTATGGGTCTGATTTTTCCAATGTATGAGAGCTCTGAAAAGGCAGACACAAGGTCTTGTTCATGTATCCTCACTTGCCAACACCATCAGTGATTTAATATCTCATTACATGTTGATTTTTATTTTTATAGTGATTTCAAGCATATTGTTTCATTTTATGCTTTCAATGGTTTTGCAAAGTATTACACCACAGATGTTGTTCTCGTATAACAAGGAAATTGAGTATTAAAGCCAACAAATAAATGAGAGTTTTAGATTTGTTTTAAATATTTGCTTTGTTTTGTTTTACTTATAGCTTATATATCTTTCCAGTATATCATAGCATTTGTTACATAAACATTACATTCAATCACATGTGAGTGTGTGTGAATTTCCTTCTGCTAGGGGGTAAAAAGAAATATTATCCCTTTGTATGCACATGATTTTCTTTGAACATTCTTTAAGGATCAGGGTATTATAAACAACAAAAAAATCTCTTATCCTTTATTTCTTTCATTTTGACTCTAATCTCATCATGACATAAACTATGGCTTGACAAATGATCCAACCACGGTGTTATAAAACATTTTTGATAGGTGCTTTAGGATAATGATTTATGAAATAATTGTTGAGGTCAACTCCCATGAATAGAGCATTCCAAAAGTCTCAGCGCAAAAGTTCCAATAGATCACATCCTTTGTGCACTTTAGGGGAGGTAACCATAAATTTATTTTGATATTGTCTATGTCAGTTGGTATGTTTTATTTTTCTTTTATGCAAAACAATGAGGATTAATATAAGTGAAAACCTGTGATGAATAGAGGTAAATACAAAAGGAACTGGTTAATGTTGTTCCTACATTTCTATGTTGAAAATAAACCAGATTTAGTTTTCATCATACATGAGAGGAAGGGGGCAGGGAATAATATTAGCCAATATAACCAACTCATTTTTCTTTCCAGAAAACAGCAAGATTTAAGAACATAGGGAAATAATGAGAGGAAGAACATTCAGGCATTTTTAGAACTCTGAAGGCCAATGACTAGATGATGGGTTTTGTGGAGTATAATACCTATATACAACACAGCCACTCAAGCAGCTTTTAGTGGGGCACATGGCTTCAATTGCTTCTAGTAGTGACTGTGATGGTTTTGTCCCGGTTCATTCACACTGGGTCACCCGATCCCTATTTGTGTGCACAGCCAGGCATTTATAAGCAGATGCCTGGGATCTGTTAGTGACTTTCTTCTGATGAATTGTGTGTGTAAAAATATCTCTTCTTATCTGAACATTTACAGCAAAATTTGGTAAATCATGTAAGATTCAGAGGGAAGACATAAATCAAAAATAAAATCGTGATTTCAACACCTTGAACTCTTGCTGTGCGCTTTGTCACTCTTGGGCCTTACTCAAATGGTTAATGAGACCCAAATTATTTGAAATGCATGTCTCTAAAAATGTAAGTGGGATGCAACCACATTTGAGTACAGAGCTATTAAAATGATGAAATCATTATATTGTATCCAAGGATAAAAGACACTGTAAATATTTAGTCTTTCATAGTCACAAACCACTTAAATGGATGAATATAGTCTAGTCATTGGTTTATGGTTCTAATAACCTCCAGGAAATGTCAAATTCACATGTTATCCCAGAACACAAGATTTAGCTTTTGGATTTTTAATTTAACTAAAAGATGTGTAAAAGCACACAGTCACCCAGCTCCCTATTGGCTCCACATCTGTGTAGGATTATATGCAAACAATATTGGAGCTAGCACTGGCAGTCACATAGGTTCGCTAGCTTGAATGTAATTAATTGTATTTTTTTTTTAAGATAGACACAAAAAGAATGAAGGAGGACAATTTGGAGAAGCACTGTTTTCAGCAATAATCTTACATATGAGGTAAGGCTCAAAGTTGCCAAAATGGAATCTGGAAATAGAGATCCATCAGCCTTACGTCTAAAGTAAATCATAATTGTTCTGAAAATGATTAACGCTGGGTGACAGCCAATGTTCCTTTGATAAAATAGTACTTAGTTTGATTCCACAACTGAGCAGACAGGAAATGGCTCACCTTTTGGTAATGAATTAACTCTTTCATAGAGGGCTATAGTAATTCCAAAATATAAGCCCCCAAAATGTCCAGGATGCCAGGAAATTAAAGAGTTTCCAAGGGTAGCAAATAGTTGTACTGTTTCTAACATTGTCTTACATTCTTTACTTTTATTCTTATCTGCAGATTTTGGTGGACAATGTAACTATTGCTCAAGTTGTTTCTTAAAAATTCTCTCTGTGGATTCCGCAGCATCAAAGTAGAAGTTTAGTAAACAGTGGTATTACAGTACTCCTTGGTGACCTTTGCAGCTTGCAAAAGTTACCCAAAATATTTTTCAATACTTTATAATAAGGGGAGACAGAGGCAGAGCAAATTCCCATAATTTGTCAAATGTAGTCAGTAAAATTGTAATAAGATCTTGAAATTTCCTGATCCCTGGAATGCAAAAAAAAAAAAAAAAAAAAAAAAAAAAAAAAAAAAAAAACCCCCAAAAAACCCCCCCCCCCCCGGGCCAAACTACTAAGTTGGGTCTCTGTCATCATATGGTATATTTGAATGCCTCTTTTAGACATTCGTCTCCCCATTCTACTCCATACTCCCTATATGCAACATTGCCAAGTCCAGGCTCTTCCTTCCCATGGGGATAACTTAAATCCATCTAGAAAATGATTTGATCTGCAGAATGCAGATCATTTTAAACTGGAATGAAGAATAAAGCCTTGGAGACAGCAGAGAATGTGGTTATAGTAGTCCACGTTAAAAATGACCAGAGCATCAACATGGGATTTGGCTGCTAGACTAGTGTGGTTATTAATGGACAAATGCTCTTTCCTCAACAGGGAAACTGCTTCTACTCCTTGTGGTTATGGGAATAGGAAATGGAAGGAGACAACACTTTACTGGCAGACACATTACTGACCCTGCAGAGGCAGCAAGAATAATGAGCAGAGAAGGCTTTAGAGAAGAGTGTCCTGCCAAGCAGAATAATTGCTGCAGGAAGTACGGGATACATTGGACATGATGTTGACTGGGTTGGATCATCCTCTATCAGAGTAGGATGAATCAACCGAATGGGCTGGTGAATCAAATTATCCTAGAATGTTGAAATCACTGTGTAGGAAGCAAGGGCATCCTGATTCTTGTCCATTTGTGAGGTATGGATATTTGAAGGAACCAACTTTTTACTTCACTCACAGGCATGTATGGACGGTTACTTGCTACCCATATATCTGGAATGGTCCTGAGTTCAGATATTCATTCTGCAATCAGAATATGTTTTGATTTTTTTGTTTTAATGAATATGGCAATAAAAATGAGGTAGAGATGCAGTTTTAGACTAGCACAATTCTCCAAGTTAACGCTTAAAACAAACAAACAAAAGGGTCAGGATTTTTTTTTAATTATAGATTTTAGCAGATATGTTTGGTTAGAAATGAACAAATATTAAATGTATGTTTTTTTGATTTGATATTTTGCTTATTTCATATCTCAAAATGGTTTACTTATGACAGAATCAAATCCTTATGAAAAACATATTTGGAACTAGAGTCAATACAATCTAATGCATAAAACAGATGAAGGAGAAATAAATAATGAAAGAACATAAATAAATAAAATTAAGTGAGAAAACAAGCCATGTTACTGTAGGCTAAATAATATGTAGACAGGCCCCTCCTTAGAAGCAGATATTCTGTTTAGTGTTTTTTTTTTTTTCTCTTTTCTCTAACACTTTGACTTAGGGAGTGCAGAGAATAGCTTCTCCTGGGAACAAAAGCACAATTAAAGGAGTCAAACAGAGGGACAAACCAGTACTCACCTCTGCTATTTAGAACTTGAGGCCTAAGTGGATAATTTCTGAAGCAAGATGTCTTTTGCAGGGCTATATTTTTGAGATGCTTAAAATTTTTCCACTAACAATGTGTTCTCCCACTTGTGATTTATTATTGAATTTTAGAGCAGGAATTTATCGAGGCTTTTTGGGTCTCTAAAAAACAATTTGTTTAAATGAAACTTCCCCGGGAAAGGGTCAGAACATTATGAGCAGACACTCAGGCAGTTTTCTTTGTAATCATCTTAGAAAACCCTGCTTGCTGGAAAGGGAAAATAAGATGACCCTCGAAGGGGCTATGGGAAAAGGAAAATGGGTGCCTCGCCTGGGAAGAAATGGAAGTGAAAAGGTATTAAAATGGACTATGCATAGTCAAAATATTATCACAACTAACAAAAATGACAATAATCCATTTTATTTTATGTTTTTCATTTTTTCTAGTTTTATTGAGGTATAATTGACATACACTATATAAGTTTAAGGTGTGCAGCATAATGGTTTGATTTATATATATTATAAAATGATTACCTCAATAAATTTAGTTAACATTCATCATCTTATAAATACAATAAAAGAAGAAAGCAAAAAAATAAAAAATAAAACAATGGACTTTCTTTGGATCTCTGCCTTTTCTGCAGTCTGCCCCACTCTGGCATACAAAGGGGTCCAGCTCTGGCTGCTCTTCATGATGGTGTTCTTGGCAGTCAGCTGAAAGTCTGCACAGAGAAGGCTACAGTCACGGTAGGCTTGTTTCCGTATTGAAAAAGCAGAGACCAACTTCTTGGCACTCCGTCAGAAGAGATGTGATTTCCTAACGAAAGTGGAATGCTCAATCAGAAGAGTTGTTGGAACCTTCCCCTCTGCCACTAAACCTGGTGAATGGTTTGAATTTTTCCATAATTATTTCAAATTTAGCTGCTAGGAGGCTGTGCCGACCGTTCCAATTTTTCTTTCAATTTTGCCTTTTGTTGGATGCTCCCTCAAGTCTTCCAGGATAGTTCAGTCATTAGCCAGAGCTGGAAGGTTTATTATTTATTTTGACAGTCACCAGCTTATTTTGTCAAATAGTACACATTACTGCTCCATTTGACAAGTGTTACTCTTAAAATCCTTCAGTTTCTTTTTCCTCCTTTGAGTGAGGCTTCTATATCTGCTGTCTTGTTTGCCTTCCCAAAGGAAGCACAGTACATTTTCTGGTTGATAAAAGCTTTGCTTTGTTGCTACTTTTCAGTGACAGATTAGGCAGCCATTGGTCAAAAACTTTTTTCTTGATTTAATCTAAATTTTGGTGATGTGCTTAAGCTGGGATCCAATGGGAGATAAAATAGAAGAATAAAAGAAAGGATAGTGGGCACAGTGTAACTAGAGGCAAGAAAACACTGCCGTTCACCTACAAGATGCATATTGTGAGGTTAGAAAGGTCAAAACGAGTTTTAAGTTTAATGGTGTGAGATTTGGTTAAAGAAAAAAGAAGATGCATCATGTATTTGATTCTCTCACACAAGAAAATACTGGTGGTTATGATGACATAGAAGAGAACACTAGGCCAGATGAAAGAAGTTAGGTAGGTCTTTCTGGAGAAGGCGACTTCTGAATTGATTTTTAAAGATAAATGGTTATATAGGCCAAAGAAGAGATGGTGGGAAGGGCCCTCTATAATGATACCAATATAGGTGGGATGGTGAATTTGATTTTGGATGTGTTGCTTATAACATATTATCAAACATTTGGGAATTAAGTTTTCTCTGATATTCATGGTCCATCTTTGTTACCCATTTGGTTCTCTAACTTCCTTATCTACTCAAATGTCGCATTTTCAGGAAGCTTCTGACTACCCAATGAAAATATTTCTCTATCACTTCCTTGATAGTTCTCTAACCTGTTAAGTCCTGTTTGTTCCTTTTTTTCCTTTTCTTTTTTTTCTAAGATTTTATTTTTTATTTATTTGAGACAGAGAGAGTGAGAGAGAGCGAGAGAGAGAGAGAGAGAAAGAACAAGCAGGAGCAGGGGCAGAGGGAGAAGCAGGCTCCCCGCTGAGCAGAGAGCCCAATGCGGGGCTCAATCCCAGGACCCTGGGATCATGACCTGAGCTGAAGGCAGATGCTTAACCGGCTGAGCCACCCAGGTGCCCCTCCTGTTTTATGTTTCTTAATAGAATGTTTTATCATGTGACAGGAAGAAAAAACAAGTATTTGTCTAATTACTTATTGTCAGTCTCTTTCTGTATTTTAGCGGTACGGTGCTGTGAAACATACTCCCCTAACACTAAGTGGATAAAATGCAACATGTTTATTAATTACAATTCTGTGGTTCAGGAATTTAAGCAGGGCCCATCAGAGATGTTTAATCTCTGCTCTGTTGTGTCAGCGGGGCTTACTTATTCAGATGGTAGGTGGGTTGGAGGATCAAGAATGGCCTCACTCACTTGTCAGGGGCCATACTGCTGGGCTATTGTCTGGGGTTCCTCTCTTCACATGGCTCCTTTCTCCAGATGGACAGCCTCAGCTTCTTTACCAGGAGCCTCAGGATAGCAAAAGAATGTCATATCTCATAAAGCCTACACCCTGAACTAGTACAGCATCACTCTACCACTTTCTATTGGTCAAATCAAGTCCAAAACCAACCCCATGTCAAGAGGAGAAAAAATGGATTCCATTTTTTAATGTGAAAAGTTGCATGCACAACATATGGTTGCTCATTTATTACTATTTTCTTCATTATGTCATTGAAACACTGTTGAGTACCATCCCCACATCTCCAGTCCTGATTTCTCTTTTTTTAACCAGAATCTTTTATCTCTATCTGCTCATTGGTATTTCTTCTTATATGGCCTAGTATCACTTAAGAAACAATATATTACAAATAAACTCATCTTTCCTCCCATGCCAATTTTTTTTCTCCTTGTAATTCTTCTATTCCATAAATGCTACTATCTCAGGCTTTTATTATCACCAAGGATTTAAAATGTGGAGTTATCTCTCTCTCTCCTTTTTGCAATCAGATAGAAGCAGAAGCACATTTGAAAATTGTTCTACACAAATTGTTCTTTATTATTTTGGCAGTGTGGAATTGAGTGGATGACTTAACCTTTCTGATCCTATTTATTCACCATTTCAAATTGGTATGATAACTTCCATCTCAGGGTGATTGTGGAGATTAGTTTTGGAAAAAAAAAAAAAAAAAAAAACCTTTCTGGAGGACCTGAATATGTTAAGTACTCACTAAATGCAAATTTATAACTTCATGAAATCTTTCTATAGTACTCATGTGCACCATATTGATCAGCAACATTTTACATACATACTGTATCTTCACAATTAGGAGTAAACTACTTGAAGGCAGTGACTCCCCAAATCCTTGGCATGGGGCCATACACAATTAGAATTTGGAACATGATAAAGCCTGTTGATTAACACATTAACATTACTTTAAAAATATAAGCATCGGGGCCCCTGGGTGGCTCAGTCGTTAAGCGTCTGCCTTCGGCTCAGGTCATGATCCCAGGGTCCTGGGGTCGAGCCCCGCATTGGGCTCCCTGCTCAGCAGGAAGCCTGCTTCTCCCTCTCCCACTTCCCCTGCTTGTGTTCCCTCTCTTGCTGTGTCTCTCTCTGTCAAATAAATAAATAAAATTTAAAAAAAATATATAAGCACCATTTTGGGGGGAGGGAGTAAATGTGAACTCACTGGCTTTACCAACATTAAGGTAATATATATTAGTTTGTTGTTGTTTTGCATGCTACATTATGCTGTCTTCTCTATAAAGCAAACTTAAAAGAAATGTGTATAAGAAAATAAGAGGGCTGGTGCAAAGGGACTACTGTTTTTGACAGTCAGAGGAGAGTTTTCAAAATCTAATGCCAGATGTTGGGTCAATCTTGGGAATCGCATTGCTTTTAGTTTTACATTAAGAACTTTATATCTCTTTTTAAGACATCCAATAATATTGCAGCAATTACATTTTGAGGCAAAAGCATTTTAGAGACCAAACGCTTTTTTCCCCTCTCTCTGAAATATGATTATTTCAATTACTAGTAGCAACAATTAATCACTAACTGATTCATCAGCCTGCAGCTGGGATTGGAGAGCTGACTTCCTTTTTTTATTCCTATTTTATGCTCTACTGTGCTCAGCAGGGATTGAGTAATAGCAAGCTAATAACCTTTCCCTACCCTCAATACCTTTTTCTAATACCAGCAAAGAAGAAACGTTTGAATGTTTTTTCCCAAGTACATCTTTCCCCCATACATTTCTGAAGGGAACTTTAGCATTGCAAGTCTTGATCCATTTTGCTGTAAGAATAAGACATTATAGAAAGATATTTCCTTAAGGTTTGACCAACCATTCTTTGCTATGTTTTGTTAAACAGCTCATGCTAGAGGAATGTATATATAACTCACTTCAAATGGGTAGTGCTTATCTATTTCTTGGAACTAATCTGAGTCATATGACTCCAGATATACAATATATTAATATACCCACCTACCCAGCAATAGATCTCCAAGCATTCTTGTGTTCTGATTATCAATATGTTGCATTTCCTAGAACTCAGTGTGAAGATACTGTAATCTATTTGGGTTCTTAGGAGGAGGTGCCAGAAGCTTGACCTAGGACAAGCATACTCATCCTTTACTCCAGAGGAGTAGGTTCTCTTATAGCAAGGGTTCTCAATTAAAAAATCCATAAACTTCTGGGTCACTGGAGTGGCTCACTTGGTTGGGTGTCAGACTCTTTATCTCAGCTCAGATCTTGATGTCAGGGTTGTGAGCTCAAGTCCTGTGTTGGGTTCCATACTGGGTGGGGCCTACTTAAAAAAAGAAATAAATCCATAGACCTCAAACTGTCTGCAAACATCAAAGCACAATTTGTGTCACTGGGCATTTTCTATATTTTTCATCAGTTTTTCCAAAATATTAAAATCAATCCCCTGAGTTCATCTCAGGACATACTGAATAATTTTCTATATAAGAACATTAATTTATTCACTTAACTATTTTAAAGTCTAGTATCCTATGAAAATGTTAGCTATAAGTTCTAAAGTCTACTCTCCCTAATATAACTGAAATCATAATTAGTATGCATTAGTAATACAGATGTCAAGAATTCAGTAAGGTCTGAGACTTTACCCTACCTATGTGCTAAGTCAGCTTGCTATAGTTTCATGGGTGCTGGGGGAAGACATGAGACTCCTGAATCAGAAACAAAGAACTTTATTACTCACAGCAATAGTAGTAGTCAGAGTATCAGCATTTTATGCTGGTGTCCCACAGGGCAATGTTAAGTGGGCCGAGTGCCCACTCACACATCATGATTTGACTTATAGAAGTAGAATTCCAACTGTAGGAAATAACGAATCCTTTAGAATGGGCAGTAAACCTGATCTTTGCCCCAAAGGGAAACAATATCTGAACAGTAAGACCCATGGAGAATTGTCTTTTAACTATATTCATTCCTTGATTCAACACTGTTTTGACTTCTGGAAAAACTTCCTATGAGTACACTACTCTGTCAGGCACATTGATCAATATGACTCACAGAGATTAGGACTAAATCTGTTAAATTATTCTCATACTACATTTAATTAGGGTTACTATCAACAAGACTCTGAGCATCAGGATGAGGCAATATTCAGTATTAACATCAAGTGTCTTAGACCCAATCAGCTAGGCAAATCTCAACCATCTGGATCTACCTCAGAAATCCGGCTGTATTCCTCCTTAAGTTTCCACATTGACCTTTCCACTTGGCTCAAGGCCTTAATCCAGGTACAACTGGGTATATTAGAGATCACACAGACTCTACCTTGCCCTGCAAGGAGAAAATCTACAGCCAATACCATCCATAACAAGCCTGGCCACTGAGTTAAGGCTAACCTGAATGCATTCTAGGACTGAGGTGGTATCTTTAGGATCATCTCAATTAATATCAGAAACAAACTTTATATCACTTTTCTTCATGAATTTGTGTGTCATCCTTGCACAGGGGCCATGCTAATCTTCTCTGTATCATTCCAATTTCGGTGTATGTGCTGGTAAAGCAAGCACTTGTATCCCTTTTTCCTAATAGAATTTTCTAATTCTAATTTTCCCTGTAATGACTCATATTGTAGGGGAAACTGACTATGAAGTTGGAGTAAGTAGCAAATCAGCTACGCTTCTGGGAAGATTCCCCAAGCAACTAAGTGTAGCTCATTTTGGAGACACAGAAGAGTCACTCAAGGGCTACATTGTCTACTGGGAGTGTTTCCTTAAAATCTTGGAGATCTCTTATGATTACTCCTAAGAGGACAATCATCAGTTTAGGGGGAGAGAAATAAGCTAATCCTTGGTTTCCACACAAGACCTACCTATAATCCCAAAAGTACACTTGGTATCCCTAAAAAGAGAGCCATTTACAATTATGAAAGCTCCTGAAGTGGAATCTACATCACCCAGAAGCACAAGATGATATTGCTCCATTTGTGGTCTCCAAGCTATCTGGTAGGTCTTAGGTTTCAGTTCAGTTGAATAATTGAGTCTACTCATTGTTTTTGAAGGTAATGTTTGAGGATAGTTAGTCCAGTCTGTCTGGTCCATGCTATCAGCCAGATAACCTTCACCCAATCCAGGAAATCACTATGCTACAGCAGTGGGAATGTGGATGAAGCAGATAACTAAAGGTGTTTACAGGAATTATACTGGGGAAAAAAGGAATTGTACTGGGAAGTGTAGGGACTAGGGTTATTACCTTCCCTTTTGATAGACTTTTTGGTAATTTTAAGATGAATGGCAATCAAATGGTGACCAGAGCTGTCTTATGGGGAATTATGACCCAGAAATCAGTTAAATTTAGGTGCTTGATAGTTTGGAAGAGACACATGAGAGGATTTTTCTTGAGGAAGGCTCCAGCCATGGTCTAAAGGAAAAAATAAATATTAATGTCCTTTTGCCATCTATGTCTCCCACGGTCTAAGATGATCCTTCCCCAGATGCCTGCTTGCTGTTCTTCCTACAGTGCCATAAAATACCTGTGTCCCATTACAGTAGCTATAACTTTACCTTTTCTCAATCATCCCCTACTCACACTCCCAGTTTTAATTTAGAAGGGACAGGTGCAAAAGTTACAAAAGCAATTTAGTTAAACTTATAAACTCTGTTATTTCCCTCACTTTGGCCAGTGTGGGCTGCTGTAGGGGAACTTAGCAAGCAGCGTACTTGACCAAGTGGTCATTATCTTTATGATGTAACTATGCCATTCTTCTAAGAGAATCCGGGTGGTTGAATAAGAATTAAACAGAGGTTGTACAAACCAAGCCATCCTGGAGTTGATAGTGAGGAAAAGTAACAAGTAGCGTGCTCAATAATGGTCAAGTCAGAATCTGGAGACAGCTTTATTTAGTGGTCAAACTGGTTTACTACAGTGTGTAGATGAGGAAGAGTTGAGGGAGGTAAAGCCAGAAACCTTTTTGGGTCAATTTTTGAGGCTATTCTAATGTTCTACAATACCAAATGCCTTAGTCATTATAGGAAGTCCATTGAGTAACTTGATTATTATTAGCTCATTGTCATGTGACTTATACAGAAAAGACACACCAGTGTTAGCTGTCAATGGTCCATAAAAGCTGAACACATGGCATAGACTAGTTTAAAGAGCCACCACAGTGGTGTGTTGGACTCTGCTGATCAGACATGGAACAGCAACACTGTAATCTGAAAATTGTTGAGAGCTGTGAGCACTGCTGATCCCCCTGAGAGGGGTCCATATTTTGGTTTAGTTGCTATGCAATGAGCAGGTGAGGGCAATCCCCAATGTGATATGGTTTCTCCTACCACAGGACAAACATCCACTTATGGTAAGATTCATATGTCTGGTGTACAGTGGTGGACTGTGTGTTATAAACCTATTGTCCTTTACTTTGTGCTCAATCTATGGTGATGGATGTGTTGCCATATCTGGTGGGAGGTAAGTCTAGACAGAAATAGTGGCAATCTAGACAGTATAGCACTTGGTCTCGTCAAAGAACAGGCCCTCACTGTAGACATCTCCATGACTGGCCCAGATGGTTCAATAGGCAGCACAATTTGTTTCCACAGTTGGTGGTCCTAAAGAGAAGTGTCTCTAATCTGCTAGGCTCTAGTTTACCAGGTGGCAGAATAAACAGTCTAGACTACTGGCCACAGCTCAAGAGGCAGTAAACATGAAATGAGTTTCATCAAGGAGAGTATTGGTTTACTGAATTGGACAATCACGTCCATGTTCAGTTCTGCATAGCTGGTGTTGTGGTTGCACAGCTGCAGCAGTCCAGTGGACACCATCAAGTGTCAGTTTAGATGAAATATCAGGGAACCAGGCCTAGGCACTTAGGGCAACCTCTGTGAATCAAGAATCCTATTGTACCACAGCTTTGCTTCAATCAGTGGAGAGGAAGATAAAGATTTCCCCAAAGAGATGATTACCACTTTTTTTTCTTTTTATGTAAAGAAAAGATGCTCTAGGGGCCAGGTCAGCCTCATTCCTCAACCATTCTTGGATACACTGCTTCTGCTTGACAAGAGAGGATTGTTGAACCCTTCCTTGTTAGCCATTGTTAGTCACTGAATCCAACTCAACCCAACCCCAGATGGTAATATTAGGCTGGAAAGTCACAAAGCCTTCAAGGTGAAGTATGCAGTTTTGCCTAGTGTTTCATAGCAAGCTGATTGCTGATTTTCAAAAGGGTTATACCTGGTAACTGTGTCATGGAGGCAACAAATCCAAAACCTCTAAGAGCATCACTGAATGTAGGGTGCCTCCCTTTGCCAGATACTCCAAACAGCAAAATTATCAGTCAGAAAGACTTGCAGCTTAGAGAAGACAGTAGTTTAGAGAGCATGCAGAGCTCATTGGATAGCTTCCAACACACACTTTTGGTCTGGATTCCATTCAAAGGATGCTTATTTGTGGACTAGCCAATATAATGTTCCAAGTAGAATGCCCACTTGCTTCCAATACCAAAAGAGTTCAATAAATTGTTGGATCTCTCCTTGGGAAAGTGACCCCAGTTTTTCCTTGACTGCTGGAGGTTTGAGAGTTTTGATATAAACTCACATAGGCCCAAGATACACTTTGGCTGGCAGTCCTCTAAAGTACTTTGGGATTTATCAGCCACTCTTGCTGGTAGAAATGTAATAGCACCACGGTTAAGGCCATTGACACAGAGACTTCTGACTTGCCAATGTACAAGTCATCTATTTAGTGAAAACTTCAGACATTAGAAGGTAGAGGCATTGGTGTTACCCGGGCTCAACCCCTGGTGGCAAATGGCAGGGGAATTTATGTACTCTTGGGGGAGTACTGCAAATATATATGGAAGGCCTTACTACATGAAGCACATTGGTCTTGGTCCTTGGGTGCCAGTGGGACAGAAAAGAAGGTGTTTGCAATGTTCAACTCAACACATCTAGTGTCATCAATCTGTGCAACGGATTCATTTATAGGCCTATAGCAGCAACAAGTGGATCCAATGGCAAAAATCCATTGTAAACCCCCATCTCCCATTATCATTTTTCATTGGCCATATAGGGTTATTGTGTTAATATTGCAACCTACTCTTGCTACCTTTAAAATTTAACCAAAGCTGTGATTTCCATTTGTCCTCCTCGGATTATATATTGTTTCTGTTGGACCACTCTGAATAGGATAGGCAATATCAGATAGGCAGACATACTGGGAAGTGATTTACATGTACTATTAGCAATTTCCTATATATTACACTTCCTGATTGGGAGAATCCATTCTGGATTTTATAAGTATTCACAGCACACACATTAATATACATTATTATACATTCCTCAGTAAAAATCACAATATTATATTGAATCAGTCCAAAGAGCCCCACTGCAAGGATATATTAGCTCTCCTTCTCCAATGTGTACCTAGCCCAAATTTTATTACCTGAATCTGGATATCCCTATACCTACCCTGAGCTGGGCACTTTTCTCCAATAGAATTATATAAGTTTTAGTTTCTTTATTCTTCCAAATTTGCCAGCTTACCTAGATGAGTACTCATGGCTTTTGGTTCTCCTTGGGATCGGGGACATCTAGAACTCATTCAAAATCATCTTTCTCAAAATGGCTTAAGTCAGGGTAGTGAATAGAGAAGAATCAAAGAGCCTAGAGGAATTAGAGGGCAAGGCAAACTTACTTTCAAATTTGAATAGAGTGGTTGTGGCATGCAGCTCAACCAAATGAACCTCTTATGTTTTCAGTCCATCCAAAGCCTAGTACTGACACCACATATTTTAGATTTGGGGACCCCTTCATTCAACTGCCATTGTCACATTGCTTTCTGGTTGAGGCTGTGGGATTTATTTCCTTTGACTTATTTGGATTTGACATACACAGTGGTGCCTTTTTTTTTTTTTTTTCCTCACAGATTTCACCTTTACCTAGGGCATCTGCAGTCCCATTATCAAAATAACAACTCTTAAGTTCTTGTAGGGTCTCTACATAAAGCCTAGGGGAGTTTTCCAAGGTGGCGTGGCTTGCTAAACAAGTTTATCCAGATTTCTTTGGGTCCATTTCTCATTCATTAGTGGGTCATTTTCATCAGCATTGTAAAGCTCATCCAGGGCAGTAAGAGCCCCAATACTAGTCAATGCCTCATCTGTGGTTTCTCAAAGGAGTTTGTCTTTCCCATGGAAATCTCTCTTAGAGGGCCAAAGCTCCCTCATAGTAGCCAGGACCCACTGCAAAAAACCCTGATGATATTTATTGTCATCTCTGGCAGGATCTAGGATTCTACATTGCAGAAGGAACTAAGACATAACACAACCCATCTACGGCCATTCTTCCTTAACAGGCGTATGTGCCTCAAGTCAAGCATTATATCCCCACATGTCTCATCTCCCAAGTCAACTAACAAAAATTCTAATATTTTGCCTGATTTCAGCCCACAGTCGTCATAAATTTCCCTCTACTCTTCCTTGGAACATCTCTTTTGAATGAAAGGCAGTGGAACTTTCTGCCATCAAACCCCAGGACAAATCTTAGTACCAGTTGTTGCAAAGCCACAGACCTGAGGATGATGACCAGATGGGAGCCCAGTTTCACCTCTTACAAGAGAATTAGCAGCACCCAGTGTACTTACATCCTAGTGCTTTGCCTGAAACCATCTCCTCAATTCCTTTTAATAAAAGGTAATAAAGTAGAGGACTCTACTTACCTACTTGACCATACATGAAATTTCCTCTACTCCTATTAATTGGCCAATGAGACCTTAATCTTTCCTCTTTCAGAAAACCACATCTCTCAGAAAAATGGAGAGGTTTGAGATTTCACCTAACAAATTATTCTGCCTTTCTTTCATGGATGCTCACAGAAGACAATCAATCAGCCAATCAATCTCTTGGATAAAAAGCAAAAGACTTTACTATTTCTAATGACTGTTATACCCCAAATATCACTATTTATGCTGGGTCCTCAAGCTCCAGTTCCCATAGGGTAGCATGAAGAGCTTCACGTGATATCTATGTATGTATTGGGTTACAATACAAGGGAGAAAAAATGAGTTAGAGAAACCAACTCCTTTCTAATAGGTAGAAAGCATGCCTGATTTTTACCCAAAGGGAAAGATATTTTTGTTATACTGGACAGTAGTATTAATGACCACAACAATAAAAATTAACAAAAACCAATCAACAAACAACAAAACAAAACAAAACAAAAAACTCCACCACAAAAAACCTACCAACCAACCAAACAACTGCTCTTGCTCCAGAGGAAACAACTACCTCTATTTCCTGAGGCTATTTGCTATGCTAACAACCTTGAAATAAGAATCCAGAACAAAGGCCTAAGCCTCTGCTCATAAGATATGCAAAAATGTAGAGACCCATGAAGCATTGTCTCCCAACATTACCTGTAAAATATATATTAAAGTGCATGCTGTCTCTATCTTTGTTTCTGTCTCCATCTCTCTTTCTTTTCCACACACACAGCAAATGTTAAAGAAGTGTTTTTGAGGTGTCTTATAGCTTTAAAACAATTCCCTGAAATTTTATATTAAAAATATCAGGATGTTCATTTGAAGTGAGCCTCAGAATTTCTTTAATAGCTGATAGGATAAAAAAAAACAAAAAAACCCTCTGACTTTTTTAGATCATTAATGGGGAATGGAATGAATTCTAGCCATATTCATAAACTAGATAAGGGGAACGACGGTGGAGAATAATGGGAGACTGACATGTGGTAATGTTGAAAGTCACAGAATTAGGAGCATTATGTGTAGCTAAGCAGATATCAGGCTGAGGAAATAGGCTGGAATGAGAAAGTTTGGCAAATATTTGAAAAAAGAAAACAATTTGAGTTAAATTTATAAATGAAAAGAAATCCAGTCAGTTAAGGTGATGGAGGAGGAGTGAGGGTAAAGCAGTCCCGCTTCACTGAGCAAGATAATAGTCTGCTCAGAGTATTCTGGACCCAAGAATTTGAGAGACTAAAGATTTAAGGTGGCTATAAAAGAGTGAATTGTAGTAGTTGACATAGGAAGGGTGAATAAGGATATCAATTGAAGCCCACTCAATGTTAGAAAAATCTGGCAATGTTTCAGAGATAATGATAGTCAAAACTATATATGGAAGAAGAAAAAATTCCTCTCAGAATTTTTCAGTACAGAAGCCATTTAACTCACATGGAAGTGAAGGTCTTTGGGACAGCCAGCTATTTCACAGGACATAAAGATCTTCTCCAGTGGGAGGTAACAGATACAGCCCTCCCAGCTCCTGTCTGAAGATATATGCAGCACAAGTTTAGGAAATGCTTATTATTATATTATTTTTATTGTACCATAAATATTCATAGCATCATACCACAGAGGAAAATTGTGCTGAAGGAGAGATAGAATTCCAACATCAATTAGCTTATGGAGCAATGTAATATGCGGAAGGAACAGAAGGAGAAATGTAATATACTGACTTTTAATTTTTATTTGAGACTGATGTTCATGACTATCTAAAGCCAGGCTCATTAGCAGAGGAGCAAAATAAATTATATTAGTACAGGAGGGAAGCATACTACAAATCCCAAACTCTAGTTTTGACAGACTTATTTATTGCATAAATATGATGAAAATGTAACGATTACCATTTATAATTATGCTTTGCCGCCAGGTTTTGTTTTCCCTTTTTAGAAATGCTCACATGTAATGTGCAAGAGATATTGAATAAGGCCAGTTTCTTCTCTCAAGAACAAATATCTTTGTATGGTCAAGGGTCTCACACAGGATATACACATAGAACAGGCCCTTCCTTTTTGATATTTCCATCTGGATCTGCCTTGACACTGAGAACTCAAAGGAGCAATGCCAAAGTTTAATACATCAAGACTTAGTCTTCCTAAAATCTCTAGCATAATCCCATAATGAAATAGAGTTCATTTGTGCTTAGCTTACTCAGAAGCCACCTGCTGCAATTGCCTTGAATCATGCTGCCTGTGTAGTTTATCTTGCAACAAAATCTAAGTTTATTTGTACCCGTATTATAGAAGCTAAAACACATCTGGAAAGTAGGACTGTGGAAAAACATTTGTATAGATACGTGTACATTGTCATGTAACAACAAAGCAGATCTCTTTTGAATTGCAACTTTGGAATACAGTTCTATCAGTAGCTTTGTGTAGGCATGAGTATATGGAATTGACTTTGAATTCTAGGAATATGGTTCTAGTTTGATTTTATTTTCTACATCTCTAGGGAAACCACTGAAGGAAGTCACGCTATCAAATAAATAATAGTTTATTAGCTAAAATTTATTCAGTCTTTTCCATGTGTCAGGCATGAGATAAACATTTATATGCAATTTCTTATTCAACTCTCATCACAATCCTATGAGGCAGGTACTATTATCTATTATCTCAGTTGCATACATGAGGAAATGCAGGTTTAGAAGGTTATGTAACTTTCCTGAACTCACAAACCAGTTAAATGATATTATCAGGGCTTAGGCCAAAGTTCTCTATGACTTTGGAGTCCAAGTTCTTCATCAAGATCTCTGCACGACCTTGAGAAACACCTAAACAGAGTCTAGGATTCTGCAAAGAAATAAATCTAAAATTGATTTGAAAAAGAAAGATGAGGCATGCAATTCAATTAACTCAATTTGTTAGAACATGTTATTTAAAAATGTTTTCTGTTACACTCTCCTACATTGGAAAGTTATTCTTTATCGAGAATCCTGAGTCACAGAGTGCAAATCCAACCTGGGAAACTGCCCTGCAAATACAAGCTGCTTCTTTTGAAAAAGCCCTGCATCATCGTGGGTGGTTCAGCATGAAACATCACCTTTTTCAGAATCTCACATTCAGTCCATTATAAGCCCAATGGTAACTTCAGTATGTCAACTTTTTTTTTAAGATTTTATTTATTTATTTAACAGAGAAAGAAAGAGCACAAGCAGGGGGAGCAGCAGGGGAGGGAGAAGCAGGTTCCCTGCTGAGCAAAGAGCCCAACGTGGGGCTCAATCCCAGGACCCTGGGATCATGACCTGAGCTGAAGGGAGACATTTAACCAACTGAGCCACCCCAGTGCCCCAAGTATCTCAGCTTTATAGGTGAGTTTCTCAACAATAGTTTGTTGTGAAAAATAATTTTAAAAATTAAAGAAATACCTTAAAATACCTTCAAGTTACAGAGTCCATGTTTAGACATATCATTAAGTACAGAGCAGTCATATTTAGCAGTTCAATGTATATTGATCAGAAATCATAGTTCTTTAATCTTGCAAAATGATTTACTCAATAAAATCTTTAAATGAACTATATAAAAAATGCAGGTGAAAGCTGAACAATTACATTATTTAATTGTGCTCAATTATTTTACTGTGAAAATAAAATGGACTCGGATTAAAACTTTGATGGAATAAATTAATCACCACTTTGTATGATCATTAAAAGATTAGAGTATTAAAAATATATAGCTGTAATAATTTGTTAATGGATACACAAGGTAAAAAGATGTACATTATAACATCAAAAACATTAATATGTGTGTGGGGGGATGAGAGAGTTAAAATGTAGAGCTATATTATGCATTCAAAGTTAAGCTGTTATCAACTTAAACTAGACTGTTGTAAATATAAGATCTTTAAATATATAGAATGAACTAGTGGTTGCCAAGGGGAGGTAGGTAGAGGGATGGGTGAAATAGGTTGAAGGAGATAAAGAGGTACAAACTTTCAGTTATAAAATAAATAAGTCTTGGAGGGGTGCCTGGGTGGCTCAGTCAGTTAAGCGTTAGGCTCTTGATTTTGGTGCAGGTCATGATCTCAGGGTCGTGTGATGGAGTCCCATGTCAGGCTCCGTGGGCACTGTAGAGTCTGCTTGAGATTCTCTCTCTCCCTCTGCCTCTGCCCCTGCTTGCATGGTCTCTTTCTGTCTCTAAATAAATAAATAAAATCTTAAAAATAAACAGATAAATAAGTCATGGAAATGAGAAGTACAGCATAGGAAATATAGTCAATAATATCATTATAACTTTTTGGTGACATAGAATAACTATACCTATTGTGATTAACATTTCATAATGTATATAACTGTCAAATCACTCTGTTGTACACCTGAAACTAATATAGCATATGTCAATGATACTGCAATTAAAAAATAAGTAAAAGATGTTTTGTTTAAACCTCCTGGTAACCACAAAGCAAAAGGGTATGGTAGATTCACAAAAGATAAAGAGAAAGGAATTTAAGCATTGATTATAGAAAATCATCACATCACAAAGGAAGAGAGCAAGAGAAAAGGAAAGGAACAAAGGGATTACAAAACAGGCACAAAATAATTTTTAAAAATGGCAATAGTAAGTCCATGCCTATCAATAATTACTTTAAATGTAAATGGACTAAAGTCTCCAATCAAAAGACATAGAAAGGCTGAATGAATAAATAAAATAACACCCAACTATATGCTGCCTATTAGAAGCCCGTTTCAGCTTTAAGTACACACAGATTGAAAGTGAAGGATGGAAAAAGATATTCCATGCAAATGAAACTCAAAGGGGGCAAGGGTAATTATACTTAGACAAAATAGACTTTAAAACAAAGATTGTAATAAGAAACAAGGGTCATTATATACTGATAAAGGGGCCAATCCAACAAAAGGATATAACATTTGTAAATATTTATGCACCCAACATCAGACCACCTAAATATATAAAGCAAATAGCAACAGATCTGGGGATAGATAAACAGCAATATAATAATAGTAGGGAACATTAATATCCCACTTTTTTTTTCTTTTTAAAGATTGATTTATTTATTTTAGAGAGAGAGAGTGGGGGGAGAGGGAGAAGAAGAGACAGAATTTCAAGCAGACTCCCCACTGAGCGTGGAACATGGTATGGGGCTTGATCCCAGACCCTGAGATCATGACCCCAGCTGAAATCAAGAGTCAGCTGCTCAATGGACTCATCCTTCCAGGTGCCCCTGATATCCCACTTTCAACAATTGATTGAACAACCAGACAGAAAATCAATAAAGAGACATTGAACTTTGTGCATTAGACCAGATGAACCTAACAAAACACACATTCTTCTCAAATGCATGGAACATTCTCCAGGATAGATCATATGTTGAGGCTTAAAGAGGCCTGGTGCCCATGCAGACATGGTCAAGTGGGGCCAAGAGGACTCACCGTGGTTTGTGGAAGAGTAGGAGGTTGGACCAACATGAATATCTGGCACTGGACAGAATAGGTCGCCACCAACTGGTCCAAGGGGAAGCTCTGTGAGATCCTGGTGGACGTTGTTGTAGAGAATGTAAGAAGCAAGTAGAAGGCAAGTTTTCCAGGAGCAATCACAAAGGAAAGCCAATTTCGTTCTATGAATGGAACACCAAACTGGGCTGGAAAGGTACAGTTAACAAATCTGGTGTGAAGCACAAAGGATTGATTGAAATAACCAATCTCTCTGAAGGAAATGAAATAGATGACACCAAGGTGAATGTGAGTCAAAAGAAAGGTGATGGGGATATATTGAAGGATATTAACAAAACTTTAGGCACCACCAAGTCAGGGAGGTCCCTGGAGATTACCTGAAGCCACTTAAGACAGAATTTACAAGGGGAATGGTTTTACCATTTGAAAACTTTGGCAACCCAGGAATTGACTGCTAAAAGGAAACTGAGTGAGAATACCTTGCAGGCCTCATCTCCAGTGGCATTGGGGGTAAGGATTCCCACTGTGGCAATACTCATGATGGAACTGTTCAGAACAGCTGTGAAACAGCTGTGCAGCATCTTCACTGTGAAAGATCTGGTGCAAAAATTTTCTGAAAGGGGAGGGAAATTCCAGATGTTTGATTGGCACATCACCCGTGAATATGTGAAATTGTTAACAAATAAAAAGATCATCATGAAATGGAGATGTAGGAACTAACTAGAAGAACACTATACAACAGTTTCACTGAATTTTATGTCTGCTTCAGGGCAAATGGAATTACAGTTCAAATGTAAAGGAGTTTCTGTCTCGAAAGAAGAGAACATGAAATTCTGTTGGCAGGAGCAACATTTTGTTTTTTTGTTTTTTTGTTTTTTTTTTTAGGAGCAACATTTTGAATAAATAAAAGGTTTACTGCAGCTGACCACCTTAAATGGCTAATTGGAAGATTCTATAAGGGCATTACCTTCTGTAAGCAGAAAAGGTGTCAAGTTTACTTGTTCCCTATTGTTACTTTTAAAAAAGAAAACAAAAACTATTAGTTTATATTGAATGAAATCCATGAACTTATAGGAAATTTAAAGCATTGTTTCAATCTTTACTGTAGCTAGATTCTGCATCGAGTTAAAAGCAGCAAGAAACCCGAAATCAGATATTAATCTCACCTCCCATAGATGCTCCTGTGGGAACAGGTTGAGTCCCTGAGTAAGATAATTGAAATTTCCCAAGCTAAAGTTTGTCTGAGCCAGTTTAACTTGCACCTGTGGTTTTAGTTCAGGAAGAAAAAATAATAAATTGCATGCTGATACTATTTCTTTACTGAAAAATCAACAATAAGAAAAACCAAACCAAACCAAAACAAAAAACTCAAAAACCAACAATAAAACAAAACAAAACAAAAAACTCAAAATGGAAACCTTAAAACATATTTATTTCTTTTCATGTTTTTACATTTTAGTTGAGAAGTTCTACTTGACCTCTCATTAAGTTTTCTTGAAAAGAGCAATGCACCTATTATCTATTCAAATTGTTCTGCTAACAAAACAGGAAAAAAGCACGGTATTTACCAAATTATTAATACTTTAGAACTGTAATAGACATTTCTGTTTACATTTTGAAATTAAACCCACAAAGGAAACAGACCATACATTATGGAAAATCTTTAAAAGTTCAAACTACAATTTTAAAATAACCCCTTCATTCTCTCTATTCTGTTAATATAAGGTGGATATAGATAATATATTAGCTTTGAAAAGGAAAGGATTCAAAAACTATGAAGTTGACTGGCCTGGAAAAGGAGAGAGACCCAAGTCATGCCCCTAGGTTTACTGCTAGTACTAGTGTGGGCTTCAGTTGTAAGAGCAACAATTGCTAACAAACTTCACTCTTGCCTTCATGCAGTGTGAAGAACCTTTACAAAAAGCTATGAAATGAAGCCCTTGGCTGTTCTTCAGTTTCAGCATGACCATAAAATCTCAGTCTGTGCAGAGCAGTTCTGGTGCTCCCCTGAGGGTTGGAAATAGTCATAGAAGAAGCCAGCCTTGGACCCAGCACAGTCAGAAGATTCTGTGTGAAATGAGGTAATGAGGTTTTGTTGAAGTGGGGATCAGTTTAGAATGCTCCCAAGGATCATGAACAAAACCAGATGGTCTCTGAGGTAAACTGCCAAAGTTCCCAGGAGTTCTTAGACTAGGAATGATCCATCCATGACTCTCCTATAAACTTCTCTGGTCCCTTAATGGGAATAGTCCTTTCAGAATTTCTGTAAATCTCTAAATTTACATCTGTGTAAAAATTCATGACTGGGAAAATTTCTGTGCTGCTGACTCCTGCCCTCAGATGCAGTCATCCCACACATTGGTACTGATCAGTTGCCTCAAATTTACAGAACTCAGAGATCTGATCTCACCATAGGACATCCAAACACCCCAGAGTCTAGTGCACAAGCAGCCAACACAGAGGGGTCTGTTCTTTGTGTGAAAGAGTTTCATATGTTGCCTTGTGTCTTGCAACCTTGTTATAATCACTTATTAGCTCCAGGAGGCTTTTGTTTGTTTGTTTGTTTGTTTTTTGGTCAATTCTTTTGCATTTTCTACATAGGTAATCTTGTCATCTATGTCATCTATTTCTTCATTTTCAATCTGAATTATTTAGTTCATTTTCTTCTTTCTTCCTGAGAGTTTTTATCATGAATGGTTGCTGGATTTTGCCAAATGCCTTTTTTTTTTTAATATGATCATGTGATTTTTCTTTTTTAGCCTATTGATGTGATGAATTACATCAATTAGTTTTTGAATGTTGAACTAGCCTTGCATACCTGGGGTAAATCTCAATTGGTCATGTTGCATAATGCTTTTTATACATTGTTGGATTCGATTTGCTAATATTTTGTTGGGGATTTTTGCAACTGTGTTCATGAAAGATATTGGTTTTAGTTTTGTTTCCTTGTAATATCTTTGTCTGGTCTTGGTATTAGGGTAATATTGGTCTTATAGAATGAGTTAGGTTTTATTCCTTCTACTTCTGTCTTCTAAAAGAGTTTTCAGAGAATTGGTATAAATTATTCCTTAAATATTTGGTAGAACTCATTTTCTGTGTTCAGAGATTGTTAATTATTGATTCAATTTCGTTAATAGATACTGGCCTATTCAGATTGTGCATTTCTTCTCGTGTGAGTTTGGCAGATTGTATGTATTAAGGAATTGATCTACTTCATCTAGGTTATAAAATGTGTAGGCATTGAGTTTTTCATAGTATCTAGTTTGCTTTATTGTTCTTTTACTGTCCAATCTCGATCTAATTTCCTAAGTTGAAAACATAGATTATTGACTTAGATCTTTCCTTTTCTAGTATATTTATTTAATAATATATATTTCCCTGTACTTACTGCTTTCACTACATCCCACAACTTTTGATAAATTGTATTTTCATTTAGTTCAAGATATTTTGAAATGTGTCTTGAGATACTTTCTTTGACCTATGTGTTATGTATTTTTTATTTTTATTTTTTTTAAGACTTTATTTATTTGAAGAGAGAGAAAGAAAGTGAATAAGAGAGCACAAAAATGGGGAGGGGCAGAGGGAGAGGGAGAAGTAGACTTGCTGCCAACAAGGAGCCTGATGTGGAGCTTGATCCCAGGACCCCGAGATCATGACCTGAGCTGAAGGCAGACGCTTACCCGACTGAGCCACCCAGGAACCCCACCCCATGTGTTATTTAGAAGTGGGTTTTATTTCTGACACTATTCAATATATAGTCCATTTTTTCCTCAATGCTTTTTTTTTTTAAGATTTTTTTTTTAATTTATTTATTCATAAGAGACAGAGAGAGAGAGAGAGAGAGAGGCAGAGGGAGAAACAGGCTCCCCGCTGAGCAGGGAGCCCGATGCGGGACTCGATCCCTGGACCCTGGGATCATGACCTGAGCCGAAGGCAGATGCTTAACCATCTGAGCCACCCAGGCGCCCCTCCTCAATGCTTTTAAAATCATACTTACAACAAGCAAATTTGTATACATACAAAAATATATTTCATGCTTCTTTTCTTTTACTGATATATTTGTCTATTCTAGTGATATATTTGTATATTTGCTTATTTGGTTCATAGTGTGACTTGATATTTTCCATATCACTAATTCTCAATGTCATGTTGCTTCATATCACTAGGGAATATTTGGAAGGTATGGGGTATTTTCAGGTGTCACAATGATTGAAGGTGTGCCTTTACTTACTTTCACTTTTACTAAGTGAAGGCGAGAAATGTTAACATATTCCAATAAATGAGAGAGTGCTGTTGAGCAAAAAATTATTTTAATCAAAATGTCAACAATACCTTATTTGAGAAACCCTGTTCAAGGAAAAATAAAAATAAAACAAAGCAGAAAGCAAACAAACAAAAATCAAATAAAAAGCAGTTTAAAATCATTTGGTAAAGTTCAATTTTCAAAAATGAGTTTGACTTGGCATTCTTTTAAACCTACTAACTAATTTGGAGGAGAATTAACAGTTAAGGAGAATTAAGAATGAAGATTAAAGCTGATTATCCAGGAAAACCAGTGTCTTCAGGAAAGTTTATTTTTTTTTCCCTCTACTTAATTAATTAACAATAATCCTTGTCAGATTAATCTATAGGAGCCATATAGGTTTTCCTACTACTGTGAATGAAATTTGTCTTTTATTTTGCATGATGTTTTCTATTATATATTTCCATTTTATTTTCTAGTAGTTATAGCCTGTGTGTAAGAATGGGAAAGCCATCAAATATTTTTTTTTTCTGATACACTCACTAACTTTTTAGAACTCTTTTCTTGGGCCTAATTTTTAAAATTTATTTGGTTTATTAATTCTCTTATTAGCTGGAGATAGACAACCATGTTTTTTGCAAGAGAATTTTTTTTTTCCTACCATTCAAGTATCTCATGTATGTATTACTTTGTATAATTACATTAACTAGGAACTCAAGTAGTAGTAATACTAGCATCCTGTTTCTCACTTTAATGGAGTGTCACTAATATTTTATCATCAAATATACTGCTGACTCTCTTTCTATTAGATATGCTTAACCAAATTTTCCTTTTATTCCCAGAATGTTTATTATTTTTATAAATAAACTTTAATCTGAAGACAAATGTGTAAACTCTGCAAAAAACACTTATTCAATTATTATGATTTAATTGTTCAATATAAGATGAAAAGTGGGAGACACCTAATTGACCAAGTTGTTCCAATGACAGTTTTAAAATTAATTGTAGTAACAATTCCCCAAATGCTCTCTTCTCTTTGTATTTACATATTTGTATTTATTTTCTTCAAATTTGAAGTGGCTCTAATATTGTTTTTACCTCAATATTACTACTACTAGTTAACTAACACCGATAAGGTACATTCTATATACTGGATACTACTCTAAGTGTTTTGTATATATTACTCATTTTTCCCATATGACATTCTTATGCGGATATTATTACCTTCATTATAGAGATAAAGAACCAATCACAGGAAAGATAAGTGACAATACAACTGATAATTGACTATAATGGAAGATATTGGATGAAGATGGCATATTAATCAAATGTCTCTTAATATTCTTCCCACTTAATCTCAAATATTGAATGCCTTCATTGCATTCCTGTGTATCACTGACAGATATGACCTTTAGTTTCTCTTTGGTTTGCTTTGCATTCTTTCTGATACTTACCAGTGATCTGCATTTGGATTTATGTCCTTTAGATTCATGACCTATCATTTTCTGGGGTGTGTAGCATTGGTTGTATCCAGCAGCAGATCTGTACAATGGCACCAGTGGTACCTATGGGGCATCCAAACAATTGCATTTCTTCAGCATAATCTTGGATGTGGTTCCTCCAGCAAAACGTCTGTTGTTTTCTGCCAATTTTCCTAACAGGTCTTCCATCCTGCCAGCTAATTCTGTGAGCTATCCAGCATTCTTTCAACAAATTTATTTTCTCTTTTTATTAGCTAGAGCTATTTTTGCTGCCCACAACCAAAATCCCTAATTGAGAAAGTGTTACCAGGGAATGGGGTGCATTAGAAACCTGCAAGGGAATGTGGAGACTATCAATCGTTTATCTGGCATAGCTGGGTCAGAAACTAGTCAAAATCTTACTTAAATGTCAATATGGGAATTCAGCAGCAGTGAAAAAGCTAATCAAATCATTGCCTGTGGTCACATGGCATCAAGTGCTCATTGCAGGCATGACTTGTGGGGATTGAGTTGCTCCTACCATACAACAGTAGGATGTACATGAAGAATTTATGGACTTAGTAAGGGGGCAGCTGCTTTAAACATCAATGGGTAGCTTAAAGAAAGAGAATGACAAGTTAAAATCCTTGAATTCTAGGCTCATAGTACTGACTGAAATCCAGAGAGTTACTAGGATCAAGATAAAAAGAATCTCTTATCTTTTGTTGCTGCAGGGACTGAGCTGGGTAAAAAACAAAATGTGGTCTTGGAGATAGTAAAATCAGACTGTCAGTTGAATTGAGAGCTTTTCCTTCTCTCTTATGTGAAAACCAGAGAATCGGCAGAAAAAGAGTATGTTAGTGTTCTGAACACTATGAATGAACTTCCACTCATAGTCCATTGACACTGAAGAACATACTAAAAAACTTCCTCATAGTTGTCCCTAAAGACAGCTGTAGCCGCTTACCAAGGTAAAGGTTTATTCCCTGGGGAAGTGGAATACACAAATCTTTGGGAGATTCTTATATACAAGCCTTAAGCGTATATTGGCCCATTGTGCCTATTGGGAGGATTTTCTTTCTTTCTGACCTACAAGGCCACTTGTGGAGCTCGTGGAGCAAAATAATGCCACAAGAGGCCCAGTTTTCTCTGGTACTAGTATGGAATGTAGAGCTTCACAACTGTTGCGCTTTGCCAAAATCTACCAGAATTTATGGGAAGTGGCTGATTGTTTTCCTAGATAATAAGGAATCTCAATGGAGCTGAACATGGAGATTAATAACAAGGATTTGGGGGAGAAGGGAGAATTTTAAGAATTTCTTAAAATGAGCTCAGGACATAAAAATGTCCATGCTGCATGTTAACTCAAAAGACATTTCTACTCATACTAATTAAGTGGACAAGAGAACATAATTTTTTAGTGTTAGTTGTTTCCCATTCATAGCAACTTCAGAATTTACTTAATGAACCAAGTGGCTATGGTGAGAAAGATGAGTGATAGTCACAAGTGCCGCAACACAGGATTCCCTTTACTAGTGTATGGGTATAATTTTACCAAAATGGTAAAAGTGAACCTATAATATTGTGCCATATGTTTTGGTGTCAGGTGATTTTTTTTTTTTCACTTATTTTGTCATGGAGAATTCCTATAATGTGGATTAGATACTCATTCTGGATTTGGATTTAGATTTGATTTCTCCATCCATCATGTCTCAAGTAATCATTACTATGAATGTCTGAGACAACTAGATGCCTTGTTCAACATCATGATATCTCTCATAATTTCTTCCAAGCAGGGAACCTAACTTCCCATAAAAGAAGAAAGACGATCAGGTAATGCCCTCAGGTAACTTTAGTCTTATCGCATACCTTATTGAAGAATCAGTTATGGCACCAAATCAGAGGATGCTATTTATGATTTGAAATATTGACTAATATATGTACCATTTCTTGCAGAGTTGCTATGTATGAGTCCAAAAACTGAGGATTAGAATTGGAATTAACACCACTCCCAAATATACCTCATCAACCACATTTTTTTTATTCCTACTCCAGAAATTGTGGCAACTGCTGGTTTAGAAGTTAGTAATAACTGAAAGAAGAAACAATCTACCAGAGAATTCAGCAATGTTACATGGAGGTAACCCATGCCATCTAGACCATTTAGAGTCTGATGACAATGAGTCATTAAGAATTGGGGATGATATATCCTGAAAATCAAGAGAAAAAGAGGCTTGATTATGCATCAAGGAGGATGAGGACCCAACTGTTCCCTGGGAATTTTCATACAAATTCTACTTGTGAAAGACTAAGACTCTATAGATAGGCCTAGCAAGAGCTCAGAATCCCTAGGAATAAAGGGTTGGTGACACTACTGGCTAAAGAACTCTATAATAGCTCATAACAAAAGAAATATGAGAGAAAAATAGAAGTCATATATATAAAACTTTGAGACCGCTGTAAAAATGATTATGGCTTCAATGTATATATCTAATCTTCACACATGCACAATCTCTGCAAATCTGATTAGTTAAAATATATACCCATAATTGCAATCTATTTCTCCTTTCCTTTCCTTTCCTTTCCTTTCCTTTCCTTTCCTTTCCTTTCCTCTCTTTTCCTTTCAGTCATTACTATGACAAGAATAAGTGATAGTAAAGGTCATTTATACTTTTGGTTATATTTTGCTGAGTATTAAGACTAGCTCCAAGAGAACTAGGGTCAGGATGGACACTATTCAAGGATTCTGGTCTTGGAGTTAAATGCAGTGACTAAAGAGACTTAGTTTTCTCCTTTTGAGACACTGGTGAAAATGGATTTTTCTATGAAAGGAAATTGCGTTGTGTTAGACAGGAGTTTTTTTCTGTCCTAATAAGAAGAAGATTTTATATGAATGCTGGATTGCCAAAGGGACAATTTTTAGTGGACATATTTGGGGACCATCATACAAATGCTTGTCTTATTTGGGGAATAAAGTCCCCATTATGTGGATCTTGGAGGGAGGCAGTGTTCAAGATCAGACAAATCGGGTCAAATACTTCTCTTTCTTTCCTCAGGCACCTAGAGCAGGACAACTGACCTAGGCTCTACCAACTGGATGCCCCATTTTTTTTTTTTTTTTTAATTTTGAGGAAATGATAAAAATAAGAATTTGTTAAAAATTGGTTGACCATAGTTGTTTTCCGTTGTAGCAATGCCCAGTGAAAGCAAGGCTAGTACAGAGATATCCCGGGGCAGCAGAGCAAGTGGCACCTGTGTTCTAACCAGGGAATTCCTCTGATGGAACTTACCTGTGGTTTTTGGTGCCTGACATTCCTGTTTTCCAAAATATGATTCTCTAGCTTCAAGTCAACTCCAATCTCAATATCACCTCCAATGGAACACTCTGTCTGACCCTACATAGCTCATTTAAATGCCACTTCAAAAACCTCGTATTATTATCTCTATCATGAGATGTCTTATATTATAATTGCTTTATCATATTAACTGCCCAGTTAGAAACAGGACTAAAACTTTCCTTGCTCATGCTGTGTATCCATTGTCTAGTCTCACACAGTACCTGATATAAAGTAGGAAATCTGAAACTGTGTTTCCAGTAAAGGAATGTGACTGATTTTCTGGCCATGACCTATTCCAGTTATTAAGTATTGCCTTTCAGCTCAAACTCTTTCTTCTAGACTCTGTTCTGTGACGTTAGGGCTGGAAATTTGCAAACTATGTTTGCTTTACCAACTGCCTCTCTGTTAATCTTGGCCAGTAAAAAGCAGCAGAGGGAGCTGTAAGGATGGTGGAAGAAGAGGGACCCGCTGCATCTTTGCTTGCTGTTGGCTTCCTGTTGGCTTCCTGTGGCTTTCAACATCACCCTAGCCTCATCTCACCTCTTTTCCCTGTCAACAGCAGTTTGTTTCAGTAAAATGTTGGATTGAGTTTTCAGTGTTTTAACACTTGCAGAATCAGCCTCGATGTGCTGCAGGTGCTCAGTATCCCTCTTCAGATGTCTGGGTCCTGGGTCCCATGAGGCTTCTCCTCCAATCAAAGAGACACCAGCACAGGTCAAGGAGCAACCCCTTCTCCCAGGTCTTAGTTTCAGCTCTGTGGGGCCCCTCCTCCAAATTTGTGTATTTGCCACCTGCAGCCCTAGGATGGTAGCTGTAGCCTGTAGACACTCCTGTATAACTTAATTTTCCTTCTTAATTCTTTAATACCTAATTGTCAACTTTTTAAAAACGATTTTGTTATTATTTGAAAGAGAGAGAGAGTGTGCACATGATGGGGTGAGGAGTGGGGGAGGAGCAGAAGAAGACTATGAGCTGAGTAGAGCCCGAGGTGAGGCTCAATCCCAGGACTCTGAGATCATGACCTGAGTTGAAATCAAGAGTCAGACACTTAACGAACTGAACCACCCAGGCACCCCCCCGTCAACTTTTATATAAAATTATTCCTGTTGAAATAATTGTTCTGATTTTTTTTTTTCCTTCTGACGGGACCCCGACTGAGATAAACTGCTTTCAGGGTAGTGGATGCAAAAGCATGCTCTATTGTACCCTGAACTTCTGTTCTGGCCTATTTAAATCCAAACTAGCTCTGAAAAAAATGCATCTTTCTGCTTGCGTTTCTGCATGCGATACATTGACTCAGAGAACTAGAGAAATCCAGGTGCTTAAGCCGATCTGAATTGTATTTTCAGTATTCACAATCAAAATATGTAATGAGGATGTTCATGTTTTACTCTATTTTTGTATTGTTTGAATAATTTACAAGAAGAATCATGTATCAATCAAGGTCCTGCAGAAAACAGGTTACATATTCAAATCAGGTAATTTGAGATGAATTTAATAAAAAGACTATTTATGAAAGCTAGGGTAGGGTATAGGGAAAACAAGAGAGATGATGCAGTACCCCGGGGTGAGTTATGTGGACGGACCTGTTACCACCCTTAGATCTGAAAGGACTAAAACCCATAGGGAGACCTGTCAGCAAGTATCACCTGTCAGGAGCTGTGACCTTTGGCTGAGGTACACAGTCAACCTGCAGAGAAGGAGCGAGGGGGGTAAATTCCCCCACCCACGTCTGATCTCCTGCCAGGGATCCCCATTAGCAGAGCTCAACTGGAAACCGGAGGGCAAGGGAATTGCTTGATGCAGTTCACGGAGGTCAGTCTCCTGGGGTTCTAGCTGGGTGGAGAAGGGGGAACAGAGGATCTAGAGAAGTAAATGAAGGATACCTTGCACATATGGGTTAATTGCCAATGTAATAAAAATGCTTTTATTGACAGCAACATGTTTAGGAAGAAACTGTTTTTGAATCAATGAAGAAAATTTACTGAGGGCAGGGAGGGAGTGGGGCAGGAAGAGAAGAGGAACACATTCACAAAACATTTCTGGAAGCACAGAAGTTAAATATCAAAGAGAAACACTGTCATCTGAAAACATGAAAGGAATTGGAAACATAACCGTTCGAAATAACATTTTTATTTTTAACAATAAATACAGATTTTTTAACAAACTTCCATCTTGATTCTGGAAAGCATTTTAGTGCTAAATAGCACAAAAAACACTGAAACAGTTTGACAAATACCTCTACACACATGTGTATATATGTATGCTTTAACATTTCAAAATATAATATGTGATAAGTTGCAGAGCATTTATAATTAATTAAGCTGTTTTCACAGCCCTCTAGAAGAATATTTTTCCAGGATAGCTGACTGCATAATGTTGTGCATGATTTATTTATAGACTACTAATGAAGACATATCTAATCATCATAATTAATTGGAATTTTTGTGCTTTGGGGCCTAATCACAAAATCTTTCATATGCTGGCTCAAAGTAAACCTGGCCATGGGGCAAACATTTAGGACAAACCCTGCTTGTTTTTTCTAATATACAGCTCCATTGTATTGATTTATTTATTCAACATTTCTGACTGTTATTATACAATGCCAGGGCAAGTAGCCCATTTGGTCAATCCAGTTTTTAAAAAGATTTTCTTGAATAAATCAACAAACAAAAAGAAACCAGAGGAGTTATATGTGGCGTAATAGATGAACATGTGAGTTGTTTACATTATTTATTTTGTTGTATTATTGTCAGATTTCATACTATTTATAAGAATTTTGATTATCTTGAAGTCAAAGCAGAATTTTGAAGGAGCTTTACCACTGTAGAATCAAAAAATACATTTTTCCCTTCAGATTTACTTCTTATTTTTTTTTCTTTTTTAACGTATGTGAAAAATAATTCAAACTCATTGCTATGAAACAGATAAGGATCTTGTTTAGTCTATTATAATTATTGGGAGTTTCTGAGGAAGACCCTCAGAGTACTCTTTCATGTTTGGATACTGAAATAGTAAGGAATTACACAATGAGTAATGATGGATATGGTCAGGTTTAGGGCGTGGATTATATTTGCAGAATTAGGCTGGTTCTTACCCTCCATTCAGAGGAAGCCCCATGAGGAAGGCTTGTCCTGGAACAGCGTGGCAGAACCTAAGCTATCTTTGAGCAGCTTCCAAGAGGAGGAGGGGCAGAGTGGAGCCACAAATGCCCAGCTCTTCTTACCCAAATTTACAAATTCCATAAATCACTCCACCTCTGAATAATAGAATGAGTAAAGAGGTAGAGAGAGAACCAGTGTTATGCTGATTGATATCCTTTCAAAGGAGAGTTGGGGATAAAAGATTTGGTTCTGTGACAAAGAAATAGAAAACAATATTTTGTTTTTGCCAACAGCTTTTTTCAGTTTTAGTGATTTTTTGAATATTTTAGGATTAAAATATTCTAAGCATTTCATTTTATATGTCTGCTGGTAATCAAGCGATCTATACCATGGTTGCTGTTCCAAAGGAGACAATAGGCACTTGGGTATTAAGATTTCCAACCTGTACTATTCACCCCAGGTAAAATGTGTGGTAAAAAGGAATTAGCCATTTTGTGGGTCTAATGGAGCAAGAGCTGTGACCAGAACATGAGTAGATGGCCAGTGTGGTCTTCCACAGTGAATCAGTTTCTTCAAAGGTAGCCAGGTGACCTAGAAAGGCTGGGTGATCGGGTATGGACATGGCAGAAAGTAACCAAGGGCAACCCACTTATTTTGACAGAGTCCGCATTTTGTATTTTTTCAAGATATTCTGACACAGAACTTCATTTAGGATGTTCAGAACTTACTTTTACCCACACTGGAATGGTAGTGGGTTCATCCTAAATATCTAGGTGTCATGGAAAAACTGACATGTGCCAATCTGATCCTGCTCAGCTGTAGGGAGGGGACAGTCAGCAGATATCATCAGCAGTCAGCTCTTTCAGGATACGTCTCAGCTCGAGAGAGCTACTTTGACCTTCCCAGAGTGAGTAGCCCCCATCCAGTTGCTAAGTGAAGTAAGGGTAAAAAGGCTAGCCCATTCGGGTCTAAAGCAAGTCAACTCTCATGGGCAACATTGGCCCAGACTCGATTGGGTCTGCCTCATAATCTTACTTTTCTCTTCCCAGAGGGGTCAATCCCTAATAAACATCTTGAATCCCAAACTCCACCTCAGTATTTGCTCAGAGAACACAACCTGTGACAGGTGCCCCACCCACACTTTTTTTATGATTGTGAGCATGTTCTCATATTAAAATAATAATTAAAATAGATCATAAGGCAATGATCAAATAAAACAATATGGTAAGAAATTAGAATATACCCTTATATATTTAGCTTCCTATTTAGACTTAACCAAGTTTTTGACCACTCTTTTACTTTTTAACTAGAAACACTATTTGTTTGATCTTCTGCAAAGTATAGTGTATCTTCTGGACATTAATTTCTACTGCATTTCCTGGAATTGGAATAACTTTCATAATTAAATTAGTAAATCAGCTAATTTTCTTTTTTTATGATGCTTCTGTATCTGCGCATTTCATTTAAGTCAACTCCTTATTGATTCAATGTTATTTATTTACTTCTATAAATTAAATCATTCCTACTGAAGACCTCCTGAGAAACCACTAGAATGACCAAAAAAACAAAAACAAAAACAAAAGTGAATACTCCATCAATAAGAAGGAATCAGACTAAAGGAGCAATAGGTTAACATAATTGGAATGAATTAATCTGGTATAAGTGCTTGAAAATTCAAGTATTAGGAAAAGCTGCAGTAAAAAGGGGGCACATTCCTAAAGCAATGCATTTATGAAGATGTGAATTATCTATTTGTATCAGTCAGCTTGGGCTATTAAAACAAAACACAGCAGACTGTATGACTTAAACAACAGACATTTATTTCTCACAGTTCTGGAGGCTGGGAACTCCAGGATTAAGGTGCTGGCTGATTCAGTTCCTGGTGAGAGCCCGCTTCCTGGATCACAGATGACCTTCTCTCTGGATCCTTACTTGTCAGAGAGAGAATGCAATCTCTCTTTCTCTTCTTATAAAGCCACTAACCTGATCATGAGGACCCCACCCTCATGACTTTGATTTAAGCCAGCTTCTGTCCCAAAGTCTTATCTCCAATAATGCTTCGACATACAAATTTTGAGGGTACACAACTCAGTCTATACCACTATTCACAAAGGAACATTTTGAGATGAGCAGAAAAATGAGTTTTCCAGATTGTAGAGAAACATTCAGAATCCATTGGGTGTTGTTAGGAGAATGCTGAACTGAAAGTCAAGACACCTAGCACTGAGTTCCAATGACTTGGCCCAAGTTAGGAAACATCTAGGATTTTGACCTTCTATGGGAGTAAACTGGGACTACCAAAAGATTTTTCCATGGGGTTGTCATGTATTTCTAAATTAGATAAGAAATATACTGTGTCAAAACAATAATGGAAAATTACAGGTAAGATATCATGGAGATGACTTCTTCATTTTAGAGATTGACATATAAGTTTTTAAAGCATTCATGAGACTTACAAACTGTTTAGAGAAAGAGTAACTTGGAAAAAAGAAGAGTTGGTATGTAAGAAAGGTGTTTGGGGAACTCTCTCTCTCTCTTTTTTTTTTTTTTTTTTTGAAGATTTTATTTATCCATTTGTCAGCAAGAGAAAGAGAGAGAGAGAGAGAGAAAGAACACAAGCAGGGGAAGTGGAAGGCAGAGGGAGAAGCAGGCTCCCCACTAAGCAGGGAGCCCAACACAGGACTCAATCCCAGGCTGAAGGCAGACGCTCAACCAACTGAGCCACCCAGGAATCCCTGGGGAACTCCATTTGAAGCTTTCTACCACTGATTGTCCTACTAACACTTCTATGCTCCTTATTGGATATTGTTCTTCCTAGGAAGTTTTATTTCCTTTCTTTAAAATGGAATCTATGAGATTTTAAACTGTATTTTTTGCATTCAATT
Organism: Phoca vitulina; assembly: GCF_004348235.1. Taxonomy (NCBI): domain Eukaryota; kingdom Metazoa; phylum Chordata; class Mammalia; order Carnivora; family Phocidae; genus Phoca; species Phoca vitulina. The sequence goes on along the minus strand of NW_022589712.1, from coordinate 65,084,659 downwards.
GCTCTAATCATTTAAACAGAGTTGAAGGGTTTCTTAAGCAGTGCTGTCAGAACTGATGGGTAATTTGTTAAAAAAACAAAACTGTAAGATTGGGAAGAGAGACAGGGCATATCAAGAGACACTTGCGACTGTGTTAGAGCATTGGGTTAATTATTACTTTCCAGAAGTTAATGATGAGAACTATTGGCTCAAACATGAGAGTGAGGAAAAGAACACAAGTAAACTCAATAGTTGTTTTTCAAGTATGAGAAAGTATCATTTCCCTGGAATGTGACTATTTTTATGGGTACACAGTTAACCTTTAGGGACTGTGCCCAGCTAGCATTAGATATTAGTAATAGATGTGCTGCAATACGTTTGATTAGCACTACCAAGCGGATATTTTCCAAATGAACATTTTGTGTAATTTTATTAAATATAGTCCCACATTCTCTCCTCCCCCCCCAATCTTCCCCTACTTGTTAAACGTGTGTCATCCATCTTTAAAAATTGTGTAGAAGACATGAAAGCCCTTTACAGTTTGAACAATAAATTGTGCATAGGAGATACACAAATTTAGCTAGCATAGGGACAGAAGACCTGCTGTGTTTTATTCCAGCTATAAAAATAGAAACGATCCCCAGTGTAGTTTGATAGATAATGATGGAGGTTGCAAAAATTATTGTGACTAATTGTGTTTATCCTTTTTGGTTAAGCTAATTGAAAATCAAAGTGGAATCTCCCTCTAGATAAATTCTATATTTTATTATGTTTATAAAATCATAAAACAGTATGTCATCCTCAATTTAAAAAAATAATTATATCGTTCTTGAAACTGTCAGAACATATTTTTCGATGGTATATTACATAAAGAGGTAAGCAATCTGATACGGTGACCTAAATGTTCCCAGTTTAGCCATTACAAGACTTGGTTCTCTGCCTTCTCTTTGGAAACAGTGAATTAATTGCATCTTATAACCTGTTTGCCTATGGTAAGGGATCTATTATGACAGCATACCAAATACTGTAGATTTTTGTTCTATAAAAGATCTCAGGATCTTAACTTCTTCATTAGGGTTATACATTAAACAAACTTTGATGAAACTAGTATCTTTTTATCTTCCTAAGATAAAAGGAATCATTTAAATCCATTTTGAGAATCCAAACTTTGGTGGTCAGTTGTCTTCTTTTGTTCTCTAAGTTTGCAATTAATGAGATTTAAATAAAACTTCAGTCTGGTGGATAAACCGGTTTGGGCTTTTGACTTAATTGATTGGTCAGTCTGAAAATTGTCAATCAAATAGTTTGCTTCTACCTGCCCAGCCCCCCCATCACCTCCAAGACCTGGATTGAGCTGTTTACCTGAGTAACTCATTAGCCTGGTTTTATGTATTAGCATAGTCTTGGGTGAAGCAGTTTATCCAAATGTATTTGCACTTTGATAAAGCACTTGTTCAATAGAAAGGGCCATAAAAGTATTTATCATATTTCTGATGTGTATTAGTCAATAAAAAGTACGATTCATTGATATCTAACTGGGTGCAGTATTAGATGGGGTGTCAGCTCCAAAGGGAAAGTAGAGATCTTTCCCTGATGGTGAGAAAGCTACATCTACATCCAAGGATGCTGCGAAGCAGGCAGCTGGATGAAATCCTGAATCACCTCACACACAGCTGCTGCTTCACTTTCTGCGAGAGCAGGGTTAGGCTGATGAAGCTATGAGTATTTGAAGAGGTGTTGTTGTTGTTGTTTCTTTTTCTCTTGTCTGGCCATCTGTGGAACATGGACAAACAGGAATGCGTGGTTCTCGCCCTGAGGCACCACGTTACCAATCCAGATATTCCTCTCTCACATATAATTTTGCCCTTGTGGCCAAACTGTTTTTCATTATTTGATCGGGTTCTGCATTTTCTTTATCTTTCATCCTGTGTCTTCTGCCTAAAATGATTTTACTCCAATCTTCATTTATCGAAAGGTACCAATGACCACCTTTTCACTGAAATCTTTGCTTATCACTTGTTCCCGTATACTTATAAATGCTTTGCCTATACCACCATTATGGGAGTTTTTATACATAGTCTCGCATTTCTTTCTTTCTTTCTTTTTAAGATTTTATTTATTTATTTGACAGAGAGAGAGAAAGAGAGAGAGCTCACCCAGAGGGAGAGGGAGAAGCAGGCTCTCTGCCAAGCAAGGAGCCTGATGCCGGGCTAGATTCCAGGGTCCTGGGTTCATGACCTGAGCTGAAGGCAGACGCTTAACACCGACTGAACCACCCAGGGGCCCAGCCTTGCATGTCTTGTTGTTATTTTAAAGATATGTCCACAAATTCTTCGATACTCCCTGTTGCACAAGGTTCAGCTTAATTCAGCAGTCCCTTGAGTTGGGGTTGGACTTAGTGACTTTTCTAGTGAATAGAATTTGGAAGAAGTAATGGAGTGTCACCTGCAAGAGTAGATTATAAAGATCTGTGGTTTCCTTGCAGGATGTTATGTCTTATTCTCCCCTGAAGCACTCTCTCTGGGGGAAACCAATATCATGAGAAGACTCAGACAAACTTCGGAGAGGCTCACGTGTTGAGGAGGGACAGAAACCTGCCAAAAGCAGTGACCTTAAAAAGGAATCCTTCCTATTGAACCTTGAGATGCCTCCAATTACAGCCAACAGCCTGACTGAAACTTCATGAGAGACCCCAAGGCAGATTTATCCAGCTAAGCCACGTGGAACAGGTTTTGATCCTCAGGAACAGTGAGATAATGTTTGTTGTTTATGCTGCTAAGTTTGGGGTAATTTGCTTTGCAGTAATAGATAACTAATACACTTATATTTCCTTACTTTCTTTTTTTATTTATTTTTATTTATTTTTATTTTTTTAAAGATTTTATTTATTTATTTGACAGAGAGAGACACAGAGAGACAGGGAACACAAGCAGGGGGACTGGGAGAGGGAGAAGCAGGCTTCCCACGGAGCAGGGAGCCCGATGCTGGGCTTGATCCCAGGACCCTGAGATCATGACCTGAGCCGAAGGCAGACGCTTAATGACTGAGCCACCCAGGCGCCCCATCCTTACTTTCTTTTTTATTAAAGTATAAACTTTTTGACGACTATTGATATATTTTTAGTCAAGATAATACATGCCTACGGCCGTAAAAATGAAATCTCAGAAACTTAATCCAATAACAGTTTATTTTTTACTAACACCAAATCCAATACGGGCATATTTTCTCCAAGTGGTGGCTCAGGTATTTAGGCTCCTGATATCTTTTGGCTCCAGTGTTTGCAAGAGTCACCTCAGAGGCATCTGTTTCTTTCCCTGCATCTGGATGGCTGAGAAACAAAAACAGAGTAAAAGAGGCATGCTGGCTCTTTAATGTCTTGGAATGGAAGAGATCCATTCCATTTTCACTCACATTTCATTCCATTTAGAACTCAACCACATGGATCCACCTAGTCACACAGGAAATACACCTAGAAAATACAACTTTCTTTTGTTCCTAAGGAAGAAAAGAACCAGATATGGGAGAAAACTAGCAATGTCTTGCACAGGTTTCTAACCTTTATAACATTTAAGTCAATGTTTTACAAAATTAGTGCTCTAAAGAATTTGTTGAATGGATGGATAAGTAAATTAATGAGTTATCATAGAATAAAATATTAATTTAAAATTAGCTGTATAAATGTTACATTCAATATTAATTCAAGTCAAATATTTATTGAGCAGTTACTATGTGACAGACTCGGTTCTACCAGTTAAAGAAGTATTTTGTGGGCAGCAATGAAGAGGCTGGAATTCATTGGACAGTTTTATGCAGAGAGATAACATAATTTGATATAGATTATTGAACTTTTACTATCTCAGGTTGGGTTTTCTAGAAGCAGAGCATGAGACAATAAGCAGTATCAGGAGGGAAACAAGAATGTGGTCTCAATGGAGACTAGCTTCAGTCTGATCCCATGGGAAGGTGCTAAAGCAAAAATTGCAGCACAGAGTTAGTCCCCGAGGCAGGAGCCAGTCTTTTTTATCCCATCTATCAGTCACTGGCCATTTTCTATCCTGGAGCTATAAGAGGGTATATAGCCTCTGGAAAAGCACCTATTTGATGTAAGTCAATACTCCAGAGGAGACCAGGATGAGCTATGTATTATCAGCCAATCCTCACAATAGCTGGAAAAGGAGGCCAACATGGGTCTCCAAGAATCTCTACTACAGTCACATTGGCTGCGGAGTGGAGAATTGATTGTGGTGGTGGTGGAGCAAAGCAGGTGGAGGGAAGGAACACCAGTGAGTGGACTACTACAATATTACAAATGAGGGGAGGGATAGATTAAACTGACACTGGACTTAGAGAAGTGCGGTTGAAGGAACCAAGAGATAGAGGATATATTCTGGAATGAGAATAATGAGACTAGATGTGGATTGAGAGAACGTGGGGATTAAGGATGACTTTTTTTTTTTCATGTATGTATAACTAGAAACTGCCACTTACAGAGAAAACTTATGGAGGGATAAATAAGATTATACATCTTTCCAAGATCCCCCAAGATAATTTCTTTTTTTAAGAAAGACTTCATTTTCATATATCACTTGGGGAGAACAGGGGAGAGAGGTTTCAAGGGGAGGAAGGAAAAGTGGAGAAGGGAGGTACAGGTCTGAAAGGAGAGGGGTGTTTAAAGAGGTAATAAGATGCAGAACAGTAGGGCGCCTGGGTGGCTCAGATGGTTAAGCGTCTGCCTTTGGCTTAGGTCATGATCTCAGGGTCCTGGGATCGAGTCCCGCATCGGGCTCCCTGCTCAGCGGGGAGCCTGCTTCTCCCTCTGCCTCTCTCTCTCTCTCTCTGTCTCTCATGAATAAATAAATAAAATCTTTAAAAAAAAAAAAAGATGCAGAACAGTAAATAAGGTAAGGAGAAAGAAATAAAAACATGTACGAAAGGGAAAAATAAAGACCAAGGATAATGAGTGTGAGAGGGTTAAGGAAGAGAGAAATGTGAAAGTAGAAGGGGATCTATAGAGCCACGGTTCTCAAAGTGTGATCTGAGGAGGCCTGGAGATCCCGGAAACACTTTTGGAGGTCTGTGAGATCTTTCTTTGCCCCACTCCACATCTGTTTCAGGTCAGGCTTTCTTCATATACTTCTACCAAACTACATCAAACTACATATTGCAACACACTGAATACAGAAAGCAGGTATGAGAATCCAGTTATTTTCTATCAGTGGGGCACTAAGGAGACTTGCGAAAATGCAAAACAATGCCACTCATTTTTTTTTTTTAAACTATAGTTATTTTTTATAAATATTTTATTTTAACATGTAATGTATTTGTTATTTTTAAAAGGCTATTTTAAAACTTTTTTTCCAAAAAAATAAAAAATAAAACCTTTTTTCCGTTATGTTTTCTGATAAGGAAAAAATCAAGATATAACATAGAGAAACAAAAGCTCCTTGGGGTCCTCACTAATTTTTGAGAGGAAAAAAAGTTCCTGTGACCAAAGAGTTTGAGAACCATTGCTGTAAAGATTATCTAGGTTTTGTGCTAAATGGCAATGAATATACTCTTCCATTGAGCTGCTGTTAACTTGGGAAAAAGTATGGTGTCATCTGGTTATTTAGTAATCATATTTCAGAGGTTTCATTCTGAAACAAATATCCAGGGTTGCTAGATAAGAAGTAAAATATTCTGCATGACAGCAATTTGCTCATAGCTATGTCAACTCAAAGTCTTTGCACTGAATGGAGTCAAGTCAACATCAGAATGGGCCCAACATAATAGAGCATTGTTTCTTTATCCTACTTTTTTTTTTTTTTTTGTCTATCCTACTCCAGTGTTCCATGATTAAAAATGTAGGTATTTTATAATGTAAATAACAGAGAAATTGAGGCATCCCAAATTCATTAGTATTCCAAGAAATTCTCTGAACTGATGAATTGCTTTTGATGAAGTATGAAACTCACTTAAGACCTCTTACGTAGAAGAGATTTCAGTATAAGGATAGTTGAGACCTAAGTATAGAGCAGTAGCATTACTATGGACAGAGGGCATTCTAGGAACCAGCTAAACACTGACTCTCGGTCCTGGTCCATGTTGTTTTTGCTTAATGCCCTTCACACTTCTTGTTTCTCCTCTTTTCACCGCATGGTACCCTGTATTTTCCAGGTCCAATTCTACAGAGGGTCACTTGCTCCCATCATCCCAGCCCTCAGGCAAGGTGCCCACAGGTACTGTGGCAGCACTGTGCCCCCTCCCAGCCCATCCTTGGCTGCTCCGCTCAGAATTCATCTGCAATTGGCAACGGAAATGTTTCAGTGAGCGGGCAGCGAGGGCCACGGAAGACGTATAGTACATGATTTATTTTGTACATCTGTTTAATAATTTTTAAAAGAAGCTACAACTTTTCAAAAATCCCAAAATTGCAAGTTATTTTGAAAGCTCTCATGGTCGGCACTCATTTATAATAGAGTCAATGTCGTTATTCAGGCCGATTTTTTTTTTTTTTTGCCATTTAATGTTGTCTTAATGTGGACTTTCACGCTTTGGCCTAAAATTAGAAGTGAAGAAATCGAACGTTTTTCCTCCAGGTCAACCCTTAAATATGTTAAAATTGTTCCTTTTTTTTGGTTCAAAATATCCTCTATTCATTCTACTAAGGATAATTTTTGAAGAATTAATCAGAGGAAAGCAGACAGATTTAAAAGAAGATAGAAAAATCTGAAAGCAGGCAAACACACAAAGCTCTTGACATAGAGGTTGTCATAATGTACGGTAGATATCAATAGCAGTTGTAACAAGTTACTGAGAAAGTGCTTGTCATTTGGGGCTTGAAGGCAGTTTCTATGAAGAGAAATCTTTTGCCATACACTAGGTCTTGTGGTAAATTTGAGCAAGAGAATACTCTGCGAGATATGATAGGGAATATTAGTCACATGGTCATTATCACCGTGAGCCCTAAAAAATAAAAACATAATATATAAAGCATGAAGATACAGTCACAGCTCCCAAACCATGTGACTGATTCAGACTTGCAGCAGCAGGGCGGCTTCCGGTCCCATTGTACTAATGGAAGTGTGAGATCTCATCCACTGCAGATGTGCGCTCTAAGCGCACAATTAACTTCTACTGAGATCCATAATCAGGGATTGTTTCTAGTTTTAAATTTAGACTGTTTATCTGAAGAGGCTTTTCAGAGGCAGTTTTAAGCCAGGAAAACTGATTTTTTTCCCAGCTTTATTGAGATATAATTGACTTATAACATTGTGTAAGTATAAGGTGTACAATGTGATGACTTGCAAAATGATTACCACAGTAAGGTTCGTTAACACATCTATGACCTCACATGGTTTTCATTTTTTGTATGATGAGAACATTAAAATGCTACTCTCATAGCAACTTTCAAGTAAATGGTACAGTACCTTAACCACAGTCACCACGCTGTATGGTACATCTGCAGAACTTACTCATCTTATAAATGACGGTTTGTAGCCTTTGACCAACACCTTCCCATCCCCCTCACTCCCCAGCCTCTTGCAACCACTAATCTACTCTCTGTTTCTATAAATTCAACTTTTCCGAATATTTTTTTAATTTGGCAAAAGATTATTTAGAGATAGATTTTATTTTTACAAGAATTTCTTAGACACTGTGAGGTTTTGATATGTTCAAATACTTTTGATTTACTTTAACTTTGGACCAAAAAACTCATTAATATGGGAAATCAATTACAGGGAAGAAAATTCAATTAGCTTTATAAAAAGTTCTTAATACAAAGATAGGTACACAAATACTCATGACAATATTCAATAAAAAACTGCTAGGTATTTTAAATCTATGTAAGATTAGCTTATCATAAATAATGTATTATTACACCAAAATATATTTTAAAATATATTAAATTTCTTCCAGATATCTTCATTGCTCTATTAGTATTCTTTTTTTTTTTTTTTTTTTTTTAAAGATTTTGTTTATTTATTCAACAGAGAGAGACACAGCGAGAGAGGGAACACAAGCAGGGGGAGTGGGAGAGGGAGAAGCAGGCTTCCCGCCAAGCAGGGAGCCCGATGTGGGGCTCGATCCCAGGACCCTGGGATCATGACCTGAGCCGAAGGCAGACGCTTAACGACTGAGCCACCCAGGCGCCCCTGCTCTATTAGTATTCTTAATGCATCCTCTCCCTCCTCTTTAATTTCAGGTCTAATTCTATTTAAATCATCATAAATTCTCAGTTAGTGAAAATTGCATTGCAAAGATTTTACGGAATTGCTGAGAGTATCAGTCCATTTTAATTTGGAAATTAAATTATAAACTGTTTTGTTACATGATAAAGAGACATGTTACATGATAAAGGGACAGTGATTAAGTAATTTTAAAATAAACATGTATTCAGTAGTCATTTTATAATTCTCACAATTCTAGATTATAATCTCTCTCTCCCTGTCTCTCACATACACACCCCAAATGAGAAAATGTGGAAATAGAGATTCACACAGGTTAAGTAACAATGCTAAAATCACAAAACTAATTTCACTTTAAGTTCTGCTTGATACTAAAACAAATTGGATTTCTTCTTGCTTTGAGAAATTTAGTGAGAAAATGACAGTTAGAGACAGACCCCTATACTCTGAGGTAGAAGACTTAGTTGTATAGAAGCTATGTGTTTCTTAAAAAAGAAAAAAAAAATATCCTGAACCTTTAGCCACTGGCTTTCTCTTTTGCAAAGCCGGTTGGTATTACCTACTTTACAAAGGTGTGAAGATTATATCCAAAAGTCCTGTTTTACCCAGTTGTATTTTTTCCTATGTTTTTTTTTTTTTTTTTAAGATTTTATTTTTTATTTGAGAGAAAGTGAGCGAAAGAGCATGAGCAGGGGCAGAGGGAGAGGGAGAGGCAGACTCCCCGCTGAGCAGGGAGCCCCATGCTGGGTTCAATCCCAGGACCCCGGGGATCATACCTGAGGCAAAGGCAGACGCTTAACTGACTGAGCCACCCAGGTGCCCCTTTCCCTGTGCTTTTTAAATGGATTGGGGCATAAAATGAGAAGCCAAAGGGGAAAGATAGTCATTTGTCATGCCGTGCATGTGAGGAGAGAACTGCACTAATGATCAGCTTTGGCTGCGGAAACTCAGCTAGGTAGTGCAAAGCAAATGTTGTCACTCGTAGTAGTGATCAGTGAGGGTTCCATGACAGAGAAAAAGGGTTCCATGTACCTGGAATCTAGATAGACAACTGTATTTGTTTTCTACTGCTGTGTAACACATTTCTACATATTTAGTGACTTAAAGCAACACCATGTATTATCTCACAGTTTCTTTAGGCCAGACGTTTGGCCATGACTTAGCTGGGTCCCTGCTCCAGGTCTCACAAGGTTGAAATCAAGGTGTCACCTGGGGCTGTAAACTTATCTGTAGACCAAAATCCACTTTCAAGCTCGGGTTGTTGGTACAATTCATTTCCTTGTAGATATAGGGTAGAGGAACCTGGTTGGTAGAGTTCATTCATTGTTCTCTGCCATATGACCCTCTCCACAGCATGGAAATTTGATTTTAAGGTCAAACATGAGCATATCTACTGCTGCTTCTTATCTTTTACCTCTAGATCCTCTTTTACATGCTTCACCTGATTAGGACAGATCCACCCAGGGTAAGCTTTTTTGATTAACACAAACTCAACTAAATAGAGACCTTAATTATATCTTCAAATTCCCTTGATCTTTTCCATATAAAGGAACCTAATCACAGGAGTGATCTCATTATATTTATAAATCTTACCCATCCACAACCAAAGGGGAGGAATTATAAAATGGGGTCATGTTACAGTTTCATCATAGTTGGTATTATGGTTGTCATCTCATGATCTATTTCACTTCGTGCCCTTATATAGCAGTCATACAGTTTGGGGACAATACTTTATCTCCTAGAGTAAGTCCTGATTAGAATAATCAAGTGCTTTTAAACATTTTTAATGCAATTGATAAATGAATAACTATGATGTATTGCAATCTAATGCAGATACACACACACATATATAAATGTATAAATGAAAACATCTAAGATTATGATGTGTAATTCACTCTGTTGTTTTCTAGTCAAGTTTAGCTTATTCCACTCCATAATTACATGTTAGTTGTACTTCAGCAAATTGAGATCACAAACCCATTAATGTGTTACCACCATGGGAAGTAAAGAAACACTGGACTAAGACAATCATTGTTATTCTATTCCCTTGCCATGACCATTGTAAGAAAGCTAAGCATTTTACCCCTCAAAACAGGACAGACTAAAAATTCAGATGGAATGAGTTCTCCAGCGGGGTAATTAGTAGGGAAATTAGGGTATTTAAAAGCAAAGAATCTGGAATACATGAGAATACATGTAGAAATATTTACAAATATAAATGGAAGACACATTACAAATTAATATTTTGTTCTCCCTCTATGGCTGTCCTGGGTTTTTAGTAAGCCTTGCTAGCATTGATGGTGTCCCTATTCATTCTGTATATTCTTCTCAATTGAGTAAAGCAATATCGTGGCTGAAGTCTTGTCTCGTTTCAGTTATTTTATGTTGCCATGCTTAAGAATGTAATGGGAGACTTGGAAGCTGGTGTCATGGTTTTATGTGCACAATGGCAGTACCAGTTGTCTGAAATTCAGATTTAGAGGATCAGATTTTTGTACCACGTGAAGACTAATTGTATAAATGTCAATCTTTTCGGGGGCTCATTAAATTATGATACTTAATTAACATCAATGTCAGTGAAAGAAAAAAATACCCAAAGCTTTCGTAAAAGCCGTTCATATTCAAATATATGTTGATTGATAGAAGCCTATTGTTTCTTGGTGCCTGGTAATGTTCTTCACTGCATATATTACCTGGAGACTCCACCAAACACTGAGATATTTGGAACTCTAATGAAAAAAATAGCTTCTGTTGTTAGATAGAAAGTGCAATTTTATGAGCAGACTTAGTGACTCTCCCTATCCATCTACTGAGCATGTATCTACAACTTGACTGATTTCGACACATTCTTTACTAGCTGGTTATTGGTCACAGAATCCCATGAATAAAAATAAGAATCTATTTATTGGTTGGCATATCAGAACATGTTAGGAAAGCATGGTTTCAATTTATGAAGTATCATCTTGACTCCATTTCTAGGTAACATGGAATAATAATAAACATACACCTATGTGATTTCTTAATTTAAATTGACTTATCCAATATAATTTAAATTAATTTTGTAAAACACTTAGTAAGTGATTACTAAATAATGAAAACAGTTAGGCCAGGAATAGGGTTAGACTCTAAAGAAACCATGCTGCTATCAAGTAAGAGTGTGAATGGAAATGTGAATCTAGTCACATCTTTCTTGAGCCTTATTATTGGCTACATAAAATGTATTAGTTCTATGATATTTGTAAACAAAAAAGTGATTCTAACTTCTTTTGCAGAATAGGAAGAAACATGAAGTGATGAAGCTTATTGAACAATGCGGATGGTAGATAGCCATGATCAGTTTCAATGCATATTTGTACTATTTGAGATGAATAGGATATAGCGATCACAGTGATCCTACAGCAGGGTAGAGTATAAAGAACAAAGCGACAAATTAAATAAAAATAAAACATATTCATTAGGAAGCACAAAATGTATGGCATGTTTTTATTTCACTTACAAATACATTGTTTATCAAAGCCTTCAGCATACGGCAAAAATGAATTATTTCTTTCCCTGTACCCTAAAATGCCTTTAAAGTCATCAAAAAAAGAATAATGCAGCACTAGAGAATAGGCCTAGAAATACAAAAAAGAAGTAGAGAAAAACACAAACAAGTGAATCTATAAACCAGCAATTTAAGTCCTAATGAGAGAGGAAAACTATAAGAATAGATTCAAATAAAAGCTACAGTTATAATATAATATTAACCTCCAAACAAAATGTAATTAAGTATAGAGGCAAGACCTAGTTCCATAAATAGCCATCCATAATCATATACAATTGGCATGCCATTATTTTCTATTAGAAAAAAAAGTAAATGAGGATAAAATGCAATATTAAATGTCTGATAGAATTGAGCTCCTAATTAAGTCTTCAACTGAATTAAGTAAGCGTTTCCCTTTCACTTTTTCTTTATGTGTCATGTATAGGCTGTTAAAAATGCTTGGCATAATTACAGTCAAAATAGATGTATTTTTGCCTGTTCTGAACAACATCAAGTTTGGCAGGAAATGAAGCACCCAACAAACCACAGCCAAATTACTGAATCCTTGAATTGCTCATGCAAGCAAGAAAAAACTAAGGTCTCCTAAGCTGGAAAAATAATTATACTTTTGTGACTTCTCTGTCCAACACATAGTTTACAACAACAACTTCCTGCCACATCCAAAATAATCCTTACTGGCATTCAACTGTAAGCAGTAGTTTAATCTACTGAATATTTATGATAGGATCTTCACTAACATTTCTTATATTAGTAAATCTTAAAAAAATGTTTAAGTTCTTCACCATTTGGAAAGGGTGAATTTTTCCTCCAAATTGGTCACATTTCATTAAACTGTTACATTTTGGCCTTTTTAAATAAGCTTGAAATCTCTATATTTCAATTCCTAGAAAGGCTCAATTTTGTGGCTGAGGGAAAACATGAGGAGATATGTAGTCTTTCACCACTAAGTTTTACATTTAAATCCAGTGTCCATTGTCAGTAGCCAAGTATCCTTGCATCTCATGACCATCCTAGAGCTGCTACGAAAGATTTAGTTGCCTCAATTTAATTTCTAGTGAATATGCTGTATTTATTACTTCAAACTAAAACCATGTCTGGCTGAAAGTCTTAGCTGAGTCTGCAATCAAATGATTTATCAAGAAATAAGCTACACTCTGAGTCTTAGTTGTGTGTGGAAATTCTAGTTCATTTGGGAAGATTTTGCTCTCTTCTATATTTTCTAAGAACTTTAGAAAGAAACAGAATATTATAACTCAAATTTTTCCATAAATATGTTAAAATTATAAAAAAGTTAGAAATTGACTAAGTTATGAAATTTTAAAGTAAACTATGTTTCCTCTATATTAAAAAACAAAAGCACTTAGGACTTCTGATTCTGGCCATAATGAAGTAGCTGGTATTATCGTTATTATAGGAGCTTCTTCTTTTTGTCATAAACAACTATAAATACTGGAAATATATATATATAACAACTTTTTGAGACGTTAGATAGTAGAGTGCCATAGTTCTTGAGAAAAGGACAACACATGAAGTAAGCCACACATTTACCTTGACTTTCTCTCAGAAGCCATTTTCCAAGTTATGTAACAAAGTAGAGCTTAAGCTGAGAGCAACTCTGAATAGGGAAGCAGAGATTGCTATTCAGGCTTGCTAAATGGGGCTGAGTTGGGGGGCAGTGAATAGAAAAGAAGGGAATCATAAGAGACTCTTAATCTTAGGAAACAAACTGAGGTTGCTGGAGGGGAGGGGGGTGGGGGATGGGGTAACTGGGTGGTGGACATTGGGGAAGGTATGTGTTGTAATGAGCAGTGGGTATTATATAAGACTGATGAATCACAGACCTGTACCCCTGAAACAAATAATACATTATATGTTATTTTTTTTTAAAAAAGGTAAAAAGAATAAAACAATGAACAGTCATAATCTTACAACCCAGTTTAAGAAATAAAACTTTACCAGTGTAGTTGAAAAAAAAAAAAAGAAGGGAAACACAAAGACCAAATCTCAAAATTCTGCATAAAAACTCCCAACAGATCCTTGGCTAACTCATAAGTTATGCATACACAAGGCAAGACTTAAGGAGGCATAACAGAGCTGAATAGAGATTTCAAAAGCCGCAAACTGCTGTGGAGATAGTAGAGTTCAAGCCCAGCCAGAGTGGAATGAACCTGATGAACAACCTAGACATTGAGTTGAGACTTCAAAGGGCCAAGCTCTTGTAGTCAGGGCTATACTTAAGAAGTAAGGACAAAATTAAAATAGACCTGCTCCAGAAGAAGATTAAAACCAAGCCTTGAAGTGACTCAATTGCCCACTGGAAAATAAAATAACCTTCTTCAGAAGAATGTAACGTAATCTAGAACCTCAGCAATGGCCAGCATCCAATACAGAATCACTAGGCATATGAATAAGAAAAAAAACAAGTGACAGATATTCAAGAGATAAAGTAGTCTGTAGTCACAGACCCAAGGAGGAGCTAGATGTCAATATTAACAGCAAAACTTCAAATATGATTAAATGTTAACATTAAAAAATATAGAAAAATGTGAATGCAAAGGACTAACAGATGCAGTAATTAAAAAGAGAATAAGACCATTAAAAATGATTAAAAGACACTTTAGAATTAGAAAATACAGTATCTGAAATAATTCTGATAGCTCTTGATTTTTATCAGCAGTATTACTGCAATTGAATTGGGAAAGGAAAGTACTTTAAATAAATGGAGATATAGCAAGTGGATAACTATATGGCAAAAACATGAACCTTAACTCATTGCATTCCATTAACAAGAATCAAATCTGAAGTGGATCAAAAACCTAAATGTGAAAGTTAGAACAATAAACTTCTATAAGCAAACATATGAAAACATCTTCATACTTCAGAGAATGCAAAGATTTTAGTAATACACAAAAAAGTCCTAACAATAAAAGGAAAACTATAAATTTGACTTTATCAAAATTTGAAATTTTGCTCACTCAAGATACTATTAAAATTGTAAATTCAAGGCAGATACTGGTAGAAAACATTTGCAATATGCATGTCTGACAAAGACTTTTATCCAAAGTACATAAATAACTCTTACCATCAGTTTGAAAAGGACAAACAAGTTTTTTAACAGACAGAAGGCTTGAACAAGCATACACACAAAAAATCAAAAGCAAAAACAAATATCTGAATGGTCAATCAGATTGTTCCTCAACATCATTCATCATCAGGAAATGAAACTTAAATTTATAAATTAGAGTTAAAACTAAAACATACTTTCCAGATTGGGTCAACTAAGCAGACTGGCAACATCAAAAATTGGCAATGATAGAGAGCCATATATCACTAGTAGTAGCTTGAAAAGCATAAGCAATTTGTAAAATGTTTGACAGTATTTTATAAATTGACACAGTAATCCCATTACTAGATATATACCCCAGGAAAAAAAGTACATTTTTCTAATTCAAGGCCAGTTTATTCACAATAAGCTACTACTAGAAACAACCAGGCCAAAACTCAAAAAACAGGAGAATGGGTAAATAAATTGTAGTACATTCATTCAATGGAATACTACTCAGAAATAAAAAAAAGATTGAGATATTGTTACACATAACAACATGGATAACCCTCAAAAAGCATTATGTTTATTGAAGTTAGCCAAGCAACAGAAACATTGTGTGATTCAATCAATTTTAGGTAAATTAAAGGGAGAAGGAGAAATCTATTTATGGAAATAGAAGTTATAAAAATGATTACCTCTCTGAGGAGCAAAGGGAAGGGAGGCAATTGACACAAGGGAACATTCTAGGTAATGGAAATATCCTTATCTTGATCTGAAGGTGGTTACATGAGTATATGCATATATAAAATTCATTAACCTGTTTACTTAAGATTTGTACATTTCAATGTATGTCAATTATACTTCAACTTTAAAAACTCATCAGATAGCTGTAACAGTTGCCCAGAAACTGCAAAACATCTGACTTATGACTTGAAATACAAATGAATAAAAAAGTATTTAATTTAAGCAAAAAAAGAAAACAAAAAGAATAGAAAAACAAAATGAACACGTGGGACATCATCAGATCTAATATATGCTTAATTGGAGTCTCAGGAGGAGAGTTGAGAGAAAATGGGACATAAGTGATACTTGAGAAAATAATAAGCCAAGAATTTTCTAAAACAAATAAAGAAATTAATCCACAGTTTCAAAAATGACAGTGAACTTTTTCTAACCAGGAAAAAAAATAAAGGAAAATAATTAACCCATATTATGGTCAAAAACTGCTAAAAACCATAAAATAGACTATTAAAAACATCAAGAGGAAAAGAAAGACATTACTTTCAGTGGAACAAAAGAAATAGGTCTGACCTTTTAACAACACAGTAGAAGCCAAATGACAGTGAATAGGTATCTTTAAAATGGTAAAAGAAAAAAAAATACCTAGAATTCTATATTTATTTAAAATATTTTTTTAAAGATTTTATTTATTTATTTGAGAGAGGGAGAAACTGAGAGACAGAGCACAAGTGGAGGGGGAGGGGCAGAGGGAGAGGGAGAGGCAGACTCCCTGCTGAGCAGGGAGCCTGATGTGGGCCTCTTTCCCAGGACCCTGGGATCATGACCTGAGGCGAAGGCAGATGCTTAACCGACTGAGCCACCCAGGCTCCCCTAAAATATATTTTTAAAGTAAAGATGAAATATAAAGATTTTTTTTAAAGCTGAATATCTGTCACCAAAAGACTTGCACTACAAGAAATACTAAAGAAAGTTCTTTAGCCTAAAAAATTATCTCATATGGAAGCATGAAAGTGCAAGAATGAATTAGCAGCATAGAATGAATGTATGTGAAAATGTGAGGGAAAATTGACTGTTTAAAACAACATGAATTTTAATGTTTTATGGGGTTTATAACATATGAAGAAGTAAAATATATGAGAATAATAGAATAAAGATGGGCATTATAGATGAAATTAAACACTGGGTGTTGTATGGAAGTGTTGAATGACTATATTGTATACCTGAAACTAATATTACACTGTATGTTAACTACCTGAAATTTAAATAAAAATTTCAAAAAATGTTAAGTAAACTCTTTTGAAGGTTTTTGCATTGTTTGGAATATGGCTAGAATACTATATATAGTAGACAATAAGGTAAGAATGTATGTTGTAATTTTAGTGTAATTATTAAAAAAACTAATAGAAGAGATAAAATGGATTAGTGTGAAATTCTTGTTTCACACAAAAGAAGGCAGTAATGGAGAAATAAAGTAACAAAAATACTCTTAACATAAATAGAAAGCAAAAACGGTGGAGCCAAACCCGTTTCATCAAAAATTACATTAAGCATCTGATGTAGGTGCAAAACATACTTCTAAAGCCTAACCATGTATTAAATATTCAAAAGTCCAGAAGCTATAAATAATTCTTAAAAATTAAAGAAGAAACAGATTTTTTTAAAGATTTATTTATTTATTTGAGGGGGGCAGAAGCAGAGGGAGAGAATCCCCAAGCAGACTCCCCACTGAGCCTGACTTGGGGCTCCACCCGGGGCTCCAAGAGGGGCTGGACATGGGGCTTGATGGCCCGCCCCATGAGATCATGACCCAGGAGATCACGACCTGAGCTGAAATCAGGACTCAGTCACTCAACCGACTGAGCCACCCAGGTGCCCCGAGAAGAGACAGATTTTAAAGTCTAGTTTCCATTCTCATGTTTATCTGTCATCTTCAATTTATTGTGTAAGTATGCTATATTATTATGAACAACAGGTGATATGCTGGATGGATATACTTGATATCACAGGAAATGCAATCATTCATGAAGGATAAATATGACATAAATCTATCTGTATATTAAGAATATTTTGTATTTTTCACATTTTGCTTTAACATTTTTACCACAGTTCAACAATTTTGTTAAGTAAGCATTTGTGTATCAGTGAGCATTTGTGTATCAGCATATAGCTACTGATTAAGTGAATATGGTATCCCAGAAAAATAGTGCCTTAATGTGATATTGGTATAAATCAGAGTTCATGAATACAAACAATACTGTGTGAAATCAATCAGTGTAGAGTTCCAGTCAATGGCCCTGTTAGATTAAAACTATGAAACACACTTGAAAACTCTTCCGTAGTGCTTAAGCAAAATGACCTTCATTGCTCAGTCAGTTCAAGTCTCCATTTGCCAGGACTTGATACCTCTCTAGGATTCTATGAATTTTTCTTTTATATTTTCAGGTAGAATTTTTTTCCAAATCATCCCAGAAATACAAATTTATAAATTTTGATAAGTACACTTACAATATTATTGTTGTATAATACAGAACACTTAATTATTAAATTGTGAATACAATTATCATTTTTCATCAGTTGAGAGATATTAAGAGAATTGAAAGATAATGTAAGCCAAATGCAAAAAATAAAATAAGGGAAGCAAGACTTTGCAGTGTTTAGAGACTAATTCTTTTATCAGCTTCTAAAATACAAACAGCTTGGTAAAATATGAACAGCTTCTATTCTGATAGTGTATTACTTCTCATTGCCTCAGCAAAACTATTTTTGAATCTACAAAGCTTTTGCCACTATCCTATTCATGGGAAATCTATCACAGTTCTGCAAATCACTCAAATTTTGTAGGAAATTATATTGCTGAAAATGATCACACAAGGCTCCATTTTAGCTTCAGCCTAGTTCTGTTCTTGGATATCAGAACATGCTGCAGGTGTTTAATCCTGAAATGACTCTATAAAATTTGGTTCTTACTACCAATGAGGTAGTCATTCTTTTTCAAAAGTCATCAATTTCATATTAATCATGATTGTATCTTATGCAATTTTTATAGTTACAATATACATATTGAAAAGTTCATGTTTCCAATTATTTAAAATCAATATTTTTATATTTACTGCTAATATTTTAATAGTAAAATATTACATTTTGAACATATTCTAATTCTAAATCGATCTGCCTTGAGGTTGAACATTACCACAATTTGCTAGAGGATAAAGTAGGGTAGGTGATTTGAAAGGAAGGAAAAATCTATTGAATGGAGTTAGGAAGTGGTTCATAAAAAAAAAAGTAAATGGACTTGGGAAATGAGAACACACATACTTTGTGCAAGTAATAGCTATTCTTGTTGGCTGTGGCTTTACATATAATTTTGGAATATTAGAACGAAAAGCTTATTTTTCTTGTTATTTGATTGATTGATTTGGGGCCAGTAATGACTTACTTCTATCAAAGTTAAAACTTATTTAAAGGTATCATTTGTGGGCATGTACTTTTAAATTTTCTTTTCAGCTAAGGCAAATGAAAAGTTTAAGATACTAGAAAAATACTTCTCCAAATACTGCAATGTTCCAATAACTTCATAAAATTGCATTAAAATAAGTAAATTGACCTCATAGGCCACTAAAATAAAATTAACAATTAAAAGTTGGCATTTGAGATATTAGAAGATATTGAAATAGATTTATTTCATATGGAATATTTGACTCCCAAAATATTAATTAGTTTCATGATTACTATAAAAGTTTTAGACCAACTATGTATTAGAATTAGATTTAAATCAGAAACTAATTAAGGTTTGTTATAATTATATGCATTCTTATGTAGATTCTCACTTATCCATCATAACCAGATTTCTGTTTTTATAATCCAGAGACAAAATTGCTAAAATTCCCATGTGAGATTAGGATAAAGTCAAGCAAATATAGGAAAACTTTGTTTCTTCCTCCTTCTCACTCTCTGATATGAAAAACGGGATGCTGAGGGAGTTCAACTTTTCTGAAAACTTTAAGGAGCACAAAATCTTGTCATTTTCTAGTAATTCCTGCTGCTAGGTTGGTATTACCAGGAACAGACCTATTTTGATGGTCAGACCTGTAGTAATTCTTGCATAACTATTTCGTAAATTATTTGAATTAATTAACCATAAAAGGCCAAATGTATTTGAGCTATGGTTTCTCACAATTCTAAAATTTCCAATACAGTTACCTCGGCTCATAAGACACATTCGTCACTGGTCACGTAATGTTTTATGGAAAGAAAATCCTGGTACCAACTTCAGCTCAAAACCAGAGTCGAGATGATCAAGCCTGTGAAAACAAGTTCTTGAGATCCTGTGGGCAAATAGGCAATACCTGAATTTTTAAAAGATTTTTATCAGGATCGTGTAATTCTAAAGGGGGTGTGCTTGACAGTTCGACAATTAGTTCCAGCTGTGCTAGTGGTGGGGCTTACGCTAGTTTCATAGCAGCCTGAATTCTTCGTTTTCTCAACATTAAAATGAGTTTATTAATTTAGCAAGGAATTGATTACTTTCAGGCAAAAAAACAAAACATCATGCAGTGAGTAAAAACGAAGAAAGTCTGGTGGTGTAGGAATATTAAAATAGGTATTTCGTAATACCCAAGGATGAGTCAAGCAATAGGGCCTCAGGACTATCTAGAAACAAGAACTTAGAAAGACATTAACCATGCACCAAAGACATGGCCCGTGTTACCTGGGGAAACAGGGGCTCACACTTTCACTTCTCTGTAGCTCTGCTTGGTTATTCGTTCTTTCTGCAGATTTTTTGTTCTGCCTCATTTACATAAAGTGGATTTACATCACTCTCTAATTCTAGCAACAGTGATACAGTACTCTTAACAATCTGCAAAGTAATTTCAAACTTTACTTAGTAGTTTACTGTCAACAGCGATATGATAGTGTAATTTTGAAGCCATCTTATAAATGTTGTCTGAATATATATGTTTGTGTAAGAATAAGTAGATAGATAGGTAAATAGGTAGGTAGATAGGTAGATTTATTATGAGGAATCAGCTCACATGGTTATGGGAGCTGAGAAGCCCCAGAATATGCCATCTGCAAACTGAACACACAAGGAAGCTGGTGGTGTTAATTCCACACTGAATCTGAAGGCCTGAGATCCACGGGAACTGATGGTATAAACCCCAGGTGAAGAGCAAAAGACTGATGTCACAGCTCGACAGGCAGGGAGGAACTAAAATGGGTGAATTTTTCTTTTCCCTCCATTATGTTCTACTTAGGCCCTCAAGAGATTGGATGATGCCCCTACTTGACTAACCCTACAGATTCAAATGCTAATATCATCTAGAAACATCCTCCCTGACACAGTGGAAATAAGATTTAATCCAGCCACCCCCATGGCAATGAAGTCAACACCCAAAACTAAATATCACACCACCTCAATATTGGTGATCAAATTTGGCATCATTAATGGTGGGACAACCTAACAATATGTGACTTCTGCATAACACAATAAAAAAGCATACTGCCTATAAAGTACAATTTTTCTGCTACAACAAGTATCTGCATAAGGCAAATGAACTTATACTCAATTGGTAAATTGGGATGTAATGTCAATGGAATATAGAAGGTGTGATGGTTCATTTATGATTTTTCTTAGTTAAGAAGAGAAGGAGTAGAATTATTACCTGGCCTAACGTTGCCAGAGAAAACCCTAGCTCTAAGAAGAAAAGATCCTCAGGGCTTAAGGCAGAAAGTTCTCAGCATGTATAGAACCAGTCAGTAACAGTCAAGAACAGGTACAGGTGTATTCAGAGGTGGGCTGAGGCATAAGTTTGGGACATTATCACAATTAGCTGCAATCATAAATATATTCTTCCTTGATTTCTTCTAATAAAAGCTTTATATTAATACTTTTCACATTCAGTACTGCGATTCATATAGAATGAGATTTTGCATATGGTCTGATAGATATGTCAAAGTTTGTAATTTTTTAATATATGCATACTGTTTAGGTGGCATCATTTATTAAAGAGATTGTGCTCTTTCTCCTGCTCTGCAGTGTCTCCTTTGTCATAAACTTTCTCTGTTGGTGTGGGTTCATTTCTAAACCCTCTATGCTGTTTCATTGGTCTGTTTGTCAATCCTTGTCCCTGTTGTACACTATTTAGTGAGGTGTTACAAGAAGATGTTTTCTCTAGTAGTTTAAGATTTCCAATTTGTACTTATTCAAGGTTCTCTTGACTATTCCTGCCCCTTTACATTTCTATATAGCATTTAGAATTAGCTTGTCATTTTCCAGCCCCTCCAAAACTAAAAAGGAACACTAGGATTTTTTAGAGATCATAATACCTCTCTATAAAGTTTGGGAATTGCCTTCTAATCCATTGGACACAGTACAGACCGTTATTTTTATTTTTCCTTGTACCTCTCCATGTTTTGTTGTTTTCTACATATGGTTCCCACATAACCTGCATTAGACTGATGTGATTGTAAATGGCATTATCTAAAAAAATAATTCTTGTTTGTGCTGGTATATATAACTACAATTGATGTTTATAGTAACTTCATGTCCAGTCCAGTGATGTAACTCAATTCATTAATTCTAGTAGTGTGAGTGTGTATTCTTTTGAACTTTCTATGCGAAAATCACGTTGTCTGCACATAGGAGATTTTTATTTTGGTTATCATCATCATCATCATCATTATCATCATTTTATTACTATTTGGTTTTTTGCCCTGGGTAGGACTTGCAGGAAAATGTGTAAACGTCATAGGAACCATCCTTGTTTCACTCCAGAACTCAGAATCCTTCATTTTACAACTAAATTTGTTTGTTGTTTTTTTAAAAAATAGATGCTTTGTACCAGAATAAGAAAATTATGTTTTATTTCTAGTTTCCTATTATTTAAAACTGTGAATGGGTTTTGAGATAATTATTATAATTACTTTCATTATTTTGTGCTAAATTAGAAAACTACATTGATTTATTTTAAAATTTTAATCGACCCTGGAAGTCATGGAATAAATGTAATTTTTACAACATATTGTCTTCCTTCTGGGGGAGGGGCAGAGAGAGAGGGAGAGAGAGAATCTTGAGCAGGCTCTATGCCCAGTGTGGAGCCCAATGCAGGGCTTGATCTGACGACCCTGAGATCAAAACCTGAGCTGCAACCAAGAGTCAGACACTTAACTGACTGAGCCACCCAAGTGCCCTTGACATATTGTCTTTTTAATTAATTGATGGACTCCTTTTGATAATATTTTCTAGCGTTTTTATATCTATTCAGGAAAGATAGCGGTCTTTTAGGGTCTTGGTATCAAGCTGGGGTCATAAAAAGAGTTTGGAATATTCCTTCTCTTGAGTTTATAAAAGTAGTTATTTAAGATTGGTATTTTTTATTTATTTGTTTGTTTAAAGATTTTCACTTGGAGTTTTATCTGAAACACTATTTTAATTAAATTCAATTATAAAAGGACTCATTAGATTTTTACCTCTATCAATTTTGAGAAAACTATTTTTCTAGGAATTTTGTTTAAGTTTCCATATTTATTGCCAGAAAAACAGCTTATCCTTTTTGTTTGTTTGTTTTTGGCCCCACAAGACCTCTGTGAAACAAACTACCTTAAGGATTATTGGCTTAAAACATACACTTCCTTTTGTGCGTTGACTCTGTATCCAGGAACGACATACATTCATTAATTTTAGAGGTTTAAATGTGGATTTTTAATTATCTATGTAGAAATATATCATCTTCAAATAAAAAGAATTTTGTTTCTGTCTTTCCAGTCTTACACATCTATCATCTATCTATCTACATCTATGTTGGCTTTGCTCTTTCTATTTTGTCAGCTTGGCATAGTTCTTAGGGTCTAAGCTGTACTTGAGGCGGGTCACATGCTTCATCAGCCAGCTGTGTTAAGCTGGGCAGTTTTGCTGATTTGGGCTGGGCCCCTCTCCACATAACTGGAGCCTCAGCTCTGTCTTTTGGGCTTATTCAGCTGTGCTCCACATTGTCTCTCATCTGTTCAGACCAGCTTGGGCTTGTTTATAAGGAGAAGGTAGGGGTCCAACAGAAAGAGAGTGGAATCATAGAAGGCATCCTGAGACCCGGGCTTAGAAGTCACATGCCATCTTTTCCACCATATTTTATTAGCAAAGAAAATTATAAGACCCAGTCCAAAGGATGTTAAAATAGACTCAACCTTTCTATAGGAGGAGCTAAAAAGTCACATTGAAGAAAGCAAAGGTAGAGGGAAAAATGGAGATAGAAGGCATTTTTGCAATCAATCAACTACACTCTTATTTTCATTGTCTTTATCAATGTAGTGTTTTCACTTTTCTCATTTATGATATTAATTGTGCCCCTTTCTTCTGTTTCTTGGTAAATTTTTATGGGTTTCTTAGTTATTGATCTTTGCAAAAAAGCAAAATTTGACTTTGCTGCTTTTTTTCCTTTTCTTTTTTATTTCATTAATTTCTGCTCTTCTTATTTCCTTCATTCAGCTTTTTTATGGCATTATTTATCTGGTGCAACTTTTTACAGAAATTTTAAATAATTGATGTTTAAGTGTTCTTAAATAATTGACTTTTACATTTCCCTAATATATATGCATTTTGGATATTTTCTACTTTGCAATGTGATTTCTTATTTGAAAAAAACAAAAAGCTACTTATGTGAGTTGCTTTATTTCAAAATACTTGGGAATTGTTATCAATAAGTTTTTATCATTTCTGTATAATTTTATTCTTGTCAATAACAAGCTACAAATTTTCAATTTTGAGGTGTTTTTTTGTTTGGTTGTTTTTCTGCCCAACATATGATTAATTTTTTTCTGTTTCATGAGTATTTGAAAAGCATGTGTAGTAATCATTGTTGGCTGCAGTTTCTTATGTGTAGCATTAGATCACGTTTGTTCATCATTCTACTCAAATATTCTATACTTATACTGACTTTGTCTGCCTTTTTTCTTCTGGAAAAACTATGCTACAATTTCTACCATGATTGTGGATTTACTTATTTCTCTTTTTTAATTCCTTCCATTTTATTTTAAATTGTTAGGTATGAGCAATTTTGAATAAGAACTGGATATTAGATGATTTTAGGAAATTATTACTGATATTCTTAGGTATGACAATGGCATATTTATGTTGGCTAATATTATTTTTAGAAGATGCATAATGAATAATTTAGGGAAAAAGGCATATGACATTGAAACCTATTATCAGTATTTTAGGAAATAAATTTTGTTTTTTATACACATGTATAATTTTATAGCAAAAAATTGACAATTACTGATGCTAGGTGTTAGGTGTATGTGTGTTACAGTATAATTATTTCAATATTTCTGTATGTTTAAAATTCTTATAATTAAAAATATTGGACAGATATTCAGAATGTTCTGAACTTGCTGAACATCCTGCTGAATAGAGAGAAAAAAGAATTCCTACAGCAGGATGGGTTTAAGTTTCTTTTTGTGTGTTAATGCCTGCACTTCAGTACCTATGTTAATCTTTTTCTCAAAATCTTTCCTAATATATTCAGAAGTAATCACCTAACCCATTTGTCTCTGTAATACCAATCCATTTAGAATATTCTATGACAGAAAGTATCTGATTCCTGATATCACACCCTTAGTGAACATATGTTGAGTGACTTCAGACAAAGATCTATGTTCCACAGTATGCTAATTTTCCAATTTAGGGCATTAACAATTAGTTCCAATTTTATCCAATAGCAATTCGATGTACTCCATATTTTCTCTAAGGGTCTCATTGCTTGCAATTCCACTCAAGGAATAAATACCAATATTGAGCCTTGTTTAATTGCAGGAGACAGAAGCCTACTTAAGTTTGATCAAGTAAAAAGAGATTTATTATACAGCTATTAATGAAAAAGGGAATGCTGATCAAAGCCTCAGAAAGAGAGGAAATTTGGGCTGTCATAATTTGTGTTTTTTTTTTTAAAGATTTATTTATTTATTAGACAGAGAGAGACACAGGGAGAGAGGGAACACAAGCAGGGGGAGTGGAAGAGGGAGAAGAAGGCTTCCCGCAGAGCAGGAAGCCCCATGCGGGGCTCGATCCCAGGACCCTGGGATCATGACCTGAGCCGAAGGCAGACGCTTAACGACTGAGCCACCCAGGCGCCCCTGTCATAATTTGTTAATAAGAGATTGCTTTTAGCTTCTTTTGGGTCTTAGTTTTTTGTTTTGTTTTGTTTTGTTTTTTATCTTCTTATCTCAATATCTGTGTCTCAGATTTATCAGGAGAGACTCTCTGATTGAATCAGTCCAAATGATGAATTTTTCTTTGGAGAAGGAGCCTTCCCCGTCCATTCAGATGCAGTTAGGTGGGAGAGAGCTTGTATGTCCCGTATTGCAGATGGAAAAACCATAGCTGTTGGCCAGAGAGATTCTTTCAGAAGAGATTGTGGGCTGGGAAATAGTGATCAACATCTTCAAGACATCTTGTCAACTCAAGCATTGTCAAGGTCATTAGCAAACTGAGCCAGTTTTCAGCAATGATTCTAACTTGGAAAAGTAAAAGGATTAGGTCTGCATGTGCATGAATTCAGCTAATATTTTATAATAAATGAGAAGAACATTTTAAAAAATCTTAGATGTTTCACGATCAGCTTCTGGAAGAAGAGACTGCCCTGAATACATTACTTCATTAGTATTATACTAAGGACCTCAGACCTTCATCAAGGTGTAGCAAAGTGTTTAGATAAAATAGCCAACTTGTAATTACAGCACTGATAGAATCTGCTCTGTTATCTGATCCACGGGTCTGGCACAGGAAGCTCCTTGAATCTATGCAAAAGAGGGGAGAATAGATTTACATTTACATCTGTCTTCCTACAGAAATGTGAATGAAAGGAATGTCATGCATTTTAAAGAGGTTTCCAATGGATGCACTCCGGTTGGACCCACCTGTCTCAGGGAGGTATTTAATTCAACTTGGCAATTACAGCTTAAGAATACTAAGTTTTGTGGGGAAATTAAATACAAAGTCAATGCCCTCATAGAACTTAAAGTGTTTTATGATTATAAAATACACATTAGTTTGTGAGCAAAACTGTTAATATATTAATGTATCTGTTATAAACTATGTGAAAGAGTAGTCTGGAGCAAGAGTTAAGAAATTTTCAGGCATGGTGTGTAATGACCTTGTCAAATAGGTAAATTCTGGATAAATGGAGATGAAAAGGGAGACACAAGCAGAATGGAGGAATATTATAAATAGAGTGTGATGAATTAAAGTTAGGGTACTAAAGGCCACAGGCTTAAACCATTTATAATTTTACGAGAAATATTTGAAGAAAGGCCAGGGGAACATAACCTCTCCACTATAATTTTATGGAGGGAGTTGTTGTGCTTTGTGGAATTAGGACTGGAAAATTATGCTGAACAAGTCTGGTGAATTTGAAAAAGATGTTTCATTTCTTTGCTAATCTAACTGAATATTTAATGACTCAGGAAGATGCAAGTGTCATTTTTGTGATTCAGTATTATCTATTTTCACAAGTACCGTCCAAATACTGAAACAAACACAAAGACAAACCATGGATTGTCTGCTGCTTCTTGGCAATAGTACAGTAAATTTTACTAAACAGTTTTACTAAATTATATGTTGTTTTTCAAATATTGTAATGAAAGTCTGACAAAAATTCTATTAACTAATTTTTTTCATTAAATACACACTTTATAGGGGTCTTTTAATTTGAAGTACCAAGGATACTTTTGACTATTTTTCCTAGGAATCTCTCAAAACCCCGAAAATTCTTTTTCATGTAGATTAAAAGTTCATGTTAAGTAATAAAATGTGTAATTTATTGTTATAGCTTATCACTGAAAAATAATTCTTATCTTTTCCTTCCACTATATCTTTAGAACTTGCACATTTAAAAAAACTATCTTCCCACATTTTTTTTTTTTTTTAAAGATTTATTTATTTGACAGCGAGAGACACAGCGAGAGAAGGAACACAAGCAGGGGGAGTGGGAGAGGGAGAAGCAGGCTTCCCGCGGAGCAGGGAGCCCGATGCGGGGCTCGATCCCAGGACCTTGGGATCATGACCTGAGCCGAAGGCAGACGCTTAACAACTGAGCCACCCAGGCGCCCCTCTTCCCCACATTTTTATTTATCAAATGTAGTTAGTGATATCTCTCTGTAGGGTTATAGCGGGAATTAAATGAGATATTTGAGTAGATTTAAATGTATAAACCTGAGTAGCAGCAGCTATAATAATCTAAGCAATAATCTAACAACAAAGTATATCTATAGAGAGCCATTTTTAACATTTTTTTTTTTTTTTTTTTTAAGATTTTTTTATTTATTTGCGAGAGAGAATGAGAGACAGAGAGCATGAGAGGGAGGAGGGTCAGAGGGAGAAGCAGACTCCCTGCCGAGCAGGGAGCCCGATGTGGGACTCGATCCCGGGACTCCAGGATCATGACCTGAGCCAAAGGCAGTCGCTTAACCAACTGAGCCACCCAGGCGCCCCCATTTTTAACATTATTAATGTCGCGTCAAACATACCAGCAGGTAGTACAACTACATTGTAAACACACTACCTTTTTACTCCTCTCTTTAGACATTGTTTCAACCTATCCTTTATTTCTAACCAATATTAATACTCTTCCTTGAAATATCTCTTTTTCCACCAGCCAAACTATTATTCATTAACAAACACTCCTTCAATATTTAGAATGTAAGCATTTAAATGCCAAGTTTTATATAATTCATAATATATCTGGGCTCTCTGTTGTGACTTGAAGATGTGAACTGGTCTTTAAGAATTCTGAACAGGGGCACCTGGGTAGCTCAATGTCTGTCTTCGGCTCAGATCATGATCCTAGGGTCCTGGGATCTGGCTTCTCCCTCTCCTTCTGCCCCTCCACCCCCTATTTGTGTTCTCACTTGCTCTGCTCTCTCTCTCTCTCTCAAATAAATAAATAAATCTTAAAAAAAAAAAAGAAAAGAATTCTGAACAAATTGAAGAGTAAATGTAGCTTCAGAAATGGCCCAAAATATTAACTTCTTTTTTGGATTGGAGGATGAGATAAGTCACTACTGTTACCACGAGGAGGGGTTAGGGTTAAAGCTGGTAAGAGCTGGAGGAAAAGTGGAAATGTTTTATCCATATTCCCCTGGAACAGCAGAGGATGTTGAAAGAAATTTCTTTTTCATGGACCATGGAAAGAAAGCAGAAAATCGCAAAGACATGTCCTTCTACACCATGCTACCTGTTCAGTGTTGGGAAATACAACCTATATGCAGTTCCTTAGTGATCAAGAAAATATTTATACCAAAGAGGTTGTTAACAAATATTCCTCTGAGGTTTCAAAATGCATGATTCCCTGATATGCCTGTGATAATTCTACTCTTGACCTTCTGTCTCATCCCAATATTAATGTTTTCAACAAAATTTCAATCTCTATACTATTTTAATAGATTGTTGCTCTTGAAACTAAGAGACTACTGTTTTAAGTGAATCCATAAACTTCTTCTTTTATTCTAAGACCTGATAATTCTTTCCTTGAGAATAGCCTAAGGAGTCCCATTACAGCAAAACTTGTTGTGAAAGTCCTCAGATCTTATTGAGTAGTCCTTAAATTAGAATACCTTCATGATTAGTTAAACAAAGCTTTTCTTTTTATTTAAATTTTTGGGCCTTTTCTGGAGATTTAGCATAGAGGTTTTATTAAGAAATAGGCCTATATTATTTGAAACCTCTGTGAATACATTCACAAGGCTGATATCTCACAAAATAAATTCCCTCTGTATTCCACTCTCCTACCCTCTAGTTAATGTGACAATCTTTTTTGTTTAGATATCAATCATTCATCATCCATTTAAGTTTTATTCTTCATACACTGAAGATAAAGCTACTAACAGCATAACATATTTAATTTACTGTTGGTATTGTATAAAATGACTTCAGCTACATGTCATGGAAACTGATTCAAACTGGCTCCAACAGTCAAGAAATTTGTTGTCTCATAAATAGTTGTCCAAAGATAGGATAAATTTCAGGGCTAGCTGATTTCAGTTTCCCGGTTCCACTTGTGTGTGTGTGTATATATATCTTACTTGTCTGGGGCGCCAGGGTGGCTCAGTCGGTTAAGTGTCTGCCTTCGCCTTGGGTCGTGATCCCAGGATTCTGGGAGTAAGTCCCGCAGCGTGATCCTTGCTCAGTGGGGAGCCTGCTTCTCCCTCTACCCCTCCCCCTGCTCATGCTCTCCCTCTCTCTGTCTCTCTCAAATAAATAAATAAAATCTTTAAAAAATATATCCTGATTGTGCATATTGGCTTATACTACAGGCTGTATTTCTTACAGTGGCCCCATTTTCCACACTAGCATATTTCAGCATGCAAAGAAAGAGATGAAAGCTTTTGTCCTAATATCGCTGGGAAAACTCTAAGATTCACTAAAACTGGAATGTTTAGCTCATATATGCACCCTGATGTTTGTCATGGGAATAGAATACACTGATTAATTTAATCCAAACTTAGTTATTAGGGATATAGTTGGTTATGCCCAAGGCCTAGCTATGGCTAAAACTTGGATATCTTAACCAGTTTAGGATTTATATTACTAAATGGGAAGAAGCTGTGTAAGTGATCAACCTGCCCACTAAAATGATCCTCTTTTGAAACAGAACCTTTTGTCCAGTGTCCTTTTTTAATGATCAAAGGCAGTTTTATTCCACATTGTGCAAAGGATAAGAGTTGCTATGTGTTGGTGTAGAGAATTTTTTCCCCTTTATAAATCTTGCAAGTACATATTTAGTTAAATATCATGATCCTTAGCATTTCATTTAAACCCTTGGGCTAATTATCTCAAAGGTGATCCATTACATGATTAAGGACAACATTTAGGTTACTAAGGTCTATTGATTATTTGTCTAATTTATTCACAGTGATGGTGTTTCTAATCATTTCAATCAGAATGTGCCATCTACTCATACTTGCTAAAACTGTGTTTTAAAAGTAATATTTTACAATCATCCTTCAAATATTCTGAGGTTTGTATTCCCGGAAAAATCAGTGTATGTTAAAATGAGGAATATCAGATCCAATGTTCCCGTAGAAACAATTTTATAATGGGAAATTATGTTGCAGACCAAGAGCCTGATGCATTTTTAGTTTTGTTTTGTTTTAGAAATGGCTACAAATAAACTGCTTTATGAACTCTTAAATTAAATATAAAAAAATATACTTGTAAGACAAATAGTATGTTTTTCAGTGGGTTTATTGAATTGGGCAACATCGTGCCCACGTACATAAAATGTTATGAATTCTGATAGAATTCTAGAAGAATTTTTTTTTTTTACTTTAAGAAATTAGAGGTATAAAAAAACGTGAGTCAGGAACATAGAATGTAAGTGTCTCCTTTGAAACAATTTTAGCAGGAAACTTTAAGCTATTTTTAGGGATACAGAAGATGACTGCTGGATTTTGTTTGAGTATTTAGTTGTCTGTTTTCTTGTTTGTTTGGAAGTTGGTTCATGAATGCTTATTTTGATAATTTCTATTGATCATTGTAATATTCTCTGCAGCAAAAATAAGCTTAGAGTCCTCTGTATCTGACATTGTATCTATTTTTTCATGACTGGGTAATATAATTGTGTTATATCTAAATTGTTTCAGAAAATTTATATGCACTTAAAGTGCAGTGTTAGAACTGTCATCGCCAATACTTAATGATCTGTTTTTATTTTTCCACCTTTATTTATTTATTATTTTTTTGGAAGCAAAATATTGTAGAAGGAAGGAACACAGATCTTCCCATCCAAATGTTTATTCATTGGGAATTCCTTTTTTGGGGGGTTGGGAGGGTTGGGGTGGAATTCTTTTTACTACAGGATTGACAATGCTGTCCATGAGAGATGTTAGGGAGAAACTCAGTTCAAGCTAGCTGAGGCCAAGACAGGGGTTTTAATCAGCTCACAGAACTAAGAGAGTCAGGAAAGTAGCTAGGCTGAGGCAAGAGTGGACATCAAGAGCCCTCTCTTTCTGTTCAGATTGTCTGAGTGCTTGTCTCCTTCTTTTCTCCTCTAAATACGCCCCCTGCCCCATACTACTGCCAGCATTAAGGTTTAATCAGTTTAGCTCCAGATTCCAGTAAAAGAGAGCCTTTCTCTCTGTCTCCATATATAAAACACCAGGCAGTAAAGTCCAAATAGTCAGACTGGACTCATGAAACGACCTGTCATATCAGTGTGACATAAGCCAAAGTCCATGTGTATAATCCTGTGTCCAAGGAGAGGTAGAGACCTGTGATTGGACTCCCTCCATCAAATCTATATGCAGCAAGAGAGAAGAAGTATTTTATGAAATGAGAGTGAATATAACAAGAAGACAGGATGAAGAGATGATGGGCAAATAGAAACAGTAGGTACCTGGGCGCCTGGGTGGCTCAGTTGGTTAAGCAACTGCCTTCGGCTCAGGTCATGATTCTGGGGTCCCAGGATCGAGCCCCGCATCGGGCTCCCTGCTCGGCGGGAAGCCTGCTTCTCCCTTTCCCACTCCCCCTGCTTGTGTTCCCTCTCTCGCTGCCTCTCTCTCTGTCAAATAAATAAATGAAATCTTTAAAAAAAAAAAAAAAAGAAACAGTAGGTACCCAACTGTCTCTTTATACCTATGGTAGGTTGAATAATGGCCCTAAAAGATAGCCACGCCCTAATCCTTGGAATGTATGAGTGTTACCTTATGTGACAAACAAGGACTTTGCAGATACGATTAAGTTAATAATTTTGACAAAGGGAGATTATCCTGGTGCTCTAAATACAATCTCATGTGGTTTTTTTTTTTTTTTTTAAGATTTTATTTATTTATTTGACACAGAGAGAGAGAGAGAGAGAACACAGCAGGGGGAGCAGCAGAAGGAGAGGGAGAAGCAGGCTCCCCGCTGAGCAGGGAGCCCGAGGCGTCTCCATCCTGGGACCCCGGGATCATGACCTGAGCAGAAGGCAGACGCTTAACCAACTGAGCCAGGCAGGAGCCCCCATTCTCATGTATTCTTATATGAGAGAGCCAGAGAGCAATTGACACATGACAGAAAAGAAAAGATACTGCCCCACGAGGGTAGAGATTAGAGTGATGTGACCACAAGGCAGGGATTGCTGGCGGCCACTAGAACCTGGCAGAGGCAAGGAGTGGATTCTCCCCTAGGTCCTCAAGAGGGCGTGCAGGCCTGCCCACACCTTGATTTGGGGCCAGGGATACTGATTTAGGACCTCTGGCCTCCAGAACTGTGAGAGAGTAAATTTTTTGTGTGTTAAGTTACCCAGTTTGTGGTAATTGTCCCAGCAGCCACGAGAAACTAAAACACTGCCTGGCAGATTGATATTTGCCTCATTGTAATTGTTCTTTGATGATTCCCGACTGGATGTCTCAACAACCAAAAGTAGGTGAATCTGTTTTTCTTTCTTCTTGGTCCTTGTGGAAGTTTTTCAGAAGAACACTCGTGGATTTTCTTGTTAAGGCTGCATGTAGATAGTTTTGTGTAATCCTGATCCCTCAGCTTCCTTCCACTCTACTATAGTGCCTCAAATCCTTTTAGGAAGGAAAAATGGATGAGAAGAATGACCGTGCCTATTTTAATGAAGAGAAATAGGTTCAGTGCTGGTTTCAACCTTCTCAATTATTTGATTTTGTATATATTAACTGACTTCTTTGATGGAAATATATGCACACATTAATGGCACACTTATATCAGAAATTTGGCATACTGTAGGTACTAAAAAACTCTTAGTGACATTACTCAATTCACCATCACCTTCCTGTCCATACACATGTAGAGATATTCCCTTTTGTAAATGGTCAACATATCTCTTAAAATATTGCACCAAAATCAGTGTAATTATTAGCATAATAAGCCATATGTGGACTAGTTAGCATATAACTAATTCATATTTCCCATTATCTGGAATACACACACACAAGTTATTGATTACAAAGTATTTCAAGTGATCATAAAATAACATTACAGATACTAATTGCAAGATTGTGATTTATAAAGAAATATACATTTTTGGTCAACCAGATGACCAAAAGATATTTCTTATATACATTTGTCTTCATCCATGGCTCCTGGCTCATAGCTCCTAAACCCTTGGAATTTCCTAAGTGTTGAGAGTGATAAAGGTGTCTTTTGTTAGGTCAATAAAGCAACTTTTGGAAAGTACGTAAGGACGGAAGCTGGTTGCCGGTGGAGCCAACCTGTGATTAGAGGGTTGGAATTTTAGTCCCACTCCTTGGACTTTAGAGAAGGGAAGGGGCTGGAGATTAAGTTCAATCACCCATTGTCAATGATTTAATCAGTCATGCCTATGTAATGAAGCTTCCATAAAAACCCAGAAAGATGGGATTCAGAGAACTTCCAGGTCGGTGAACACAGTGGTGGGACTGGGAGAGTGGTGTACTCATGGAGCATGAAAACTCTTTGACCTTTCCCCATACCCTACCTTATTTGTGTCTTCCACCTGGCTGTTTCTGAGTTATATCCTTTTATAAGAAACCAGTATAATCTAGTAAGTAAAATGTTTCCCTGAGTTTTGTGAACCACTCTAGCAAAATAATTGAACCCAAGGAGGGATTCGTGGGAACCTTTGATTTATAGCTAGTCGGTCAGAAGTCCAGGTTAACATCCTAGACTTGTGAGTGGCATCTGAATGTCAAGGAGGAGGTCATGGGAACCTCCGATCTATACCGAGTTGGTCAGAAGTATAGGTAACAACCTGAGTTTGTGACTGGCGTCTGAATGTGTGTGTGTGAATCTTGTGGGACTGAACCTTTAACCGGTGGAATCTGATGCTATCTCCAGGAAACAGTGCCAAACTTGAGTTGAATTCTCAGACACCCTGCGGGTGTTTGATAACTGTTTGTTGGTGTGGGAAGATTACACACACACACATTGAAATCGGGTCCAGGAACCCTTTTACCAATATACCCCAAACCACAATAAAGTAGATGTTAACATTGGGTATTATATCATTGCTTCATGAAAAGAAATAAAATTTGAGAGGCTTAATAAAGTCCATCCTCACTACCCCCACTCACTTTCTTAATCTCTACAGGGAAAGACTCACCTGAAATCGGTATATTTCAATCTGATAGAGGTTTTGGTCACTCGGCAGTGACGCAAATAACCATTGCGTTATTGCTTTCTATGGTTTAAAAATACAAAAATGGTGTATTGTATATACTACCTTGTAATTTCCTTTTATAACTCAAAAAGATTTTAAAGATTTATCCATGCTGAATAGTGCAGAAATTGTTCATTTATCTTAACTATTTTTTATTATTCAACTGTTAAATGCATATATTCAAATCATTTCATTTATACATTCCCTTGCTGAGGAATAATTAGGTTGCTTCTGTCTTCCCCTATTACCAGCAGTCATGCAATTAACATGCTTAAATATATTTTCTTGTGCAGTGTTGCCTGTGAACTCATGAGTGTAAATTATTAAATAATAAAGGATATGAAAATTTATAATTTTATTACATATTTTCAGATTGCTTTGCAAATGAATTGTACCTCATTGCTCTACCGACAGCTATGCAAGACAAATTCTATTTCCCCATAGCTTCGTCAACACTTAGTGTTTTCAAACTTCCTATTTGTGATCATATGATTTAATGATATCTTATAATTTTGATTCACATTTTTTGGTTTTTAGTGAAATTAAATTGACTATGTGTTTAATATTGTCAATTTAATTTTCCTGTTCCATAAATTGCCTTTTTATAACTTTGCCTATTTTTTTTGATGGGTTTTTTTTTTCTTTTTCACTTAATAGATCTATGGAAGTTTCATATTCCCTAAATTTTGAACTTTTATTAATTAGATGTGATGCAAATATTTTCTCCAAGGCTTTCCTTTGTTTTTCATTTGGTTGATGGTTGTTTTTGTTTTTAAGATTATTAATGTGAAAAGTTAAATGTCAATGTTATCAAATTTCATGACCTTATCTGATGTCATAAAGATATCTTCTACATCCTATTGTAATAATATTCATATTTACATCTTTAACCCATTTGGAATTTAATGTATAGGTATGAGTTAGGATCTGATTTAAATGTTTCCGTATAGATTGCCAGTTATTCCATTCTTTCTCCAGTGTTTGTAATGTCATTTCCCATATATATACAGATATCTGTCTGTTTCCAGATTCTCTCATTTGTGACATTGCCTCCGTTTTTTTATAGCATTCTTAAAATTAGTCTAATTTTATTGTGAGTTTTATATGTTGTTGGATAACTCTTCAAAGCAGCTGGGCTGTTCTTGGACTGTAAGTCTCACATAGACATTTTAGCATAGCTTTACAAGTTCATAAAATATCATGTTGGGATTTTAATTAAAACTGCTTTATATTTAATTTCATATTTAACTTGGGCGAGATGACATCTTTATAATTTTGAGTCTTCTGATCCTGAATATGTTATAATCTCTCCATTTATTTGCCCTCTTTTATGCCCTCCAATAAAGTTTTATATTTTTTTCCATAGAGAATTTGCACTAATCTTTGGTTGGATTAATTCCCAGAAATCTTATGATTTGGGTTGATTTCATGAATGTTACATTTATTAAGCTGCATTTCTTAATTATTTTATTGTGGCAAAGTAATGCTATTGATTTCAGAAATTGTTCTCAGATCCATCGAACATAATTAACTATATAGTCTATCAATTATGAATAATTATAGCTTTTTTTCTCACTCACTTGCAGTTTTTTTATTCTTGTCTTGTGCTGAATAGGATCTCCAGTACAATGTGTATAGATTCAAAGATCATGAACCTTCTTGCCTTGCTTCTGATTTTAAAGATAATGCCTCCAGAAATACAATAGTAAGAATATTTTCTATATTTTATTGTTAGTTACAAATACCTGGTTAAAGAAGTTTATTTTAGTAGTTTGCTGTGAGTTTTCTTTATAAATGGATGCCATGTTTTTTTCTGCATTTAGTGAAATTATCTTTTGTTTTCTCCTTTAATCTGTTAATATGGTGACTAATATTAATAGATTATCTTATATCCAATATCTGAATTGAGGAGATAAACTTTCCAGAAGTCAGGAAATATGTCTTAAATTTTCCAAATGCAGGGAAATCAGAAGCTAGTTTTTCTTTGCCTGTACTACTTTGCATAGTTTTGCATCATGGACAGGTAAGCTGACCAACCATCCCAGTTTTCCTGGGGCTGTCTTAATTTAGTACCAAAAGTCCTCCATCCTGGGAAACTTCTCTCTGGAACTCAAAGAGTCCCATTTTCACTGATACATGTGGAAGTTTGGGAGAAAAGTACAAAAGTTATATAGCAACCAAAAATAGGTTCTGGAAGCAACATTGTTTTTAGTATTAAATGAACACAGCAGGGATGGTTGCCTTCCATTGTCCCTGTTGCTAATTTTTCCTGACCACTGATGTTGGCAGTCATGATTTATAGTTCCTGATAATGAATCATCCAATGTTGCCATCACTTGATTGATGCGAGGTAATTGTGTAACTTAAATGTGTTGTATTTGTGAACATTAACAATTTGCCTTTTGCCTGTGGATTAATTATTGTCCTTGTATTAAGATACCACTAGTTTAGTTTTAAACATTGTGAATACTGTGACCAGCTTTTCCAAGGGTTTAGATAATGAAAATGAGAAAAAATATAATATTAACATCAGCATTACCTAGAACTCAATGGAAAAGAAGACTAAACAACTGTTTAATTTTAATGACAAATAAAAAAAGATTCAGGAGCTATGTAACCAAACAGATCATACCGTAAAATATGTAGAAAATAATTTGAGGGTGGGCATGAGGGGGAGAAAGCCCATATGAAAACTGAATCCATAAGTCAAAACCAGCCAAGTACTTCTAAATCAATCATGGTATTTTTTTTATCTCCCAAAGACACCACTACTTAGTCAAAAATTATGGTTGCTGAATTAGTTTGAACAGATCACATGCGT
Organism: Phoca vitulina; assembly: GCF_004348235.1. Classification (NCBI taxonomy): domain Eukaryota; kingdom Metazoa; phylum Chordata; class Mammalia; order Carnivora; family Phocidae; genus Phoca; species Phoca vitulina. The sequence goes on along the minus strand of NW_022589712.1, from coordinate 65,047,227 downwards.
AAACACACATGACCATAGCTATCCCTTGATTGCTCAATGGCAATGAGTAATGTTACATTTCCTGATATAGAGATTGCAATTAAAATGTGTTGTGTTTAAAAAATAATAACAAAATGTCTAGTGTTTGTTCCTTATCAGGTAGAGCTGCTTCTGTCAGATCTTACTAATTATCATGGTTTTTTATAGTGTATCAAGTGAATAGGTCAAATTACAGCAAGAGAAACAACAATAATGACAAAAAATGTTCCCCTTAGCTCCTACATACTTTAATTTCTGAAATGAAGGTTCAAATAGTCTGCTTAATTTCTATGAAAATTTTAATGAAATCATAGAAACTACAAAAGCATAAATTGCTGATATCTCGTCTAAATACAAACTAGGCCATGCTCATCTGTCTGCATATTCAGCAGAAAATGTACATATAAAACTTGGCAAATTCCATTCATCTATAAACTTCTTGCTAAAGAAAATGAACAACTCTAATATGCAAAAATATCCTGCATATCTTGTATACTAAAAAGAGGTATAATTTGCTTACCTATGATATCGATGCTGTTATAATAAAAAATTTTTTTTAAAGATTTTATTTATTTATTTGACAGAGAGAGACACAGCCAGAGAGCGAACACAAGCAGGGGGAGTGGGAGAGGGAGAAGCAGGCTTCCCGCGGAGCAGGGAGCCCGATGCGGGGCTCAATCCCAGGACCCCAGGACCATGACCTGAGCCGAAGGCAGATGCTTAACGACTGAGCCACCCAGGCGCCCCATATAATAAAATTTTTTTGTCACTTTTCATTTCATTAAAAGTACATAACATAATGAAGTCTCTAACTTGTAGAAGTTCTTATAAGATGTATATCATTATTGCCTCCCATAGAAAAGATTTTTTAAAAATCTGCTGTAAAATCGTATTTTCAAAATGTGGGAAAGAAGAATGTCCTTCTCCTGTTTGGAAATTCATTAATGATGAGTGCAGAGAAAACAGTTATAGCAAGATAAAAATTCCTATGCTATTTCTCTGAAACTCTTTGGTGGTCTTTTGAAGAAGCCATAGGAAGTCTAAAAAAAGAAGTTAACTAACTGCGACCTGAATTGCTAGCTGTGATGTGAAGGTTGTGAAAAAAACTCATATTGGGAAAAATGAGCAATTTTTTAAATAGAAATAAGACTGCTTCAGAACCCAAAAATGTGATCAGAAAAGGACAGTGAGGTAAGCAGGACTTCTTCAATTTCTTTATTAAAACTGTAACTTAGTGGGATGTAATTTCAATTTCACAAATTCTAATTGCCTCTATGCTTTAAAATATTTTTTTTCCTGAAAAAGAGGTTAAAATCTGATGACATTCAATGTGATTCAGTGTTTAAAAATGTTGGCTATTTTACAGATGGATATTCTATATGATAAATTTATAGATGCGAAGGACTTGATTGCAAAAACTGGCTTACTTAAACAAGACTGTAGATACAAGGTATAGGGCAATTTTGGAGAACCAGAAAGTAATTCCAACAAGTTTAAAAATTTGCTATCACAGGGAAGGAAAATACTAGTATTCCATGCTCAAATGTTATTATTGAGAGGTTATTCAGCTTGATGTTATTAGAATGACACCAGAAATGAGTGTAATGGGGACTTGCTCAAAACAGAAATGGAAATTGAAATTAATCTTATGGTTGATTGTATTCAGTTTTACCTCTAAATAAAAGAAAAGGATGATGTCCTAAAGGCAGTTCAGGGAAGAATTGTCGGAAAAGGAAACAGAAAGGTAAAAACACCCTACTGTATCTTGAAATAGAAGGAAACATGCCGTTATTATTTCATATAGGTAAGATATGTTAATTAGTCCTATTGTATTTATAAATTTTAAACACAGCATATCTTATATAATTTAATAGTCAATAAAAGTAAAAAAGAAAATAACTTGCTGTGTCAGAACGCAGAAACAAAATTTCAAGTGAGCACCAACTGTTCATATTTTTTAAAAGAATAACATGTACGTGTGTAACTATTCTATAGTATTTACTCTTACTTATTGTTGTTGTCATTATTATTATCGTCTGGTGTGGCTGTGTTCTGAATTTACTCTCTAAAATGTTGACTATGCAGGGCTCCTGGGTGGCTCAGTTGGTTAAGTGTCTGTCCTGGGATGGAGCCTCCCCCAACCCTGGGCAGGCTCTCTGCTCAGTAGGGAGTCTGCTTCTCCCTCTCCCTCAGCCCCTTCCACCCCACTTTTGCTCTCTTTATCACTCTCTCTCTTTCAAATAAATAAATAAGTCTTTAAAAAATAAAAATAAAATAAAATACTGATGAGGCTAGGTGCAGTTTATATAATATGATCTTTGGTATTTGTTGTACTGTTTAATACATGCTTAATTTTTGCTTGAAGAGAATATAATCATTAATTGTAAGGGTTAAGAGTTTAATATACATATCAATGTATAGAGATTAATATTTGTTTTGTTTAAGTCATTTATATTCTTACTTTTATCCTGATTGATCTATTAGTTTCTAAAAAAAAAAAAAAAAAGAGTTATTATTGTCCCCCACACTAACTGAAGATATGTCCAGTTTTCCTCACAATACAGGCAGATTTTGAATTATTTATTTTGAGAATGTTTTAAGTTCATACCTGTTTTGAATTATAGCATCTTGTCAAATTATTCCTTTAATCATTGTGTAATGACTTTATCTCTAATAATCATTCTGCCTTAAATTCAAACCTGATTAATACCATTATATCAACTTAGCTCTCCTTAGTATTTGTCTATGTCACTTCATATGCTTTCACATGCAATCTTTCACTGTCATTTTGTTTTATGTGTGCTGCTTATTTACATCATATAACAGATTTTTTTCTTTTTTTTTTTTGAAGATTTTATTTATTTATTTGACAGAGAGACACAGTGAGAGAGGGAATACAAGCAGGGGGAGTGGGAGAGGGAGAAGCAGGCTTCCCGCGGAGCAGGGAACCTGATGCGGGGCTCGATCCCAGGACGCTGGGATCATGACCTGAGCCGAAGGCAGACGCTTAATGACTGAGCCACCGAGGTGCCCCTAACAGATTTTTTTTCAAATACATTTTAAGAATTTCTGTCAACTAATGATATTTACTTGTATCTATTTATTGTGATTACTGATATATTTGGATTTATTTCTGCTGTCATATTTTATACTTTCTATTTACCATGCTTTTAGTTCCTTTTTCCCTCCTTTTTAAAAATTTAATAAATTGTATTTTTAGAGCAGTTTTAGGTTCACAGCAAAATTGAGTGCAAAGTATAGAGAGTTCCCATCTACCCCCACTTCCCACACATGCACAACCTTCCCCACTATCAATATTCCCACAGTGGTACATTTGTTACAACTGATGGACCTACACTGACACATGATTATCACTCATAGTTTGCATTAGGTGACTTAGTTCCTTCAGGCTTATATAATAGAGCGTCATAAACTGAGTGGCTTATAAACAACAGAAATTCATTTCTCATACTTCTGTAGTTTGCAAAATCCAAGAAAACGTTCTGGAAAATTCAATATCTGGTGAGAGCCAGCTTCCTCGTTCATAGATGGCTGTTTTCTTGCTGTGTTCTCAGAGTGGGAGAGGTGAGCAGATCTCTCTGGGGTCTTTCTATAAGGGAGCTAATTCCATTCATGAGGGCACCACACTTATGATTTAATCATCCCCTACAGGCCCCATCTCCAAATATCATTACGTTAGGAAGTTCAACATATGAATTTTGAGGGGACATAAACCTTCAGCCTATAGAATTAAGGTTCAGTCTTGGTGTTGTACATTTTATGGATTTGGACAAATGTATGGGGTATGCATTCACCATTGTAGTATCATACAAAATAGTTTCACTGCCGTAAAAATCCTCTGTACTTCTATTTATCTCTCCTTCTCCCCAACCACTGTCAACTGCTGATATTTTTACTGCCTCCATGGTTTTGTCTTTTCCAAATTGTCGAATAGTTGGAATCATACAGTTTGTTGCTATTTCAGATTGGCTTAGTAATATGCATTTAAGTCCCCCCTACCCCATGTCCTTTCATGGCTTGATAGCACAATTCTTTTTAGCAGTGAATAATATTCTATTGTCTGGAGGTTACAGTTTATTTATCCATTCATCTACTGAAAAACATCTTGGTTCCTTCCAAATTATTTTCAATTATAAATAAACTTGCAATTTTTTGTGTGGGTATGTTTTCAATTCATTTGGGTAAACACCAAAGAGTATGATAGCTGGATCATATGGTTTTATAAAAACTGACAAACTGCCTTCCGAACTGGCTGCACCATTTTGCATTCCCACCAGTAATGAATGAGAATTCCTATTCCTGTTGCTCCACATTCCCACCAGCCTTTGATATTTTTAGTGTTTTGGATTTTGGCTGTTCTAATAGGTGTGTAATGGTATCTCATTGTTGTCTTAATTTGCAATTCCCTAATGATATATGGTGTTGAACATCTTTTCACATGGTTATTTGCCATCTGTTTATATTCTTTGGTGAGATTTCTGTTAAGATCTTTGGTTCATTTTTTAAAGTGGGTTTTTTTTTTTATTGTTGAGTTTTAGGAATTCTTTGTATATTTTGGATAACAATCTTTTATCAGATGTGTCTTTTACAGATATTTTCTCCTGGCATATGGCTTGTCTTCTCATTTTATTGAAAGAGTCTTTTACAGTGCAGAAGTTTTTAATTTTTATGAGTCCAGATTATCAATTATTTCTTCCATAGATCATGCCTTTGTTGTTGAATCCAAACAGTCATCACAAAGCCAAGATCATTTATGTTTTCTTCTATGTTATATACTAGGAGTTTTGTAGCTTTGCATTTTACAGTTAGGTTTATAATCCATTTTGAGTTAATTTTTGTAAAGAGAATAACTTTTTTATATGTGGATGTCCAATTGTTCCAGCACCATTTGTTAAAAAGATTATCTTTTCTCTGTTGCATTGTCTTTGTTCTTCTCAAAAATCAGTTATATTAATGGGGATGTATTTCTGGGCTCTCAGTTCTGTTCCACTGATCTATTTGTCTATTCTCTCACCAATACCACAGCGTCTATTGCTATTTTATGGTAAATCTTGAAGTTGTATAGTATCAGTACTCTGACTTTGTTCTTCTTCAATATTGAGATGACTATTCTGAGTTTTTGGCTTATCCATATATACTTTAGAATCAGTTTGTTGATATTCACAAAATAACTTGCCTTGGATTTTGATTAGGATTGTGTTGAATCTATAGGTCAAATTGGGAAGAACTGACATTCTTATAATATTGAGTCTTCTGTCCATGAATATGGAATATCTCCTCATATATTTAGTTCTTCTTTGATTTCATTTATCAGGGTTTTGTAGTTTCCCTCATATAGTAGATCTTGTACACATTTTGTTAGATTTATATGTAAGTATTTTGGGTTTTTTGAGTGCAAATGTAAATGGTATTGTGATATATAGTTATATATAATTTCAAATTCCATTGCTTTATTGCTAGTTTATAGGAAAACAATTGACTTTTTATATATTAACCTTATATCTTGCAACCTTGCAATAATTGTTTTATTAGTTCCAGGAGATTTTGTATAGTCTTTGGATTTCCTAAATAGATGATTATGTCATCTGCCAACAAAGACAGTTTTATTTCTTCCTTCCTAATCTATAATATGGGATGTTAATGATTAATAAACATTAATCTTATTTATTAGAGTTTACTAACCTGTGTGCTGAGGAACATAATTTGCTTACAAATAGGCTAGAAAGGTGCTGATTTAAGACCTTTGATGTATTTCCCACCATCTGGAGGAATTCAATGGGCAGGGAGAAAAGCTGATATACAGGGAAGAGTTAGTAAAAGTGGCAGAAAGATTCCTGGAATGATTTTGAATGCCTGGTAGTTTTTGAGACTGAGCAAGAACACTCCTCTTTTCAGAATTTGAAGGTTAAAATTCCCTTCAATTTTTTGATGTAAGCTACTGTCTTTACAACAGTTGCTTCTTCCCCCCCTAAACCAGTTTGAATGACTTTTCTGTCACTTGCATACAAATGTGTCTTGATATAATCACATTAGAATGTTAGGATAAAAAAAATCAATGGAAATAAAACTGTATTTACATGTATAACAACAACATGAAATATGCAAAGTCAAATATTTTTTAATTGTATAAAAAATCAGAATTCATTAGTTCATTCACTTTAAAAATATTATTGAGCACATACTCTCTATTAGCCATGTCTTTTTAGGCCCTGGGGTTATAAGTCTTTTGATATTCGGATTACTGTTAATTTTATTTCTTGTTTTTCTTTTCAAAATGTTTTAAAATGAACTAGTAATTTTAAAGAAAATATAGGAAGTGTAGAAGGGAAAATATAACTTTTGTTACAATAAAAGAAATTAGATACAAACACTAGTTGTAACAAGTGCGCTGAGATTATATTGTTAAAATGATAAAGAATGGAGATAGCAAAACATTAATATTATTTATTAGAGTTTACTAACCTGTGTGCTGAGGAACATAGTTTGCTTACAAATAGGCTAGAGAGGTGCTGATTTAAGATCTTAGTTTTCCTTGGAGCTGAGTGGAGGCTGGGGTAGCCAGGAGCCTAGATTGGTTTCCACAAACTTAAAGAAGACTTACTCAGTCTACCTCTATTACTACTTTCTAAGTGGGCCATAACAGAGGTTTGGGGACATTGTTTTATGTGATCACTTATGTGATGTCTATGAATTTTTAATATAACATTCAGTTCCATTTAGATGACAGATGGACAAAATATGAAACCCTTCTGCCACAAATAGCTAAAAATCTTTGAAATAAAATAATTAATCAAGATAATGTGAATGCATGTCTGAGTTCCTAAAAATGGAAACAAAATTTGAAGTTTCCAAAATTGGAGTGAAAGCAAAAAAATAAATATCTGATGAAGTTATCACATGAGGAGGGCTCCCCCTACCTCCATTTTGACATGTATTCCCTGCCTCCCTTTCCTGGCTGCCAAAGCCAATTTATGGCTGCTTATAGGTGGAAGATGAAAAAAATATATATCCTGGGGTGCCTGCGTATCTTAGTCGGTTAAGTGTCTGACTTTTGATCTCAGCTCAGGTCTTTCTTTTTTTTTTTTTTAAAGATTTTATTTATTTATTTGAGAGAGAGAATGAGATAGAGAGAGCATGAGAAGGGGGAGGGTCAGAGGGAGAAGCAGACTCCCTGCTGAGCAGGGAGCCCTATGTGGGACTCGATCCTGGGACTCCAGGATCATGACCTGAGCCGAAGGCAGTCGCTTAACCAACTGAGCCACCCAGGCGCCCCGATCTCAGCTCAGGTCTTGATCTCAGGGTTGAGAGTTCAAGCCCTGCACAGAACCTACTTAAAAAAAAAATCTGGTGTGTGTGTGTGTGTATATATACATATATATATATAATAAAAATAATTATTATTTAAAAAGAATAGTATTTATTATTAAATAATAATTATTAAATTAAAAATAAATAATAAAAATAAAAATCATATATATATAGATACATGTATATCTATATCTATATATCTATATCGATTTCAGATCCATACTTCAGTCCCAGGCAAACTGTTAAGGGCTGGGTGAGGGAGAATCTGTGTGGCAGCTTCTATCTGTTCAGAAGTCCATGTCTTTATTTGTTCTCCCATACTCCCATCCTATGCTGATATGCTGTGTGGCTCCCAAGACTGAAAGTAAGGGGCGGAGTGGAGAGATGTGAGGAGGGCAAGAAATCCCTCCACTTCCAGGATTTTTGTCACCCCTCCCCCAATCTTATTAGAGGCCCATATACTTTTTGAACGGCTTTTGTTTCTGTTTTTTGTCATTTAACATTATTGTTAGTCTTTGGTTTATAACATAAATGTTAAGAGTCCTTCGATGTGCTGAGCTTTAGCTTTTAAAACTCATGAAGATCATCTTCAGCCTATTGTTGGGATCAAGAGGTCCAAAGGCCTAATTTGCATTTCAAAGCTGGAAATTTTTTGTTTTCTTTTCTAATGTGACAACCCTTTCCTGCAGCCCCAGATGAATCAGCCTCACATCTAATTTAAGGAGAGAGTCCACAGACTAATAAGGGAATTATAGTAAATAAATAATACATGGTCTGATATCACAAAAGGTTATTCTGTCAGTTTGTTATAGTTTTGCTCTCCTCTCTCTTGTGGAGCAGACCACCTTCCTGGATCATTGCCAGTACAAGAAGATCCAAGGGAAGCAAAGACTGACCAAAAGGCTGAAGTCTGGTCAACTCAGACAAGGCTACAAGGCAACAGACTTCCAGCTTTTCTGAGATCTATGGTTGCCTTCTACAGCGGAAATACCTAGAGAGTAGAACAGATTAGGCCATGAGGAATTTGGCCACAGGCTTATTAACTACACTGACTTAATTAGAGTCAGCAGAAGGATCAACAGAAGATAGTATTTGCCCCATTTTTACGTGAGACAAAACTCAAACTTTGCATACAAAACTCACTGACATTATGGCAATGATAGACAAGCACCCTATTTCATTAATTTTCTGTTACTGCCTTTACAAATTATTCCGAATTTAGTGTTTTAAAACAATAACTCTTTATTATCTTTTTTTATTTATATCATTTATTATCTTATAGTTTCTACAGGTTGGAAATCCAGGTGGTCTCAGCTAGGTACTCAGCTTAGAGTCTAACAGGGCATAAACCAAAGTGAAAGCCAGCTGAGTGCTTAAGACTCTAAGATCCACTTACAAGCTTATTTTGGTTTTTGGCATAATTTGGTTCTTTGCGGTTATGGTACTGATGTCCCATTTCTTTGACATGTTGCCCCCACCATCTTCAAGGCAGTAACACTGTTTCAAATAATTCTTGTTTAAATCTCTCTGACTTCTGTCAAATCTCTCTGATGTCCTTCTGTGCTTTAAAGAGCTCATGTGACTACAACTGGGCCCTCCAAATAATCCAGAATAATCTCACTATCTTGAGGTCAACAGATCTGTCACTTTAATTATATTTGTAACGTCTCTTTTGCCATGTAACGTAATAAATTCACAGGTGTTACACAAGGGGACAAAGACCATGGGGGCCAAAATTTTGCCTATCACACATGTATACAATATAACAATTGTAAAAATGACATGGATTAACATAGAGCATGGTTAGGTTCTACATTTCAACATTCAAGAAGCATGCCTTGCACATGTTATCTGACCACTGGCAGAAGCAGAAGAGCCTCTTCTAGCCTTTCCTTAGACAGTGTATCACTTGAGATATGTCATTTCATCTCTCCGTGCCTCTGTGTTTTTATCTTAAACTAGGAATAATACATATTACCATACCTAACTTGCTGAACTGATGCAAGCCTCACAAGAAAGAAGTAAATAGTGGTAAGCACAATATTTCAAGAATTTAATGCCTATTTCTTATTTCTCATCATTGAGACTAGACCATGATTAGAACCATTGCTCTTGGTGTAAAAAGAAAAAAAAAAAAGGAAATAAGAAAAGCCAGTGTTTAGAAGAATATGTATTTAGTATTATTTAACTCTAATGAACTTTGAAAATCATGGAAAAATCCGTATGGCGTGTGTAAGTGCAAATAGACAGAAAGAAAAAAATCAGATAAGAAATCTATTTCTTTTCATGTTTCATTTTGCCAGGAGATAATGCAGTCCTCACTCTGAAATCTCATCTGTCACACTGTGCTCTATAAAGTGACGGGACACGATGTGACATGTTGATGAGACCCAACGTGACACAGGGCATGGTTTGTGGTCTGTGTTGGCATAGATAATTAGGAAAACCCCGGAAAAGGGTAGTTTGAGAAGGATTTAATGAAGAACTTTATGACAAATAAATAAAAGGTAAGAAGGAGCGTATCTTTTTTTAATAAAATAAAACATGCAGAATATTAGATGGTCTTCTCCTGACCCCCAAATTTTATAATCATCTGTTTGGCATTTAACTTTCATATATGATTAAGATAGCAAACCTCATACCACAGCATTCCCTTGTAAGAGGAGAATATAGTGATATGAGGTAATTGAATTTTGTTCTGACCCTCTTTGGCCTCTGTGCAGAAGCAATTGGTGAATTATTTAGGAAAAAGGAAAAGGATATTTCTCTCAAGAGAGAAATGCTGGGTGCAAAGAAGAATTTAGTTCAGTGGCGCACTGTCTCTTAGACTACATCTGCTTTCCCAGCTTGAAATGAAAATCGAAATGGAAATTTCTATTCATTCTTATGCATTAACAAGATCTCTTCCTTTCACTGCCATGCTTCGTATGTCCTAAACTAGACCAATGGCAGATCTAAAACTTTACAAATCATGCTGAAGCCTTTGTTATTAAAATGACAATCTATGACTGAACCAATAAAAGAAAGTAACCCCATTGTAAATAAATACGGCACGAACATTTGAGCTTCTGAAGCCAAAACTAAGGCAAATTAAGAGCAGTGTAGATGTTAATTGTAGCATTTCTCTTCCATTATACCTCTTTATATTTACACACTTTAAAAAAAGAACTGCAGCTTATAGGCAAAAGAATAGGGGTGAAATGAATAAAAAATTCTTTTTTTTTCTTGTCTCTTTCTTCCGTGTTAAAGTACTTTTTATGTTGTGATTACACAACTTTCCCTCCGAAAGAATAAAAAAATGCCGATATTATCATTGAGCTTTAAAATAAATCACAAATATGTCTAAAGAACACTGTTCTCCAGAGATTACGGATACACTACTTTTTATAGCCATCGACAGTATTGACATGTATGTGACAGCAAAAAGGGCAGAATGAAAATGATTTAATAAAGAAATTCCAAACTAACACACACAAAAATGGAATTGCAACTGGGCTGTCACAGCCTTAGAGAGTTGAGAGGCCAGTATGAAACATTTTGTTTTATTTCTAAAGCTTTGATTGGCCTGCCAACATGCATTTGGGCTGTCACTCTGAGGACCCTTCTTGGAGCGCTGAAGTGGCAGGCAGCTCTTGATTGATGAGTGTTTGCATCCATTTTATTATTTGTTGCATATTTCTTCCCTGACATGTTTAACTAGAACAAAAATTCATACGAGAACTTTTACAATTCTGTGAGTCAACCTGCACCAGAGTTCCATTTCGGTGTGGTTCACAAACTGCAGCGAAGACAAACACACAAACACAACAGGCTTCTCGGAGATAAGGAATATGATGCCAGTTCCTTAACATTAGGAAGAGATTCCTGTTGAAGAAAGGGGGAACAAAGAATCTAATACCAAAAAGAAAAGGTTGTAAAGAAATCAGATGTGGCTAAGAACTTTCTGCAATTGTTCAAACAACTTCGTTACCTTGTTATTTTTTCATTGCAATTTTTCTTTTTTTTTTTTGCAAATGGTAAAGAACCTCAAGTTTGAGACTTTAAATTACAGCATCTGTCTAAATATTAGTGAACAGTGTTTAGAGACTACAGTGGCCTTGTAATCGAGGATTTAGCATTCTCATTTCCTGAGCTTCTCGGGGTTGGTACAGTGTTAATGCCGTAAGCCCGAGGTTGGCTCAGGATGCAGGTTGGAGCACACATATTGGCTTCTACTTGGTCTTTTATTGTGCCACCTGGCTGAATAAAATGCATGCAAAATATATCCTCCTCTTGATTATTCTCCTTGATTTCTCTTCCCTATTATAATGGAGCAGTATTTGTGTGTGTTAGGGCTCTTAATGTTTCAGTTAAAAAGAAAATAACTCAAACCGGCTTAAATGATACATGATAGGGGGTGGGTTTTGCTTGTTTGTTTTGACTTTTATAACTAGAGGATCCAGGGCTGGGCATAAATCAGGACCCGCTTGCTTTAGCTGCGCAGGGCATTGCCACTCTGCATGCCTTGGTCAGATGCTGCCACATCTTCGGACCGGCTTCTCTCCGAGCGGCAAAATGACTGCACGGATTTACGCCTCACGTTCACCCCCCTCACAGTCAGGAGTGAGACACCAGGCTAGCTTCTTTCTCAGAATCCACAGAAAGCTCAGTTGCCCGAGTTGAGTCAGAGGTTCTTTCCTGAGCCAATATAAAGAGCTTGGTGGATGATCACCAAATACCAAACACAAAACAAAATTAAGAGAATTTTAAGGCTCATGAGTTAAGGATTAATGTGTTGATGAGTGTGGTGAAGAAGTTTTTGTGGAAGTCGAATTAATTAGCATTAAAATTTTTCCCGAGAGAAATTATAATTGTAAGAGAGACCAGAAATACAGGAAAGAAGTGTGATGAACTAGGAGGGGTGTGTATATGTACTCACTCCTACTTCAGTACCTCTGTGTAAGCATGTGTGATGCTCTTAAAAACAGTTTCCCTATCAAGCACTATTGTAAGCACTATGCTAAGCTCTTTATAAATATTATTTCATACCATATAATAACCCTGTTTAGAATTAGATATTATTATATTTATTTTGTAGATGGAGAGACTGGATTTCAGAGAGGTTAAATAACTTTTCCAAGATCATTGATAGAAAGTGATGGAGGATAATTTGAATTCATATCTTCCTTCAATTTTTTTTGAGTGTAGTTGACACATAATGTTACATTAGTTTCAGGTTTACGAAATAGTGATTCAACATCTCTCTACATTATGCTATGCTCACCACAAGTGTAGCTACCATCTGTTAGCATACAATGCTATTGCAGTACCATTGACCCATGGTCCTTATGTTGTACCTTTTATTCCTATTACTTCATCCCATAACTGGGAGCTTGTATCTCCCACTCCCCTGCACCCGTTTACCCACGCCCTGCCTGCTTACCTCTGGCGACCATCAGATTGAGCTCTGTATTTATAGGTCTGACTCTGCTTTTTGTTTGTTTGCTTATTCATTTGTTTTGTTCTTTATATTCCACCTATGAGTGAAATCATATGGTATTGTCTTTCTCAGTCTGACTTATTTCTCTTAGCGTAATACCCTCCAGGTCCACCAATGTTGTTGCAAATGGCAAGATCTCGACCTTTCTTATGGCTGAGGAATATTCCATTGTGCATGCCTGCACACACGTGCATGTATGTGTACATATATACATATACCACATCTTCCTTATCCACTCATCCATTGGTGGGTATTTAAGTTGCTTCCATAGTTTGGCTCTTGTAAATAATGCTGCAATGAACAGGGGTGCATATATCTTTTTGAATAAGTGTTTCCATTTTCTTTGGGTAAATATCCAGTAGTGGAATTATTGGATCATACGGTATTTCTATTTTTATCTTCCAATTTCAAAGTTCATGATCATAACCACTACATTATTGTTATACCTTTTTTTTTTTCTTTTTGGTTTACAGGTCAATCTCTTACTATATGTGAACATCCTAACGTCCTAAGGGCAGGGATTTTTTTTTCTGCTTCATTCACTACCATATCATCAGCCCCTAAAATCAAGTCTGGCTTTTGGTAGCTGCTTAGTTAACATTTAAACATGGTTGAATAAAGGACTGATTATATCTCTTTGGCTAAAAAAATGATATTTAATGATTGGCTTTGGGCAATTCTGAAGTTCATTTCTATATAAGACCGGAGGGACAGAATTTACCATAGGAAAATAAAATAACTATAATCTCTAAAATGTCTGTGCATAATCCTTGAGAAAAAATTCTGGATTTGAAATCTGGCACCAATTTTTATTAGCTATATAACTTAAATATAATTTTCTGTGCCTCTGTTTCTCATTTTAAGAATTATGGTAATTTACAGTATACATAACATTGTTTCATTGTGTGTTACTGAGATGATTAGATAAGGTTACATATTAAGACAGTCATCATGCTTTCTGCTGAAAGTAAGCACTCACTGAATATTAAATAGTATTTTTATTATTATTACCCTCTTTTCCTATTTCAGCATCATCCTCCTCATCATCTTCACCACCATCATCATCAGGTCTCAAAGTGGCTTATTTATATATATCCTGAGGGATGCCACCTTTATAATCCATTTTAAAGTGTAAAATAGTCCTTAATGGCATCAATAAATCTATTTCAATTGGATAAGTATGCCTGAGAAGAATATTTGGATGTATTTGTCCTAAATCGGAAACTCCCTGGAGACTGTCCTCATCAGAAGTCATTTAAAATTCTATCTAACGAGGGCTTTGCCAGCAGCAACACAAAGAACCTAAAGGATGTCTTTGATATCTAAAAAGAATATTTTTAATTCTGACTTGGTAGACCCAGGTAGCTGAAATAAATTACCCAATTTTTCAGTTTCTAGAAAGTAGAATTTAGGAATTCTGTAAAATACATTTGGTTCTGAAGACTTAATTAAATTTTATTCCCACTCTTTAAGACTGATCTTAAATTCACCTCTACTTTAAAAAACTGGTTTTTTTAATCACTTTTTATCCACTGAAATGTTAATGCTCACACCTGACATTTGTAGCTATTTATCACATAGAATCTGACAGTATTAGTTGTTGTTTAACGTGTATTAGACTTGCTTTTCTAAAAGTTTTTGATCATTATGTATTCTCATGGTGACAGCATTTTCCAACCTGAAAAACTCACAATATAATTAACGTGCATACACACACATACTTAGGAATTCTTTTAAAATACCAACCTCCTATAACATAGTTAGAGCAAGTCATTTTATTTTGCCATCGAGGAAAGTCTAAATTTCAGAGCATTAAGTCATTTATTCAAGGTCACTCATCTAGTAAGTGACAGATCCCAGATTTCCACTCAGGTAGGTCTTTACACTTTAAATCTGGTATTTTGGGCTCTTTTCTAACATAAATATTGCTGCTGTGTGTGTATATTCTTATACTAGATTGGCAGATTTATGAGAGTAGGTACTTTTTCTTGATTTCTTTTTACTTCTCAGAATGTTCAATGTATTTCTCAGAATATACAAAGTTACTATATAAAAAAAATAGGCTTAATTGATAAAAAAGGAAACCAGAAGCATGTACAGAGGCTGCGTGTCGGAATGATCTAGTCCTGTCTTCTGTGGACGCTTTCAAGTAATAGCTTTAAGCAAGGTTGAAATGTACCTTCATAGTTCATAAAACACTATAAATTTGTAGATCAAACTTGGATAACTTGGTCCCAGTTTATTTAAAAACATAGTGATCACAAAAATGTGTGGGGTGGACGGGAGCTGCAGGAAATAGTGTAGGAATCCGGGAGTTGTCTCCATCCTTAGGCTTGAAGAACCTGGGAAGAGAAAAAGTCTACAAAGTAGACCCCCAGCCAACTGGAGGCAACCGTCTCAGAGGGAATCATGGAAAGAAGGAATCTGACTCCACTCTCCTTCCTTTCTTCCGCCAATCTTTTGACATGGCAGAGCATTCTATTTTTATGGTCTGTAGAGGCTGGTCTAGAGGAGTAGAGAAGGGGATGGGGAGGGGCGGAGAGCAGATTTGGAGGTACAACAAAAATTTTGAAAATACACTGTCTTTCTGTATAGTTGTGAGAAATAATAAGATCATGTGCATAAATGTGCCTGGTAAACTGAAATGGATAAAAGTATTCTTTATTTTATGTCATTTAAAGGTTTATTAAATAATTATTAGTTAATTGAATCAAAGTGTAATTCTTTTTATTAAAAAAAAAATACAGATCTGTAACTTGTCCAGCTAAAGAACACAATTCTAGTTCTAATTCTATTACATTTTCTAGGGAAATATGGTGGTTCAGAATATCTCAACTATTTTTTTAAATTGCTGAGTGAACTAGCCTTGTAGTTAATAAAAAAAAAAAAATCACACAGAAACAAAAATTGCATTTGGGCTGTAAATGTCATCAGCTCTTTCTGTCTTCAAGTCCACCACATGTACTTTAACAATCCTTTAACTGAGCAAACTCATTCCTCTAAAACTCAGAAAATAAGAAAATTAAGTGAAATGACTCAGAATTTTACACTTAGAAGAAAAATTGAAGATGATTAAGTCCTCCATTTTCTATCTACACATGATGGAAATAAAGCTCAGAAACATAAAGTAACTTGCCCAGGGTCATGAAACTCTCAGATGGGATTGACTATGAAGCCTCTAAGTTCCAGCATGCGGCTCTTCGCATTACTCTATCCTCATTTAGCTACACCCACTGAAGAGTGCTAATTTATTTAGGCAATCTCTGGGTTTTTGTTTGTTTGTTTGTTTGTTTTTTACTGACTTTTTTCCCCAGTGTTTTTATTTTCTGAACATTTATTATAATATGTAGAATATGAGAGTAGTGTGTCACTCCAGTGACCCTCAGAACTGGTTCAACTTCTTTGACAGTATAAATAGGGGTTCTGCTTTCTTCTATACTCCTACAATCCTTTCTAATATTGTATCCTCAGACAAAGAAGATGACCATTCCATAGAGATGAGGATGCAGACCTTGCTAGAGCCTCTAAACAACTAAATATTATTTAACCAACAGATTATCATTCATTCATCTCTTTATTTGTTTATTTATTTAATAAATATTTATTCAACTCCTATTGGATCGGTGGGGATTTAACAGTGAATAAGATAAAGTCTTTGACCTCAAGCGGTTTATAGTCTAGTGTATAGTGCCAAGAAGGACATTGATAAAAACCACAGGGATACATTTGATCTTGGGTGTACTACGTATCTATTATAAATAGTTCACATGTGTTGGCTCAATTAATATTCACACATGTCTGAGAGATAGGTATTATTTACTTCATCATACAGATAATACAATAGAGACCCAAATAAATTAAGTAAATTTCTCAAGGTGGTGATAGTTATAGAGTGATAAAATTAGGCTTAAAATTACACTGTCTGACTGAAAAATCCAAGTTCCATACTATTTCCTTGCAGTCCAAGAACTTGGCGGATACTATTACATCACTCAGAAGAGTATACACTATATGGTTATTTGTGTGCATGTGCCATTTTTTCTGCTAGATTTTTAGCCCCTCAGAGAAAGAAACCATATTTCATGTATCTGGGACTTACCCACAGTATCTATCATCATGTTTTGGAAATAATTACTTTAGAAACAAATTAAGGAGTAAATGACCTTTTCTTTGTATACATTTGTAATTAAAGAAAATATATGAATAATATCAAATATACGGAATGAGACAAACACACGGAGTAAAATTTGCAAGTACATTCTGTAATAGCAAAATGTAGGCTCTTATAGTAAGGCAGGATGAGCTTAATGCTCAAAGAATAATCCTGTTCTATTGTTAAATCAAATAGGACGTCTAATTAGCTAAGCATAGATTTTCTTTCTTTTTTCCTCCCCCAGAAACCCATTCAATTTTTAAAATATTCAAAATTCCTAAACGAAACAATTTTAATCATCTATCTGTAAGTTGGTAGCACTATAGGAAATTGACAGGCTGGCATCAGAGTTAAACACCCTTTTAATTCTTCTTGCTCCTAATTTGTATCATTAGCGTATCTTAGTCTGTCAAAGTAATCAAAGCCATCAGTGGGGGAGAAAAGGTGACTTGTACGTACGGGTATCATGTATTTATTAATATGATTATTTAAATCATTTAGTTGGAGAGAGCTTATTTGTAATGAGTACAGTTGCTGACCATGTATATATTAGCCTCTTTCTACAATGGCAAAGGTCCCATCCACAGTAAGCAAGCTGTGACTAGCATCAAGGATTGATAATACAGCTCTGAGGAATGTGTGCTCATGCACTATGAGGGCATACATGTGTGGCCTTTGTGTAAGGCATAAGCAAACTGGTAGAATCAAATCAAAGGCATCTGGGATAACATCTCTTATTTCATTACTCTCCAATTAGAATAATATGAGACCTTGCGGGCACATTGTCTGGAATGAAAAACCAAAGCTCACCCCGAGTATGCACACATGGTGCACCTTAATTGTTGACAAGAACTGTTTCTCTCTTGTCCACTAAGTGTCTTTCTCAGCCCATTACCGCCAAAGAGCTGCTTCGTGGGGCTGCAGAAGAGCTTTCTCTGGAACACCAGGTGGATGATTGGGAACATCTACCTGCTTCCTCTTCCTGGCTTCTCACAGCACGGGTGTGCTCTTATGCTACAGCTGCAAATCTTCCGATACCCCGGACTGAGTTTGGTCAGTGCCAGTTACTAGGATTGTAAACGCAGTTTGAGGAAACTAACATTTGCTTTTGGCCTTCAGTATGGACTCCTTTTTCCTCTTTCTCTTGACCATTGCCTGATCCTCAGTAAAAGAAAATACACATGAGCATGCATGTGTGTGTGAGCTATACATATGAAAATATATAGTCGTATTCGTAGATGAGAAACACACGCTTACCCGTTCAGAATTCCCTAGGAGGAAGAACGTAACTTAATAAAATGCAGTGTTTTATTTTTAGTTTTGAGAAAGTATTCATTAAGGGTAAACCGGAAAGACGATCAAAGCACATGAAAGAGAAACTGCATTCTTTGTACTTTCCTTGTTGTCTTGACTGAAATTTAGTCCTCTTCACCTCTTGCCCCACTGGATTCACTAACCTCCAGTTTTCTTCTCCCTATTGTGCTAAACTCAAAAAAATGCCTAGAAACGAAAGAATAATGTTGCCTGTGACTTATGTATGTTTGGAATAGGGAATTACCATACCTAAGCTTTCTCGGAAACTTTTGAATTATTTTTACCCCTCAAGGAAATGGAATCCTTTTTTTTTTTTTTCTTGTTTCTTCCCTGTCCCACTCCCACCTGCCTTTGCCGGTTTAGATGCTGTCTCAAATAGGCGCTGGGAAAACACTGAGCGGCCGTCCCTCTCCCTTCCAGCCACCAACACCAGAATGGACTATCATCCAGCTACACAACCCTGGATTATTTCCCTGTGTTTGCTTGCTGCACTGAAACTCTAAATCCTGCTGAAGCCCGAAGTTCAGTAGAGACAGGGCAGTGCAGAGCCGCAGAAATAACAGCTTTTCCCAAAAGCGTGTGTCACAAAAGCAAAACCATGAGATTTCCTAGGTCAGCCAAAACACGAAAACTGGAAGTGAAAAATGCCCTGTTCAGTGATCCAGTCAATGGGATTAAATCACAAAACTCCCAACCGTTGTTTTAAGTAATCTCACCCGTGATGTTCTGAGTACAGATGCATATCTCGCGATCTGGTATCCTTTTCTGTCTTCCATGTCTATTCTGTGTACCGTCATCATTTATATGAGTTTCCTGTAATGAAAGCATCTATAAGCTCTAGCATCTGGAGTCTTCTGCGATACTGTTTTTTTTTTTTTTTTTCTTTTTACTCTCCAAACGCCCCCTCCCCTCACCCTATCCAAGACATGAATTTGTGTTATGGAGCGCCAAAGCACGCACAGTACGGCTTGCCCGCTGGGGCTTGGAGGTGTCCCAGCACAGGACTTACGAGTCAGCTCCTTCTGA
Source organism: Phoca vitulina (assembly GCF_004348235.1). Classification (NCBI taxonomy): domain Eukaryota; kingdom Metazoa; phylum Chordata; class Mammalia; order Carnivora; family Phocidae; genus Phoca; species Phoca vitulina. Next base: position 65,027,908 of record NW_022589712.1, on the reverse strand, counting down.
ACTCCTGGGCACTGCTGGATGGAAAGTAAAGATTTTTTTTTTTTCAATTAACTTTAAAGATTTAAAAACATGACAGTGCAAGACATTCAGAAAGTAATTACATAATCATTGTGTGACAGTATAAATATTGTAAGCAAAAAAATTCCCATGTGGTGTATCTGATATAAGATATTTAACTAAAATAACCAAAACCATTTAAAGATCCTGAGTTTTCATCAGGAAGAAGTAGGTGGTTTAACCAGATGTCATGAGAATTGGACCTAAATGGAAGTTATCCATACCTGTATCTTTTTCTACATGGAGTCTTTTTTATTATTGATGTTATGCCACTAATAATCTAAAACTCAAAATAAGTAAACAAAGCAAATAAATACATTCAAAAACGCAAAGGCAAATTTGCTCTGCAACACATTCACCGCAAAGTGTTCCGTGTCCCTTAAAAACATTTTTTCTTTATTATAGACTGCCCATAAAGAGTTAATAGGAGGAAGATTTCTTCAATGTTAATTATTACACAATTAAATAAAACAAGTTAATTAATAAGATAAAGTACAGCCTCCAAAACCATGCCTAACAGTCAGAAAAGGCTGTTAAGAATGTATTATTCAAGTAATTTTTCAAACAATAAGAATTTATTAATAATTCCTTCTTTTAACAAATATTGCTTGAGTTTCTTCTATGTGGTAGATTTTGTTGTGGGTTCTGGAACTTTAGCAATGCACAAAATAGATGAAGGCATGCTCATAGGGTGTCTACCTCATATATCAAGCATCTGTCTCCAATTCTACATTAAAAGGTGAGGTAACCATTTTTTATAGATCATTAAATTATCTAGTACCTTATCTTAGTCATTGGAGATGCTCAAATTCTGTTTTAAAAGTAAATTAATTACTAATGCCTTTGAGAATGGGATGCTTGCTTGTAAAAAGCAATGTGCCTGGGGCGCCTGGGTGGCTCAGTCGTTAAGCGTCTGCCTTCGGCTCAGGTCATGGTCCCAGGGTTCTGGGATCAAGCCCTGCATCGGGCTCCCTGCTCTGCGGGAAGCCTGCTTCTCCCTCTCCCACTCCCCCTGCTTGTGTTCCCCCTCTCTCTGTGTCTCGCTCTGTCAAATAAATAAAATCTTTAAAAAAAAAAAAAAAAAAAGCAATGTGCCTGCATGTAAAATGATCAGCCAGAAGATTTTTTTTAAATGCATACTTAATTATAAAGAAAAATTACATTAGGGCACCTGGGTTGCTCAGTTGTTAATCGTCTGCCTTCGGCTCAGGTCATGATCCCAGGGTCCTGGGATCGAGCCCCCGCATGGGGCTCCCTGCTCGGCGGGAAACCTGCTTCTCCCTCTACCACTCTCCCTGCTTGTGTTCCCTCTCTCACTGTGTCTCTCTCTGTCAAATAAATAAAAAAACTTAAAAAAAAAAGGACAAAAGAAAAATTACATTAAAGTCTGCATTGTAATGCTAATTATAATGTGTAGCTTTTTGATAGCACATTTCTAGAGGCATGAATGCTTTGCTTACTCCTCTGCCTACAATTTAATTTAAGTATTTATAATAATATTCACAGAAATGGTAACATTTTACTTTTATCAGAAATTCAATATTGAAGTTCTTATATATAAAGTGGAAAATCTTGCCCATGTGACTCATGCACTGTGCCTGTGACTTTAATGCCTTTAACAAGACAGCCTAATGGCCCATTATTGTTTTTAACATGCCACCTTAAAATAACCTTTCGGCAAATTTTCTGACATATTTTATCTTAGCCTCCATTTATTTCATTTATATTGACCCTGGTCCCTTTAAAATAGCTGGATTTTGAGAAACATTGGAGTAAGCATAGCATTTCTGCAAAGACTTTCGGATTCTTCCAGTAATTCCACGTTGACGTCGCTTCATTTTATGGGTAGCAATCTGCTCTTTGGGAATCTGTCAGGATCAGAAAAATACACATTAATCATTTACTATAGGAGCCCGTACAGCTCCAAATGTCCCCTATTTCAAGATGACAATTGGACACTTATCAGGAATTACCTACATCCTTACAAGTGAGGAGTTGGCTGTGCAGTGTAAACCATGGACTGCAACTCCTCATCAGACGGTGTTCTTAGAGACCCTAGGATGGACCTCTATAGACTGTCATGTGAATTCAGGACTGCCATAAAAATGTTCTGTGTTTACGAATGTACTGTATTTATTGATGTACTATCGTGACTGTTTCACTTCCAAACTGAATCTGAACCTTGATGAAGCTCTAAAGGAGCAAGGCAGCTTTTAAAGGACCTTTGGGTCAGGAGTAATGCCACCTGCAAAAGCCCTCTTCAGACTGGAGTTGGACCTAATCATGGAGGAGGCCAGGAAGATCATGGTTCCAAACTGGACAAGCAGTGTTGTAGGGATTCAGGGAGAGATTTAGTTTCTCCTTCAGAGATATGAAAACATCTCTTTGACTGTTAGACATTGTGTGAAGATGTGTGGTCCCCAGAAATCATTCAGTGGAAGCCTTGTAGGATAATTTTCACCAACGGAATGTCTTTACATTTTTATTATCTTTGAGATTCTTACCTTCTCTAACATTCTGACCTAGGTTCATAGCCTTTTAATTCCTCTTCCCATCTCTAGCAGGTAGTATTCTCGATCAGGGGTGGGAGGACAACCCTCCCACGTAGCTCTTGGAAATGCAAAACCCAGAGTCAACTAGAATGCAAATATTACTTTTCTAAAATATATGATAACCGAATCATTCTTTTTTAGCATATAAGCCAGGCAAAATACTCGAGATAAATACATATGTTATTTCTTACTTAATCCTAGATCATTCTGTCTCTGAAAATATACAATTTTTTATTCTTCATATTTTGACTCATGTTATCCCCAATATTACTAGATCATTTATAGTGTAACTCCTACCTACATGTCCAGATATATTTTCAGTTTGCAAGAGAGAAAAAAGAGACTTAATACATCTATTCACATCTATTCATTTTTTTTGTATCTTTTCACACATTTTATTCACATCTATTTTATTCTACTCAATATCAAGAGCTTAAAACTGGAAAGTAAAGATTTAACATGTAGTAAAAGATAAATTACAATATGAGTGGAAATCAAGTGTTGAATTAAAATATTAAAATTAAAAGATCTCAAACACATGAATGTTTTTGTAATGCAAATTCAGTATTGTCAGATATGCACAGATAAGGTATGAGAAATAAAATGAAAAAAGTTATGAAAGACATTGGAACTCATGTCTTCAAAAATTTCTTTGGATAAATTTCACATAATCTTTTCAATAAAAATGATCAAAGAGTAGTTTAAATGTTATATCCAATGAGTATATGTAATTCCAATACACACCAGGACTCCCTATTCAATTTTGTTGAATAAATGAATGAATGGATGAATGAGCGAGTCAATGAATGAATAAATAAATACATATATTGGTACATACATATATACATACAGGAATAGTTCAAGAAAGTTACCGTTGTCTGGATTTCATGAAAAATCACATCTGGCCCTTGAATGAAAGAAATCTGAAAAATAGATAGGAAGAGCAGGGTGCTATATTAATATTCAACATGTGGAGCTGAGAGTATGGAAGGCATCTTTAGCTACTGAGGTTAGAAAAAGAGGGGAATATTTTTCAAAAATTATGTAAGTGATATATTAAAAGTGATTTTCAGGGAAGATTAATTTGGCAAAGTAGGAATACAAATTAGTAGAAACGTTCTACCACATAACTTGATAAAACATATTAAAACCCCTTTATTTGAATGTTTAGTATTTATCTGGCCATCCATATTTAAAGATTTATCTTAAGATAACTGAAGATATATAAGAGTATATGAGGGGCGCCTGGGTGGCTCAGTTGGTTAAGTGACTGCCTTTGGCTTATGTCATGATCCCAGGGTCCCGGGATTGAGTCCCACGTCAGGCTCCCCCCGCTCTGTGGGGAGCCTGCTTCTCCCTCTCCCTCTGCCTGCCACACTCCCCCTGCTTGTGTTCTCTCTCTCTCTGTCAAATAAATAAATAAAATCTTTAAAAAAATAAGAGTACATGAGCATAGAGGTGCCTGGCTGGCTGGCTCAGTCGGTAGAGCATGTGACTCTTGGTCATGAGTTGAAGCCCCATGTTGGGCATAGATAGAGCTTGCTTGCTCAAAAAAAAGAGTATATGATTATAGAAATTCATTTTAGTATTGGTTTTAATGATAAAAGAAATAGAAAATGGAACAAACCAAATAGCTAAAATAAGCTTATAGGTTAAATAAATTAATCTATAAAGTGTGTGAATAATTTCTGATGTGGAAAAAGTGCCCAGACTATACTTACTGAAGAAAAAATAAGTTATGGAGAGATTTTATTATATAATCCATATATTAAAAATATATATATTTCTGTGTTTGTTTTTTCTGAATCCTTTCATAATATGCAATATGACCTTTATGGCATTCCATGGTTTCCTTGCTTTGAATCTGCATTTTTAAGATTCTCTCTCTCATCTGTGTGTATCTATCTATATATCCATCTAAATTTGCCTATTAACTCCAGTTAAGAAGAACTTGTGCTTAAATACAAATTTCTCGGGACACCTAGGTGGCTCGGTTAAGCATCTGACTCTTGATTTTGGCTCAAGTCAACATCTCAGTCTCAGTGTGGAGCCTGCTTGGTTTCTCTCCCTCTCTCTCTCTCTCTCTCTCGCCCTCTACCCCTCCCTACTGCACTCTCTCTCTAAAAAAAAAAAAAAAAAAATACAGATTTCTCTTTCTTGGTTTGGCAATGCTGCTCTTTTGCCTTGCTTATGATGACCTATTCACTGTGATTTATTGGTCAAGATACTCTTAAAGCCATCCTTGATCTTCCAGGACATACATGACTTCTCAAAACTTCCAAGGCACTTTGACCATAAGAAAATCCTGATGTCCACGGATTTGATTCTCAATCCCCTCCCTTATTAGCTGTGGTCTGAAGGAACTAAGTTATCCTATCTGAACCCCAGACTCTTCATCCTTAAAATGGGGCCATTGAGTGTGAATTCACAAGGTGTTGTATAGACGACATGTGTAAAGAACCTGGAAGAATGTGCCCAACTCAGGTGAAGGGTTCTAGACATGTGAGTTCTTCCTCTAGGCTTTCTGTTTATATGATATTTCCTAACTGCACTGAATAGTGTTTAAGGGTAAATAAATTGAAATCTTTTTATCCCTGGTAATATGATAGAGCACCATGTATCTAGCAGTTGTTCAATAAATATTTGTTGATGGTGTGAATATAAATTCACCATAATGGAAATTTGAAACAATTTTTTAAAACAGCTTTTTGGGAGACATATGTAAAATGGACATATTTCCAAGAATATACACTGTTTTCTCTTTCCAGATATCTTTATCTCTCTAGGAGAACAGAAAAATGTTTGCTAATGCAATGGGAAACACAAAGCAGTAATCTTGGTAAAGTGTACATGCATGATTTTCTAGTTGGTCACCTACTCACTTGGTCAGGCGATAGTGAGAACCACAAAAGAGGTGGAAACAAGGCCCAGAAAATATGATAGGATTCAGCAAAAGAGGTCATGGAGTTTATCAAAATTATAAAAATAGCTACTTTTTAAGAAATGTGATTCTTTAAAAGGAAGTTTTTTTCTTATTAATGAAATGTGTTGGCTTTGTTAATTTGCTAAAAGCTGCCTTCTTGTCAGGGCAAGATATTGTTGGGGAATTTACTATGGGGGCTTTTTTTTTGGCTCAGATATTTCCTTTAAGGCAAGCAAGCAGTCAAACGAGCAAACAAAAAAAAAATCCCTGAGAGAAAGGAAGCAAGATTTGTCTACTGAATTTCCTATTAATTATATAAGAGATAGGGATGTTTCAGATAAAAGCAGGCAACTGTGAACTTATAAATTTATTTTTTTAGATTAAGAGTCAATACAATGTAATACTCTGATCACCCCCAAAGTAAAAAATACTGTTACTTGTTTTAGGCATTTACTTGGCATAATCAAAGACATTTACCTGGCTAAAATGGGCTAACAGCTTTAGAGAATAGAACGTGTTTTGTTGGAATGAATATAAGCATATTTGAAATTTTTTTTTTGCTCAAGTCATTTGACAAATGCACTACTAACTAAATTGGAAAATAATTGCAAGGCCTGGCTCCCACATTTAATCAGGTGGCAGCTAGTGGGCTCTCAGCTAACAGACTATAAATGAATTCTGTAACATTATTAGTAATTGTAACATCACATTTCACAAAACTAGCTAAAAATAATAGCAATGTGTAAATCTCATTGCCATAAGGCCCCCACTGCTGAGGCATTTATTTTGCATCATATCCTCACCAAAAGAAAAAAAAAAAAAAACAGATCAATAGAACTGTCACTGAGTCATCACACTTCTTAACTCTGTTCCCTATCGACAGATGCAGCCCCTGCTGTAGTTCCTGGTTTTGCACTCCCGCTTGCCTGGAGAGTAATGGTATTTACTAGGGATCATAGGAACCGAGTGGGGTCTGACTCAGTGTCACAGAGGCCAATGTATCATGCCCCCTGTAGGTAAGGAGAACTGCCAACAACATGTTCTTAATTCACAATGGACAGATTGTGAAACTGAAACACGAACACAGAAGCTGTGTAGGAGGAGGAAGGAGAAGAAATGAGAAGTAGAAGGAGAAAGTGGCAGATGTAAATTTTTTGTTTGTTTTTCCTTAGTGGTACTGGGTCCTGATAAAGGGCTAATGATTGGAGCATCTTAGCCATGCTTTTTAAAAGATGATGTTTAGGGGTGCCTGAGTGGCTCAGTTGTTAAGCCTCTCGCATTGGGCTCCCTGCTCTGCGGGAAGCCTGCTTCTCCCTCTCCCCCTCCCCCTGCTTGTGTTCCTTCTCTCGCTGTGTCTCTCTCTGTCAAATATAAAAAAATGTTAAAAAAATAAATAAAAGACAATGTTTAAGACCCATCTCTGGTTAGAAGGCGGAAAGATAACACTTTGAATTTTGGAACGAAGAAGGTGTCATTATTTTCCACCTATTTTTCATTTTCTTTTTCTTTTTCCCCCCATCCATCCCTCCCATTCCCCTTCCTCCCCTTCTCCTACCCTCCTTCCTTCATTTTTCGAAGTTTATAATCACTGAAACAACTTTTAGCTAAATATTTCTGAAAGAAAGAGACAGTGTGAGTGTGTGAGTGTGAGTGTGTGCGTGTGTGTGTAGGGGCACCGTTAAATTAACATTTGCTAAACTGTGTCTTTGCCGATTTTAAATCCTTCCCCTGATTTTTTTTTATTTTGTCAGAAATGTATTTGTTTTTCTTTACTTAGATAAAATAATTTAAATTCTCAAAACTTATGTGACCACATCAGCTTATAATACATTTTCGCCTTAATACTTGAGATTTAATTTAAATGTTCTTATATGCAACTAGAAAAAATGAAAATAGTGACTACATGGACTCTTTCTTGGAATAATTAAAATAACTTGCATTCAGTGGGAACAGCACAAATTTAGCCTTTTGACAATGGGAGAAAAATTTTACTAAAGCAAAATCGTGTTACAACATACCATTTGTAAAGTAACAGAAAACCTGAATCTCTAATCTAAATACTGGCAAGAATTGTTTTGTTTCTTGGGTCTGGATTACATAAATCTAAATTATAAAATGATTTGATGCATAAAATATTTAGCAAGTTACTGTGCTTTAGAAAGAAATCTTTTAAAGTAGTGCTATTTTCAAAGAATCTTTCAGTCTACAATATATCAAGGATGTGAAAATGACTTTATATGTTAGAAAATTGGCCTTTAACAAGAAAAAAATATTAGACAATTTTAAGTGCAAAGCTATTAACTGGCTGATTTCTGATCCCTGACACAGGATGTCATCCTCAACCCAGTGCCTGGCTGCTCAGCATCCTGTGGGAACCACAGGCTTCCGAAGATTTCTCTTTACAAATAACAATCAGTTCAGATAGAGGAGACACAAGGAGAGCCAGTTAAATCTTTCACATCATTACCAGCCTCATTGTTTTGCAAATCAGTAGCATAAAGTAGAACACGTGCATAAATCCACTTACAGGTTCCTGAATGCTAGGGATTTCAAATATGTGAATCCTGTTGCTAGCAATAAATGAGTAAGCCACATCATAAATCACTACCTTTATCAGCTAGGTAGCTAGTTTAAATTAAAGATTACAGGTTATAGTTTGAATTCTTCAAGACTTGTCCATCTGAAATGATGAGGCTTTCCCCTGTTCATATGTCAGTCCGTCATTATTGTGAAGTCTGCCACATCTGATCACTAGCTCACTTGAATAGCTCAAAACAGCATTTTGAAAGTCTCCTATTTATAGTAGAGATATGCAGAGTAATCCAAAACACTGTCTGCTTTAATATGCTAACCCTCTCTTGGCAAGAAATTCTTCTCAGGAGACTCCAATTTCTGAAATGATCAGGTCCCAAAGCTGAGTGCCACAACAATGGGATAAAAAGTGATTTATCTGTATTTTAACTGGCTACCTGCCCCCTCCCCCCGTTGTAACTTTCACAAATGCAATTATTCATTTTCTTCAGTAGGTGACTAAGTTGATCATATTGCACTTATAGATATTTAATACTCATTTTCTTGTAATGATTTTTCAGTACTATTTCCCACAAATGTCAAAATCCTGAGTTGTTTATTTGAATCCTACATTAGCGTTCTAACAATGAGAAGCTCTAATTATAGAGTGCAGTGAACTAGGCAGCAGAAAGAGAGCTTGCATCCCAAATACTACTACTAACATGGAGACATATGATGAATACTAGTAACTTCTTTACAATACATTCGCTACTTTCTGGTGTTTGGATACAGACTGTTGTCTTACTTTTAGAGGGGTTGCAGCAAGCTCTGGAGTTAGAGAAACTCCTTAACCTTGTTTGTACTCTCTATTCAAATTGAACTTCATCTCTGTAAGCTGAGAACTCACCTGAAGCTTATTGCCCTGGAGTGGTGAAGACAACACTTTCTCTCACTCAACTAAAATGGCATAGAAAACAGACTTGACGTTGATCCTCACTCTCAATCATTCATGTGGGTGGTACAATGCCACTCCGCTCTCAAACACTTGTTTGTTACAAATATCTAAACAATATTAGTTACAGGGAGCACACAAGGAAAAAAGAAGTTTTCCCCTCCCACTCCCCATCTGTTGTGGAAAACACACAGGTTTTTCCACCACAGGTTTAGAACAATCTCATGTCCTTGGAGCACAGACTCAGACTGCGTTGTAATAACAGTGTGAACCTTCCTCCCACTCCTCAACCCACAAACCTATTTTTAAGGCTGCATTCTGAGAATAGCCTTCACCATGATGCTGTTGGAACATAAGCTACCATGTTAAACAGCAATGGCGTGAGACTGACTAATCTTGGTGAAATGACCTGCTGGCTCACCAGCTCCTCTGTGGAGCAGTAGTGACTACAAGCTTTGCGCTGCATCTGTGGGTTAGAATACCTTTGCTATGCTCTCAAAAGGTAAATGGTACAAAACTACTCTTCATCAAGGCAAAGCCTAATTTTATTAATTTTTATTTAACACATTTAATGTTTTCACAAAATATTTGCCGATTTTAATTAAAAAATTAAATGCAATTTCTACATCAATTGTTGACTTATTGCCTCATCTGTGGACTCAATGATCAGAAAATACACATGAGGGATAAAAATGACTTAAAAGATGCAGACATAACAAAGGAAGAACATTGAGGAAGTAGCTGATTCAGCTATAAAGCTGAATTCAAACTCAGAATAACTCTCTCTCTCTCCTGAATAGCACAAGTGATTTAAACACAGTGTGCCATGGAAGACAAATTAGATGGGGGCATCTGATTACAGAGGTACGAATCCAAAGGTCTGTGTTCTATTCTTGGCTTCATCACAGGTAATTTGTAGAATCTTTCCTAAATTACTTTTAACCATTTCTCCATGTTAAAATAGACTCCACATTAATTTAACTGCCATTCTTCTAATTAAAAAAATAACATTTATTAGCAACTGACTCTTGGGAAAGTTCCAAAAAACAAGATGCATATAGTCTTTATAGATCTTACAATTTATTTTTTTAATGCACTTTTAGTATCACTCAAGAATAAACAAAAAATGATAATGCCAGAACTAAAACAAGGGAACCTAATTTATAATAGCCAGTAATGTGTGACTTGTGTTATTATTAATAATTTTACCTCAAAATTTAATTAGTAATGAGTTTTTAGATAGTCAAAAAGTGACAAGATTCTACATATAATGTTATTTACAATTAAATTTTTTAAGATTTTATTTATTTATTTGAGAGAGAGAGGGAACACAAGCAGGGGGAGTGGGAGAGGGAGAAGCAGGCTTCCGGCAGAGCAGGGAGCCTGATGCAGGGCTCGATCCCAGGACCCTGAGATCATGACCTGAGCCGAAGGCAGATGCTTAATGACTGAGCCACCCAGGTACCCCTCAATTAAGCTTCTTAAATCTTACCTTTTGATAACTTTTCATAAATAACCCTTTATAATTAATTTCTCATAACCAACCCTTCATACCTGAAATATTTTGTCATTACCTTTTTTTTTTTAAAGATTTATTTATTTATTTTAGAGAGAGTACACGGGGAGAGGGGCAGGGACCCAGGGAAAGGGAGACAATCTGAAACAGACTCCCTACTGAGCATGGAGTTCGACTCAGGGCTAAATCTCACGACCCTGAGATCATGAGGTATCCCAAATCAAGAGTTGGACGTTCAACTCACTGAGCCACCCAGGCGCCCCAGTCATTACCTTTTATTTAATTTGCTAACATCCTTCCACTGCTTGGTACCTCTACATAGCGCTCATTGGTGGCACTGGTGGTTGATGCTTTCCTCCTGCCACCCTAAAATCTGAGGGGAATCCTCTCTTTGTAGTTGTGTCTCTAAAGCATATTTGAACTCTTACCTTACATGTCTTCTGAAGTACTGTTAATTACAAGAAGATAGTGAGAACAATGGAGACCAACTCAAAAATCAGTTTATATTAATATAGTAATTAATTATATATGCCAGAATAATTGAGAATCTTTTCTTTGTATTTACAGAGAGCCTAAATTTATATGAAATAAAGTATTAGGAATATTAAATGGAGAAATAAATGGAGATCAGTATGAACTAATGTGTTAGACTCTACATAAAATAAAAAAAAAGTAATAAGAAAATAATGACATTTTTCAATGATGAGCTTTCTTTTATCTGAAGTTAGAATGGAGATAACTTATATCTCAATGTCATTCATCTCTTTTTTTCTTTTACCGTATCAATGAGGAATAGGGGCCAATTCTCAGTAATACTTTGGATACTTAGAAACCCTAGTGGTTTATTTGAGTTTACACTATATAAACTTATGTACTCCCAAAGAACTTGTAATGCCAATGGCATTTATCAGGTATTGTTTGTAAAGGATATGAATAATAATAGTCCATCTGCTATATTCCCTTTTCAGCAGAGGAATCGTACAAATTAATGTTGGACTGGATGTAATCCATTTAGGATGACTCATGAGAGTCATAAAAATGAGATATCTCTCTTTTAAAAAAAATTCCCTAGCAAGTATTTGTCCGCTAATTATTTTTCCTTCTTCTTTTTGTAAAGTCCATTTTAAAGTTCTTTAACTCTGTCAAGTACTTTATGACTGGGAAAAATACCCAACAACATCGACAGGACCACCACCATCAACAGTGATGTTAAGCCTATATTTGTAAAGACCTAAGCTTACGCTGTGATATTTATGAGAGAGAGAGAAAAAAAAGAGAGTATATGAAGATGCATCAAGTATCACAATAGAAGAAAAATGAAAACTAATATTTATTGAGTGCTTACCAACTACTTTAGAAATATCATCTCCTTTTGATTTTCACAGTATCTCTCTGAGACCGAAACACAAATTAAACTCATTTTACCACTGGGGAAACAGAACCTTAGAAAACAGAGAACATCATCCTGAGGTCTCACATTGAGGACATGAGAGAGTCAGTACTGAAATGCTGGTCTATTTTCTGACAAATGTATGCTCTTAGTTACTATGAAAAATAGTCTCTGTTCATGGGCTGATGGAAAGCAAACCTAGATAATAAAGTGGTCTGGAATGACAACATTTTATGACTAAATTGATTTTATTGATTAAGAAAGTCACTGGTACACAAAACTATTTAATACCAGTAAACCATTTACACCAGGTACAATTTATGTACATAAAATAAATTTGTACATACAAATTATGAGCCAATAGAATTTCTCTTCCAATTTTTATGGAGAGAGGAGCAAACAACTTCTATTTAATTGTATCTTTACATTTTTTGTTACATGACAAAATGGAAGATTGCTAATAGCATAGACATAATAAGAAAAAATAATACATGGACAGCTAACGAATGGGCACTATCCCAAGTCTTACAAAGATTAGAACATATGCAGTTTTGTGGAATACTTCCTTTCATAGACATTCTGGCTTTTTCTTCATTTGTTCTTCTATTGTAAACATTTTTTCATCCTGTCCCATCCTTCCTTTTTCCCCCCGTTGATCTATTCTTTTCCATGTTCAATCACAATCTCCTCTCTTTAACTTATTCACTACTAATATTATCACAGTGTAAACAGCTGAAGCAAAGGGGAAAAGATTGCAGTATGGAATTTTTTATTCCAAAATATAAGATCTATTGTTTGAATGATTTCCTTTTGGGCAATAAAGGATCTCCTCTTATGCTTCCTTACTAGATAGAAGGGTGGTATAGTAGAAAAAGCAAAAACTAAAGGCTCATATACATTGGGGTTTAAATTTTAGCTCAGCTACCTATTGGTATGAACATTTGACCAAGTAATTCTTGTGTTCTAATTCCATCTGGGCATTGGAATTAATAATACTTATGTTTATTTTTAATAAATTAAGGATAATTTATATATTTAATTCAACTTAAAAAATGTATTGGGTGCTTACCAAGAGCCTAGTAATTTTCCAGGTTCTTGGGATACACCATGAACCAAATAGATAATTATTTCACTACTTATGGAATTTACATTTTAAAGAGGGGAGATAGAAAGTGAATAATTAACATAATAAATAAGTTATTCTTATGTTAAAAAGTGATTTGAAAAAAAAAGTAGGGCAGGATAAGAGATTTGGGAGGGCTGGGTGTGGAACACACTGCAATTTTGCTTATGCAAGGTTGGGTAGATATTATTGAGGAGGTGACAGAGCTGAAGAAAGGAAGAAAAATTATGTGACTGTTCCAGAGGAAAGGGTAGAACCAGTGCAAAGACTCTACAGGGGGAGTGCCCTGTATTAAACAAGAAGCAGTATGGCATGGAGGCCACTAGGAGATAATTCATAGACATTACAGAGGGATAGGGTCTTGCCTCCCAGAGAAACAAGACATGCAACTGTTATGGTGTTGGAATGAGAAATGTTAGGCTTACCAACAGAAAAAATATATATTGTCCTGTAACTGAAAAAAAATAAACATAACCTTGTAAATATTTATTTAATATTGCCTGTGTGTCGAGCATTGTACTGATCAATAAAAAAATTCTCATTTATTCCCCGTGAAAGCTGTATGTGGAAAATGCCATTTCTATATCCACTATACAGATGAGAAAATGGAGTCTCTAATAGGTTAAGTAACTTGTTCAGGATCACATTCTTATTAAATGACAGAGGTATTATCCAATACCTTAATGTGATTCCTTTGTGTTTAATGTTGAAAGCGTGTATCCCTTTGCTTCTCTCCAAACCATACTTGTGACATCCTTTTCATTTCCAGATTAGCCTTTTACTTTCTTTTACTTCTTAGATGGGCTCTTTTGAGCTCTTTATCATTATATCCTTTCCATAAAAGGCATTCAGTGTGCTAGTTGTGAAAAATAAATTACTTTTCACCAGCTTTCTTCTGGATTCACCTTTCACTAGGGACTGGATTTGACTGTCCTCTAACTATCATTTGCTCATCGTGCAGGGATTTTATTTTAAATGTGGCCCAGCAACAATTTTGTGATTTCATTTCCTAAATCATATATTTTAGGTATCTTTCTTTTTCATTGTTGGTGTTATATTACCTCTCAAGGTATTCTTCCTTGCATTAGCATTGATTTACTCACTCATTAGATTTTAGGTATTATTTTTTTCTCTGAATGATTTTACTCTGCTAAAAAAAGAGAATTATCATTAGACTTTTGTTTAAATTTTTACGTAACAACATGCAAATCATTTGATCAGATTTTATTGTTGGCGATATGTCAAAAAGCCTGCTGCAGGACTCATATGAGATAAAGGTATTAAATATTATGTGTTCTTTCTTTTCAAAAATTACCATCAGTTTACCAGTTTGATATTTTCAAAATTCACCAATGAAAGGAACATAAATTCTAATATATCTTCTAAATCTAGGATGGGATTTGTTGATTAAAACATATTATTACGGGAGTGCCTTGGTGGCTTAGTCGCTTAATCGACCCACTCTTGATTTCAGCTCAGATCATGATCTCAGGGTCCTGAGATTGAGCCTGCCTCCCACAGAGCACAGAGTCCATTTAAGATTCTATCTCTCCCTCCCCCTTTGCCCCTCACCCCCACTCTCTCGTTCTCTAAAATAAATAAATAAATAAAATCTTAAAAAAAAAAAAATACAAGGTTAATGTGTATAAGCCATATCATCTCCTTGTTTTTATATTTTTATATGATTTTTAACACCATGGCTTAATATTTATATTCCCCCTAATTTTAATCCCTCTTGTTTCTATTTGCTTGTGACAAAGAACTAAAAATTTGCTATCAGAGGATTCAAACTTCAAGAAAGTGTAAAAAGCCAAAATTATAAAATAGTTTACTTACCAGAAGTATGCAAGTGGTTGTTTGCTTTTGAGAGCATTTAGATAATTGGATTTTCTTTTACTTTTAATCTGATTCTTTTAGCATAGTATGGACAAACCCGAATTCTTTTTTTAGGCAAGGCTGACACAATTTTTTAGTAACGGGAGGGTTATACCCAGTGCAATGTATTAAGAATCTACAGTTTTCAACATAGAAATTTGTTATGCTCCTTTCCTTATATCAGAGTACAAGACCTACAAGCACAAATGAGATTAGCTGCAAAATCCTGATCTCCACTCAATCACTTATGAATCCATTGGTTGATGAATACAACTTCATGGTTTAATAAAATTAAGAGTTTACATGATCCAATACTCTTATTGGAAACTTGGAATTCTCGTAAAAAGAGGGAACTGGTCAAATATATGTATGACCTTAATCTTAAAACAGTTTGAAAACTGATGTCACATAAATGTGTCTAGGAGCAACATTCATGGAATATTTAGCATGTGCGAGGAACTGAAGTATTTAATTAAACCACGGCAAATACTCATGATTTAATATTGAAAAAAAATGTGATTTTCATTTAAAAATTCTCTAAGACCATTTATAGTTCTCAATAATACAGTACACAAAGTGATTTTTATGATTTTGTTACCTATAACGTTGGAGTATATTAAAGCTAGAGGGGGTGAGAGGTGAAAAAGCCAAGGCATTATTGAGATGAATCAGTGAAAATTGAAGATCTAAAAAAGTAACTTAAATGTTCAATCAAATACTTTACCCAAAGGACAGAAATATCTATCATGTTACAAATGAGGAAAAAAAATGTCATGTTGAATCAGGAAGAGAAGATTTTTTTTTTTTTTTAAAGGAGAACTTTTAACCGTTTCATACCACTCTAACTCTTCAATCTTAGTAGGATATTGAGGGTAAAACTTGCTGCATGAAGAAACTAAGGTGACTATACAAACAAGTAGCAATAAATTAATACCAGCTGATTATCTTTGCAAAATTTTTTCATGTAGATTATCCTATTCTGACATACATTCTGTACTCTATCACTATTTTGTTCTATGATTTTTCAGCCACTTGTATGAGGGATGTTTATGAGAGGTATTTGTTAGTGAATATGCTAGTTAGGTCTTAATTTGTTTTGGAAAAAAGAAATCGGTATGGACTACTGGTAAAAATCCCACTTGATTTTGAAAACGTCACATGATTACATATTGCCTTATATATATACTAGCCATGTTATTACAAAATAAAGCTAGTAGATTTGATTTCTACATTCTAACTAAAATGAAGAGTTTTATTGTTTTTCTGGTATAATAGGCTTTGTTTTACTTCGTTATGTTTACTCTGTTTTACATTTTTAAGTGTCAGGAACCTCAACTAACAAACTAAAAAAAATTTTTAAATGTTTAAATCTCATCCAATTTTATTTTTAATACATAGAAAAACTCATATATTATTACCTACATTTTATAGATTAGGGAGTCGATGCTTGTAAATTCACTGATTTATTCCATATTACTAAGTTAGTATATGGGGAATTCAAGAAATTTAAACTCCAGAAACCATGAGATTTCTACTATATAAACTTTCTAATTGTCATATATCTTATAGAACGATGTCTGTAGAGTAAAAATATGTAGTCAATTGATAATGACCTCAATTTAATTTTTAGGCAAGCTCTTCAAGAAAGATAGTTAACCTTTTATATTTTCCTTAAAAAAAAAAAAGGTTTGGAAAGAAATGGGCTTTTATTCTTAATTCTCTGACCCACAGCGATCACAGGTTCCATTAAGAGCCTCTTGTCTTATAGAAGCAGAAATACAATCAATGTAGGTTACTGATCATTCTCCCAAAAGATTAAAAGGGTAGCCTCAGAGTTAGGAAACACAATTAAACTGCTAAAATAAAACTTTCTTCACTGCGATATATAGTATGGGTCTGGCATGAAGGCAAAAATGGATAAAATGAACACTTTACGTGTATTAGAAATTTAGTGCATTTAACTTTTATTTACTTAAATGATTTCTCTTTTGCACAACACTGTGCTGTTTTTCTTTGACCTCTTTCGATTTGAGAACGTTTTTATTTGTATGTATTATTCTTTAAAATATCTGAAAACCAAAGCACTTTTATTTTTTTTAAATCTAAATTAATATTTTCATTTATTCAGTCATTGAGTTTTATACAACAATTGATCCATATGGGGCACAGTTCTAGGTTCTAGGAACACAGCTGTGAAACAGACTGACATTTTCTTATTGCCGAGGAACTTGTGTTTTAGTGGTAGCTACAGCCAAGGAAGTGATTGGGTACAACATAAGATAAGGGTTGTGAATAGGAATATATGAATTCAATAGATGCTGGGAACTCAGAAGGATCTACTAATCTGGACTTGGCACACTGAGCATTTTTTTTCAACATCAAATGTGGAGTCTGACAGGTGGAGCAAAGTTAGTCAAATAATGGGGAAAGCAAAAAGGATAAACTAGGCAGAGAGAATAGAGGAAGCCAAAGAACTTGATGAGTAGTGAGATATGGGGAGTGATAGAGAGAAAGGAGTTAAGCAACTGGGAAAAAAGCAGTGACATTCAGCATTAAAAAAGGGGGGTGGAGAAGAGAACAAAGTCAGGGGTAGATATATTGAGTTCAGTTTTTTGGACACAGTTTTTGGTAAACATAAGGTGATCTCTAATAACACATGTATTATATACATACACACATATATTTTATTGTTTTTAAGAAGCATGTATTTTCACATTTTAATTTTCTAAAATCCAAAAACATGGCACAAGCAAAAGTGTCTTACAGTTATAATTGCCAGTGGGCTTTCTTTCTTGCTTGTACGTAAAGTATTGGTGCATATTATAGTGAATAGTGTCTCAAATTGAATGAAATATGATATGCCATGGATTTCAGTCTCATCCTGCAATATTTAACTTGAACCTAAATCATTCATAACCAACTTCCAGCCCTTGTATATCATTTTTGATATCTTTAGTGAACTTCAAACTCTCTTCACCCTGAAACCAATTCCAAATCCAGGCAGCACAGCACTTTCTAAGCCATGATTAGAATCCCAAAACAGGTATGCTCCCATCATGCTGTTTAAAAGACTGATTTAGAGCCATATTATCATTTTACAATTCTCTATCTCTCAATCCACACAACGTATCTGGGAAACAAGAGAACATTCTTACCTGAGAAATTGTCCAAGTGCCTTGCCATGAATACAACATACCTCACAGGCAGAGCCAGGATAAGCATCCACGTCTCCCTGCTGCCTCCAGCTCCAATCGGCAGTATTCTAACACTGTGTGCACACTTGTCAAACCTGCTGGGATTTGGGGCGGACATCTCCTAGATTTCTTTTCTATCACCTCTTTTCCATTTATTTTTTGCAAGAACCATGCAATAACTCTTAGTAATTTTTAAAATGACCTTCTCATCTAGTAACTCTGTGAGACCTCATGCTAATTAAGGGCTTAGGGGTGATAAACTAACATAAAATGTATCTCAGACTTAGTCTCTCGTGAGATTCCAGGGAATGTGCTTAGTTGAAGATTAAAGCTTTGGCTGGAATGTTATGCTTGAGTTTTTGTGAGTCTTCTTGTGGTAATGAGAATGAGTAATGTTTTCTTTTTTTTCCAATGAACAAAAGGTTACTTAATAACTAAGCTAAGTTACTTTCAGTTTTAACTTATTATTTATTTTTAATTTTAATTTCTCTATTTCTTTTTTTGAAGTTTTTAATTTCAATTCTATTATAGTTAACATGCAGTTTTAACTTATTTTTAAACTATAAGTTAAATAAAGTGTGTGTGTGTATGTGTGTACACGTCGTCCCTAGGGATACAAATAATGAAAAGATGCAAGGCACCTTTCCTTTCATCAAGTGGTAGGCATACATATAAATATCCTCTTTCAATAGAATGAGGGAAAGCAGAAAAACTGAGAGAACAAAGGCACTAAAGATTAAATCTCGGGGTGAGGGGGCTTTAAAGAAGTAGGTGTAACTGAGATATTCTTGACTGGTGGGGGATTAGAAGAGGCCATTAAAGGCTGGGGAGTTAGGTGCAGATGCTGAGAAGCACACTATGTGTACAGGGAATGACAACAGTCTTCTGTGGTCAGGGAACAAGGCTCGTAGAAGGCTAATGTGGGAAATGCAGCTTCAAAGGTAGTTTATACAGTTAGGGTCAGACCACTGAGCTGTGCTAAGCTGTTTGTTTATTATTTTGAGGGGATGGAGAAACTATTGAAGGCATCTGAGGTCTGGAGAGCCATTACTGAACCCCTGCAAAGCTCCAGTATCGAACGAGACCTCAGATGTATGCAGTCTTACACCACTCCACAAGTGAAGAAACAAAGGTCCAGAGAGAAAGCTGGTCAGTATTGGTCTTGTTCAGCCTACTGTCCTATCCTATGAGAAACAACAAATTAGCCTTAACAAGACTATTATTACTGAACGAAATATGTAGGGATTGTAAATGAATAAGAAATGTTTCATGGACCTAATATTTAACTACACAGATAAGATATTTTTAAATTAGAGTCACAAAGGTATCCCTAAAACAGAAGAGCCCCCCACCCCCCCACCAGTACAACCCAGAGATGTCATGATATGCAGGGGGCATGCGAAGTAGTAGGAGGGCTGGGTAGTAGGAGGGCTCAGTTTATTCCTGGTCCTTGCCTACCAGCTCACATTCCAATGAGAGAGTCAGAATATAGATATAAGATCACAATAACTTATCTGAGGGGGGAAAAGGGTGAATATGTAATTATCCAAGCCTGTATCAGATAAAAAGTGCATATGTGTAAATTTGGGGTAAGAGATGGAAGAGTTGAGAAGGAATAATAGATGTTGAGTTTTACTTCTGCTTTCACTGCTTGTTATAACAATCTTTGCACTATCTTCAATCCTCAATAATCCTCAATTTAAGACATCTTTTTTTTTTCCTATTGAATCAAATCATTGGAAAAAAAAACAGTGCAGAAGAGTATGAACATTTAATAATATAACACCATTAGGTCTGATATAAAACTGATTTCATCCCAGGGACGCCTGGGTGGCTCAGTCGGTTAAGCGTCTGCCTTCGGCTCAGGTCATGATCCCAGGGTCCTGGGATCGAGTCCCGCATCGGGCTCCCTGCTCCGCGGGGAGCCTGCTTCTCCCTCTGCCTCTGTCTCTCTCTCTCTCTATCTCTCATGAATAAATAAATAAAATCTTAAAAAAAAAAACAAAACTGATTTCATCCTGTTGTAAAATAAATATAGGATAATGTCAGTCAGCTTAGGCTGTCATAGCAAAATACCATAGATTAGGTAACTTAAACAACAGAAATTGATTTTCTCACAGTTCTGGAGGCTGGAAGTCTGACATTAGGGTGCCTGCATGATTCGTGAGGACTTGTTGGCGTGCGTCATTGGCAGGGACAGTTCTCGGCTTCCAGATGGCCACCTTCTTACTGTGTGCTGACATGGCCTTTCCTCAGTGAGTGTACATGGAGAGAGAGGGAGAGAGAGAGAAACAGAGAGAGAGATAGACAGAGAGAAAGATATTTCTTCCTCTTGCAAGGCCACCAGTCTTAATCAAGTTAGGACTGCACTCTTATGTCATCATTTAACCATAATTACCTCCAAAAAACCCTATCTCTAGATATAGTCACATTAGGGGGAATTTGGGGAAGGAGATAATTCAGTTCATAGCAGGTCATTGTGGAAAATTTGGAATGTGTAGAATGACATTCCAAAGAAAACACCATCATTGTTCATTTCTTCTCTCAAAGATAACCACTCTAAGCTTATGAAATAATAGTTATTAATATTTTAAAAATATTTGCCATGCCTTTTCCCTTTAACTC
This sequence comes from Phoca vitulina, assembly GCF_004348235.1. Lineage (NCBI taxonomy): Eukaryota > Metazoa > Chordata > Mammalia > Carnivora > Phocidae > Phoca > Phoca vitulina. Next base: position 65,007,190 of record NW_022589712.1, on the reverse strand, counting down.
TCAGAGAAGTTGATAGAGCTCCTTAGTAGTGGAGTCAAAAAAACCCTGGAAATAAAACTGAGGAAGTCAGATATATGATGGATGATATGTGTTCATTCGTTCATTCATTCATTAGTTCATTCATTCATTTACTTAGGATTTACTATGTGTCAGATCTGTTCCTGCCAATTTAACAATGAAGTGGAGATAGAAATTAAATAATCACAGGTTAATGTAAAATTGATAAAAGCAATGAAAAAAAATGCAGAGTATATGGTAAATAGACTAAATTTGGACCACATGTGAGGGTAAGGAGATTAGAAATTCCTCTTTGATGAGAAGTGTTATTAATATTGTAGAGGATTCCTTGCATGTGGTTCATTATTTTACTCTTGATGCCTTTAAGATTTTCTTTTTGTCTTTGGTTTTTGACAGTTTGTCTATGATATACCTTGTTGTGTATTTCTTTGAAATTATCCTACTGGAGTTTGTTGAACTTCTTGGATGTACAGATTAATGCGTTTCACCAAATTTGGAAAGTTTCTGGCCATGTTTTTTCAAATATGCTTCATGTCCCTTTCTCTTTTTCTCTCCTTCTGGGACTCCCATTATGCACGTGTTGGAACACTTGGTGGCATCCCACAGGTTTCAGACGCTTTGTTCATTTTTCTTCATTATTTTTTCTTTCTCTTCCTCACATGGATAATCTCTATTGACTTATTGTCAAGTTCACTGATTCTTTCTTCTGTAAGTTTAAATGTAGTGTTGTGCCCCCGTAGTAAATATTTCATTTCAGTTATTGTACTTTTCAACTGCAGAATTTCTGTTTGGTTCTTTTTTCTAATTTCTTTAATTTTTATCTAAGTAAATTTTAGATTTAGATAACTTATAGATTATATTATTGATTGACAGATAGATAGATAGATAGATAGATAGATAGATAGATAGATAGACTATTGATATTCTCAGTAAAAGGCTTATTTAATATCTTTGTCTAGCAGGTCCAAAATCCAACCTCCATAGGAATAGTTTCTATTTTTTCCCCCTGTATATGGTTTATATTTTCCCTTTTCTTTAAAGTCATTTATTTTTTTTTGCTGAATACTGGACATTTTAGGTAATATATTGTGGCACTATGAAAATCATATTCTTCCCTATCCAGTGTTTGTTGTTATTATTATTATTGTTTGGTTGGTGACCTTCTTGGACTAATCCTATGAAGTCTGCATCTCATGAAATTTGTATTCACAGAAATTTCTGCTCAATTGGCTTAGTGGTCAGCTAATTCTTAGAGATTTCCCGTAATGCCTTAATCTGGTAAATCTCCTATCTTTTGTTGAGGGATATTGCACGTATGGGGAGGAGGAAAGCTTACATACTTTTGTACATCTCTGGTTTAGACTTTAATTCCTGCTTGTGCAGGGCCTCTGGTTCATCCAGAGATGAGTAATTGGGACCTCTTAGTTATTTTCTGTGCATTTTCACAGCCCTCTGCGTGTGTATTTAGCTCACTAGATCACCAGGATTATGTCAGAGCTTTTCAGAGCCCCCATGATCATCTCTTTCTACAAGTCTTCTTTTTAATTTTTTTTGTATGTTTGTCCCAACTTGTATCTCAGTTTCAGGCAACTGTGATAATAAATAATTGCAGCTGATTGTTTTTCAACAAACATCTTGAGGAAAGGACTTTTCCCGAGAAGGAACTCTAAGTTATATCAAATAACAACAATGCACTATGAATGATGATTTTTCAGGAAGCTGTGAGACAATTCAAATAGTAACAATACTCGGGATGGGAAGTTTTGAGGAACTCCAGTCCTGGTCTACTTTCTCGGGTGGCTGTAAGGTGGCTAGTTTTCAAAGCTACCATGATCATAATGCTGTTGGTTTTCAAAACTCCTGCAGCACTGGGAAGGGAAGATGGGAATAGGCTAAGGTAAAAAGTCATGAATCCCACTGTTATCAATGTTCAGCAGTTTGTTTGTTTTCTGAATAAACTGCTCTTATGGTTGTTTTAACCCTTTAACTTCCAGAATTCTGAAAAAATTGATTTGAATAATTTTTCCCATATTGTGTGGCCTTCATGGAACAGTGCATTTATGGTAGTTCTTACTCTGCTATTCTGGAAGTCCCATCAAGAAATCCTCTTTGAAAAAGTACAGTAGTTTGAAAATTGAAGGATCAGTAGAGATTTGTTAGATGATGACAAGCTAGCAGGTGCAAAGTCCCTGAGGCAAGAAAGAGCCAACTATCTAAGAGAAACATAGGGAAGATTGGTAAAGTTGGAGTACAAAGAGTGGAAGGATAAGGTTACAAACATGACTTTTCACATTGCAACAAGGTATTAGGGATAACAAATTGAAGGGCCATATTGATAATAAAGGATATTTAGTTGTTCAAATGGATTAATTTGTAGTGTAGTGATATAAAGTATTGTTGATGGAGAATGTGAAGAAAGGTTGAGATCATCATGGTTTAGAGGAGCATGTCTGAATGTTAGAAAGTGAATTTCCCTGCTGTTAACAAAAATAGCAACAACTGCTATTTATTGAGTACTTACTCTGCTAGGAAATGTTCTAACCACTTTATATGGATTGACTCAATTAATCCTCAGAACAACCTTATGAGGTAGGTATTACAATTATCCTCAGAAGAGGAGAGTCAACAGAACATGTTTAAGGTCAAAGTTTTTAAATGGCAGAGCCAGACTTCCAATCAGCCACTCTGGCTCTTGGGTCCATTATCTGAACTCCCAAGGCTTATCATGAAATTATGGAATTGTCTTGTAAAGCCAGATACTAGTTTTATAATATGAAAAGTCATAAAAATTCCTGTAATTAAGAAAGATATGTTTCATATTGTACAAACATCTTCTTAATGAAAGTTACTGAAAAGACACTAAAGTTAAAGTTGTCAGTAACTTAATTTAAGTATATGAGTTGTTGGAAATATAATACATAACTGCTGTTTGCCTGCTTGATATACAATCAGAAATTTTATCTGTTGTTTAAAAATTAAACAAGACCACCAGAGTTTCAAGATATAGTAAATTTATTTACTTGTCAATTCAGAGATGTACCAATGAAAATGTTCACTGAGTAGTTCCCTGGGGTGGAAAAATAGAAATTTTCACTGATGAGTAAAATCAGGAATTTTTAAGTGCTAGAAATTTGAAGATTCATGAAGGTTATAGTATTTTGTTTATACTATCATGATTATACTAGCACAAATTTATGCTATGCAATTTTAAAAACTAGAGTGCTTACAGAAGTATTGATTTATAGACATTCTTTATATATTTTGAATACAGGTCATTTGTCAGAATTACATATTGAAAATATTTTCTCCTAGTTTGTAGCTTGCCTTTTCATTTTCTTAATAGAGCATTTTGATAAGCAGATTTTAATATTGATAAAGTCCAATTTATCAATTTAATTTTTTATATTTACTACTTTTTGTGTTTTATCTAAGCAGTTTTTCCCATTCCAAGGTTATAAAGATCTACTCGTATTTTTTTTTTTGAGAAGTTTTATATTTTTACCTTTGATACTTAAGAGTATGATCCATCTCAAATTATTTTTCTATATGGTCTGAGGTAGGGGTTGAGATTCTTTTATCCCCATATGAACATCCAATAACTCTTATATCACTTGTTTAAAAATTTTCTTTCCCTATTGAATTAGCTTTTTGGCTTTTTAGAAAATCAATTAAGTATACATGTGTAGGCCCATTTCTAGACTCTCACTTTCTCTTTCAATGCTCCAAATGTTTATTTATTTATTTTTTTAAGTAGACTCTACACTCAACATGGAGCCCAATGCAGGGCTTGATCTCACAACCCTGAGATCCAGACCTGAGCTGAGATCAAGAGTTGGAAGCTCAACCGACTGAGCCACCCAGGCGCCCCTCAAATGTCTGTTCTTACACCAGTCCTACTCTGTCTTAATTGTTGTAGCTTTATGAGTCCAGAATCATGTATGCATTCTCCATCTTAGTTTTCCTTTTTTTTCTTTAAGATTTCATTTACTTATTTATTTGAGAAAGAGAGCAGGAGGAGGAAGAGAGAGAGAACCTCCAGCAGACTCCTCACTGAGCATGGACCCAGCTGTGGGGCCTGATCCCACGACCCTGAGATCATAACCTGAGCTGAAACCAAGAGTCAGGCACTCAATTGACTGAGCCACCCAGGCGCTCCTTTCCTTTTTTATTCTTTCCTTGCTATTCAACACTCTGCATTTTCCTTATAAATTTTTGAATCAACTTCATTTATGCAAAAAAAGGCCTGTTTAAATTTTGATTGGGATAGTATTTAATCTACAGATCAGTTTGGAGAGAACTGACATCTTAAAAATATTGAGCATTCTCTTCTATAAATGTGGTGTATATTTCCATTTATTTAAGTCTTTATTTCTAAGTATTTTATATTGTTATTTATGCAATGTAAATGGATTTTCCTTTTTTCTAATTTATTGTAACATAGAGAATTACAATTGATTTTTGTAAAAAATCTTTTATATGAGATTTTGATCATTTCTGTAATTAATTATAGTGTGTGTTTTTTTTTTTTTGTCAATCCATATCATTTGGGAATAAGGAGAGTTTTACTTTATCTTTCTAATCTTTATGTCATTTGTTTCTTTTTCTTGCACTGGTAATGGCTAGATTTCCAATAAATACTGTGTGGAAGGAGTGAGAATAGATATCCTTGATTGACATACAGGTTTTTAAAAATGTGTTTAATATTTTACCATTAAGTATGATGTTAGCTATAGGTTTTCATGAATGTCTATTATCATATGTAGAATATATTTTTCTACTTTTAGTTTGCTGAGACATTATCATGAATAAATATTAAATTTTGTGCAAAGATTTTTTTTGGTTTAAAGATTTTATTTATTTATTTGACAGAGAGAGACACAGCGAGAGAGGGAACAAAAGTGGGAGAGAGGGAGAAGCAGGCTTCCTGCTGAGCAGGGAGCCCAATGCAGGGCTCGATCCCAGGACCCTAGGATCATGACCTGAGCCCAAGGCAGACGCTTAATGACTGAGCCACCCAGGCACCCCGTGCAATGATTTTTTTTAATCTAATGGAGGTAATCATGTCTTTTATCCCCCTACTTCATTAGTGTTATGATTTATATGGTTTTCAAATGTAAAATCAACTTATGGTCATAATGTATTGGTTATAATGTATTATTGGTCATAATGTATTATTTTTTGTGTGTTGTATTCAATTTACTAATATATTTTAATGATTATAATGCTCTCTTTATGTGATATATTGGTGTGTAGTGTCTGTTAAGTTTTGGTAGCAGGGTAATGCTAGCCTCATAGAATAAATTGTGAAATGTTCCTCACTCTTCTACTTTTTAAACAATCAATATAGAATTGATTGTTTTTATTCCCTAAATGTTTGATATAATTCACCAGTGAAACCATCTGAGAGTGAAGTTTTTTTGTGGGCAGATTATTTTTTGATGCTATTTAATTGTGATTGATATCTAAAAATGTGTACATATTTAAAGTGTACAAATTGACAAATGTTGTCATACATACATGCCCACAAGACCACTACTATATATGTCTCTCCTTATCATGCTCCCTTTTCATATTTATAACTGAATTCTCTGGCAGTGATAAGCCCAAATCTTAATATTTTTAGTATATTTATCTTGTTTGATCAACCTCTTAATAAGTAACTAACTTCTTGTTACTATCATCACTGTACCTTGCCCCCACTCAGGTGGATGTCCTCCATATCCTACTCAAGGTCTAACACCCTGCCCTGTGCGATCACATCTGTTCCCCTATTTAAATGCCCTCTTTTCCTTAGCAAGGTTCCAACTTCTGTCTCCCATCCCATGTAGGTTTCTATTATGAATTGAATTATGTCCCCCTAAATTTAATAACTTGAAGCCCTAACTTTCAATAGACTGTATTTGGAAATGAGGCCCCTAAGGAGGTATGTAAAGTTAGATAGATCATAAAAAATGAGGTCTTAAGCCAATATGACTGATAATGCTTATAAGAAGAGACTCCAGGGATGTAGATGCACAAAAACAATGCCACATGAGAAAACAGGGAGAAGGTGGCATCAGCAAGCCAAGGAGAGAGGCCTCAGGAAAAACCAAACCTGCAAACACCTTGATCTTGAACTTTCAGCCTCCAGAATTTTAAGAGAATAAATTTCTGTTGGTTAAGCCCCCTGGTCTTTGGTATTTTGTTATGGAAGTCTCACTACACTAACAGTTGCCTCCTCACACTGCTCAAATACCAGCACTTCATGCTCAGTCATCTTACCAGGGAGAAATCTCACCTCAGGCTTCAACAACTGGCACCAGACCAACTCACCCTACTGGCTCCCGTCAGTCCTTCCAGGTTGCACTCCTATGTGGAGGTCCTATTAATACCATTTGTGCTCCAACTCTGCATTGTAGGTTATCTTCCCTAGTGGCAGGCTTCTTCTTACATCATAGTAGACTACCTTTCCACAGCTTCCAATCCTGATACTCTGATATATATTTTTGCATCCATGTGTAGATGCTGTTATCACTACGTTTGGATTTTCACACTGTACACCAGGCTGACCTTCTGTAGTGACAGTAGGTCATCCTTCTGCTTGAATGTCATTCTCACTGTGTTTGGGCTTGGACAACTTGTGTCAAACTCCCCCTGCCACTTGGGTGCCTTTTTCATGCTCAACTTTGATATCTCACGCCAAGATCCCTTCACATGGACTCATTTCTCATCCTTTTCAGGTTCCAACTCTGTGTTCTATGTAACTGTGAATCCCCCTTTACCACTCTCCCAAATACGTATGTTTTGTTTGCCTGGCTAACTGCTCTACCTAACGACTTCCGACTAATTTTTTATTTTATTATTTTATTTTACATTTTATTTATTTAATTTTAGGAAAAGAAAGGAAGTGGAAGGAAATAAAAAGGAGAAAATTGAGAATTGTCTAGAACATTTTACTCCATACTGGACATTGTGAATATTATGTTGTAGAAACTGGATTTACTTTTCTTGGGACACCTGGATGGCTCAGTCAGAAGAGCATACGACTCTTGATCTTGGGTGGCAAGTTTGAGCCCACGTTGGGTGTAGAGATTAATAAAAAAAATAAATAAACTTTAAAAAAAAGTATTAGTTTTCTTCCTTGAGGAGTGTTGATTTTTGTTGTGCCAGAAAGTTAATTCTGGCTGATCACTTTGAACTTGTGTAGGCTTAGGTTGATACTTTTTATAGGGTGGTCTCTTTAAGTTTTGCCTTTACTACTAGTTCTATTGTTTTAGTCTCTAAATATAGCTCTACTCCTAAGGCAAGAACTTTATGGTGATTTAATTGGAAAGTACAAAATATTTATCAAACTCCTCTAATTTTCTGGGATTCAAATTCTAAACTATCTCCTCGGTAGTAGGCACAAGCTGAAAATCCCTGCTCAGTCTTTCAAATTTGTAGCTTTTCTCTGGACCACTTGAAGTCTCCTGTTCAATTCAGTGGTAGGTCAAGGATTTAATGGCAATTTATACATAGATTTGGTGTTCTCTCTCTTTTGGCTTCTTTCTATGATCTTCTTTCTCAATTTCCATCTGCACTAATGGTCTGATACTTCAACTTTTATCACCTCAACTCTATGAAACAAGCTTTCTCCTTAAATTCCAGACAATATCCACAGTGTAGCAGGAGCTGTGTCCTTGGGAGAAAAGCTATATTAATGTGGATATCACTAAGTCTCATTCCATGCTTTCAAAAGTCATGTGCCTCCAGTTTCTACTTGCAATTGTTGTATATCAGTATCTTCAAATATTTGTGTGTATTTTTTTAAAGTTGTGTTCCAACTTTATAGTTGTTATTAGCAGGAGGCTCAGTATAATATAAGTAATTTCACCATTACCAGTATTGGGACCATGCTTTGTATTCAGTAATATCTCTTAGGCATGTTCTAAGTAGTTGAAAATTTTAATTTTTTTCTGTCATAAAGTGTTAAAAATATTTTGGAGAAACAATCCAAATGTTAATCTTACAAATAAAGATCAAATGTAACATTTATATATTTTTATATGTATACGAAGGAAAAAAATCATGCACATATTCTAGAAAATTCCTTGTAGGCTTAGTAATTGTTATTTAAATATCTTTTCTACAACTTTCTTTGAATAATTAAATAAAGCTATATTGATGACAAGCTTATGAATAAAACATGACACTGCAAAAAGTATTTTGAAATCAGGCTAATATGTGATTTTTCAAATTACATATTTTATTTTTTTATTTTTTATTTTTTTAAAGATTTTCTTTATTCATTTGAGACACAGAGATACAGAGAGAGGGAGAGCATGAACAGGGGGAGAGGCAGAGGGAGAGGGAGAAGCAGGCTCCTCGCTGAGCCAGGAGCCCAATGTGGGGCTTGATCCCAGAACCCTGGGATCATGACCCGAGCTGAAGGCAGACGCTTAACCATCTGAGCCACCCAGGCACCCCTCAAATTACATATTTTATGCAAAATATTTGATATTTCGTATCATGTTTATGTATTTGGTAAAAATTCAAATCTATTTATATCAAAAATTTAATTCAACTCAAATATATTGAAAATTAAAAAGAAAAGCACTGGACACAATTGAGATTTAATGATTTTGATGGATTTTCCTGGCTTATACAGCTGGTAAAACTAACATTCAAACCTAAGCATTACCAACTAGATTTAACTATCTATCTATCCACACATACGTGTATACATATACTCATAAATATATACATATGTATATATGTACACATACAAATACACACTTCTTTTAAATTATATGTCTTTTTAATGGACACTTAAATTATTTACAGTTTTTGTTAGCGTGTAATAAGTATTTGAATATAATATATGCTTTCACGATTATACTAGTTGTACTTCTATATGTTATTAGGAGCAGAATTACTGGATCAAAGAATTTTTGTAAATTGCATTTTACTAATATAGCCAAATAGATTTCAATTCAGGGTCAAATAGTTTCCTCATACATTTCAAAGACTAAATAATTTGAAATATGTGGTTTCATTTGATTTGGCTTAATTTTGCAAAATAGTTTGGATAAAAAAAAGTATCATGTTGTTTTTCTAAGTTGTATTTCCCCAATATGCACTTTAACCTCCATGTCAGGTTGACATTCTGTTCATTTCTTCTTCAAATTGCCTGGTCACATACTTTACTTACTTGTCTATTAGACTGTTTTTTGGTAGATATATGTGGTTCCCTTTGTATTATGAATAATTAAGCTATTTTTGTTACATTCATCTTAAATAGTTCTTTTTCTTCAGTCCATTGCTTGTTTTCAAATTCATTATGGATGATTTGCCATGCAGAGTTTTCAATCCTCTTAATCAAATCTATCAGACTTTTTTTCCTGAATTTTTGATACTTTAGAAATACTTTCCATTCTAAAATTGTACATATAAAAAGATTTCACATGTCTTCATAGGTATATGAGTATTAAATTATTATCTTTTACTTTCAGTAATTTAATCTAAATTTCTTTTGTGTAATGTAGATTGAGGTAGTTATAACATCTTAGCCCCTCAATGGCTCATCTGATGACTCAATAAAATTTATAAGTTATGTATCCTTTTATAACTGTTATTTTCTATGAAACCACTTGTCTCTTTTAAAACTTCACATTTTTTTTAAAGATTTTATTTATTTATTTGACAGAGAGAGACACAGCGAGAGAGGGAACACAAGTGGGGGAGAGGGAGAAGCAGGCTTCCCACCAAGCAGGGAGCCCAATGCGGGGCTCAATCCCAGGATCCTGGGATAATGACCTGAGCTGAAGGCAGACACTTAACCGACTGAGCCACTCAGGCACCCCTAAAACTTCACATTTTAATTGCTGTGTTTTAATATTATTACTTTAAATAAATGAAACTTCTTATCTCCATTCTGATCAAAAGTATCTTAGTCATGATAAAATTTTAATGTAAACATTTGGTCAATTTTTTTTCTCTATGTGTTTAACATCTCTTTGAAAATATTTTCTTTCTAAATTATCTGTTTACATTTTAGGTATATTTATGTCTGTCTATATTTATGAATGTATTTATACCCTGTTTCATACAGAAAGAAATTTAAAGCAGCATCAAAGGTCATAAAGTACAAAGATATAACTACAAATGAAATGCATTTGTGGGAAAAGAAAGAAAAATATTTGAGATAGAAAAATTGTTCCATAAGTGAGATGAGACGTGAAACACACAACCTACCTATGTGCCAAACTGAGGCCGGCTATGAAAGAGTAACAAAGACCAGACTTACCCTACATCTTAAGTTACTGGCAACTTAGAAAAATTATATGAATCATTGGTATTGTGTTGTTAATTCATAAGCATTGCAAGGAATGATCCATGAGAAAAGGAGAATAAATAAATTGAGCCCTGAGAGAGTCTTACTTTAGTCTCTGGAGAGAATTTCCAAGGTGTGGTCAAAGTAGGGGGAACCAAACAAAGCACATCAGTCTCATTGTGTCGAGAATATACAGTTTGGCATTTAGGGAGGCCAAGGAAGCTAGAATTTGCAGAGCAAAATATCAGAGTAAAAAGAGAGCTGCAAAAAGAAAGAGTGTTCCAGGGATCTGTAAAGGGGTTACTTCGAGTCTTTGGCAGAATACTTATCTGAACATTTGAGGAAAGTACCCAAGGAGAGTGGTGATGAAATAATCACTTAATAAAAGTGAACAGAACGATCCCTGAAGCTCACAAACTGCTGGAAATAATTTTTGTTTCTTCTAGTCAAAGCTAAATGTCCTTCTAATACTGGCATCATGTAGAATCCTCAAAAACTGATTGCCTCAGTTACAGGGACAACTAATTAGACCGTGACTTAAATGAAAGACTGCCCTAGACACAGGCTACCATGCTTAAAATAAGTCAGAGAAGATCAAAACGATCCAAATTAATGTAACAGTACCCCAGAACAATGTTAAATAAAATGTAAGGGAATGCAGCCCTCATTAGCATAAAATTCCAAGTGCTTAGTATTGAGTAAAAAGAGGGACTTTGACCCATAACTAGGAAAAATAATCAACAAAAATAGCTATGATACAGACGATATAGATATAATGATATAGACGATAGAATTAGGAGATTAAGACATTAAAAGCATTATTATAGATAGACTGCATATTTCTAAGAAGGTAAAGCATAAACATGATGAGAGAAATGGAAGGTATAACAAGGCACAAACCATTTTTCTAGGAATGAAAAATATACTTCAAATGAAATATACTTTGGATAAAATTAATAGAGGATTAGATGTTTCATAAGAAACTTCAGAAAGAAGAAATAGTGAATGAGAAAATACAGTAATGTAAAGTATTCAAAAGAAAACACAGAGAAATAAAACATAAAAACATGAACTCAGAATCAGTGACCATTCAGTAAAGTACAAAAAGGAAGGCAGGAGTTAAGAACTATTGGCCAGGGGTGCCTGGGTGGCTCAGTCATTAAACATCTGCCTTTGGTCATGATTCCAGGGTCCTGGGATCGAGCCCCGCATCAGGCTCCCTGCTCTGCCGGAAGCCTGCTTCTCCTTCTCCCACTCCCCCTGCTTGTGTTCCCTCTCCCGCTGTGTCTTTCTCTGTCAAATAAATAAATAAAGTCTTAAAAAAAAAAAAGAACTATTGGCCAGAACTTTTCTAACTTATGAAATCTATAAATTCACAACACTAAGAATTTCAATGAACTCTAAACAGAAATAATTACAAAAAATATCAAACCAAGGCATAATCAAATAAAATTTCTAAAAACTGATAAAAAGTAAACCTTAGGGACGCCTGGGTGGCTCAGTCATTAAGCATCTGTCTTCGGCTCAGGTCATGATCCCAGCGTCCTGGGATCGAGTCCCGCATCAGGCTCCCTGCTCATCAGGGAACCTGCTTCTCCCTCCACCTGCTGCCCCTCCTGCTTGTGCTCTCTCTCTCTCTCTCTGGCAAATGAATAAATAAAAACCTTAAAAAAAAGGTTAATCTTAAAAGTATATAAAGGGCTGGGGTGGGGGAGAAGAGACAAATTATATATATTAAAAAAAAGAAATGTATGACAGTTGACTTGTCATAAAAAAATCATGCTTTATTGAAGAAAATGAAGTAAAACCTTTGGATTATTCAAAGAAAATAAAACCACCAACTTAGAATGATATACCTATAAAATTACCTTTCAAAAACGTAAGTAAAACAAAGCTTTATGTAGACAATCAAAACTGAAAGAATTTACTGCCAGCGTATCTGCCCTCCAAGAAGTGTTAAAGGACATTATTAAAATAGAAAGAAATTTGGGTCTGCACAAAGGAATGCAGAGCACCTCAAATAACAAATCTGTGGGTAAATATATATTTTTTAAATCCTCTTTTTTCTTTATATCAAAAATATCACTGATAATTTAAAGCAGAGTAATAATAATGTTTTATGGAACTTCTAACATGAGTATAAGAAATTTATATGCCATCAGTAGAACAAAGGGCAGAATGTGAAAAATATAATTGTACACTTTAAACTTCTTACAATAATTATGAAGTAGGACCCTTAAAGATAAAAAATTGCATGTTTTTCCCATAAGGTGGGGAATAGAGTTAAAACGTCCATTTCACCATGCCTGTTCAACATTGTACTTGAAGTCCTAACCAGTTTAATAAGGCAAAAAAAAAAAAAAAAATACATAAAATGATTGAAGGTTGTAAAAGGAATAAAGCTATCTATGTGTACATGCTCCATTTGGGCATGTAGAAAGCCCTAAAAAGTATATAATAAAGATATTAGAAATAATAAGTGGGTTTAGCAATGTTGCAGTTTGAAAGTCAATATATGAAAAAAGTCTTTTTTATATACTAGCAATAAGTAATTCCAACTGAGAAATGAAAATATATAATTTATAATAGCATCAAAAATATGACATATTTTAAAGTAAATTTATCAAATACATGCAGGAATTATACAACAAAAACTAGAAGCATTACTAATAGAAAAAAAGAAAATTTAGTTAAAGATATATCGTGTTTATGAATTGGAACATGCAGATCGTTAAGGCATAAATTCTCCCAATTTTGCTCTTTATATTTACACAACACAAACAAAATTCCAGAAATATCTTTTTATAGAAATTGACAAACTGATCTAAAGTTTATATGAAATTACAAAGGACTTAAAATGGTAAAAATAATTTTAAAATATAAGGACAAGGTTAAGAAAACTTATACTATCTGATTTTAAGACTTACCATAAAGTACAGTAAGCAAGATACTATGGTTTTGGCTTAAAGACAAGCTAGGTCAGCTCAAGAGAAGAGAGAAAGTCCAGAAATTGACATGTCCATATACAAATGAATGGTTTTTACTAATATTTCCAAGGGAAATTTAATAGAGAAATTTAATAGAATTTAATAAAGAATAGTTTTAAACAAATAATGTTTAAATAAATGTATATTTATTTATTTAAAAGTATATTTATATATGTATGTATATTTATATTTATTTAAAAGAACATTGACTCGTATAATACCATAATAAATTTTAACTCTAAATAGATCATAGTCCAACACAAAGCATACATTATAAGAAACATAGGAGAAAAATCTTTATTTCTTTAGGATAGGGAAATATTTTTTAGATTAAAAAAAATAAATGATCAATTAGCCTCCATGAAATTTAAATAATTCTGCTCTACAAGACACACTGTTCAAAAAATAAGAAGGCAAGCCTCCGACTGGGAGAAAATATTTGCAATAAATATACCTGATTAATGACTATATGTAGAATATGTATCATTGAAAACCCATTTAAAACCCAATTATTATCAACCCAGTAAAAATGCACAAAATATTTTAACAGACACTTCACAAAATGAGATCTAAGAAAGGTCAAAAAGCACATGAAAGATGTACAGTGTCAATCATCAGGGAAGGTACAATTTAACACCAGAATTAGAAACTTCTATACACATTTTAGAACGTCTAAAACAAATTGACTGGCAAAACCCAAATGCTGACAAGCTTTCAGAGCAACGAAGCTCTTTTACATTGCTCTTGGGATTGTAAAATTATACAAGCATTTTGGAAAACAGTTTGGCAATTTTTTATGAAGTTAAACATATACTTACCATGAGACCCAGCCAGTCCACTTGTACTTGAAATGAAAATATTTTTCCAAAGAAACATTTGAACATGAATGTTTACTACAGCTCTATTCATAAGAAGTCCAAACTGGAAATGACATAAATATAACAGTTATATGGATAAAAAAATAATGGTATGTTCATAAATGGAATAGTACTCAGCAATAGAAAGAATGACCTATTGATGACATGCAACAACATGGATTAATCTTAGCAACATTACGCTGAGTGAAAGAAGCCTGGAACAGATGAGTGCATACTGCAGGATTTCATTTATTTTAAAATCTAGCAGAGACAAATAGAATCATTGTGACAAATGGAAGTTTGGTAGTTGCCATAGTGGGGGTAAAACGGACTAGAAAGCGTGTATAAAGAAACACTTTGGGATGATGATAATCTTCTGCATTTTAATTGTAGTAGTGGTTACACAAATGTACCAATTTATCAAAACTCATGAGTACATTGTGTTGCAGTTTGCACATATTCACAGAATCCATAAAATAGACAAAGAACTTTCCTCATACAGCACGGTGATGCAGTGAATTGATCAAAATGCGAAATAGCCATCTGGAAACATCAGTATTCATAAAATAGAATAAAAAAGTCAAAGTTTAAAAGCTTAATCAAGAAAAATAAAGATATTTGAAAAGTTTGCAGAAAAAAGATTATTCTTAATATATGGAAATGCTTATATCAGTAGTTCTCTACTATGCCGAGCGAAAAGTTAATCAGTAATACTTGATTATATTATTAACATTGTGAGACCAAAGAACACTTTAGATGTTAAGCATTTATTCTGAAACAAAATATTTTTATTAGAAGACACTGTGGGCAAAATGATGGGAACACATCCAATGTTTAAATAGCTTGTAAGTTGGCAGATGCTGGGGTTTTCTTTTTGTCACTATTCCATGGCGTTCTTGTATAAATCAGAATATCTTTAGAGAAAAGAATATACCAATTCCTCTATTTATGTTAGCAGGTTAATTCCACTGTCATTGCCATAATACCTCTTTCTGAAAATCACTAGCTCTGACATTCTTCGGTGGTTTAGAAATAGAATCTCGAGGTTAAAAACAATGCCATGAAAATCTCATTCCTATAATTCTATTTCAGTAAAAAAAAAAATGTGAAGCCATAGTGAAATAACTGGCTAAGAAAAGTGAAGAACAGACCAAGAGCTGACTTACTTTAGAAGAAATGAAGAATTAATCAGAAAAACAAAACAAAATAAACATTGTGGAAACAGATGGTCTTTATTACCTGGGTATCATTGGACTATTCAGATCTAAGTACCTACATCAAGTTATTATCAATTGTTTTTTTTTTTAACTTTTTAAAAATTAAAAAAATTTGAAAATAGTTGACACAAAACATTACGTTAGTTACAGGTATACAAGATAGTGATTCAGCATCTCTGTACATTATGCTCTGCTCACCACAGATGTAGCTACCATCTGTCACCATACAACTCTATTGCAATATTACTGAATATATTCCCATGACTTATTCATTCCATAACTGGAAGCCTGTATCTCCCACTCCCTTTCACCCATTTTGCCCAACCCCGAACCCCCTTTCCTCTGACAACCATCAGTTTGTGGGGCTCCAACTGACGACCCTGAGATCACAACCTAAACCGAAACCAAGAGTCGGATGCTTCACTGACTGTGCCACCCAGCCACCCCAACATCTTTTTGAGTTAGTGTTTTCATTTTCTCTGGGTAAATACCCAGTGGTAGAATTACTAGATCATCTGGTATTTCTAGTTTTAAATTTTTGTAGAACTTCCATACTATTTTCCACAATGGCTGCAACAATTTACATTCCCACCAACAGTACATGAGAGTTCCTTTTTCTCACATCCTCACCAACACTTGTTATTTCTTGTCTTTTGATTCTAGCCATTCTGACAAGTGTAAGGTGTGGTTTTGATGTGCATCGCCCTGATGATCAGTGATGGTGAGCATGTTTTCCTGGGTCTGCTGGCCATCTGTGTGCCTCCTTTGGAAAAATGTCTATTCATTTTCATGGGTCCTCTGCCCATTTTTAAATGGATTATTTGTTGTTGTTGTTGTTGTTGTTGTGTGTGTGTGTGTGTGTGTGTGTGTGTGTGTGTTTAGTTGTATAAGCTCTTGATATATTTTGGAAATTAGCCCTTTATTGGATATATCATTTGCAGATATCTTCTCCCATTCCTAGGTTGCCTTTTTGTTTTGTCCATGGTCTCCTTTGCTGTGCAAGAGCTTTTTATTTTGATGTAGTCCCAATAGTTCATTTTTGCTTTTGTTTCCCATGCCTGAGGAGATATATCTAGAAAGATGTTGCTAAAGCCAATGTCAGAGAAATTCCTGCCTTGCTTTCTTCTAGGAGTTTTATAGTTTCAGGCCTCACATTTAGATCTTTAATCCATTTTGGTTAATTTTTGTCTATGGTGTGAGAGAGTGGTCCAGTTTCTTTTGCATGTAGCTGTTCAGTTTCCATAGCACTATTTATTGAAACTGTCTTTTTCTCATTGTATATTCTTGCTTCCTTTGTCATAAATTAATTGACCATATAAGTGTGGGTTTATTTCTGGGGTTTCTTCTTTTCCATTAGTCCACGTGTCTACTTTTGTGCTAGTACCATATTGTTTTGATTGTTACAGCTTTGTAGTATTATCAACCCTAGAATCATTTCAATGTCTCTATATCTATCCTGGTCCATTTTGTTAGTATTTATCTCATAAAATATTTTCCTTCCCAATTATTTAAAAATAATTTTGTTCCTCCAGATGATTTTCTTGCCTGCCTCTGATTTTGTCTATCTTGTCTTTCTATGCCTCATCTTTAAGACCAAGTGTTTTGGGACTTACCTCGACTTTTTCTTTTCTAAATTTTTTTTTAATTTTAAATACCACCCTTTTACACATTTAATTGCTATTTCATTGCTTTAGGTGTACAAATAAGTTCACATAAACCTAGGCTTTACTTACTATAGGATATAAGCTACACATTCTCTTTTTACCTTCTCAGAGTGGTCTGGACTAATTGGATACAGCAAATATTTGGTTATAACTAGTTATTGATAAATTGCCATTATAAAAAAATTGCCAAAATTTGAAATAATTTCAACACTAAATAATAATTAATTACTGCCTAACAAAGGTGAACCTTTTCTTTTTGGGGATTTCCAGTTACCTAGAGAGAAAACCCTATTCTCATGGAGGGCACTCTGAAATCCTTCCTGGGGAAGGATACATCTGAGCCTAAGTCTGATGACTTAGATTACTAAGAATTAGTCATGGGAAGAACTTTTATTTTTGAGAATTTTTTTAAAATTTTATTTATTTACTAGAGAGAGAGAGAGCACCAGTGAGCAGGAGCAGGGGGAAGGGCAGAGGGAGAAGCAGCTCCCCAGTGAGCAGGGAGCCCGATGCAGGACTCAATCCCAGGATTCTAGGATCATGACATGAGCTGAAGGCTGACGCTTAACTGACTGAGCCACCCAGACGCCTGAGAATTTTTTTTTTAAGTAAGCTCCATGTCCAGTGTAGGAATTGAACTCACAACTCTGAGATCAAGAGTTGCATGCTCAGGGCTCCTGGGTGGCTCAAATGGTTGAGAGCTTGCCTTCAGCGCAGGTCACGAATCTCCAGGTCCAGGACTGAGCCCCATGTCAGGCTCCTAGCTCAGCAGGGAGTCTGCTTTTCCCTCTCCCTCTGCCTCTCCCCCTACTTGTGCTCTTTCTGTCTCTCTTTCTCTCTCAAATGAATAAATAAAATCTTAAAAAAAAAAAAAAAGAGTTGCATGCTCTACCAATTGAGCTAGGTGTCCCCA
Source organism: Phoca vitulina (assembly GCF_004348235.1). Taxonomy (NCBI): domain Eukaryota; kingdom Metazoa; phylum Chordata; class Mammalia; order Carnivora; family Phocidae; genus Phoca; species Phoca vitulina. The sequence continues at coordinate 64,989,243 of NW_022589712.1, read as the reverse complement.
GATGTTTTAATTTTTTATGTGCAAAATTCCTTTGTATATTTATATTTTACATATTATGAAATCACTGACAGTTTTCCATGTTACAAAGTGTGCATCTTTCACCTCTAACTTTTTGCATCACATTTTAATTAATATGTTATATATTTAGTATAATAATTTCTAAATCTTTATTCCATTAGTGGAAAAGTAGCTTTTTTTTTTATATTGTTTATTTTTTCCACTTTCTCCACTTTCTATTCAATAATTATTTATGTTGTATCTCCCAGTGCTGTTCTTGGCAATATGAGTATAGTAGTGAGTAAGACAAAAATCTCTACTTTCACTGATCAGTGCTGCATAAAATTTTTGTATATGTAGGGAATTAGGGCTTTTGTATCTGATTTTCTGAGTTGTAATTTTACTTAATGTTTCTTACTTGAGCAAGATATTTTACATGACAAAACCTCAGTTTTCTCTTCCATAAAATGGGGATAATAACACAAATTTCATGTGTTTCCTGTGAGGATTCCTGAGGCTAATGACCATAGAGCACTTAGTATGCAGCGAATAGTAAAAAATTATTAAAAGAATTATTGGGTCCAAAGGAACTTCCACTATGTGCCACCGCTGTACTTATTATGCCCACTGGTCACCAGCATACACTACGACTTTCCTTCCACTGGGCCTTCAATGGGTTCTCCCTGGTCTATCATCTTCAAGACTTTATTTATTTATTTGAGAGAGAGAGAGAGAGAGAGAGAACACTAGCAGGGGGAGGGGCAGAGGGAGATCGAGAAGCAGACTCCCCACTGAGCAGGGAGCTCATTGCCGGGCTCCATACCAGGACCCTGAGATCATGACCTGAGCCAAAGGCAGATGCTTAACTGACTCAGCCACCCAGGTGCCCCAGACCTGGTCTATAATCTTAACCCAGCCTTAGTGCCTTGGGATCCCAATGAATCTATATTTTAAAATGGGGGCAGTCTCTGCTACAAGGTGTTACTTCACCCTATATTTACATAAGTAAGGATCTTCCTCAACCTTTCTAATAGAGTTCAGTTGATAGACTTTAAGGTAAAAGTTTTCTGAACCAATTTATAAGAAATATTTAGCCACAAGAAAAAACTATGTGTGTGTGTGTGTTTTCATGTCCTAGTAGATACATTGTTGAACAGCAAATGATTTGCTATCATTTTAATGTTATCCCCTCTCCTGGTTCTATATAATTACCTCCACAGTCTATATTCTGTTTAAATACATTGGTTTCTATGATTTATGGGAAAATATTATAAACTATAATGAAGAACTTATCTGAATCTCTCTCTCTCTTTCCTCCCCACATGCCCATCTCTCATATTATGCCATCCTTTCAGTAATGGTATTGCTTCTAATTATTTACCATCAATTGCCCATTTTAACATTTCCTTCGGGTACTATTTAATATCAAAACACGTACTTAAGCTTTACGTTTCATTTTTTTTTTTCCTTTATTTTTATTTTTAGAGCCGGGACTTAAGTGCCATTTAGTTTCCATTCCGTATAATAAGAATGCTAAAAGGCATTTTAGAACTAAACAACTATTTCATTTTCCTTACATTTATTAATTATAGGTTCCCTTAAATTCAGCAGTTTTAAGCTTTATTTTTAGAGGCAAGTCACTCTAGATGGCAAGGGACTATTATTTGGCACTGAAACTATGAACTGTGTCCCATTCTTCTTTGAGACCGTTCTATTTTTTTTTTTTTTTTTTTGTCAGCAAATAGCCAATTGTGAAGAGTCTATTTTTCTCAGTTTTTAGTTCCAACATCCCATCAATCATACGAGACCTGAGGGGAGAAGGCATCATGTGTGCACTACATTTTCAAGCCCAAAGCCGTGTTGCTGCTCTCTCTAGCAGTACCATCTGCTCTGAGCCAAGTTTAAAGCCAAGGGACTCCAGAAAACCGACACGTCAAAAACTTCCCACTATGTAGGGAAATCATTCTAAAGGATCTGTGTGAAATGTGAACCACACACTTCAAAGGAAGGAAATAATATTGGGGATAACGCCATAGAATTCAGAGTGCCTATTACAGAGCTCGCAAAGAAGCAGCTACGCCAGAAGGGGACACACTCCAAAGTACAAAACTTAAAGTGATATAAAAAAGAAAAAAAGCTGATCAAAATATTATCATTAAATAAATATAAGCATACTTTAGTGACACTGAGGGGAAAAGAGGACTTCCTAAAGTTCTGAAAGTACTTGAAGATCTTTTTCCAAAAAAAAGTTGTATCTCTATTTTTTTTTTTTACTTAGAATGATATTTTAAAGTAATCTTTAGTGATGCTCAATATTTAAAATATTTTAAACCATAAGATTATAGTAATTTAAAAGATTAATGGGGCAGGGTGCCTGGGTGGCTCAGTCATTAAGCATCTGCCTTTGGCTCAGTTCATGGTCCCAGGGTCCTGGGATCAAGCCCTGCATCAGGCTCCCATGCTCAGTGGGAAGCCCGCTTCTCCTTCTCCCTCTCCCACTCCCCCTGTTTGTGTTCCCTCTCTTGCTGTGTCTCTCAATAAATAAATAGAATCTTAAAAAACAAAACAAAAAAACAACAAAAAATTAATGGGGCATTCAGAGGTGCTTAAAAAGTCCTAAAATTATGAGGTCATCATTATAGGTGAAGAATTTTTAAACAAAATAATAAAAATCTTATTTTTATACAGTTATTTAGAGCTAAAATGCTTTTATTTTAATGATTTAAGTGGTCTTAAGTTCATTATGTTTAAATGTATTTTCCTCTAGAAAAGATGAAATAATAGAATTTATATTCCTAATCAGAGCTTAATATATACCAAATTATATAAATGAATATATACATCATATTTAATTTTGACTTATGTTTTTCTCCTGGAAGTTTAAGATGGTAATGCAACAGCCAGAAAAAAGTATACTTTTTAATTTTCTTACAATTGTTTAATTTTGTCTTCATTTATAGTATATTATCTTGTGTAGAAAGCCCATAGTACAGCTTGGGGAAAAAGGGATAATAGACTTTTTAGTAGAGGAAAGAAGAAAAAGAAATCTTGAAGAAAATGGCAATGTGGATTTTATGAGCTTGAAAGACCTCCAGGAAAGGAAAATTTGAAGGCAGGAAATTCTCCTAAATGTCAAGAATGAAGGGATATTTTATTACATGCAAATATATTGACTAGGGATGTCAGAGTTTTGGGGTGTTTTTGTTTTTGTTTTCTGTTATGAATGTTAAACATTGCCTCAGTACCATTTTTCAGTAGAATAAATCACTCCAAAATTTAGTGGCTTAAGACAACATGATTCTCTCACAATTCTAGGTGTTGACTGGGATTGGCAAGGTGATTTTCACTCAGTTGTCTTTCATGCAGTTGTAGTTCAGATGGCTAAAATATTCTTTTTTTTTTTTTTTAAAGATTTTATTTATTTATTTGACAGAGAGAGAGAGAACAAGTAGGCAGAGAGGCAGGCAGAGGGAACGGGAGAAGCAGACTCCCCGCTGAGCAGGGAGCCCGATGTGAGGCTCGATCCCAGGACTCTGGGATCATGACCTGAGCGAAGGCAGCGGCTTAACCGACTGAGCCACCCAGGTGCCCCGATGGCTAAAATATTCTTTTGATAGTGTCACTACTCCAAAACAAATACAGGTGCTATATTTTCTATGAAACAAAGTTTAACTTTCTTAATGAAACATACAAGATTTTTTTTGAATTCTATCTTTACCTTCTGCTCTAAACTGCTTAGCAAAATGGTTTCTCCATTCATTAGCACCTACACACTTGCAACGTTTTAACGTCTGCTCGTGAAGTTATTCACAAAGACGTACATCTTTCTAAAACCAGTCATCAGTTCAATCAAATTTTCTGCAAATATGACAAAAATTAGTCATTCCTTTATTCTTGAAATACTTTAATGTCTTAGTTGGTTTCTCTCCTAATTCTTTGGGGAATTTCTTGTTAATTTTTTTTATTGCTTCCTCCTTCTCCAAGATCCCTTTCTTAAATTTCATATAACATCTAGGCACTTACCAGTCTCCATTGTATATTTTCAGACCAGAACTCTCACTTGGCTCCAGGCTTGATTGTCTACAGAAAATCACAACCATTCCATGGCCAAAGTGAAATGAATGACCATCACATGCCCTCACCAAATCAGCTTTCCTCTGAAATTTTTCCTTATGAGTAATATCTAATTTTTCTCATTTTTATACATTTCATTTCTAATTCATTAGCACTTTTTATTAGCACTATCTTCAAAATTACAGGAGTCTAACCACTTCTCACTATTTCCATTATCAAAACTCTAGTCCAAATTCCTCCATCTCTCTTCCAGACTTGTGCAATAATCTCGTTGGTCTTCTTGCCTCCACTTATGCTTGTCTACAAGTTGATCTCCCACACAGGAACAAAGTGACCCCTCCAAAACATAAACCAGATCGCATCAGTTCCCTGCTTAAATTACACCAGAGGTTACCAATTACACATGTAATAAAAACCAATGTTCTTAATGTAGTTTATAAAACTTTACATGATCTGGTCCCTCCCTACATACTTGATGTAATCTACTCTCTACCGTGTTCTGTGTATTCTAGTTAAACTGGATTTTTACTATACTTCAGACATATAAACTATGTTCCTGTCTCACTGTCTTGGTGTTGGAAAAGCTATTCTCCTATATATTCTTTTAAAATAATTATTTTTGAGTAAGTGTGGGATGGAGATTAAGGTTTAATATATTTGTTTCCATAATGATATTGAGTTGTTCCACCAATATTTGTTGAAAAAAACTACACTTTCCTCCTGAATAGCCTAATATCATTGTCCAAAATCCACTGTACATGTGTGGATCTATTTCCGGATTCTATTCTCTTCCATTAATCTATGCACCATCTCTACACTGTCTTGATTTCTGTAGCTTTATAATAAGTGTTGAGATTAGATAGTATAAATCTTCTAATCTTATTCCTCTTTTTAAAGATTGTTTTGCTCCTGTAGGTCACTTATTTATAAGCAATATATCTTCCCCCCCCCCCCCCGAGAGCATTTAATATCACTTTGATGTTTGCAATTATGGTACAATCTGCCTAGTATTTAAAACATTATTAATATTTTGTTCTGCTTGGAACTCAGCTTTGATAATCCCTCTGAATATCCAAAGACCCATTATATCAGTCATCTTTTTAAGGGGCTAATATTCTGTGGAATGATAGGATATCCCATACAGAGTAAGGAATAAATTATGTTGTCTTCCAAGTGCCATTACCTGGAGAAGAGGTAGGCCTGTCTGTGATCTGGGACAGCATATTCCATACTTGGAATACTTTTCCAACTCTTACATTGAGTAACTTGGATAGCTGTCATGAGGTCAAGAGCAAGAAAGAGTTCTGTAACAGGTCCAGGTCTCACTAGAAGCAGTACCAACTATTGGGTCAAAAACCTTGAACTATACTATGGAAGAATCTCTGTGGAAAAACATACCATGTGGAGTTTATGGCAAGTCCTGGTGGGAGAATCTCACTGTAGATATCTAGGTTTCTGGAGCAAAGCAAAATTCTCTAAAGCAGAAAATCATACATCTTTTAAAAAATAGTCTCCAGCATGTTAATAAGTCCTGGTAGAGATTGAGGCTCTTGCCATGGAACATAAATGATTCGAACAAGTTATAAATTTAAGCGGATGATGGAAAATTTATCATATGATGGAGGTGACAATTATAGGATTAGGCTTCAGCAGAGGGCACATACAAGTTCTAAGAGCATACAGGCCAATACATCTCCCTTAGCTTACATCTAAGACCACATGAAGGAGTTTCGTATGTCCAGCTGACTGAAAGAAAAAAAGCCAAACTTGGATAATGAATAAGTCACGTTGGTGGGTACAATCTGAAAAGGGACTGCTACTATTCTGCAGTCCCAAGCATTGGTCATCCACTTGCGTGCAAGGTAAAATTTGGCCCAAGGTTACATTTACATATAAATTATGAGCAGTGGCACATGGTTTGGCTATTCAGTCAGAGGCTTGGAAAGAGAAAATATAAAAGATCATGGGCAGTATAATGGAAGAAAATATTAACAAATAATATATCTGATAAAGGGTTAATATCTGGAATACATAAAGAACTCTTACAACTCAACAGCAACAACAAAACAAGTAACCTTTAAAAAAAATGGGCGGGCGCCTGGGTGGCTCAGTCGTTAAGCGTCTGCCTTCGGCTCAGGTCATGATCCCAGGGTCCTGGGATCGAGTCCCACATCGGGCTCCCTGCTCGGCAGGAAGCCTGCTTCTCCCTCTCCCACTCCCCCTGCTTGTGTTCCTGCTCTCGCTATCTCTCTCTCTCTGTCAAATAAATAAATAAAATCTTTAAAAAAAAAAAAATAAATAAAATAAAAAATGGGCAAAGAATTTGAATAGACATTTCTCCAAAGATCATACACAAATGGCCAACAAGAATGAAAAGATGTTCAGTATCCCTAATCATTAGAGAAATGCAAATCAGAACCACAATAAGATATCATTGCATACCCATTGGAGGTGCTACTGTATGAATTTGCTAGAGTGTCCTTAACAAATATCATATTCTTGGTGGTTTAAACAATAATAATTTATTTTCTCAGATTTCTGGGGGCTGGAAGTACAAAGTCAAGGAATTGATAGGTCTAATTTCTCTTGAGGCTTCTCTCTTTGGTTTACACATAGCTGCCTTCTCACTGTGTCTTCACATGGCCTTTCCTCTGTGCAGGCACACCTCTGATGTCCCTTTTTTTGTGCAAATATCCTCATTTGATAAGGATACCAATCAGGGTGGATTAGGTCCCACCCCAATGGCCTCATTTCTACTTATCAATTGCCTGCATCACAACTACCACCATGTATGCCCTCCCTGGTGGTCCAACATCAGTCTGTGGCTTATTTTCTGCAGTGATATGGCATATCCAGTCATCAGGCTAATGAGAGGCTTGATTTTGTCCTGGTATCAAGGTTATGCATAAGTCTCCCTGCAAGGGGTAGGCCAGCAGTGATATCATCAGCCATATGACCATCATCACTACTACTTTTTTTTTTTTAAGGTTCCACTCGTGAACAGAAAGAATACATTCCCAATATCTGAATTCCAGCAGTAAGCTAGGTTCTGAGCCTGTTGTCTTGCCTTAAACAGACTTAGTCCCTTTACCACAGCAAACTCCTAGCCACCAGGAAACCAGAACCTGCAATAGAATGGCTTTAGCTTTACATCTGTATTCTCTTTGTGCTCTACAATATTATCTTTGTTTTTGAGACCAGTTATTATTTTATTTTGTTTTCTTATTGGATATATCATTGTCATGCACATGGGGCAGAAGCTATGGCAACACTGGGAAATCTTCAGCATTATCTACCAGCTCTTCCTATCACAATTAGTTTCTGATTCTGTATTTTAGTATATATAATCCTCCTTCAATACCGCAAATACATATCATCTTCAGTTTCCATGCTTTTAAGTATGGTCAACATCTTATGTCCTTCATAATTTTTAACACAATGACTTTCATAGAATGGACTAAATTAAATATTTGTTAATAATGATGAGTTTAAGGAAAGTCCCATACAGAGAAAGAAAACAGCAGAAAGATGTACTTTGTAGGATCCCCAAAAGGTGAAGTCAACCTTTAGGGCCCACTTTTTCCTTTTTTTTCTTAAAGATTTTATTTATTTATTTGACAGATAGAGAGAGTGCGCAAGTAGGCAGAGTGGCAGGCAGAGGGAAAGGGAGAAGCAGGCTCTTCGCTGAGCAGGGAACCAGACGTGGGACTAGATCCCAGGACCCTGGGATCATGACCTGAGCCAAAGGCAGCCGCTTTACCAACTGAGGCACCCAGGCGCCCCAGGGTCCACTTTTTCATTAATAGTTTATATCTAAAAGTGCTCATTAAATTCCATTACATTGTTGTAGTGTAGTAATAAAATTATGGCACCCAATAATACAGAACAGGAATTTGTTAGATTTTCTAAATAGCTCTTAATAAAGAGAAAATATATAACAAAAGACACATACAGCGTTTGGAAGAGAGGGTGCCAAAAAATATCTAAGCATGGCATGTTGCTTAAAAGTAGAGTTCCCAGAGCACCTGGGTGGCTTAGTCGGTTAAGCATCTGCCTTTGGCTCAGGTCATGATCCTGGGGTCCTGGGATCAAGCCCCACACAGGGCTCCCTGCTCAGCGGGGAGCCTGCTTCTCCCTCTACCCTTCCCCCGCCACCCGCTCGTGAGCTCTCTCTCTCTCAAATAAATAAATAAAATCTTTTAATAAAAAATAGAGTTCACAGTGGGTTTCCTCTTTATTTATATTTGTGTGTATTGGTTTTAGGAGAGAGGGGTTCCCTTGGGTATCAGGAGCCAGTGCAAATATGCTGGGCGCCTAGGGGAACTCAGAAAATAGGACTTAAAACTATCAACACTGCCAATTTCTCAATTTTTCTGAAAGCTACCTCAAGTTGATTGCAATGCTTATTTATTGGTTCATGTCCTTTGAATATCACAATTATAATTTTTTTAAAAAATTACATATATATCTATCTCCTTTAAGGATTAGGGGACAGCTTTAGATTCAATAATGGGAGAAGAAATATAATATAGCTAAACAGTAGAGAACAAAAAAAAAAGATACTATCTAAACATTACTTCTAATTTTTATAGCACCTAAAGCATTTTTGGCAGAAAATCTCACCATATGACCCATGTCATTTTGATTTTGTTTCCATGGCCTAATGAATTATAGTACAGTATCAGAATGTGAGCTTATTAAAACCATGGTCCTTTAGGAGACAAAGAGCTCATCCTGCTTTTTTCCTTTGAAATTTGGCTGTTATTTGTTATGTAGTATGGCTAAACTAAAAATTGTTTATTTAAATATCATGCCTTCGGCTCAGGTCATGATCCTGGAGTCCCTGGATCGAGTCCCGCGTCGGGCTCCCTGCTCGGCAGGGAGTCTGCTTCTCCCTCTGACCCTCCCCCCTCTCATGTGCTCTCTCTCATTCTCTCTCTCTCAAGTAAATAAATAAAATCTTTAAAAAAAAAAATAAAAAAATAAATAAATATCATTGCATATCTAAAAGGAAGGTTTTATTTTACTGCAACTGTATTTTCATACTTAATTTTTTATTGCCACCAATTTTCAGCAGTTCAATAATCCCACTGTGGTTTTTACATTGAGATAAAAGAACTAAAAAGACAAGCTTTGCAACCCACTACTTACCAGGGTAAGCTCTCCACAGCTCCCAAGCTTAGATCCCTACACTCACAAGACCTAAAAATTATTTCACGCTTTAAGGAAGTCATGACACCGAGATGAAAACAGAATCAATATGGAACAATGTTTGAAAATACAATACTGGATTGAAATGTAGAGTATGTCTCTAAGGTACCAAATCAGATCTACTCATTTTTAAAAGCCAAATTCAATTTATTGAGTTAAGTTTTAAAGATTTACAACTTTTAATGTATCAGCCACCTGTCTAAACTGATATTAATTCAATTAATATAGTAAGACTTGTTTCATAATGCTTTTTCAAGAAGGAAATTAAAGAAAACATATTGAAAATTTGGTTAAACCTTAAGTTTGCTAGTATAAACTTAAAGGTACAGTTGTCACAGGATAGTTTGAGGCAAAGTTCACATAATCATAAATGTGTTGTATGCCAGTTTTGGCCCATGTACTCAGTACAGTGCCTTTTGATAGCATTCGTCAGAAAAATCTGGTACCGGTCCCAGTGGCCTTGAGGCAGGAACCACAAAAAGAAGTGAGAAAGACATCACAGCAAGGCTATACCGCCTGGTTTGAATCTTAGCTCTGCTGCTACTAACTAGCTTTAGGAATTTGGATAAATTATTGAACTCGGTGCCTCAGTTTCTACACCTGTAAAGTCAGGATGTTGATAATAATAGTACTCAGCTCATAAAGGACTTGTGAGCATTAAAAAAGTCAATAAGTTAATGTGTATAAAATATTTATAACAGTGCCTGAAATATTGTGTACTCCCAATAAATGTTAGCTATTATAATTATTGTTTGTATAAATTATTAAAACTCAAAGTGTTAAAAAAAAAGAGGAATATGTTGGTAGTAAGTGCTTTGGAGGCCTTTACACAGTTCCGCTGATACCATCATCGCTCACGACCTATTTGCAGGCCTTTCCTTGAAACTGCTTTCAAAGCCTACAGAACACAAACATTCAGCTCACATTGAATACTTGGCATATACTGTATGCAAGATATTACTCTTGGTGCTGGGGACGAAAAATGAGTAAGACACAATGTCTGCCCTCAATAGGTTTATGCTCCATTGGGAGAGCTAGAATACACAAACAAGGACCACAGCACAGCATCCTCTCAGTGTTTTAGTACAGAATTTTTGACATTGAGCCGTATTTGAGGATTTATATGCAATCTTGATTCTCATGGGACTGAAATGTATACAGAATAGGGATTGCCCAGAACCAGCACTGGGATTAGCACCACGTAAGTATCCGAGAAATGATTGCTGAAGGAATATAAACAGTAACAAATATACATAAGAAAATGGTAGTGATGGTGGAAACTGTCAAAGCTTCATAAGAATGAGTAATATTTTCATTAGGTTTTGAATGCTAAATAAGAGTTTACGAGGTAGGGAGTCACAACATCATTTTGTGTGTCCAGAGAATTATCAAGCGTTTGGTATTGGCATGGTGTTTAAAAAATGTAAAACTTAAAAAAAAATAAAATAAAAATAAAAAATGTAAAACTTTTTTAAGCCATCTCAAGAAGCAGAGCCCCCCGAAGGGAGATTATCCAGAAGGGAGGGTATAGAATTGTGAGACTGGAATCAAGGCTGCAACAATTGAGAAGGAGAAGACCGATTCTGAGCAAATTTAGAAATCAATATCTGCAAGATTTGGAGGTGAATTGAATGGGGAGTGGTGTGAGAGAGAGTGCATGGGGTGTTTTTAGATTTTGGTCTAAGGTGAAACTTTTAATGGCCAGAGTGGTGACAACTCTGTATTTTGATGGCCAGTTTTAGAAAGAGCTAACATTTTTTGAGCCATTATTTTTGAAAAAAGGGATTTTTAAACTAAAATTCAGCAACGAGATACTGTTTTATTTTTTTCCTCTGGCATATCCAATGCTTGTAGATATCATTAGAAGAGCTTCCAAACATTTTAATTAATGGAAACATATGAGAATTTCTGTAAAGTCTATATGGAGTTAATTTTAAAGATGGAATTTAGTTGAATAAGTAAGTTCTTCTTTATTTAAGATCGTCTTGTGATTGTATTATCATATCTTATATTTGTTATTGCTCTATGGCACTAGGAACTCATGACCGTGCTATAAGGCCTCTCACTAACAAAAAATTCCTCTTTGTCTTCCTTGATCCAGAGTCGCAAAATGATGATAGAAATTAAGGGGGACAATATTTGTTGTTTGTATTGGGGTATCCAGTTAGTCATTTAGATAACTGTACCTGAGGAACTTAAGAATACCATAACCTAGGCGATCTCTCTACTTAGCTAATATATTTCAGAAGTAAGAATATGACATTTGTGAGGCACCTGGTTTTCTAACATCATTTTAAGTGTTCAGAAATCCCTCTTTCTTTTTTCAAGCTTATTTCTTGTGATCCTTAAACTGAAGAAAATGTCTTTAGAATATTTTTGTGCTAAAGTTTTAACCAAGTTTGTGCAACTTCAGTTGCTTGAATCGAACATCACAGCAGACTTTCTGGGGGTGATGGAAATGCTCCTAAAATTCAGGACAAGTCCAGAGGCTTATGTTTTTAAAATTTTGAGGTGGCAAAAATTACATTATTATACATTTACTAAATGTATAAGAAGATCAATTTCAGGTAAGAATCTAAGTTAAAGACTTAGACTAAAGGGACGCCTGGGTGGCTCAGTGGTTGGGCGTCTGCCCTCGGCTCTGGTCATGATCCCAGGGTCCTGGGATCGAGCCCCGTGTCGGCCTCCCTGCTCTATGGGAAGCCTGCTTCTCCCTCTCCCACTCCCCCTGCTTGTGTTCCCTCTCTCGCTGTGTCTCTCTGTCAAATAAATAAATAAGATCTTAAAAAAAAGACTTAGACTATTGACATTTTTATTCTAGATTTACATGTACTGCCTTTTTAAAAAATGAATGCCTATAGGTACACCCAGTTACCACAGATATTTTTTTAAGCCTCTTATGCATGCAAGGTATTTATATGCAGACCCTAGCAAAGCTACTTATCAATGCCCACTGTGGTATCACTATATACAATACAATTATCACAGACACACAGGTATGTTCAGTATACTTAAAAATTCTTATACACTTTGCATAAACAAGATACTTTCTGATAATTTTGGGTGGTAGATTAATTGCTCTCAAGTCACTTTTAATCCAAACCGCATAGCACATCCTTAAATTGGACCATGAATGCCTCAGTCTGTTTCATATCCTTTTTACTTAAATTCCGGTGATTTTTTTTTTTTTTTTTTTTACCATATTTTATGGAGCAGCTGCGGGGCCTGAGCTTCTTTTTGTCTTGAAAAAAAAAATAAAGGCCTCATTTAGCTGGTGGTAGAGCCATGAGCTGCAATGTGTTTGTTAGTCTAATGCATCCGTCCTTTGTGTAGCCCCTAACTCCAGACAGCATCGTGACTCCTTTCCGTGCTCAACTATGTGAGAAGACAGTAGGTCATTGCTGCAGTCTGCCATCCAACAAAAGAAAGAGAGGTGTGAAGAAAATGTTTGTGTACATTTGAGATGCAGTGACTATTGCGAAGTAATTAGCATAAGACAGAGGCTGGCCCATCACCACAGGAAGGATAAGAAATTTTACTGACAGCTAAATTGGAACTATGCTAATCTGGCAAAGATTGTGTAGAAAGGATGCTTGTATTTAGTTCCCGGTGCCATATTATGTACAGTTTTCTGTATCGTTAGGCGATACTCAAAATTCTTGGTGAAAGCAGTCAGTGTCCTGATCTGTGCGGTGTGAAACCATGGTCAATTGTAACCATGACTACCCTGTCACCGAGAAGTCTGACAGACAATGGAATCCACTAATTATAACATTATAACCCTCCCCTATCTCTAGTTTACCAAATTCTTCACAGGATTATTGCATTTAATTTGTCTCTTAGTGAACGACCTGGAAACCCCACAGCTCTCTCACAAATCTTATCAGAGGAGCTGTTTACCATTTCCAGAAACCTCCCTGAGCCCTAGCTACAAGACAACCTTTAGACTTTCCTCTTCCCCAGATGTCTTTTCAAGCAGTACAAACTTCTTTCTAGTTGGAAGATTTACTTCCCCATTAATCATGTGTAATTGTTTCCATGTTACAGAGTTTTTAGTACATTCTCAATGATGTGATTTATTAAATTTTATGTTTTAAATGACTTAGTTATGCTCAGAAGAAGTAAAAGACATGCACGGTGCATTCAGGAAACACTACTCTGAGTTACAGGTGGTAATTACCTTAACATACTCGAGTGATTTCTCCCATTTCAGAGTCATAATTCATAACCACTTTTACGACCTAATTTTTGGATACTTGGAATAAAAGAGATGAACTTTTATTAATCTTTATACTTTTCAAATGCGTATGCCTATATGTTTGCTAGTACTAGAAATATTAGTGAGAGATTTAACATTCTTAAATGGTAGAAAGTTCACACTACTATTTCACAACATGACTTTTGCTTAGGTAGTTGGCAACTCCAGGATCTCTAAAAGGAAGACTCATATTATGTCTGCATTATGAAGTAGTCATGAAAAAAACTATGTTTGAAGTGTTTTTAAATACAAAATTATATGTTTGGCGTGTTAGCAACAGACAGCAGTTGAGGTAGTTCAACCATAAAACATCATTATAGCCTACAATGAAAATAATTGTAGCAGCAAAACCAGATACCAGATAGACAAACTTAACTAAAATTCAAACAGAAAAATACATGTTCTAAAATTGTACCTAAAAGAATGAAAATATAAAATAAAAATACTCACTATGTTATGTCAGAAATCATAAACCAAAAAACCAAAAAAAAAAAACATAAACCATAAATAAGTCATAACTTTTCATCTTTTGGTCTGAAGTTCCATATGATTTGCTATTGATGTGAGGTAAATTTTATTTTAATTATATGTATATATATATATATATATATATATATATATATATATATATATAGCATTTATAATCCCTACACTCTTTCTAATAGTTTGATGTTAATTGAGAATTATACCTTACAGATTTTTAGGGAGAGGGCTATGTAAGATATAATTAATTTAGACCAGTGGAGGTAATTAAATACCTGAAAATAAATACTGAAAAAAAAGGGGGAGTTGTAACCTCAAAAAGAAGCTTCTAAGGGTTGAATTGTATGTTCCCCAAATTCATATGTAGAAGCCCTAAACCCCAATATCACTGTATTTTCAGATAGGGCTTTTAGGTAATAAAGGTTAAATGAAGTCATGTTGCTCCAGTCCTAATACAGGAAGCTTGATGGCCTTATAAAAAGAGGACTAGAGAGAGAGCTCTCTCTCCACGCCCAGGCACAGAGGAAAGGCCATGTGAGCACATAGGGAGAAGATGGACATCTGCCAGCCAAGAAGAAAGCTCTTACCACCACCTGACTCTCGTGACACCCTGACCTCAGACTTCTAGCCTCCAGAACTGTGAGAAAATAATTTTCTGTTGCTTGAGCCTCCCCATCTGTGGTATTCTCTTATAGCAGCCCAAGCTGACTAACCCAGAAGCACAATATATAAATTACTTATTTATGTCTGAATAATTTTTATGTCATGAAAACTGTAAATCTCATCCATTGCATACTTAATTAAAGATGTTAATTTCATTACTGGGCATAGAGCAGAAATGTAAAGCTTGGCACTAGGGGTTTTCATAAGTATTTCAATACCAGCTGTCTTGAGATACAGGAAATAAGATTTTTATCCACCATCTTTTCTATCTTGTTCAACCTTACTGTCACATAACTGAAAAATGAAAGGGACATATATTGTCCATTACACATTCTCAGTTATATGATACTTCTGATTGAGGAGGACATTTATTGAGACTATGCTTTTGAAGATCACTGATAATTGTTTTCCTTATTCCTCCTTAAATATATATAAAATCATGAGGTCTAAAAAGAAATAAATACCAGTCTACATAAGTGGCAAGTAAGGAAAATAACAGTGCCATTTATAGAATACTACTGTGTAGTTTTCCACAAAGGAAAGCTGGTGTGTATTTTTGAGGATATTTTCAAATAATACCCTTAATTAAAATTTATTATTGTGGATGATGTGCAGAGTCTCCTTTTTGAACCAAGGAACTCATTCCCACAGCTTCCTGGAATACCTGTTGCTGACAGAACTCACCTCACTGATTGCTGAGAATCCTCTTGCCTGAAGGGAATTGCCTCACCTGAGGTCTTTGCCCTCCCAAAGGACAGTTCACATACAATGACTAACGGATGAAAGGTACAGAGGCTTACTCCCCTGCTTTAACTGGGACATCTCTGAAGGGCCATTTCAGCTCCAGATCCCCTCTGGGGTCGTCAGCATTGGAATTCATATACCCAATTCTACCTTCCTCAGGTGCAGTTCCCCAGAACACTCCCCAATAAATGGTGTCTGGGCAAATCTTCAAGTGTCAATTTTTCATTCTTCTTGAAAAACTTATTTTAAATAAAAAGCCACTTAGGGGGACATTTGATACATATCAAATAAGAATTATGAAAAGTCACCTGGGAATGGTACAATTACTTAAGGGTAACTCACTATCATGTTTTCCACATGGGTGGATGATGCTCCAATGCACTTCCTGAATCATCTTACAGCAATGTAGGTATTATTTTCCAAGTTGTTGGGAGCACTGTCAGATTATCCTTAGCTTTCAGTCATCTTTGTGGATTATCTCAGATGATAAAAACTGCCTCGCCCAAGGCCATGCCTCTTTCAGGGGCAGACTGCGTCCAATGGCATATTAAAATGAAGTTAAAGGCAGCTCTGAAAGGCCATCCCAGCTCAGGAGTTACTGGTGGGTTTGGCTAAGGGGTGACAAAGCTCCCTTAAAGCAAGGGTAATTCTCAGAAAAGGAAAGCACTCTAAACTGTTGGAAGCCACTACTCTAAGCAGCTGTGGGAATTAAGTCCTGGTTCTGAAGGGGGGAATCCAGGCGGAGCATCATAACATTTACTTCACCCTGTCTAATTCCCCCCTGCCCCCCGCTTCCCTTCCTTTTGTATTGGTCCGTGAGTGCTCATGATCCATGAGCACTCACTAATACATTTTACAAGCTAAAATTTGCCTAAACTTCTTTCAAGGGAATCCAACCAGTGATGATATATATCTGTATGTGTGAGTGGGTACATGCACATTTTATCAGGTGACTTCTAATTCTATTGCATATTTAATAGCTTAACTTTCAGAAGTCATCTTTCTTTGCTCTTTGTCCACTTTAGTAGGATTATATTTTGCAGAAGTCTAGATGGCATTTTGTATACTTTATATTAGTATAAATACTACTTCTTCCTTTTCTGTCCATCACTCAGTTAACAGATAAACCCAATGCACTCCAGTAAGAAGCATGCTTGTAAAGTGAATTATAATTCTGTGCTCAGTTTCGATATAAGTAACTGAATAGTCTCTTCTCCCATAATTATGATCAACAGAATGGATTTAGTGAAATCTTCTTCTTCTTTTTTTTTTTTTTTAAAGATTTTATTTATTTATTTGACAGAGAGAGAGACAGCTAGAGAGGGAACGCAAGCCGGGGGAGTGGGAGAGGGGGAAGCAGGCTTCCCGCTGAGCAGGGAGCCCGATGTGGGGCTCGATCCCAGGACCCTGGGATCATGACCTGAGCCGAGGGCAGACGCTTAAAGACTGAGCCACTCAGGCGCCCCGTGAAATCTTCTTCTTATTGGATCACTTAGTAAATGTATATTGCTAATTTTTGTGATGATAATGGTAATGCAAACAAAGAAGGCATCTTCAGTTTATAAAACTTTCAGCTCATGCTAACTTTGAAGTAGGAGTACCAGTGAAGATGTTAAGTAGTGTGCTTGGCATTTGCCATGTTTTCTTTAACTGCACTACCAAACTGCTGGTAGTTTCATGTGGTGAATTACTTTTGCAACTCATTTTTCAGTTACCCAAGTAGCCAATTTTGGAAAATCCTGTCTAGCATAAAAAGAAATATAACTCATATGTCAGGTTGTCACGTACAGTTCAATGTTATATAGATATATAGACTTACAGTGGATATGGGCAAGAAGCAATTTAGTTTTGATGCAATTATCAGAGATATCAGATTATAGCTGGGTCCTCATACTTGGAATAGTGATTCTGATAGAAGGGGTCATGATGTGCATACATGTAACATGTTCTGTCTAGTGGAGTGCCCAGAAAGGCTTCCTTGAGATGGACAGTTTCCTCACTTGAGCATCATTAGGAAAAATAGGATGGCCCTTGATGGAAATAACAGTGTATACAGCAAGTCGATAACTAGCTAGTTTGTTGATGCATAATATAGAAAAACTATTAAGTTATAAATACAGGTGTCAATAAACTACAAAGTGAAGAAGTGGTGGAAAAATATGATCACTCTTACACAATTGAACAAAGAACAGGTGAAAGCTACCTACAGTTGTTGAACTATGCTTCCAGATTCACAATTGACTGAATGATAACCTCAGAAGAAAAAAAAATATATCTTTGCTATTTTATGGAATTTAGTAATGGTAGGTATAATTTTTTTTAAGAATTTTATTGTGGAGGCAAAATATGTAGGAAAATATTAGTAAAAAGGACACCAAAAAGAACAAAATGCCTAGAAATAAATTTAACCAAGGACGTGAGAGACTTGTACTCTGAAAACTATAAAACACTGATGAAAGAAATTGAAAATGACATAAACAAATGGAAAGATATTCCATGCTCATGGATTAGAATAATCAATGCTGTTAAAATGTCCATACTACCCAAGCAATCTACATATTTAATGCTATCTCTATCAAAAGACCAACAGCATTTTCACAGAACTAGAACAAATAATACTAAAATATGTATGGAACCACAAAAGACTCTGAATAGCCAAAGTAATCTTGAGAAAGAACAAAGCTGGAGATATAATCCCAGATTTCAAGATATATTAGAAACTTGTAATAATCAAAACACTATGGTACTGGCACAAAAAAAGACACATAAATCAATAGCAATAGAATAGAGAGGTCAAAATTAAATCCACACTTATATTGTCAATTAATCTATGACCAAGGAAGCAAGAATATGTAATGGGGAAAAGACATTCTCTTCAATAAATGCTGCTGGGAAAACTGGACAGCTACATGCAAAAGAAGAAAACTGGACTGCATTCTTACACTATACACAAAAATTAACTCAAATGGATTAAAGGACTAAATGTGAGACGTGAAACCATAAAACTCCTAGAAGAAAACAAGGCAGGAATTTCTCTGACATCAGCTTTAGCAATGTCTTTCTAGATATGTCTCCTCAAGCAAGGGATACAAAAGCAAAAATGAATTATTGGGACTACATCAAAATAAAAAGCTCTTGCACAGCAAAGGAGACCATTGACAAAACAAAAAGGCAATCTATAAATGGGAGAAGATATCTGCAAATGATATATCCAATAAGGGGATAATATCCAAAATATATAAAGAGCTTATACAACTCAACACACACACACACACACACACACGCACGCACACACACAAAACCCCCAAATGATCCATTTAAAAATGGGCAGAGGACCCATGAAAATGAAGACATTTTTCCAAAGGAGGCACACAGATGGCCAGCAGACCCAGGAAAACATGCTCACCATCACTGATCATCAGGGCGATGCACATCAAAACCACACCTTACCCTTGTCACAATGGCTAGAATCAAAAGACAAGAAATAACAAGTGTTGGTGAGGATGTGAGAAAAGGGAACTCTCATGTACTGTTGGTGGGAATGTATATTGTTGCAGCCATTGTGGGAAACAGTATGGAGGCCTGTAAAAAAATAAAAACAGAAATATCATATGATCCAGTAATTCTACCACTGGGTATTTACCCAAAGAAAATGAAAACACGAATTTGAAAAGATATATGCGCCTCTATGCTTATTGCAGCATTCTTTATATTAGTTGTGGAAGTTGTGGAAGCAAGCCAAGTGTCCATGGATAGATGAATGGATAAAGAAGATGATATATACATACGTACATATACATATGGGAAGAATGGTGGGGGGGATGGGCAAAATGGGTGAAAGGGAGTGGGAGATACAGGCTTCCGGTTATGGAAATGAATAAATCACAGGGATAAAAGGTAAAGCATAGGGAATATAGTCAATGTAAGATGTCAAGAAAGAAATTTCAGGGAATCAAGACTGGGAAAATGCTGATGCTCTTTCTCCTGGTGTCTTGTGAGTTAGCCGAATTGTGGCAGTTAGTGCTGAGTCTCACTGCCTTTCACATTTGCCCAGGTGCACTGCAGTGGGAGAACAGCAGGGAGCAAAAACATTAAAGACCCAGATTTCTAGGCTTAATATAGTATGAAAGCTTCTTTCGAGGATTTTGTTCAGGCAGTTCCTGATTAATTCTTCCAGGATTCTGGACTCTCGTGTTTCATGTTTTTAAATTAAAAAAATGTATTAAACTGTATGTTTTATTTTCCTTGTATGAAGTCATATGATAATTTGGTAACAAATGCCTTCTTAAACTTTTCAGATTATTTTCCATAGCATGTAAAACACACAGAATCATCTATTACAGTCATTTTCTGTATGCCGTATTTTTACAATTAGTCTAGGAGATCCCTGAAAGCAGGAACTAGGATACTACTGAGCACTTTGTCTTTAAATTATATATATGCAATAAATGTATATTCAGGGATTACATTTGAAACATCACCAGTAAGAGGATAAAGATGTGGCTACTCTAGCCTGTAAGAAACAAAGCCTTTAACTCTTTGACAACTCCTGAATTTACAGGCCAACTCCTGAGGGCCGTATTGTTCATAACGTCAAGTTGAATATACTGTTAATATAATTCACGGGATAAGTCTGAATGTTTTGCTTTTTATCATAAGTGCGAAGGGCCCATAACAAAACCACAAACCCAGTTGAGTTATTAAAAAATTTTCTCTTAGGAAAAAAAAAAAAAACAAGCTTGGTTTATGATAGGATCTTTGTTGGTGAACTGCCCTGTTTAAAAATAAAAAGCATAAATGAACCTAGCCTTAAAAAACAATGGAACATTAAGAAAGTATAATAGAAGTTCAAATAGAATTAGGTAAAAAGCATTCACAAATTTTTGCCAAGCCCACTGAGAAAGGCAGTGGATGATTTCATGAGGCTTCACCCTTAAAATAGACTAGAAATTTATTTAACATTGTGCAGTTTATTATTTTAAATATCATGACATACATGTTCAGTTGTGTCTGACATGATTAATGTGGGCAGCTGCTAAAGAGATGCTGAATAATGACTCAGAAAGAAGCTAACTAATCTCCATGAAGTTTGGTTCATCGCTGTGATCCAGTCTGCCCCACCTAATGTACACAAGAGTCTCAGCATTAGCGCACTTGTGTCAGGAACCAATACAGAAAGAAGGCTCTGACTTGTCTTCACACCAGGTAGAAGGCCTAATATGTATGAAGAAATTTTAAAGCACTAAATATGAAGGGTTTTCAGATGAAAAATAAATCACTCTTTGTAAAATATCTCTTAATTTTAAAACAAAAGTTTTTCATGTGTAACAATTATCTCAAATCTCACAACTTGGAACTGGTGACATTTCTACTTTGGTGTGATTTCTTACAACTTTTTATCCATGCGTGTGTGTGTGTGTGTGTGTGTGTGTGTGTGTTTTAAGTTGAAATCCTAGTATATAATTACCATTTGTATTGTTTTTCATTTAACATACATTTACTATTTTCCCACATCTCAAACTGGACATTTAAAAAATAAATGCATCATCTGTCTTTTAACCCCAATCCCCTGCTGGTGTTCCCCATCACATAAGTGATGCCGCCGCTTCACTCTGTGGCTTATGCAGAGACTTGGGAGCCGTCCTTCGCACTGCTTCTCCCTCTGCCCCACTCTTGCCTTGGCATAGTCACTCCTGCCCCTGCCAATATCATTTTCGCATAAGAGTCAAAATGAGTTTTTCAAAATTGAAATATGGTCTTGCTACTTCTCTGCTTAAAACGTTTCAATGATTTTGGCTCGCTCTTAGTAAATGCCTTAACGTAGGCTCTTGTGATCTGGTTCTTGTATCTGTTCAACATCCTCTTTCTCACTCTGGTCTTCTTCCGCTCATTCAGATATTTGACACTCCCTTATACTCTCTGGACATCTATCTCGTAGTCTGCTCCTTCTGCCTAGAATGTCTCCCTTTGCCCCTTTCACCTTGTTGATATTCTCTAGGGCTTCCTTGAAACATGTCACTTGTTCACTAAAATCTTTCCTGTTGTGTATTTTAAATGATTTCTTGTACTTCTGCTTAGTAGCACTCATCAAAATTTATCTTACATAACTCCGTGTGTAATATTTATTTAACTTGTGTCTCAAAAGCTAAGATCCACGAGTACAGGAGAACATTTTTTTTTCAACACTATATGTTCACTATATCAACACTGTATCTAGGCCAACAACTGACACATCTGGGCACTCAATAAATGGTTGTTATTAGTTTGAATAAATGAAAGAGGGCACTGACTCTAGTAACGTTTTTCTGATCTATTTTTTACAAAAATTCTTCCGCTTTAGTTTTATCACTACATAGTCCTATCTATAAAACATTTCCAATGTGATATATTCCATAGGTTTTAAGCTTGAGTGTCCTCATTACCTAGATATTTTATAGATACTCATTTCTATTTCCCTCTGATTGTTGTTTTAAATTTTATATGAAATTAATGAATCTATATTGAATTATTTGGTATTTGTTACAGGTTTTTAAGTTGCCCTAAAACTATTTAATATAATGTGTTTCCATTTCTACTCTTGTCTCTGATGTCACTTGTTGTTATATTCCTATCTAGACCAGAGTCTGACTCATTGACACAGGATCAGTTCTACATTTCAGGGGCTTTGGAATTTATTCAAAATTCTTATTCTTATTTTATTTTTTAGTTGCACTGTAATTTTCTTCATAAATGATAGATCCTCAATTTGGGTGGAAATTGCTGCCCCACCCCAACACACACACATTGTGAGTTTTCGGTATTATGTGCATGTGTGTGCATCAGTGTTATGTGCAATTGGAAATGCTTATCTTAATGAAAATTTACCAGAGAATTGAACAGAGACTGCAGGGTGCTTCCATTTGAACTTGAGAACTTAAAGATTTATTATTTATTGTAATGAAATGGAAAGCTGCCTTGAACCTAGTCGAGCTTTCCACTCAAACTTTCCTTTGAAGTTTGTGTTCGGGCAAATTTCTTGACTACTTTTATGCAGTCCTCTTATTGGGATGAGATATAAGCTATCTTATAAGATATAGCATCGTTTCTATTCCTTGGCTTTGCCCAGCCAAAATTAGAATGGTGTAGCACAGCTGATAAGCCCATCTAACCTCTCCTCTGAAGAAAATGCTAGTCTGACTTTTGAATTTTTTATTACATGTAGTTGCTAGGTGATTAAAGTATGGTGTGAAAATATTAAAAATGAATGCCATTACCACACACCATAAAACATATAATTTTGAGCCTACTATATACCATGTTAAGCAGTTACTTTTCATTAAAAAATGCAGCATTATTATTCATAGATACAAAGCAAAATTTAGAATTGGAGGGGTTAAATAATTTCCTAAAGCCTAATAAATTCTTAGGCCAGAATTTAATCCAAATTTGATTCCAAATTATAATTTCTTTTAACTTAATCATGTAGAAGTCACCTAATTATCCATACACTGTGGCACAAAATGATAAATGATATTCCTTTGTCGATAAGGTAAATTAAGAAGCCATTCTTTTGTATTTGATATTGAGTTTTGTTAGAATTAGAAAGGATTATGAAAATCATGTAATACATAATGGTTGGTATATCAGAAAATATGGAACTATATATTGGTTCTCGTACTGTTCCACATATACGGGCTTCAAATAAAGATGAAAAAATGAATATAAGAAAACTTTGGGGCAAATAGAGCCTCTGCTTGTGCTCGGGGATAGAACGAGTAAGGTATATCCTTCACTATTCATAATATTTCATAGGTAGTAGATAATCAACAAATATATTGGATTATAATCTTACCCAATTTGATGAGTGTTAACTGTTAAAAATAAATGTATAGAGACCTACTAATGCTTCACAGGAGAAGGAATATATTATTCAATAAATCACAACCAAATGACTGCTTTGTCAATTGTAAAGAAAAATCAATATACCCTTTATTTCACACTTTACCTCAAAACTAACTTCAAGTATGTTGAATATTTACATATTTATAAAACCAGGAGAAAATAGAAATGAATATTTATTAAATCTCGGTACAGGTAGCAGGAAGCAGATGTTCCACGTTCAGATGTAGTGGAGAAAATCACAAAGAGAAGATCGATAAATTTAAGCATATTGCAATAGAAAACATTCGGGTATTTAATATGCAATAAAATTAACATATGAAAATTATTTGGTGTGGAAATAGATAGTTAAAACATAAATCATTTAAATTTATAATCAAACCCAAAACCTTAAAATGTAAATGGTGAGAAAAATAAAGTCATCATTAACTAACAACTCGCTTGAAAAATCATAATACTTATCAGTAAGTAAAGAAATGCCAATTAAGCCATCAGTGAAACATTCATTTTCCCTTTCAATTTAGGAAATATTAAAGAACACTTTAGGTTGATAAAAGAGGAGTAAATGTTTATTTTCTTTTGTGGTGGAAATACAATTTGTATAAACAATCTTAAAAATAATTTTGCAATATTTGTTAAGTGACTTACACAAGTCCCTTTCCTGGGTTCTAGTATAAAGAAATTATCCTGGGCCAGGGTGGAAAAGCATTAGGCAAATATATGTTTAGTGAGGCATTACTCACAATGTTAACATTTGGAAATTATTTGAATATCTAACAACTAAGAGTATGTGTATACTGTGGAATCTCCATTCAATGTTACCCAGTTCTTAAAATGATATGTTTAAAAACAAGTACTATCATCTTAATTTTCACGCAATTTTCCTTTATAATTTTAAGGGATCTAGCACAATGCAAAATAATCTTGGCCTACTTTAATTTAGGGTTTTACTAGAAAGATCGGTTGCCCTTTTTAATCAATGAAATTGATGGAAACTTTAAGAAATTATGTTTTTGGTTGTTTCAATGTTGAAATGTTGAGTTTCCCTAGTTCCTACCTGAGTGTGGGTGTAAATTACTGACATTAACATAACTGAAAACCTCTCGGATTGTGCTGCTACCTGCAAATGTTGGAACTCAGTGTCCACTGCCCACACCATCACGCAACACATTGCCTGCCAAGATTTCAAGAATTTTGAAGTCCCCTGATTTCTACATGTGCTTATGACTAAGCTCACTTTTGCTGGAACTGGTCTTCTCTCCTGAAGCCATTTTCTAAGAGGTGGTGTGTGTGTGTGTGTGTGTGTGTGTGTGTGTGTGTTGTTTCATAGTGTATGTAATAGGTCACTAACCTAGCCATCTACACTGGGACGGGTTTACCATTGCTTTAGATTTAAACACTGTTTTTCCTTCCTGAGCCCACTCCTATTCTGCTGACATACAGTTTCTACTGTTTTGTTTTTTGTGGGTTTTTTTGTTTGTTTGTTTGTTTGTTTGTTTTTATGGTCTTCAAGACTGCCTTGATTAGGCCTGGGGCTTTCTGCTCTCGAGGGCATTCACAGGCACTAGGAACTCCTGAAAGTTCAACCTCTTCACCAAATAGCTGGAACTTCTTCACCAGGCGCAAGGACGCTTTCACTACTCCTCCAGGTAAACCCAGGTGTGTCTTGTGCCCCTGATTCTGTCTCTCACTTGTTCCTGCTGCCAAGCACTCATGGTGCCAAAACCGTGAGGCAACCCTATCAAAGGGAATGTAGCAAGGAAAAGAAGAAAGCTTTTTCCCCTTAATGTCACATTTCACTAGTGGATCCCAAAGCAGTGCGTCTTGTGATCCAACCTTTTACAAAATGTGCTTTCCATTTTTTTTTTCTTACAACCATTTTCATTTCAAAGATCTAAATTCAAGTGACAGCCACTCTGCTATATTCATAATCGCCAGTCTTTTTTGATGACTAAAATCTTTTTACTGGATTAAGATTCTCACATCTGGCTTTATGCCTTCTACAGCTTCCTAGGAATCCAGCTGTCCACTTCCAGTCCTTTACACCAATACCGAGCAACTTTTTTGAATAGAATCTAAATGCTAACCCTCTTTCCTGCATCTCCCACACGTATTTCATGAGAAGCATACACACATTCTTTGCTCTGAGAAACTCTGGAGTCCAGGTCAAACTCTGGAGTCCAGTCCATCACCAGGCATGACCTCATGCAATTTACCAGGTCAACTCAGGAGTGCAGACAATAGCTATGGATTTCTATGCAGCAACAACTTCTTCTGTAGGTCAGCTTTGGAATAGTCACTCAGTTCATTGTTCACTTTTTAAATTTTGCATCTGGGATTCAAGCCAGAGATTTAAAAACTAGACAAATGGTTCTCAGAACTCACTTTTGAAATGTACACCTTCATATCCCCTGTAGCTCTTATGTATCACTTAGGGTCTTAGCAAAACATCCCCTTTAATATAAATTCTGAGTGTCAACAAAATCACAACCATGGGTCTTCTGTCAAATCATGGGTTTTCTGTATATAAAAGTAATAACTAATTTAATGTGTTCGATCGTTGTTTGTATTTTAACAGAGCGGATTATATTAATGGGGCTGTGCCTAAATAGTATCTAGATAACTTACATGTCTTCCTGACACTTTCATAATTGTCCCCTGAAGTACATTACCAAATACACGTGTTGATTTATGACAAGCTCTTGATCAAGTAATTGAACTTCAACCTTTCACAAGTATTGCTGCAAAAAGACAAAATCCTAGATTTCTTGAAAAAACAGATTTCCTAAATTACCACAATATCATAATGTAAGTTCAAATTTAGAATAGGTCATATTATTTTTCCTTGAATGCCATTTTTATACTTTAGTTGGATTTGCATTTAGAGCCCATCATAAATAGTAACAAAATGCTAATAATACATAATGTTTCTATTAACAGTTGTCACTGTATAAAGTTTATTGTGAAAAGTCTTTATGGATCAAAGTGATATTGAGGTGCTGTTGAACTTTTGAATATAGATCTAAAGTAAATCAAATCTCCAATTTTTCCCCCTAGAAACAGGCACATTGATTTGTCTTTCACATAACCTGATTTAGCTCTCTAAAACAAGATGTTTAGAGGAAGCACTTCATCTTTCCTCCCTAACAATTTTAAAGGCAGTAGCTATGGACTTCCACTCCATCTTCATATGTATATATACATACACATATATGAAATATAGAATATATGTATATATGTTTGTGTATATATATGTGTGTGTATGGAATGAATACATATAAATGAAATAAATAGATATGTGTATTGTATCATGTGTTTATATACATATGGAATGCATATTTTATACATGGATTACATACACATACGTATATAATGCAAATGTGTACATATATAAATATATACCCTCTAAATAAACATAAGCAAACTAAATAATGAATTCATTTTAAATGTTTAAATATCCTTAAATTTCTGCCTATTGGTTTCTTGGCTAATTATTCCCTAGTTTCTCACCTGCATTCCTTAAAATGGTAAGTAAATTTCTGTTGCTATGGTTTAGAATTTTGAACAGAAGACTGACAATTACATGATTCGAAGTAGATGACAGTTTGCCTTTTTGGAGGTAGTATTTATAGTCTAAAATAATAATTATCTGTAAGATTGTCAAGGAGTTACAAAGTTATTACAATTATTAAACACTTTTATTCATCATAGTAATTTGGAATGCAGCATTAAATGGTTAGTCTCTACCTTTGTAGTAGAAATTATACATTTTTCGTATAATGAGTGAGGTAAAAGATTGAAAAGAGAAAATCCAAATAAATTAGGCACTGACAATCAGATAATAGATATCTTAGTATAGAATATTTGGCATAGTGATCAGACCGATGGTACATCCTTTCCATGATTCAATTTCTTGGAAATTTGAGCCAGTTAATATAATGGCAAAGCTAGGATGGCAGCACAAATATACTTTGAATGGCCTGTTTTTGTCTTTTGACTAAGAATTTAACTTAATCCCTTACTCTATATACTATTTGGTGGTGTAGAAATCTGTAAACCTCCTATCTACTGTATAAAAAATCTTTCATTCAACTTACTTTTAAATAGCCTCTTTCATGATTCATAAGAAACAAATCTTTAGTGCATTCTGTGACTCTATATATAAGTCCAGGTAAATAATATCAGTATTCCTCATAATTCTATAAACTTAACCCATCTCTCATTCAATCTTCATATTTCTAAAATAAAGAGCTTCTATGATTTTGTTTAATAGAAGAATATAGTTATCCTTTTGATTGTCTTGTGCTTATACCTTTCCTTTCTCAGTTTTGTTTTTATTCTGTTTTGTATTTTAATAAATGGTGATCCTATACTGTATTCAAGTATTCTTATTTTGAAGCTTTAGCATGGGAGGAGCCCAAGTCACTGTGATTTAATGAAAAAATATGTGTTCTTGATCAAAATCTTGGCTCCCCTCCTCACCAAGCATGACCTCATGCAATTTACTTTGCCTCTTTGACCCTTACTTTTATCATTTATAAAATATAATAATACTTTCTTCATTGAATTTTTATCATATATAACTGAGATAGCATACAAGTAGTATTTAGACATTGTCTGACACGTTGCATAGAAGCTCAATAAACAACAACCATTATTATAACCATTATTATTAAACCCAATCAAGGGCAAAGCATAGCTGCTCAACTACCTGACCTCAGGGGTATGCAATACTGTATTTTGTTTTTTCTGTTCATCTTCCCAAGGAGAAATGCTGATACAAGAGCCAGGGCCACAATCCTAGATGCATGTACTTTATTCTTGGAAATCCATTTCTTGGAATATTTCTATCTCCTCCACTTGTGAATATAGAGTAACCGCTTACTTGGAAATGACTAGACCTAGAAAGACCAAGATTTCACTAATTCTTAGGGAAAACACTTCTGTTTTTACACATGTGGATATGTTTTTTTCTCTTACCATTGAAGTATTAGAATAGATGTAGACCAGGAAAAAGTAGAAATAGGGTCTAAGTTTGTCTTTAACCTAGACAAAAGAGTGCCTCACCAGTCCAGCTCAAAAAAAGAATCGCATTGGACTTTGGTGGCAGAGTGTAATAGTAGGAAAAGTGTGTATATTTGGTCTTGAACTCTGCATATCTCTTTCTTTGGGGGACCTTAAAAGGACTTGACAGTAATCGAACAAGACTATGTTTTTATATGACTTATGAAAATCCATGGTCAAATATTCAATAGAGTCCATATGATAGAGCATTTGATTTATTGTTTGTTATTTTTCACTCTGTGTCTCTAAGCAAGGCTGGCCAATTCTCAAACAGTGTGGTTGATCAGTGGTTAGTAAAAACACACATAGAGTTACTTTCAGCATTAACTCTTACTTTCTGCTTCTTTCCATTGTCAGCTTCTCTAATGTGTTTGTCTCAATGACTGAATTTGTCTTCCTTAGCTTTGATCTTTGATACATACCCTAGGGTATAAGTTTCATTTATTCATTTAGTCTTATAAACAAACAAAAGCTACAATGTGATTAAAAGTTTGACCTTCTGGGTAACCACTGCCAGATCTCTGGGCTGCAACTCCCTTGGTAAATCGCCCAGATGGACATAGAGTGGGAGCCCTCACAGAATGATCTAAATCCTGTTGCATTTTATAACCCATTTTATTGTAAAAGTGCAACACACATACAGAAAAGGACAAAACAAAATGTAAGCTTATGAATTATCATAAAGTGAGCAAATTTACTGGCTAAGATGAAGATATAGAATATAGCTAGCACCCTTGAAGCTCCCTTTTTGTCCATTCTTCCAAAAATAACCAATACCTTGGCTTTTATGATAATCCTTGTCTGATATTCTTTATGGCATTGTTACATAATTATGCATTCTTTTTTTTTTTTAAAGATTTTATTTATTTATTTGAGAGAGAGAGAATGAGAGACAGAGAGCATGAGAGGGAGGAGGGTCAGAGGGAGAAGCAGACTCCCGCTGAGCAGGGAGCCCTATGCGGGACTCGATCCCGGGACTCCAGGATCATGACCTGAGCTGAAGGCAGTCGCTTAACCAACTGAGCCACCCAGGCGCCCCCATAATTATGCATTCTTAAATATTAGAATTAAGTTTCCCAGATTTTTAAAGTTTATTGCGTAGGAAACACACAGTATGTAAGTATTTTTATTTAGCTTCTTTCACTAAATATTTTGTGTGGCATCTATTCTTGTCTGTGGGATTTGTTGATTACTTATCCATTGTGTGGATATTTCATAATTTAAGTGCTCATTCTAGTTTCTTCGACATTCAAGTTATTTGCTAGTATTGACCAATATGAAAATCGCTGCTGTAAGTATGCATATTCATATCCTTTCATGCATATAATTACACAATTCTTTTGGATGTAGGCATGGACTTACTGGATCAATAAGATAAAAGTATGTTCAGCGTTAGCAGACAATGCCGAAAGTTTTTCAAAGGATTATATCAATTTACATTCCAACCAGCAATGTCTGAGATTTTCCATTACTCTACATCTCCTTCAACTCTTGGAATTTGCTTTCTATTTTACTATTCTAATGGATATATTAAAATGATTTGTCTTAGTTTTAACTGGCATTTCTTTGATACTAATATTGAGAATCTTTTTATATATTTATTGGCCATGTAAAATTGGCCTATTTTGTGAAATGTTTGTTTAAGTCTTTTGTCCAGACCTTATTAGATTCTTTATCTTTTCTTTTTGGTATGAGGAATTCTTTATATATTTTGGATATCTTAGATTATAAGATAGATGTTTAAAAATAAAGTGTTATTATTTGATTTATTGAGCATCCAAAAATTTCATTTATAGAATTTTGGCCTCATTAAAAGTTTCATAGATTAACTTAATAATAAATAAATGGAATAAATCTTAATTTAAAATAAGAATATACCAATAAAAATATTAAATTTATATTTTCCGGATATGATTCCTACTTAACATTTGACTTAAACACAGAATACCACTGCAAAAAAAAATTGAAAACCACTGCACCCAGAAAAAGCAAACAAACAAAAGCCACATGAATTTATCAGGCAGATCTAATCTTTTTCTAGATTGATGTTAAGAAATGCCAGTTCCCTCTTAAACATACAAACTTTATACCTTTCTGGAATATCTTTTAAAATTGGGCTTATTAACTTCTCAATTATGGAATCAGAGGGAATCCTCAGAATGGCTTTAAGGTGTTCTGGATTCCCTGCACATTTCTGCAAAATTGTCTATCTATATTGGGTTGTTAGAAGAATGTGCCAAAGGGTGCCTGGGTGGCTCAGTTGGTTAAGCAATTGCCTTAGGCTCAGGTCATGATCCTGGAGTCCCTCGGCAGGGAGCCTGCTTCTCCCTCTGACCCTTCCCCCTCTCATGTGCTCTCTCTCTCTCATTCTCTCTGTCTCAAATAAACAAATAAAATCTTAAAAAAAAAAAAAAAGTAGAATGTGTCAAAGCCTTAATTACATTTCCACTATTAGTAGCCAGATAAAAATATATTGCAGAATTAAAGGAAATTGGATTTCCCTAGTCCCAAGCAAAAGAGAACACACTGGAAGAGAAGTTACGGTTTTTCTAACTTTGCAGGCTTTGTATAGGTTACAGAAACCCACTCTGCCTGTTAAGGTGATTTTCAGATTTTGTTCCCTTTATTGTCATTGAAGGAGTCCAATATTGGTTGTCCTTCTGGGTTCTGTGTGGAATATTAAACTATCTTCAGGGAATGCAAAGACTCAAATAAGTGTTTAATACTTCATAACCCAGCAACTTTTCATATTAGGATAAATTACTCTAAATATGTCACCTTATACAAATGGACTTTGAAGGTTTGCATTTTTTTTTTTTAAGATTTATCTATTTATTTGAGTAAGAGAGAGAAAGAGAGGGAGTTCAGGACGGAGGGGGAGAGTGAGAGAATCTCAAGCAGACTCCCAACAGGGCATGGAGTTCATGGGGCGGTTGGGGGGGGGGGGGGGGCTCGATCTCATGACCTGCGATCATGACTTGAGCTGAAATCAAGAGTCAGATGCTCAACTGACTGAGCCACCCAGGCACCCCTGAAGGTTTGCATTTTATGTTTTTAAGGCAATTATAAGACATTTATTAATGAAGCTCTACCATGTTCAAACCTCTATGTTAGTCTTTCCTCTCGTTTGGTCTTAAGATCAGTATGTTATTTCCTCTTTGAGGAAACCATCAATTTTAATATCACTGGATAATATTATTTAATATCAATAGAAACAAGAATTAATCATTCTTATAAAATTTTGTTTTAGGTAGAACATGTGTATGTTTATGTTTCAGTTTTACTAAAGGTGTTTACTTACCTCCTATCCACATTTCTATATAGTTTCTTAGATATCTTTTAGCTCAGTCATAATTCCCTCAAACCATAGAATTATTTTTTCCCATATACTAGATGAGTAGTTTGTGTTGCTGCAAATTTTATATATTTTATAAGCTTGGAATGAATATCACTAGCTTTTTTTTTTTTTAAATTTTATTTATTTATTTATTTATTTATTTATTTTTTAAAGATTTTATTTTATTTATTTGATGGAGAGACAGAGAGACAGCTAGAGAGGGAACACAAGCAGGGGGAGTGGGAGAGGGAGAAGCAGGCTCCCGGCCGAGCAGAGAGCCCGATGCGGGGCTCGATCCCAGGACCCTGGGATCATGACCTGAGCCGAAGGCAGACGCTTAACGACTGAGCCACCCAGGTGCTCCATCACTAGCTTTTTAAAATAGGATTGTTCAATAGAAAATTCTGCCAAGATGGCAATGGCCACCACATGTAGCTATTGAGTATTTGAAATGTGACTGCTACATCTGAAGAATTGATTTTTAATTTTATTTAATTAGTTTAAATTAAAATAACTACATGTAACCAATGTGTACCGCTTTAAACAGTGCAGGTCCAGAAAATTATCTGCCAAGAAAAATTTCTGAAGCTTTTCTTATAGTTGCAGGAACCACATTGACAAGCTGTCATTCTTCAAGCATAATGGCAATTTCTGAAAATCCCAAATTCTATACAACCTTTGAAACTTTATATTGATACTTCTCAAAACATCCTGGTCTTTTGATTTATTTATATCAGTTATGTTGATATCTAGTTTCCTCACTGAGGGGAAGGGAATATCCTAAACATTTACATGAGTTTATATCATCTTAATTTTCTTATGTATTGCCTTTTTCAAAAGAATTACTAAAAAGAATTCACCAAAAAGATCTGGTGAAAATAATTTATTGGGCTTTACTCCTATATCATGTCATTCTTTTTGCACAGTGTTTAACAAGTGGTCCCAATTAAACATTAAAAAAAAAAAAAAGAAGCTTGTTTTAGAATTTGAATGGCTATATTTAAATAGGTATTTGTCTTTTGCTAAAATATTTCCCCAATTTTCTATAACATTTAGCCCATGACAGTTTGTGGTCTTATTTTTTTCATTTTCCCACTTTTAAAAAAGTATGATTTTTTAAAAAAACTAATGACAATCTATCTTGATAGCTGACAATTTGAGCTATCAACAGTGGTTTTTCTCTTTCAACATTTGACCTTTTGGTACACACAGAAAATGTTTTATAAAATAATGTACTCAGTAGTTTTCATTTTAAAAATAATACTGTTTTGGGGCGCCTGGGTGGCTCAGTCGTTAAGCGTCTGCCTTCGGCTCAGGTCATGATCCCAGGGTCCTGGGATCGAGCCCTACATCGGGCTCCCTGCTCGGCGGGAAGCCTGCTTCTCCCTCTCCGGCTCCCCCTGCTTGTGTTCCCTCTCTTGCTGTGTCTCTCTCTGTCAAATAAATAAATAAAATCTTTTTAAAAAAATTAAAAAAAAATAATACTGTTTTTAACATTTTCTTATTGCCTTATTTTACTGTAGTTTCCTTTCAAAAATTGGTAAACACATACGTGGTTCTTTTTTAATTTTCATTTATTCTTCTGAATGTTGGCTTGTGTTCTGATCAATATTTTTAGAGCTAAGTTTTCTGTACTCATATCTGCCCTTTACTCAAAGTCAAATTCAATGTCCTGGCTTGCTTTGTGGGTCTAAGTAAATTTGTTTAAGGAAGCAGCCCTAACTCTAATTTAAAACCTTACCTCAGCATTGCATCATAGTATTCTATGAATCCTTGTATGGAAAAGATAACTGAAGTTTCCTTGTACTATACAGTTTTTCAAGTCTCATTAACTTGTTAATGCAATTCATCTATGGAATAACTATTTCTGCTGTTAGTACTGCAGACTACATAGTTCGTAATTATTAAATTTTTGGAGTGTTTAAAATATCTTCAGAAATGATCAGTTTGAATCTTTGTAGGTTTAAAATTATTCTCAAGCATGAATTTTGAGAAAGAACGGAATACAACTAATTACTTAGGAAAACATAGTGCTGAAAATAACAAGAAAATAAGATTGGGAAGTCAGAACAGAGAGATGGGGGTGTGAATTCCAAAGTACCACAGTATCACAGGGGAGTAAGAACAAGGAATACACATTTTCTTTGTGAATGTTGATATTTTCCCAAGGTTTTTGTTTTGTTTTGCATTGTCTATCCACTTCTCCTTTTTCTGACAACTCATCCATATTCAGAAAGTCAGGGACACCAATTTATTAGTAAGTTTAGCTATCCCATGTCTAATACTTCGAGGAAATATTCCTAATAGTCAGGAACTGCTTATCAAACCAATCAAACTAAAAACCAATCATCTGCCCTAATTTTGAAGGCACCTTTTAATTTACAGACTTTTCATGTTTAATCATTTAGTTAAGATGCTTGGAATAGGAGAAATCATAATCATAGCTATTTCAGGGTAGAACACTTCAAAACTTGGAGGATGTACATCTTAAGTCATACAACTGAAAAACCTAGCAAAAGATAATTTCACTTCTCCGTGTTCATTCGGTAGCCTGATAAATCTTAGAATGTGGGTTTGCAAGATTCTGCATTATGTTGACAAATGAGCCATGTTTATGCTTAATGCACATCATTCATTGAAACTCCAACACGAATTTTAAAACTGTGATCTGGTTTGCTGCCTAATTTTAATGATAAACCTTTACATACCTATTGTTAACAGGAAAAAAGAAAGCAACAATTTCTATTGATCCTAAAGTAGTTTTGTGTTTATAACATTTCTCTTTAATCCTGAGATGGCAGTATGGACTTTTTGCCCCCTCATTTTGCCTCATTTATTTCTCCTGTTCTCCATTTGAAATACCTTCTCAAGACATTAGTGAAATTGATAACAGAAATGAAATTATTGGAAGTCATTATATGAGACAACTGACAACATACCACAACAGTGATCTCACATGAAGACTTAAAAAAAAATATTCTCATTGACATCATGACATTTTTTTCCCTAATCATCAGAACACAATGGTTAAATGATTTAAAACTTAAGTACATTTTCAAAAACTATACTAGGATTTTTTTAAGGGGTAATTTTTAGTAGATCTCAGAGAACTTAAGTAAAAAGGCCCATAACTTCACATCAACATTCTTTTTGTTGTTAAAGGCAACAATCAGTGATAATGTTGGCAGCTGATAGCATAACAGTGAAGATTTGACATCGACCTCTGACAGCACATTTTAGCTTCCATTTATTACTAAGACATCAGCTAACAAAGATCGGAAGGGACAATCTGCCCCTCCCACCACTACTTTGGTGTGTTACAGCAGAAGAAAATTGATTTAAGTGACAAAGTCTCAATTACCACTGTTCTTTTCACGCAGTATTTAATGGATTCTAAATCTGTGGAGAGAATCATACTCAGACAGTGTCTAATTCTAAATAGCATCCTAACCATAAAAATGTGACTCCTCTGTCAGCACAACATAGACCTCCTATGGAAGATTTTAAAAAAACCATGCACAGAGATGCAAATATTTCATTTTAACTTCCATGCCATCCCATGCTGTGATGTTTTCCTTGTTCCTTATGTGCAGGTCAGTCTGCATATTTCCCACAGAATTCCCGCAGAGGACCTTTGACTTGTACACGAAGTTATAAAAACATTTAGTTGAGCTAGGCTACAAAATAAAGAGACACATTCCAAAACTTTACCCTGTAAAATCCTATGAAAATAGTTACAAAGGGAAAGCTAATTACCTGAGTGAGAATTTGCCTTTATTCAATTTTTTATTATCATTTTTTAAATGATGTTTCCACAAATACCCATAGAAACTGCAATCAGTAACTTAAAATGAAAATACATGTATTTAAACATATTTTCTTTGCCTCCTTTGGTGGCCTGAAGATGGGAACAAGGGAAAAACTTGTGCTTTGGGTGATCTCTAATATCAAGACTAGGACTACATCCTCTACATGTGCAGTCAGGAGTGTTCTTACTTTCCAAAATATACTTTTGAAATAAGTACAATTAAGTGTGAACACAGGTCAAAAGGGCAGCTGTTGGTGTTTATCACATGGCTATTTGGTTGGTTCCTAATATTGAAAGCAGCACCTTCTATAAGTGAAGATATCAATTAATTAATTAATTAAAACAAGGTAAGTCAGTGCCACAGTTGTAATCCATGAAAACACAAGGACTTAGAAAAAATGTGTTATGAGTGGAAGCGACACAGAGTTGTTTAGGAATCTCAGTGACTGGCCTGGAAGTAAGATACTTGGATTACAACTCATTCTGCTAATTTTCTGTTGTCACTTTAACAAGAACATTGTTTGTAGACCATGTGAGTGATACATTTTATCTCTGTTTATGCTGAATATAATGATATTTTAAAAAATAATCTTTATATTTTAAAATGGTTTCTAAACCATTTTACAAAAATATGCAGAGACAGTACAGAGAGTTCCCATTTATCCAACATGCAATTTCCTCTGTATTTTATATCTCACATCAGTATGGCACATGTGTTCCAATACACTAACCAATATTCATACAATATTACTATAACTAAAGTGCATACTCTATTTGGATACAAATGCTATGTTTAGTGAAGAAAAATTAGAGGTCTTATGGAGAGGAGAAAGTTGTAGGATTATAGATAGACCTGAGCTTCGATTAGTGTCCAGTTACTTGTATGTTTGTGTCCTTCTTCACTTTCTGGCCTCAAATTCCCCATCTCTTAATAAAAGGTTGAATCTTTTATTAATCTCTTTCCTCTTTCTAAATTATCTGATTGTTATGACAAATCTACACAATAGACATTTAATAATATACTAATTAATAAGCATAATAGATAGATAAAACTGCTTGCTTTTCAAAAGTAGGAGTATTAGAAAGATCTGGGAAGGATCTCATTGAAGCTTTTTGCCAACCCACTTACCTTCAATCAAATTATCTCATTCAACAAATATCTATTGAGTTCTTACTATATGCCAAGTTCTTTCAAGTACCATGAATAAATCTATCAATAAAATAGGCATAAACTCCTGCCCTCATGGAATTTGCATTTCACTAGAATATATTAGAATTATACCCAGTAACTCTAAGTAAGTTCATATCTGTTCATATCATATATTTAGAATTTGAAGAATACAAATTTTAAAACCAAGAACATTCAAATGAAGAAGAAGGTGATTATTTTAGGTTATAAATAAGGAATTTATGACAAAATGTGATGAAGAAAAGCTAAAAGCAAAAATACCCCCTGCCCATTTTACATACACAAAAAAGAGGGGGAAAAATGCAAAAAAACAAGGAGTATCTTTTATCTGTTTGGCCAGACTGTTTCGGTTTAGGCCAGTTGTTTAGTTAAAGTTCTTAACAGTCCTCGTTTTCATTATTAAAAGTGTCTAAATTTGGACAATAAATTATACATTTAACCC
Organism: Phoca vitulina; assembly: GCF_004348235.1. NCBI lineage: Eukaryota > Metazoa > Chordata > Mammalia > Carnivora > Phocidae > Phoca > Phoca vitulina. Next base: position 64,952,095 of record NW_022589712.1, on the reverse strand, counting down.
ACGCAAAATGTAGCAAAATACAAGAAGAAATCAACTCTAAAAATGTCTTGTACTTCATGTTAGGGAATTTTTACTATAGGTGAAAACAATCATGGGCCAGAGGATAGTGACAGGCAAGGGACTGATGAGATTTAAGTGACAGATAATTCACTTGTAATAGTAATATATTTCTCTATTAAAACAATTTGTAATTATTTTAGAAAACATGTAATGTATGAGAAAAGTATAAGGAAGATAACATAAATTACATGATTCCTATGGTTCAAATAGTATTTTGATGTATATCATTCCAGTGTTTTTTGATTTTTATTTCTTTTATCCTATACACACATGTACAGACACATCCATTTGATTGCTGGCCCAGGACAGGTGTGGGCAAATATTAGAAATAACAAGACCAGAAAATGTACTACAGTAATACTTCTGATTAAAAAAAATCAGGGATTGGAGTAAGCACTAGCAATAAAAATGGAAAAATACAAATTCCAGAGATAATAAGAGACCCAGTAGAACTTAATGGTCTTGTTTCGTATGAACGCTGAGGGAAAAAGAGAAATCCAGAAAGACTCCCGTGTTTCAGGGTTAAATATTAAGCCTCATCTAGGAGAAAATGACAGTAAATGCTGCATAAAACAGGAAGTATTCATTGATTCATTTATTCATTCAAAGTGAATCAAATAGTGATGCTTTTGTTTGTGATTTAACACCATATTTCTTTTTACATATTCTCAGAGTACCAATCCTGTGGCCTGTGGGTACCAATGGGCACAAATCATGTAAAACAAAGTCATATTTTATGGCAATTTATTATTTTTTAAATTACTTTAAAATATGTTCCTATACCTTGATTTAGAAACAGGATATAGCCTGTTTTTAAATAGAAACCTATGGGTAAAATTAACAAATCATGTTTTAACTTAAGCCAATTGTAAACAATGTGTCACAGAGTGGTTTTCAGTCTTCTCAAGGCCTCCTCATCTAAATCTATTTTTAATTGTTTTAACACATATCCCTAACTTGTAAAGTCACCTTTGGAATTTTCCCATGTACACATGGGATATTGCAATCTTTTTGGTTTTCTAAATAGGATGATTAGGGATAATATTAATGTTAAATTAACTGAATTAATATTAATATTACACTGGAGGCAGTTCACTCTGTGTACAACAATGTGTGCTGAAGGGAGGAGATAGAACCTTCGTTGCCTAGCTTCCTAAGATAATTGGCTTCCCTATGCCTTGCCTTTCAAAAGGGACGCTTAGTGAAGAGTAAGTTTAATATGATAGCATACACTCTGGGTTGAAAGAATTTGTCAATGCTGTTTTATGGGAGAGTAGCAGGCTTCTCTGATGTTGAGCACACCTGTCCAGTGTTCTTTCACACATAACTTTTCCTTTCAAGAAGTTTGATGAAACATTTCCAGATGAAAAATGAAACTTATATATCATGATTCTTTGCAAAATATCACCAGCCTCCTTCCTGCCTTCCTGCAGCACTCCCTATAGCTTTGAAAGCCTCTGATAGGCATCCTGTAATGCTTAATTTCCAGATGATCTGAAAATTCCAGAAGACTTGAGGGTGGAGAACACCTAGTCCTAGGCCTAGGACATAGACCAGAACAATCTGTGTTCCTCCTATTGACTGCTTGTCCCATTTAGTTTTTCTCTAACTTTAATCTTTCTCTTCCCTTATGCTTATTCCGTTTCCTTTGAATTTCTATCCAGTTCTAAAGGTTTCCAAAGTTTGTGTTTTATAACATGCTCCTAATTTCCTAAAATTTCCTAAAATTAAGAGAAAGGAATAATATGTGTAATGCCTTTCTATGTTTTCTTCTCAAAAAGGACAAACGTGTATGTACAAACTCATTTTTATTTTATTTTTCTTCCTGTGAAAGAAATCTAGTTGAATAATATGGCTCATGACCAAATGATAAATTTTATCTATTTACAAATAATGACCAGCATTTGTCTCTCTGTGGAGCTTAAATATGGGAGACATAAATGAAACTGTTTTTGAAAATTTGTATCTTTATTTTAAGGTACTCGGGTAGTGCAATTATTCAGATGATCAGAGCCCCAAACAGTCAAGATTTTTTTTTCACAGATACAGAGAGAGAGAGCACATGTGTGAGCAGGGGTGGGAGTGGGGGACTTGATCTCGTGACCCTGAGATCATGACTTGAGCTGAAATCAAGAGTCAGACACTTAACTGACTGAGCCACCCAGGTGCCCTGGTAACATCTTTTAATGTTCATACATGCATTCATTCAATAGTAAAAGAATATTAATTAACCAAACAATGTGTGATGTATATTGCACCAGGATACTTCAGTGATAAAATTATATAGGTAACCTGGTCCCTGGTTCCAAAGAGCTTACACTTGAGAAAAAATAAATTCCAAAATAATTATGAACTAAAGTAGATAATAGTGTTATAAATGAGGTTCAAGAAAGTCTATGAGACTGAGGGGCGCTGGGGTGGCTCAGTGTGTTAAGCGTCTGCCTTCGGCTCAGGTCATGATCTCAGGGTCCTGGGATCCAGCCCCCCATCGGGATCCCTGCTCAGCGGGAACCTGCGGAGAGCCTGCTTTTCCCTCTCCCTCTGCCCCTCCCCCTCCACGGCCCCAGCTCATTCTCACTGTCTCTTCTCAAATAAATAAATAAATAAATAATAAATAAATAAAATCTTAAAAAAAAAAGCCTATGAGACTGAAAGGTCAGAGTCTACTTCTGGTTAGGAGATGATTAGATTTGTCAAAGGAAATAACAGTGAGCTAGACCTAGAAGAACCTGTAGGAGCTCAACAGGGGAAGGCCATTAGGAGGGGGCTCTCATGAGCAAAGGCAAAGCAATGAAAACATTTATTCAGCAACGAAACAACCCTTGGCAGGAGAAATGTTCTACCTGGAGCAGTGGTGAATTTTAGCTAAAAAGATTAACTTCGGTATTAAAAAACCTGGAATTTCAAAACCACATATCTCCACATAGTTTGCAATGAGGAAAACTTAGTTACTTCTAAATTTGAAAGTTAGTGTCCTTTCAAAAAAAATATTACACAGTGACTTCAGATACAGTTTTTAATTTAGAAATAGGTGATTATACATCACAGGGGAGGATACAAGTGAATTAAAGATCTTATCTTTCATATTAAAGAGTCAATACATAATATCTTTAGTAGATGAATCAAGAAAACAAGAGAAACCCTAATATTTAGAATTATGGATGTAACTACTAGAAGAACAAAAAATAGAAACCTAAAGAGGTCATCTCAGGGAAATGAGACTGGAGGTAGTAAGGTGTGGAAATGGATTGTGTCATTTTATAAGTTCTTACTGAGATGTGAGTAATAAGGATATGAATGACTCTCAAATACATATCTCCAACCCAAACATCTCCACTGAGGTATGGACTCACATATCCAACCATTATAAGAATATAAGCTTAAGTGTCTATAAATTGCATTAAAATATAAATTCTATGAAACTGAGGACACTGACTATCTTGTTCACTAATTCATGTCCAATTCTTGGTCCTTAATAGTGTGCAGCCCATTACAGTCACCGAATAAATATTTTGCCAATAAGTAGTCTTCTCAAACTTAATGTGTCTATAAACAAAATCATTGTTTCCTTTACTGCAAGTGGGTTCCATTAATCTCAAACTTTTGGTGCCTCAAATTTCTCACAGTAGCATATAGAAAGTGGCCAACAATGTTTTAATAATAATTTAACAAAAGAAGAACATAAAGTCTTTGGATACCTTTCAACTAAAAAAATATTTTATTTTAGAAATTGTTTCCTTTTATAAAAGTGCGCATTTATACTTCAAGGTTAATGCCTGTTTGTTTTCTTTTTTTGTTTTGATTTGTTTATATTTATTTATCTATCTACTTATGTACACATTGAAACTTATTGATCATTATCAATAGAATCTCAATAGCTATGATTCCTTGTTTCATGTCTTAATAAATTGAATGGAGCATAAAGAAGACAAGAAGAGAAAAATGTGGTGTATTTAACAATAATTTTCTGACAGCCAGAATGTAAAAAAAAAAAAAAAATTCTGGTGACAGAATTACTATTTGCCTCTAAAAGAACAGTTTTCATAGTTTTCCATAGTAGGTGGAGCTGACAAAACCCCATATAAGGGTGGGTATACAGCAAAAAAATATTTTAAAACATTTTTTTACCCTAGCACTAGAGAGACACATAATAACCCACCTATAACCTCTGAAATGGGACAAGATATTTGCAAAGATTTGGAAGAGGGTGGGAGATAGTGGGGGTGGAGGGTAAGATAATTCAGAAATGTAGTAATAAAAGATGCAGCAGATCTGAGTGATAGTATTTTACTCCTGGATTAGGCAAGAATTGAAACTTTGACAAAATGAGAGGTGGCCTCCCTTCCTTGACCTACTCCTCCTTCAGGCTCAACCACGACTTCCCTTCTTCAGGACCTGTACTTCCTCATGTTTGAGGCTCTCCTCCAGCCCTTCTTAGCAGGAGGGTTAATGGGGGGGTGGCCTCTAGTACCTCTTCTTTCTTCCCTTTCTCTTACTACCTTTCCTACTCTGCTTTAGACTTCTTGATTGTCATCTGTCACAACCAATGATTGGTTTGGTTTCTGTTCCCTTTCTCACTGCCCAAGGAGCTCAGAACCCCAACATTCCCTTCTTTTCACCACCTTCTTTTTTGGGGTAAATGGAAGGGACTGGATTTGTGGGGGGTAAGTAGGAGACACATCAATAATGAGGAAACCTCCAAGCTGGAAAAAAAAAAGAATTGAAACCTTGTGCCTTTCACTTTCGAGAATCATTACATTCTTGTTTGGATTCAAGCAAATAGTTTGAAAGTTGAATTTTCTGCATCTCGAATCATCCCAAATGAATGTTCTCACATTCATCCCTGCCTTAGAGCTACTTATTTTTTAGCTAAAATTCTGGAGAGAAAAAAAAAAACTAGGATATTAACATTCTATTTCATTATTTTTCAGTAATATGTTTATTTTTGGCTGCTTAGAGAATTATATAATAAGCAAGTGATTTACTGTTAATCTATTAGAAATTTAGAAGGATGATTGAAAAATAATTATGATATTTCAATTGCTGAGCATCAATATGCTGAGCTTATTTTTCTATATGGATATAAAAATGAATAAAACAGATCTTGAACTATGAAAAGGTCTAGTCTAATAGGCAGAAATATAAACACAAAATTAAAACAATGTAGGCAAGTAACGAGAGAAGTGTGCACATTGGGGACTTGAAGTATTATAGGAAAGCCACTTGAACTCAATTTTAATGGAAAAAAGAGCAGTTATTTGGGTGAAAATAACCCAATAACTAAATGGAAAAGAAGGACAACTTTCCAAGAAAGGGGATAGCCGAAGCAAAGTCATGACAGGAATGAATGGCATGTGTGTACAGCTTTGCAGGCGCTGGTGTTTAAAGTATTTCCTCTCTGAAGTTTTCCATGATTACTGTTTGATTTCATGTCACTCCCATTGTCTACCACAAGCATTGTCTACTCTTCTCTAGAATTATTTTTGCTTCATGCATCCATTTTTTGCTATAGGTATTAAGCTCCTTAATGGCAGCAAAGTATATGCCAAAAAATAAGAATGAATACACAGGGGCGCCTGGGTGGCTCAGTCATTGGGTGTCTGCCTTTGGCTCAGGTCATGCCTTTGGCCCAGGACCTCGATCCCGGGGTCCTGGGATCGAGCCCCACATCGGGCTCCCTGCTCCGTGGGAGGCCTGCTTCTCCCTTTCCCACCCCCTCTGCTTGTGTTCCCTCTCACTGTGTGTCTCTCTCTGTCAAATAAATAAATAAAATCTTTAAAAATAAATAAATAAATAAAAAGAATGAATACACACACATATACATTAAATTCCATTGGTCTAATACTTAAAATAATTTCTTCCCTACTCATGCTTTTTGGTTTATAAAATATTTGAAGAATGACTAAGTAGGTGATCAATAAATTCAGTACAAGGAAAATTAATAATCAGTTAGAAGAAATTGCGTATATGGTGTTTTTGACTTACTCAGTTATCAAGATACTGATATTCCCAAGGATTATTTAGAAGACCCTGAAATTATTATAAAATACTATTTATATTTAAGGTAAAACTTTCCTAAGTGTCATTTTTTTCTTGATTACTTTTTTAAAAAGTTTTAAAGCAAGGAAATATAATTTCTTGGGAATAAAATAAAAGGCAGAATGCTTTCAGTTCTCAACACTAATATAGCTACAACTTATTAAGAAAACATCAATAATGTTTAGGCTCCTACTAATATAGTTTCAGAACAAAATAGCATGTTCAAGAACATATTTTCACCTTGCCTTCTTTCCTGAGAATTCATAGGAGTCACAACCATGAGGGCTTCAAAACATTCAAAATTTTAAGATTAGATAAAACTGATGTTCTACCAGCCTCTTTTGAGAAAACAAAATGTTGCATTGATAAGCCATAGCATGCCTATTGCACATCTATGTGGCTGGCCCTTAGCAAAATAATGAAATGTGTGACAGCTTAAGAGTTCTCTGATTCATCTTTTCAGATGCTTTATGGCTCGGCTTGCCTGGCTGTGGCCCCATTTGCCTGTGCTTTGAGGACTCTCTGCCCCTAATGTGGGCCGTATGTGATGCTCTCAAGACAGACCTCCTTCCTCTTCTATCCAGCAGATCTTATCTCTCCATCAGACCCTCCTCCTCAAACTCTGTAATTGTTGGTGCCAGTGAGAACAGTGAAGGTACATTTTTAATCATGAAGAGAATGATGTATGTCAAACTCATAGCTAGCTAAAATACTTTAGACATCCTAGATAACTCCATCCTTTGGCCCACTTAAAATATAAAATCTTATTGAGAAATAAGTGCCTGGAGGTATGATATTAATGGTGAAGAATTTCAACATAAGGGCAAGCCAACAGAATAACATAGAGTAGATATTTTTAGGCACTTTTTGGTGTCACTTGAATCATATCAGTGAAATGATTTATTCCATTTCCGCATAAACCTAGGCCTTCCCATGAGGTCAGAATTGAGCAGTGGAAGAGAACATGAAAAGTGTTAACCAGATAATTCATACATCAAAATAAAGATTAGATTTGAGAGATAAATTTCAACCCATCTTTTTCTGTGTGGGCAAACAACTGGTTATCTTTTGTAAACTAATAGTAATATTTTTAATACACTGTTTGCTCTTATCAACTCTAACTGTGAAAACTCAGAGAAAAAAAAATAATGACACTGTTCCCAATGAAATATATACATATACAGATGAAATCTAAACTCTGTATCACTAGGGTTAGGTTGAGGGAAGAAATGGGATTGGGAGCAGTTGCTCTTCAGACTCGATTATCTATAAGACTAAATCCACAACTAATTCTCAGGGAGTGAGATTTAAAAATAAGCCTTTCTAGTACATGTCACTTTATAGTCTTTCTTTTAGGCTGTCCCCCCCCCCCCCCCCCCCACACACAAATTTATGTCATCCCTGTTGAAATTTTAACAAGAATTAGACTGCAAAGAAGCTCAAGAGCATCTGGTCAACAATTCATAAAATCACCACTTGTATACTTCAAGTTAAATCATTCCTCATGCTTCTCCTCTACAATCACACATTTCAAATAATGTTATTGCTTCTTTGATATTCCAATTTTCTAATCACTTAATCTACTTCTGTCTTTTGGGTCCTCTACAAATTCTCTAGCTTTCAGCTGTCCAAAATTTGACACACTGTTTTAGCTTTAAACTGATCAATGTAAAATGTAGATGAAGTTTTATCTTACATTTTTTTTATCAGAACAGTCCTGTTTTTTTCTAGTACATTTCAGTATTATGTGTTCAAGCCTCTAAAATAATGCTGCTGAGCTGAATTATGTTCAATTCATGTCCCCTGTGATCTCTAGGTTCTTTTCTGCCATGATCATGCCTAATTAGTCATTCCCCATCTTGCATGGATCATGTTTTTCCTTACAGTAGTTCCTGCTTTATATCTGACCTCAGGATTTTCATTACTTCCAACTACTCTTCCAAATTGTCAAGGTCAATTTGAATTATAATCTTCTCCTCTAAAGGGCTAGCCAATATACACATTTATTCTTCTAGGTCACTGATAAAATATATAAAACTGTACTCAGCTCAGAACCTATAAAATAGCCTTTACTACTTCTCTTATAGTAGGTATGAACAGTACTGTGTTAATTGAAAATGTATCTGTGTAGTAGCCAATTAGGTAAAGAATGCCAAGGTTATAACTCTAATCTTACACCAACCCATCAGCTTTCCTATACTTCATAATCACAGACAATATTTCTGACCCTTGTCATGAGTGACACAAAGACATGTATATTCAACATTTGAAAGACAAAATGAATGTCAAATAACATTAAATATCATTGTTATTTAAAGGCTATAACCCATTATAAGTTGATATACCTACCAATATCGAGATATAAACTAACTATTAAGGCAAAATGTAGACAATCAAGGCCAGCAATTCAGGCTAATTATAGTCAACCAATCCTAAGTAAGAGAACTGCAATAAGAAGCATGGGTTGAATAGTGAAAAGGTAGAGATGATGTAATAATTTATTCATTTTATTCCCCTTATGATTCTCACCATATATAGAGAGCGATCTTTATAAAGCTATGTTAAATATTTGTCTTGAATCTTTTAAGAAGATGATAAAATAATTTTATGAACCAAAGGTTTTTGAAAACAGAAGTAATAAGTATTATAAGAAGCAGCTGTTTTCTCCGTATAATAATTTTGGATAAAATTTTATATGCATGGAGTATAAATACAAAGTCTAAGTAGAAATTTTTATACAAAGATTATTCATACATATGTTGAGTTGCCATTTCCCTTGACATATAAGACTTGCTTGTGGAAGAATAAACTTGTCTTCCAGATCAACACACCCGAGGGATGGTCTATTTACCGAATGGCAGCTAGTCTAGTCTCTAGTCTCCTTTGCGAGACCCTCCTCATCTCCCTGGTCCTTTAAGTTAGAGGAGTTCAGAGCTCAGCCTGCAGCTCATTTTTATTTTCTATCAACCTTTACTTGTATAAACTTATCCAATGTCATGGGTTTATATCCTGTCTTCATATTAAACCCCGCATATCAATATATATTATCTATCCATCTATCATCTTCATCCAGGTTAAATGTTTTCCTTTAACTCCTCCTTAGCTGCAACTCTTACTATTCATTATATTCCACTCCACCCACAGCGGCCTCCCTAGAATTCTTAGAATACTCAGGCATACAAGTACCTTAGAACATTTGCATTGGTTTTTCTCTTCATCTCTCTACCCCACATTTGAACATATGTACTTTTTCTCCTTTTTCAGTTCACTCAAAAGTCATGTGAAGAGATCTTCCCTGATCACCCAATCAGAATTCCCTACTTCCCTTACTTATTTAATTTTCTCTTTAATGTTTATATCTAAAATAATATTTTTTCTTAATTATTTTGACTACCCTCACTAGAACAAAATGCAGGTTGCTTTTCTCAGTTTTGTTTACTATTGGATTTCTAATGCTTAGAATGGTGCTTGGCATATAATGGCATTTCAATAAATATTGACTACAAAACAGGTATTAGGACAATGTATCAGCAGACAAAGAATACAAAGTAGTTAAAATGTATACACTCTTAAGTCAAATTGCCTGAGACTAGAAGCCCAGCTTCATCACTCTAATTGTGTGACTTCCAGAAAGTCATTAACTCCATTGGGCTTTGGATTCTTTATCTTTAAATGGCTGTAACAGATTACAGCAAGTTGCTTGGTTTAAAACAACAGAAATGTATTCAGGAGGCAGGGCCAAGCTCCCTCTCCAGGATCTGGGAGGTAATTTATCTCATGCCTCACCCATCCTTAGTATTCTCTGTCTTTTATTTGCATCATTTTACTCTTTGCCCAGCCCACAGCTCCCCCCCTGCCCTCGCCCCCCACCAATTGCCAGATGGGCTTCTCACTTGTGTCTCTCTGTGTCTCCAGTCTCCCTCTCTTTATGAGGATATCTGTCACTGGATTTAGGGCTAACTCACTTAATACAGTCTGCTCTCACCTTATCTCTACTCTATCTGCAAGGACCCTATTTCCAAATGAAATCCCATTCAGTCACAGTAACAAAAATGATAATGATGAAAAAATTAAAATAGCTATCTCATCCTACATACTCTATGCTGTGCACTATTCTGTAGTTTGCACATGTTAAGTACTTTGCACCTCATAACAACTCAGTTGGTTAAGAGTATTATTTTCTCTTGATTACTGACTGAAAATGAAGACACAGAGAGGTTAAATAAATTGCCTGAAGTCACACAGTTAGTAAGTGGTAGAGCCAGGCTTAGAGCCAAGGATGTCTGGCCCGAGAGCTTCAGTTCAGGATCTTACACAGCCTCTTGCTAATATAATCCCCCTTTATGTTCTACATTTCTCTTAAACTGTAAATTCCATCAGTGCTGAGCACCTGCTCTCCTGCTCACAGTGTGCGCTCAGGGTCTGACATACTTTCTGGTGTCAAATAGGTACTTTAGTTCATTTAATAAATGACTGGCTATGCTATTAATAGGGTGGGAGTTGATACGTTATGTTTATTAAAAAATATTGAGCAGAAACTTTGATCCTGATTTCTCTTTGAATTAGAAAAGCATAAGCCTGAAAACAGTGGTGCTTGTCTAAATATTATGTGGATGTATTACCAATTGATTAGCTCTGAAACCATTTAAGTCATCTTATAATCAATAATCCATTTAGTAACTGGTGTGAAAACATTTCTCAAATAATGATCTCAGAAGAATTACTATCACAAATGCAATATGCCCATTTGATCATCTCTCCTAAGAGATTTCAGATTCCTTCACTTAGCATTCCTTTACAGTAGAAATAATATGATTCTAATCATTGGGTGGTATCACACATTTAAATTGCTCAAATCTTTTTAGGTGATTTTCAAAAGACAAATGCATAATATCTACTTGCTATGGACTGTAAACAAAATAATCATTCATTATACCATTGTGTACTTTCTCTTATTTTACATCTAACAGAATAAATATGTATAAAATATCCTCAATTTAAAGAGCTCTCAAAGGACTAGAATGTTACCTCCAGATAGGAAGTAAATTGCTTGTTAAATATATTAAGTTGATAATTTGTAATATTAGTATTGTAAGTAATATTTAAATATTACATATGTATATAAGTGTATATACATATATGACCTGCAGCCACAAATAACATATGAAAATACTCAAGATTTAATAGGAGCTGTACATAAATATAGGAAGAGGGAAAAATGAATGCCATAATATGCAGAGAACATGATTACATGTTAAAGAAAAACAGACAAATGGGACAGAATAAAGAGGTGAGACACAGACCCTCACATATATGGAAACCACCAAACGATAGAGGTGGAAAGAACTCAGTGGAGAAAGAATGGATTCTTCAACTCTGTTAGCAAAATTTGGTTATGTAAAAACTAGATCGATTGCCATGCATTAAAATGATTATATATACATGAAATATTAAATGTTGAAAAAAACCTTTGAAATGTTAAGAGAGGATGTAAGAACTTTGTTTTTGAAACATAAGCACAGTGGCAGATTTCTGAAACAGGATATAAAAACACAAACCTTTAGAAATAAGTTTAATTTATTGAACTACATTAATATAAAAAAAACTTCTGTACTCCAGGGGCGCCTGGGCGGCTCATCCGGTTAAGCTTCTGACTATAGATTTCAGCTCAGGTCATGATCTCAGCGTCCTAAGATCGAGCATCACGTCAGGCTCTGTGCTGGACTTGGAGGCTGCTTAAGATTCTCTCTCCCTCTCCCTCTGCCCATACCCCTCACCCCTGCTCATGTACGCCCTCTCTCTCAAAATAAATAAATACATAAATAAATACATAAATAAATAAATAAATAAATAAATAAATAAATAAAATACAAAACAACTTCCATACTACAAAAAGAACCATGAACAAAGTTAAACATGCCAAAGAGTGCATAGAGGAGTTTACAACACACGCAAAAGGCAAAAGATCACACCTAGATATATGATTAAGTCTTTAATTCATTTATTATTTTAAAGCTTACATATTAAGTACCTGTTTTATGTCAGGCACTTTTGTAGGCTCTTGGGATATATTGGTGAACAAAGGAAAAAGAGATCTCAACTTTTGGGAGTTCACATTTTAGCTAAGAGATACCACAGATAATAAGTAATAAATGTTATGTGGGCAAATATAAAAGCAAACTAGTAATGAGAATCGAGAGTATGGAGACAGGGTGATGAATTGCAATTTTCAGTCTAATGGTTAGGATAGGCCATGTGGAGAACTTCACATTTAAGTGAAAACCTACTGAAGTGTAGAGTTAGCTCTTTATGTATCCACTCTTTGGGCAGAAGTTTTCAAAAACTAATGTTGGAATTTATCAATATATTCAAGGAAAAGAAAGAAGCTAGTGTGGCTTGGAGTGAAATGAGGAAGGAGGTGAATAGGAGTTGAGGATGTCAGAGAAAGAAGAAGATCCAAGTTATGTAGTCTCATAGGCCATTTTTAGGATGGGGGCTTTTACTCTGAGTGAATTCCTTCACAGGAATTTGCTGTGTGGTGATAAGATATGAGTTGTGTTTTAAAAAGAACACAATCGGGGTGCCTGGGTGGCTCAGTCAGTTAAGCATCTGCCTTTGACTCAGGCCATGATCCCAGGGTCCTGGGATCGAGCCCTGAGTCGGGCTCCCTGCTCAGCAGGGAGTCTACTTCTCCCTCTGCCTCTGCTTGTGCTATCTCTCTGTTAAATAAATTAATAAAATCTTTATAAATAAATAAATAAATAAATAATAAAATAAAAACAACACAATTTCGGGATTAAAATTACATTTACCATGATGAGCACTGAATAATGTATAGAATTGTTGAATCATTATATCGTATACCTGAAACTAAAATAACACTGTATGATAACTCTACTGGAATTAAAATTAAAAAAAAATTAAAGGAGCACAATTTTAATTCAATAAAGAAATTACAAATACAATTGCGAAGTAAGCAAAGGATGTAAATAGGCAACTCACAAAATAGAAAATCAGGTTAATTTATAAGCAGGAAATATGCTCAAACTCACTGGTAATCAGAACCATACAAATGAAAAATGAATAAAGTATTATTCCATAGTCATATAATTGACAAAAATTTTGATGCCTGATACCACCATTTGTTGGGGATAAGGGACTCTCCTGTACACTGATTGTGGGAGTGTATAAATTCGTCCAAATAACTTGGGAAAACAATGTGAAACCAAGTAGAAAAGATGAAGATATATATACAGATGAACAACTCTCTTACGTATTCTGGTTATATAAACTAGATGTTATCTAGATACTGTAATTCTTTGGAATTTTTGCCAATACAATAGACAAAAAGTAGTATTGCTTAATTTGCACATCCTTAATTATTAGTGAAGCTGAGCAATTTTCACAAGCTTGTCTCCTGTCTATTATCTTTGCTTTTAAAAAAACATACTCTCTTTTTCTAGGAAAATTGTAGGTGCTTCTTATATGTTGAGATAAATAATGTATTTGCAGGATATATTAAAAAGACCTATATCTCAACATATTAAAAAATTATTGTCAATGTGAAGGAGTTCTTTCCCTGTTTTCTTCTATGAGTATTATGGTTTCAGGTTTCACTTTCAAGTTTTTAATCCACTTAGTGTTGATTTTTATATATGATGTAAGGTAAGGGTCTAATTTTATTCTTTTGCATATTGTTATCCAGTTTTCCCAATAACATTTATTGAATAGATTTCCTTTGCACATTGTGTATTCTTGGCATTCTTGTTGAAAATTAGTTAACTGTATATGCAAAGTTTAGTCATGAACTCTTTATTTGCTCCATTGTCTATTTTCATGCTATATTACTGTTTTGATTACCGTATCTTTGTAATAGAGTTTGAAATGAAAAGTGTGATGCCTCCAAGTCTGTTCTTTCTCAAGATTGCTTTGTGGTGCTGTAAAATTTTATTTTTTTCCTATTTCTGTGAAAAATGCCATTAAAACTTTGGTAGGGATTGCATTGAGTCCCTTACAGTAATTGAATTGTATATTGCTTTGGATAATAAGGACATTTTAACAATATTAACTCTTCCAATCCATGAACATGGGATATCTGTTCATTTATTTGTGTCTTCAATTTCTTTCATCAATGTTTTATAGGTTTTATGTACATGCGTTTCACCCCTTGGTTAAATTTATTCCTATTTTTTCCTTTTTGATGCCGTCATAAATAAGATCATTTTCTTGAGTTCATTTTTGGATAGATTGTTATTAATATAAAGAAATGCAAATGATTTTTATTTTTATTTTATTTTTACTTTTTAAAGTAAGCTCTACCACTCAACCTGGGGCTTGAATGCATGACCCCAAAATCAAGAGTCACATGCTCTACCAACTGAGCCAGTTAGGTGCCCCTTGATATTTAATTTCGTCTCGTGAAACTTTACTGGATTTATTTATTAATTGTAACATTTTTTAATGTAGTCTTTAAGGTTTTCTACATATGAGATCATGTCATCTGTAAACAGGGACAACTTTGCTTTTTCCTTTTTAATTTGGATGCCTTCTATTTCTTTCTTTTGTGTGAATGCTTTTGCCAGAACTTCCAGTGTTATGCTGAATCAAAGTGGTGAAAGTGGCATCCCTAAATTGTACCAGATCTTAGAGAAAAAGCTCTCAGTTTCTCCCCATTGATTATGTCAGCTGTGAGCTTTTCAGAAATGATTTTTATTGTGTTAAGGACATTTCCTTTAAACCTGTTTTATTGAGAGTTTTTATCATAAGTAGATGTTGAGTTTTGTCAGTCGCCTGCATCTATTGAGATGATCGTGTGGTTTTTATCTTTCATATGGCAATGTAATGTATCACACTGATTGATTTGTGTATGTTAAACTTACCTTGCATCCCAGAGGTAAATCCCATTTGGTCATGATATGTAATTACTTTAATGTGTTGTTGAATTTGGTTTGCTACTATTTCATTGAGAATTTCTGCATTTCTGTTTATTAGGGATTTGGTCTCAGTTTTCTTTTCTTATACTATATTTATCTGACTTTGGTGTTAGAGTGGTGCTGGCCTTATAAAATGAGTCTGAAATTCCTTCCTCTACTTCTATTTTTTGGAAGAGTTAAAAAAGGATTGATATTAATTCTTTTAATGTTTCTTAGAATTCAACCATGAAGCCATCTGCTCCTTGGCTTTTCTTTGTTGGGAAATTTGGATTACTACTTCAATCTCTATTTGTTATTAGTCTGTTTAGGTTTTTTATTTCTTCTTGATTCAGGCTTGCTTGGTTGTATATTTCTAGGAATTTATCCATTTCTTCTAGGTTATCTAATTTGTTTGTATATTCTTGTTCATAACAGTTCCTTAGGATCCTTTTCCTTTCTGAGGCATGTCCTATAATGTCTCCTTTTCCATTTCTGATTTTATTTATTTGAGGCTTCTCTCTTTTTTTTTCTTAGTCTATTAAGGGTTTGTTGATTTGTTTATTTCTACAAGAAAACCCACAATTCTTAGCTTTGTTGATTTTTTCTATTGTTCTTCTATTTTCTATTTCTGTTCTGATCTTTACCATTTCCTTCCTCTTATTAATTTGGCTTTAGTTTTTTCTTCTTTTTCAAATTCCTTGAAGTGAAAAGTTAGATTGTTATTGGACATCTTATTTTTTAAGGTAAGCATTTATTGCTATAAACTTCCCTATTACTACAGCTCTTACCGCATTTCATATGTTTGGGTAAGTTGTGTTTTCATTTTCATTTGTCTTGAGGTATTTTTACAATTCTCTTTTGATTTCTTTATTGATCTAGTGGTTATTCAAGAGTATGTTAATTCGTTTCTACATATTTGTGAATTTTCCCATTTTCTTACTGTTATCAATTTCTAGTTTCATCCCATTGTAGTCAGAAAAGATACCTTGTATGACTTCGATCTTCTTAAATTTGTTGAGACTTATTCCATGACCTATACTGGAATATGTTTTGTGTGCACTTGAGAATAAAGTGCATTCTTCTGCTGTTAGGTGAGTGTATATCTTTTAAATAACATGTAACAGGATTTTTTTGTTCTGTGCTATTTTAAATATACTTTTCTTATATCTTAACAGACATGTTATAACAAATGTTCTTTTACTCTGTATATTAGAATTAAATATTAACTAATCCCTTTCCCATGATTCTAGGACACTTTTAATTATTTCTCATTATGAAAATACTATGTCCAAATATAAAAAGAATTAAAATTATTGAAGTATAAAAGGAGAAATAAAATAAAGGAAAAAGAAAAAGAAAAAAAATAAAAATATAAAAGGAAAAATAATCTTGTAAGTCAATGGTAATAACTATTATGATCTTTTTCTATACAATTTGTGACTATTGTCAATAGTTTCTTAGTTTGTAAAATAATTTTCTATACTATGTGGCAACATTTGGGTTTTATAAGTAAAATTTGACTGATATCCTTATTAATAAAGTCTTGCACATACCTTTAGTATATATTTTTAGATATTCAGTATTTGGGTCAAGGTTTGATCATATCTAAGTTCTTAAACATATTGCAAATTGTTCTCTTGAAATGTATAAATTTATTTCCACTT
Organism: Phoca vitulina; assembly: GCF_004348235.1. Classification (NCBI taxonomy): domain Eukaryota; kingdom Metazoa; phylum Chordata; class Mammalia; order Carnivora; family Phocidae; genus Phoca; species Phoca vitulina. Next base: position 64,935,420 of record NW_022589712.1, on the reverse strand, counting down.
CAAATATATGAAAGGACTCATTTAAAGCCTTCATCTGCAAACAGTGGATATTATATTTCAATCTTTTACCAATTTATGGGTCATAAAATAGCATTTCATTGATTTAATTTGAATATGTGCAAAATCTGAACTATTTTTGAATATGCTTCATGAGTATTTCAGCTTTATCTTTTCAGTTTCTTCTATTTTATTCAATTTTTTCTTTATTATCATAAATAAAATGGTCTTAACCGCAATAATCAATCATCTCATTTTGTTTCCAATTTGATTTTATGTTCATTTTATTTTTTTCATCTCTGGTCTTATGCCAAATAGGACTAGGATCTTTCCACTTTTTTTCTTTCCATCAGTTTAAAATATATGCAACTCCCCCTCCACCCCTAGCTGCTGATTATCTTTATGTTCTCTACGATCATAAATTCATTTTCCTTTGTTATTCAACTTCATGAAAGGAACTATAGAGTGTGTTAATATAAGGTGAAGACTAGAGTAAGCCCTTATTCTCTGCATTCTCTTTCTACTTAGAGATTTCACAACATGCAACTGCTACTTGACATTTTTCAATACATTTTTTGAAACTGATTTTATCGGGGCGCCTGGGTGGCTCAGTTGGTTAAGCGACTGCCTTCGGCTCAGGACATGATCCTGGAGTCCCGGGATCGAGTCCCACATCAGGCTCCCTGCTCAGCAGGGAGTCTGCTTCTCCCTCTGACCCTCCTCCCTCTCATGCTCTCTGTCTCTCATTGTCTCTCTCGGAAATAAATAAAATCTTAAAAAAAAAAAAAAAATTTGAAACTGATTTTATCTCCTTCCAGTTGGCTTTTCAGATATTTCTAATACACTGTCATCATACTGTAGTAGGATCTCCAATCCATTACTTTTTATGAATACTCTCAATTTAGTAGTTTTTTTTTCATTCTTACTTCCTTTCTCTTCCATTTTAAAACCCCACTTAGTTATTTTAACATTCTTGCAACACAAAAACTTCATTGACCCTCTCTCTTTGTTGCCTCAACAGTCAAAGATCTAACCCTGAGTGAATATAATTCTCCCTTTTGTTTTAGTTTTTATTTTTGCCTGTCTAAAGGACAGTCAAAAACACCTGAAGAAAAAAGTCACAGAGCAAGGAAGCATACACTGCAACCCTATAAAGTCTCATCAGCCTCAGTTCACCCCTAGCAATCTTACTATGATTTCCTACATAATTCACATACTTATCATCAATCATACCAGTTTGAATCATTTCCATTTTCCTTAAACATCTGAAACCCCCTGCATCTTCTCTCATCTGCTTTATACTTCTCAATGAAAACAGAAACCATTAGATCTACCAACATGCAAATTTATCCATGTCTGCACCTATCCTGTTCTTTCTTGCTAAAATAAAGGAACTGTCTTCCCCTACCTAGGACTGATCTCTCTTTTGGATCTAATCCTTTAACCACTTACTCTCAAATAGATCCTTTTTGTTAACTTTTAAACTGGCTTAAGCTTTTTTTTTTTTCTTTTCTTTTTTTAGAAAAATCTCATCCCTTTTTTCTTCTAGCTACTACCTAGTGTTTTACCTCTCAGTCAATCTGTCTCTATTTCTGTACTGTTCACTGTGTCTTTATTTCCTCAAGTCTAATAACTGTAAGGTCACCAGGAACCTCTACATTGCTAAATACAATGGATATTCCTTAACTCTTATAGTGAAACCTGGTTTTCATCTGTTCAGTAACTTTCAGTTACTTCTTTTTTTTTTTTTTTTTTCAGTTACTTCTTCTGACAAAAGAACCTCTATTTACTATAAAGAAATTTTGCTAGGAGATTTAGTTGGAGTTGACATTATTTTTGAAATCCTAATTGAGTAGGCCTACCAAATCAGAATGCTTTATTCATATTGCTCAATGACAGGGCAAAGAGCAAACACGTGATTCAAGCAAAGCTGAGAACAGAAACTATCTCATCTGTGAGATTACTTTCCACATCACTCCTTAGGAAAATTATAAGAACAACAATACCAAAAGTGGTTAAAACCTTTGCTTCTGAACTTGGGTGTTGAATAGCTTGTCTCTTCCATTTCATAGATGGGATTAAATATAAAATCTATATATTTTTACATTGACATAGTAAGGTTCTTACTGAGAGAAGAGAAGGAACACAACCCTGGTTATTTGAGAGAACATGTTGCCTGTGGTGGAAGTGTGCTCATTCACATAGGTTGGTGTATCTTATATAGACCAATCCTTGCTCTGAAAGAAGTGAGTCTAATCTTGACCTTCCACTTTCATTTTTGGTAACATTGTTTTATAAACTTCACATTAGCCATGACTTTATTAGTTAATCTGTTTCTCTGTTCATGGCAGATAGTAAAGTTCTTCATTGATTCCAGTAATATGGTTAACTTTTATCCTTGATTCCTGTTCTCACTAAAATTCTTTTACTTTCTGTATGTCTTTATATCTATTCAAATAAGAGAAGACCCCAGGCTCTGTTAACTCTCTGCCATCTCAATCTATGTTTCTTTATTACATGTGTTATTTTTCATCATTTGTATTAATAATTGTAATTATTATGATTATCTGTAATTGATCCCCAAATATGAGGGAAGCATGGTGCTAAGCACTTTGTACACATTTTATATTTTTATCCTGTCAACACTTCAAGATTACAATTGTTTTATCCGTTCTACTAATGAAAAAACTGAACTTCAGCAAGTTACATGAATGATAATGATCATAGAGCTGCTGGTGGTGAAGAGGAACTTGCAGTTAGATTCTCTGCTCCAAAGTTTATGTAATTTATCACTGTGCAATGCTAATTCCTTTCTAATCATTTTAATACATATGCCCTAATCTGTAGATACCACACTGTCTTTTCAGAACTTAAATTTTTTAGGCAAATCACTCTTACCCTTATTCATGGATACTAGCAAATCAATACATTTAAATTCATGCTATGGAAGTATCTACTTTTTGCTGAAAAATTAAAAATTAGTATTAAGTTTTAATTTATTTAGTAGTATTTTAATTTTAATTTATTATATTTATTTATTTGCTACTCATTTTCAGTAACAAAGAGAAAATGCCATTTTCTTAGTTTTATTTTTATTTATTTATTTTTTTATTTAAAGATTTTATTTATTTATTTGAGAGAGGATGAGAGGAGAGAGAGAGAGCACATGAGAGGCGGGAGGGTCAGAGGGAGAAGCAGACTCCCTGCTGAGCAGGGAGCCCGATGCGGGACTCAATCCCGGGACTCCAGGATCATGACCTGAGCCGAAGGCAGTCGCTTAACCAACTGAGCCACCCAGGCGCCCCATTTTCTTAGTTTTAAATCATTGCAATAAATACTTGTATATCAATGTTTTTCTTCTCACAGCTAAATTTGAAAATACCACTAATTAATGTTTTTTTCTAGGCATTTGTTTCATTTTTACTGAAGTAAGTTTTTCAATAGAGCACATTTTATTTCCAGAAAAACAACTGGAACCTAATCACATTTCCAGGGACAGATAAATTCATGTTGTATTGGTTGGGAATGAATAGGATATTTGATTACAAAGTGATAAGTGACTTTTTGGAAACAGCAATTAATGTTAACTTGATATGGTTAATAAGCCAAACAGAAGAGGACAAATTGAGTGTAAATTACTCCTTTTTTAGTGATCAAACACAGGCATTATTAGGAGTGATATTTATTAATTCCTAGAACTGAAATTACATACATATGAGAATTAGTCAAAATCTCCTAAATAAATATTATATGTTCCTTTTTATTTATGTGAGAAGTTTGTTATTTTTCACATAAATAAAAATTTAAAAAGAAATAATTACTTTTCACACAATGCTCTTATATTAGAATGGACTAGAGAGATTCTGTTTATAGAACCTGAAATTCAAATATTAGCTTGTATTCTGTTTATTAATTGGATCTGGGAATAATAGAGACTTAGTTGATAAAGAACTTGTGATACATACCAAAAATGTGCCTCTTTATTAGGTATCTGTCCTTTTTGGTGTGTATATAATTTGATAAGCCTGTTTGTTTATTTGCTTATTTTAGATTGACAGATTTAAAGGATTTCAGGTAAGAAAATCACTGACTAAATATAGAAGAAAAAGCAATATCTTGAGGAAAGGAATCTTTCCCCTCCAGTTAGGCAGTTGCCAATTATAATAGCCCCATTAAACTTTAGAAGGCAAAAAAAAAAAAAAAAAAAAAATATGGTGACAATCATGTTAGGCAATCATTAAAAGAAGCTCAACATGTGGGTGGAGTTGAGAACAGTAAGTCATATCATCCTTCCTGTTTTATAACTTAATCTTTTGGCACTTGAATTTGCTGAGAGAACATTTAATTGCTTTCTTGTGTTATGCAAAAATGCAGCCATGATTACATAATATCTTAATAAAACAAAAGACTGAAGGTATTTTTTACAAATTTATGGTCAGTGTTAATTTTGGTAAGCTGCTTTTTAGAAGTCACAGACCATAAAGCTAATTTTAAGCCAAAGAGAATCAAGTTAGATATAACACTAAAAAACTGAGACAAAATATGAAGTTCCTATGTGGATTTGGCTAATACACTTGTTAATTTGTATATATTGAATTTAATAATACAACTTAGGAAAAGTGAAGTCTGGATAAAATTTATTTTGAACTAGATAGAATCAATTATCCCTAAACTTTTGTTGCTTGGAAGATGTTTAATGATGTGACACCGGATGTGCCAAGTTACTTCCCAACAGAAGGTCAACTTTCTTGCAAATGCAGTGAGAAATTGCTTTCCCCAACAAAGGGAGCAGACAATGCACCATGTCTGTCACTGCCACATGGAAATAACGCCAATTTCAATACAAAGCAAAGATTCTTGAGAAGTCCTCCATTAGAGAAGAGATGCTTTTGCAAAAACAAAACATAAAACAAAGATCTTCCAGAGCATAAAGGAAGGAAGAGGACTTTATTAAGATGTTAAAAGTTTCACTTAAACTTAACTCTTAAACTCACTATGAATACATTAATAGCAGCTCTGACACAAAATAGCCACTAACATGAGATGAGATAAAAAATATGGAGCAAGAAACTTTGTTAAAGATTGACAGGAGAGCAGGGCAAAACTTGGGTAATAAAGGGGAACAACCAACTAGACCACAAAGATGACCACTCAGCAACTGAGTTGTTGGAAATGGGTAGTATTTATGGTTCTTGTTATAACAAAATACAAAATATATACTTCTCCCTGTAAAATTCTGGCTTATTCCTTTTCCAGAAATCATATTTTTCCTTAAATATCTCAAGTTATTCATCCCATGTATTACTGCCTATAGGTCATTGAACAAGGGGAATGAAGATTAAAAAGTAAAAGGGAATCAACCAGGTGCTGGTGATGATGTGAGAGAATGGGCACTCACCCCACTAGAAGTAATTTGACAATATGTTTAAAAAAATTAGGTTTTCAGATCCTATGATAGAAGAATTTCTCTCCTGGAATTGATCCTAAGAAATAATGAGACTAAGTCCAAATATTTATATATTGGGATATTAATTGCAATTTTCAATTATAAAAAATAAGTGTGACAGTTAATTTTATGTCAACATGGCTGGACCCTGGGGTGCTCAGAGATTTAGTTAAACATATTTAAAGTGTGTCCATTTGGGTGCTTCTGGATGACATTAATGTTTAAATCAGTGGACTTGAGTAAAGCTGATTGCTCTCCCCATTGCAGACAGGCCTCATCTAGTCAGTTGAAGGTTTGACCAGAACAAAAAGGCTGTGTAAGGGAGAATTTACTCTCTCTACCTATCTTCAAGCTGGGACATCAATCTTCTAGTGCCTCTGAATTTAGACCCTGACTCAGACTGAAACTTACACCATTGGCTCTGCTGCTTCTCAGGTCTTCAGACAAAGACAGAACTATAACATCAGTGCTCATGGGTCTCCAGCTTGCCTTATGCAGATCTTGGAACTTCTCAGCCTCCATAATCACATGAGCCAATTCCTCATTATATATATGGAGAAAGACCAGGCAGCCATATGGAAAGGCCCATGTGTCAGACAACTGGGGTCTCCAATCTTAAACTCCTAACTAAAGCCAGGATCAGCTTCCTAGCCATGAGAGTGAGCCATCTTAGTTGACCCTGCAGTTTCAGTTGAGCATCCCCAACTGAAGTTATATCAAGCAGGGAAAAACTAAGTTACAAAACCAAAATGTTGAGCATTTTAGTGATGGTTATTTTATTTATTTATTTATTTATTTATTTATTTATTTATTTATTTAGAGAGTGTGGCGGGGGGAGGGAGAGAGAGAATTTCAAGCAAACTTCACACCCAACACAGAGCCCAACATGGGGCTCAATCTCACAACTCTGAGATCATGATCTGAGCCAAAATCAAGAGTCAGATGCTTAACCTACTGAGCCACCCAGGCACCCCTAGTGATGGTTATTTCAACATAAGTGTGCAGTTTCTAAGAGACATCCCAGAGTGCTTTAGTGAACCCCCAGGGCTTCCATGGATCAATATAAAGGGAGAAACACAATATTTGATGCCTATTGGATAATGTATGATTCATTAGTTTCACATAATTCACAGTTTCAACATCATAAGATCGGCTATAATTTTTTCAGTGACAATGTACCTTTATAAAGCTGGGTTTTTGGCAGTTCTAGGGAGAAAAACAAGTACTGTGTGAAAATCAGTGTGGAAAAGGAAATGAGACTGGTAGTGTCCAATATAATTCCAAAGTTCGAAGAGCAGGCAGTGCCCAAAGGTGCAGACATCTCCTCTGTGATTGTGGCTATTTAGGAATACAATGTTTCGTTTTGTTTTTTTTTTTTGCATTCTATGTGCATTACTTTTCTTTCTTTTTTATTTATTTATTTATTTATTTGAGAGAGAGAATGAGAGATAGCACGAGAGGGAAGAGGGTCTGAGGGAAGAGGGTCAGAGAGAGAAGCAGACCCCCCGCTGAGCAGGGAGCCCGATGCGGGACTCGATCCCGGGACTCCAGGATCATGACCTGAGCCGAAGGCAGTCGCCCAACCAACTGAGCCACTCAGGCGCCCCTATGTGCATTACTTTTCAAATGGCATTAAGATATAAATGCTTCTTAAGGACAATAATGCTATATATTAAGGACATAAATGCTTATTAAGGATATTATTAGGATATTAATGCTTATTAAATTGTTTGCGCTTAACTTTTTAATAAATAGAACTACTTTTTTCCTAGAGAGGCTGTGAAGAACAAATAATGAGACACCAAGAGGCCTATGAACTGAGAAAATTTGGGAAACTTTGCTATAAATCCTTACAGAATACTATTTGATGCATAAAATAAACATTTAATTTCTTGTGAAAATGTTCATGATAAAACCTTTGAGTGAAAATCGTTTGTAAAATAATATATATAACATATAGTATATAGTATGATCTGAATTTATATATATATATATACTGTGTGATGCTTGTTTTAAATAAAGATTGAAAATAGATATGCCTGAATGTTGATACTGTTTATTTCTGGTCAATAGATTATGAACTGTAGAGAGTTAAAATTTCAGGTCTTGATATCAGACTTTCTCTGTGGATTCTATTAATTACTACCTGTAAGATCTTGGGTACATACTCTTCTGTCTCAGTTTCTTTGTCTGTAAAATGGCTGTAATTATAGGATCAAATTCATAAAGTTCTTGTGAAAATAAATTAATTTTTTAGCAATGGGTAGCATAGAACTCAATAAATATTAACAATGACTATTATGATGATATTTCTAATTCTTTATGCTTCACAAAATGAACTACTTTCTAATGCTAAACATTATTAGAAGTGTTATTAAAGCCAAGGCATTTATGTTACTCTTCCTTGGGTTGCATATAAATACTTTTTCCAGTCTGTTCACTTTCTCCTTCTCTTCCCCATTATTCAGCGTTGGTGGTTGTGATCTTGCTTACAGAATCTGACGGAAATAATAGTGGGAATATCACAGCGTGGACTCGACTGAAATGCATATCCTAAAAGCAATGCTGAACCAAAACTGTTTTAGTGAGGAATTTTCTAGGATAGCAAATCAAGAAAGAAATTGAATAGAGATTCAAGATTGAGCCTGGAATGTAGCTAAGAACATTTCGTCCAAAGTACCATTTCTAACTATACACGGGAAAATTCACCAGGAGAGGTTCAAAAGTAAGGCAGGCTGTGGTGTCACAAACAAGCCACAGCAGGTGGTCTAAGCCTGCGAGCGGCCAGAGAGTGGGCACCGGTGTCTGGTTCACGTTGATTTCATTTGTGTTTAAGTGTGCGTGTGTGCAAATGTGTGTGGATTTGTGTGTGTTCACACATGCTTGTGTGTGTAATGAAGAGAATGTCCAGTTTAAATAAGTTGGGCAATTCTTCCCTTCCTTCCTGTCATTATGTTGTGGGGTTCCTGTACTTGTAAATAAGTATAGGTATAAGTAGTATGAGATTATAAGGTTAGTGAATTTGAGAAAATGTGTTTTAATATTGCCCCCAAATAAATAAATGCCTTTCGGCCTTATTACCTGGCCTAAGAGTAATGACTTTCAAAGTCTGGCATGTGAGGTTACTTCAGACTCTACATGTTGAACATGCCTTTTTTAAAAATTCATGATCTATTAACATATTTGAAAAAAATTAACTCTTGGCTTTCCTCTAACACAAAGGGATACTGACATTTTATCTATAATAATGATATCAATTTTAAATCATTTATTTAAGTAAAAATATGACTTGGTTTAAAACTACATGTAGTGCTTAAGCGTGACATAAATCATGAAGTTGATACGTGACTAATTCAAATTTGGGAAACATTGCAATAAGAGACTGGACTTGACAAATTAGAGAAGCAGGAACAGCAAAGTGACGAAGAAGACTGTGTTCTGCATATTTTGATAGAGGGATAAAATAGCTTTGTTCTTCTCCCTGTAACTTTGCTTCCCTAATTTGCTGAAAATACCTATTGTTCCTTGCCTTTGACGCATGGTATTGTGAATGTGTCACAGTAAAGGCCAGTTCTTGATTGGCGATCTTTTCCAGATGACTGGCAAGGGCGCCAGGGGGTTCCACCACAGCTTGCATCAGTCACCCAAGAGGGCACACATTCCTGCCGCTCATCTGATGAACATTCCACAAGCTGATAAATATGCTCCCTTCCTGTGAAGGATACATTTTCCAACCCAAACTTTTAATTGTCATAGGAAGGGCAGCACTCAATACATATAATTTCTATCATTGTAGAGCTAGAGTCATATAGGGAAAATTAGAGTCCTTCCCAAACCAAGAGTTAATTTCAGTAAACACCTGTTCTATTATTCTTGACAATGTTAATGGTATGTATTTTTTGAAACAGAAAGTTATTTCATGCATAACTAAAAGTCCTGAGTTTTATATAAGTAAAAGGAATAATGAAAATTTAGAGAGAAGTTAATAGAAATATTTGTGGACATGTCTGAAAATCAGAAGTGTTCAACTTTCTAGAATAGGATCATGACATTCCAGTTCCACAATAGTAGACATTTCTAATAGGTCTAATGTTTATTGGAACTTCAAGTGTTATTACCTAGCAAGTAGCATTAGCATCTGTTTAATAGGCGCTCATGAAACTTTCAAGATCATTGGAGAACTATATGTATCTCATAAGTTCTTAGAGTAAATATGAAACTTTCAAGATAATAGGAAACTAGATCATAAGTTCTATGTCTGTGTTGGCTAAAATCAAACAGTGTATGGCGTACTTCTTTAGATGTTTCTTAATAAAATGTTAGTTTCTACAGGGAGGATGGTTGCAGTAAAGTTTTTCCACAGGTAGATGTTGTTCTTCCCTTAATGTTTTACATAACATCTTCATGTTAATAAGAGGAATAATGTATTCCGATAGTGACCATCCTTTAACACCTTTCTCTCTCTTCTACCCTATAGGAGTAACATGCTTGTTAAAAAGAGCAGACAGAAATTATGATAGTGAACACAATTTTGATCCTTAGTGTTACTTACAATAATCGTAAAATATTCTCACGCTCTTTGTGAAGACTTAAAGATGGCAAAATAAAATCATGTATCTTTTTCATTCTGTTAATTTAATAATTTTCCTAATAATAATCATCTTAGTAAAGAAAAATGGAAAACATTCATACTGACAAATACTTCCATGTTGATTCAAAAGCAGAAACATTTTTTAGTGTCTGATCAATACAATAAGACAGAATCTATAGTAACGGTCTTGTATAAGCCTAGTTCATATCTTTAAACGGCATTACCAAGTGGTTTTGAAGTGTCATGAAATCATACATGCTCTTGGGAAATAATGTGCTTTTTATATCAGATATATTCATAGTATAAATAGGAGAAATTTAGTAAAAGACTGAAGCAGCATTGGCATTTTGCTGTGTGATAGAACTGTTTTAAATATAGAGATGTTGTCATCAATGTGTATAATCTTTAAAGCTCCACCCCCACTCCACCCAATGCTACTGGTTTCTTCAAAGGAATGAAATGCTTTATCTTCTTGACAGAACAAATTGACTGGAAAATTACATAAACCCCTCAGCAGATGTTCTTTTCCACTTTGTTTGGGAATTTGCACTGCTATACAGTGTTTCCAAGAACCATGTGGAGATGGGCTTGCAGGATGCAATCAACGTAAGCAGACTACTACTACAATGAATGCAAAGGCTACTAGTTATTCTTTGTTTGTATGGCCAAGTACGATTTGGGCAATAAACCATAATACTATTTCCTAATTTTTAACAAAATTACTAAACGTCCAAAAGATTTGAGCTATTCAAATTAGCCCTAAAAACACTAAGCATTTTCCAACCCAAGTGAAAATCCAAGCTCCAAATTGCTAGAAATGTGTTTGCCATAATGACTGAGTCTTGGAGTAAAGGATGTCAGGCAGCAAAGAATAGGAAAAAGAAACCAATTTTGACTTCCAATCCCCTGCATCATATCTCTATAAGTATGGCATACTAATCTGTGCAAATCAGATGGCATCTTCAAAATCATAATGCACACCATTGAGTTAAGCATCTGTATAACAATCTGACTTGTCATCCATCTCTCTGTGAACAGTATATTGCAACTTAGTGTCACTTAATGCTAAATGACATCCATCTACATAGTCTGCTTCTCTGTCTAGCATGGTAAATTTATAATTGTATTTCATCCCTTTATTTTTCAGGCTTTGCAAAAATATATTTTCCATGCAGTTAAAAATAAGAGAAACTAATGCAACTAGCCCTCAATAAAAGGCTATCAAGCTGTTCAATAAATGGCATATTGAAAGCATCTCAAAGTAGATGTTTACATTCCCAAAAGATTACAATTTCTTAGCAACTCTATGGAATGCATTAATATTTTCAGCTAAAGAGATTATTTTTGGAGGGAAAGGGGAGTGAGTCATCTGGAAGTAGAATAAATGTTTTAATGAAAATTCCAAAAGTTAGAGTAAGTCAGAAAAAAAATCAAGATAATGTTGGTGTAAACTAAGGTACCAATTGCCATAGTAACATGATTTGGAGATGGGCAACTGTTCTATGCATGAGCTTTTGTTATGTAAGTTGGGTTTCTACTGAGGCATTGATTATGAATCCTAACAAGTCATACTTCATAGAAATTACCACCTTCTAAAAGAAAATGCTCAGTTAGAATTTGCTATCTCAATTCAAATAGCTAATAACTAATATACTTAATAACTAATGATTATTAACTAACTTATATAACTTATAATCTTAACTAATTAAGATTTCATTTGGTGATTTCTTCTAAACATTTTATCTTAAGCACAAGAAAAGGATAATTTTTTTCACTTTTTTTTTTTACTTAAATGACTCGGTTTTGCATTGATAAAGAGCTAGATCTGCCTTCAAAATACTTGAATTCTGCTCTGGCTTTCCTAATAATTAAATGTGTTTCATTGTTCAAGCCATTCTCTTGATGCTATGTTCCTCATCTGTAAAATTATGGAGGTTTCTTGTTCCTCCTTAAGATCCATTAGACACCATGGAAGAGAAGTTTGGAGAGGTTGACAAAATAGGGTCTTTGGGAAGATTTGAATCTCAAGTAATGTGGGCTTTATCCTACAGGGAAGGGGCTTGTTAATGTGTTTCAACCACAGAACCAACCTCACTTCTCAGTGCTTCAAAGCTAGCGGTTTGAAGAAAATGCAACAAAACTCATGTTTGCCAAGTAATAATTGCAAGAAAAAATAAATTTTACATGTTTCATGATATTATTAAGAAAGTTATAGTAAAAAGAAAAATATGCTGTGAAAAAAATATGTAGAAAGTAGATGTTTTCTTTGATTTCTCCTTTTCCCACAATGGAAAAGATTTTCTTGAAATGCCCTATTTTTTTTCCTAAAGAGCAGATACTTCTTTTTTGAGATGTGACTTGGATATACAAAAAATAATCTGTTTTCATGTGCCAAAATTCTCAAAAAGAAATCTTTTAGTCCAAATTTTGTATAATGGTCATTGTTTCTATCATTTAAGTATATTAAATTGTCCTTTTTTTATATAAAAAAACTAGTTGAATCTGACGAATGTCTAAGAATATTTGATTATAATTATAATACCAACTCAACACTAGGTAGGCTCAGTTCAGGAGTTAAAGCCTCTGTGACTCACAAAATTAGAATGCCTTTAGATTAATGCCTAAACTTCTGTTAATAGCCTAATTCCCTTCTTCTTCTTCTTCTTTTTTTTTTTTTTTTTTTGTTGTTGTTAAATACACTCTCAGTAAATAAGATATAGTATATAACTTAGTGAATAATAAGTATATCTGGCAGGGCTGTTCTCTATTTTTTTCCTTTGGATATTCTGAAAAATTATACTATGTAAATAGAAAGTTCTAACTAATATGGGTTTAATAAGCACCACCATTATTATTTATCACTGCAAGTGCTTCATAACTTAGAAGTGTTTACAGCAAGCATGGTTGTGATGAGTATTCAAACTCTTCATTGTTTTGGAAAATATCTGGACAAAACTAAATACAAGTGAACAGACAAATATCCCCCTCCCACCCCCCAAAAAACACCCGAATGACATTGTTTCAAGATGATAATACCATGCCAGAAAATATCTGTAAATACCTCCATGAAATCATGGTTTCTTATAAGTCAAATAGCAGGTACTCCCTTTTTTCCTTATTCTTAAAATACCGTTTCTTTTCTGCCACCAGGTAAAAATGATGCAATCTAAATTTATATATCTATAATCTGGCATATCAGGAATATTGTCATTATATGAGATAATCATTTTAGTTAAATTTTTTACAATTTACATAGAATAGTAATTCTAAATTTGTAATTATTTAAAAAATGACAATGTGGGGGGCACCTGGGTGGCTCAGTTGGTTAAGCGACTGATTCTTAGCTCAGCTCAGGTCTTGGTATCAGGCTCATGAGTTCAAGCCCCAAATGGGGCTCCATGCTGGGCATGGAGCCTTCTTTAAAAAAAAGATAAAATGACGGGGTGCCTGGGTGGCTCAGATGGTTAAGCGTCTGCCTTCGGCTCAGGTCATGATCCCAGGGTTCTGGGATTGAGTCCCGCATTGGGCTTCCTGCTAGGCGGGGAGCCTGCTTCTCCCTCTGCCTCTGCCTCTCTCTCTCTCTCTGACTTTCATGAATAGATAAATAAAACATTTAAAAAATAAATAAATAAATAAATAAAAGATAAAATGACAGTGTGAGTGAGAGGTACTTTTATTTTATCTAAAAGTCAAACACTCTTAGCTGTGTGATAAAAGTTCCAGGTAACCTAAAACTAATGATGTAATGTATGGGGATTAACATAACAATAAAAAAATTAAAAAAAAAAAAGTGCCAGGTAAAGGAAATAAAATCACCATGAAAATGAATTTACAATCATGGTAAAATAAAACAAAACTTGTCTGAGTCTATCATGAGATAAAAATGCATATTTCTAGTTACATGGCTCTTTAAAGCTCAGTTTACTGCACGTGTATCAGCAAAAGAAGTCCAGCTGATTTAGGGCTGCATTCACTCAGACCCTGTATCTCTGATTTAGATTGCCTTATACAACTCTTTGACTTGAAATATGTTATCCATCAAATCCTTTTCAAATCATCTGACTAGAATGAATATTATCTATTTTATTATGTGCTGTCTCTGTTTTAATCCACCTCTATTTCCACACTCCTGCATATATGTTTGTTTAGCAAGCCTTGGTTTTGTCTGATCATCAGTCCAATTATTTACACATCATTTAAATTTTAATAACTTAAATCATAGGAATTTAAAGAATAATGGGGCTCAATCGAGGTTAGTAAATATTCTCTTGTTAGAAATGTTCGCACATAATATAAATTAACTCTCCATGGACCAAAGCTTGTGTGATTATGGTGTAGTTTGGAAAATTCTGGAGGTGACTGCTTCCTGCTGATAGTTCATGGGCACCAGGAAAGTTAAGGCTGGAAGGTGGGCAGAATGGTTTCTTAGGAAAAACTATGACCAAAATGTAAACAGGGATTCAACTCCTTATAATAATAGAAATAAATAGATCAAAACTAAATCCTCAAAATAAGCCTATTGTCACTCCATATTTTATCCCCAACTAAATCCATTCAACACTTGTAAAATATATGAAAATTCCTAAGAATTGATTAGGTCATGTTTTTTTTTCTTTGGTTCTCTACTGTGTATAAAGTTCTCAATTTCAAAATTCCAGTTTTAGGAATATCCTTGGGATTTTTTCAAACACAGTCAAAGGGAATATAGTCAATAACAATTTTATAATTTTGAATGGTGACCAATGATAACCACACTAATCCTAGTGAGCATTTCATAATGCATATAAATGTCAAATCACCATGTTGTATACCTGAAACTAATATGATATTTTATGTAAGCTGTACTCAATTAATAATAAAGTCAAAAGTACTCCACAAATCACTACAGAGAATCCTTTGTGAGAAGTAGGAGGGTTTAGGGTTTAAGAATGCATTTCAGGGGTGCCTGGGTGGCTCAGTGGTTTAAGTATCTGACTCTTGATTTTGGCTCAGGTCATGATCTCAGGGTTGTGAGATCAAGACCTATGTGAGACTCCATGCTGGGCATGGAGCCTGCTTAAGATTCTCTCTCTACCTCTCCCTCTGCCCCTCCCCCTACCCTCTTTCTCTCAAAAAAAATGCATTTCAGAAAAATGTGATCTGAGTATTGTGTGATCTTTAATAATCTGTAAGAGTAAAGAAGCCAATTGGAAATTTTCCTTACTCTCAGGTGTATTAAGTGTCAATGTTCTTTTTTATTTAAAAAGGAAAACAAATGGGCATAGCACATTCAGAGCACACCAAAGTGGCATTCTGAATGGGTGGTCAAATGTATCTCAACCCTCTAAAATAATAAAAACCTCATTTGTTTATAAGAATAATAGAGAAATCTGATTATTTTATTTTTGGTAACATAGAAATATTGTGAAGAAAAATAAAATTTTAAAAATATTTCCAGTAATAATAGAAAATGCAGGTGGTATTTATCTGAAATTTTTAAAAATTTCCAAATGAGTATTAAATTGGCATAGAAAATACACAAAAGGGTCTGGTGTGTGCGTCTGTGTGTGTACATCTGTGTAGGAGCAATGGATTATAATGATATAGGATATATGATAAAGATGACAAAGATAAAATACCAGACAGAAAAAAAAATTATATTCTGGTAAGTAATAGAGATATCAAATGGTTGTTCAGAAAAAATAGTTAAAAGTGCTTCTAAATCATACCTTTGAGGGTATTCTATGGCCCATGCTTCAATATCCCTCTTAAGTAAACATTTAATACTTATGCTTAAAATTATTCCACCATGCAAAATATAAGCTCACAGGTGCATAAATAAATGGACAATGAATGGTCTTCTACAGATGAATACACTTTGGCAGTTTTATTCTCTAGAAACATTTTCCCCTCCCTGAACGTAACTATTGTAAAAGCTCATTAATGTGAAAAGTGGAATATTTTGAAAAAAATCATTTGATTAAGTTATTATTATGTAAAGTCCATACTTTGTGTTAACTAAGAAAAGCAGATTTTTTTCATAAATAGAAATCATGCTACAAGTTACAGGTTCCAGTTGAAATAAATAAAAGTATAAAATGGAGTACTGTCATTTTAAATGTTACATGATTGTAGTTGCTGCTAATGTCATCAATTTCAGGAGGTATTATTTCAGTAGAGTAGTTATAATGGGCTTTGCCAGTATTAGTGGATGATACTGCAGATGCTAACATTTATTTTAATATTTATCTTTGGTAGTATAATTTATTCTTCTGGATATAAATTATAGATTCTGTAAGACAAGTTAATATTTTCATAAGAGCACTTGGCTGCCTATTAGAGAAAGAAAAATTTCTTTTTCCTTATATCTGTAAATCCAGATATACAGATTTGGATTCATGTATACACACATACACAAACACACACTTATATTTTGCAGAGCATTTTAACCTAGGAAATTATGAAATTTAGAAAATAAATATAGGATATCAAATGTCAAATATTAGGTCACTAAGAATTTTTCTGGTTTCAGTATTTTCTGGGTAATAATTCTCTCCATGAAAAAAAGGCCTTCGGTAATGTGAATTCACACATTCTTCTTGCTATTAAGCATAGATTTGCACTAAATTTTCCAAATTTCTTTAGACTTGACATTCTAGCACTTCCAAAAAAAGTCTACAGATATGAATAAAAAAATTTTATGAGTTAAAGTACTTTAACTATTCAACATTATCAGTACTGAATACCATGACTTAAAACATGAAAAGAGTATTTTAATAGAATCAAATTTTTCATATCATGAAAACAGGAAGAATTTTAGATTGAGTCTGAAATTTAAGAACTGGAAGTTTCATCACTGTTTCCAATTTCCTAAATGTATCCAACAGATACATTTAGGGACAATCTTTAAAGTTAACTCCAGAGAGCAAAGTTACTAATGTTACTCCAGAAGAGTAACCTAGTCCTCTTATGTTTTATTCTTTGAACCAGAAGATGGACGGGTGATTCTAAAATAGATGGGAGAGGACTGAAATATCCCCACCTTAGGAACTGAAAATATAAGAACTAAATGAAGGGAAAGCATGGTAGTATATCCATGACTATGACAAACAGCCTTGACTTTTTACTTAACTTACGTAGGCTAATAAGATTTTAGTAGTTTCCTGTGGGTACCAGATCCGCAAATTCTTTTCAGTCTTTCTGCAATTGCCAGTGTGGTAATAATGAACTTTATTAAAGGGGCTTGATAAAGAAGGTTATTATTTACCAAAACATTTTCTGCATAATACCTATACTTAAAATATTCTAGGAGAGGGGGTTCCTGGTTAAGCGTCTGGCTTTGGCTCAGGTCATGATCTCCAGGTCCTGGGATCAAGCCCCATGTCATCAGGCTCCTGGCTCAGCAGGGAGTCTGTTTGCTTCTCCCTCTGCCTTGTCCCCCTGCTCATGCTCACTCTCTGTCTCTCTTAAATAAATAAATAAAATCTTAAATAAATAAATAATAAATAAATAAAATCTTTAAAAAGATTAAAAAATAAAATATTCTAGAAGAAAAGGAGTTTTGTATTAAAGTAAGTTTATGAAAGTCTGCACATTATGTCACACGCTTGGAGATTTCTAATGCACAAGTGTCATTTGATATTGCATCATGACTGTGTTTCTACTATATTCACTAATCTTTGAAAACACTTTTTAATGCCTGCATAATCAACCAATACATGATGTTATATAATTTATCCATTTCTCTACTGTTAACATAAGGATTTTCAATAGTCTGATTTTATTAACAATTCTGCACATAAAACTTCATGCATACTTCTGATAGTTTTTATGGAATAAAACACTAGAATTAGAAATAATAATGTATCATACTGATTGAGTATTGTAATAGTCCTAATAAATATTGTCAAGTTGCCTTCCAGAAAGTTATACCAATATGAGTATTACTGCATATATTCCCCAAGTTACACACATAAGAGCTTTTACAAATCAATATAAAAATCCCAAAAGAACAATGAACAAAGCCCTTAAAAATGGGAAATTCAAATAGTATAAATGGAAAAACAATGTGCAAACTCTTGAATAATTAAAATAATGCAAATTAAATCAATGACTAAATACATTTAATCTGTTAGATTAACCAAAGTAATTTGAGAATTAAAATAATATCGTAGGCATTCTTACTGTTAATAGGATGTCAAAGTTGCCCAAAATTTCAGTAAAGCAATATAACAATATTTATCTAAAATAAATAAATGCCTAAAATAATTCATTTCCTTGATACGTTTTAGAAAATCAGAAATGTGGATAGAAATATTTTGTTTTAGGGTGATCAACACAGCATCATTAATAGTAACTATTTTTTTAAATGGCCAAGAGAAGACAGAAATATTTATGTTGATACTGCTAATATTGCCTAATGATCCATTTTCTCCTACTTCCTTTATTAAAGCAACCCTCAGATTTTAATTAATATATTGCCACCTAGAAAAATACTGTAACTCTAAGCCTTTCTCTTTGCTAAGGTGATTATATGACTATATTCAGGCCAATTGGATGTAAGCAAAAAATAAATGTGCAACATCTGTGGCCTTAAGATGAAGGATAGTCCTCTACTGCTTCTCTCTTCTTGCTGTAATGTAGACTCAGTAGAATGAGCTGGAACAACCACATTCATCTATGAGATGGGAGCATGGATGGCAGGGGAACAAAGTAGATGATCTTGGAGCTGATGATTTGGTGCTACAGGAAATTACTGGCCCACATTCTATATGAAGGATAAATAAAGGTCTATCTTGTTTAAACTATCATTGTTTGGGCTTCTTTTGTTACAGTAGTTCAAACTACTTCTTAGGTACATGATCCATACATGT
Source organism: Phoca vitulina (assembly GCF_004348235.1). Lineage (NCBI taxonomy): Eukaryota > Metazoa > Chordata > Mammalia > Carnivora > Phocidae > Phoca > Phoca vitulina. The sequence goes on along the minus strand of NW_022589712.1, from coordinate 64,916,534 downwards.
AGGGATGTTATGTAGCAACTAAAAGCCTCCAAATAGCATGGAAGAAACCAATAAAATAATGGTGCAGAAAGAAAGCAAAATATATTATGTCAGTTTTTCAATTATGATATTAAAGGGAAGTGATCTCCAAAATGCTAATGGGAGTAAAGTCTTGGTGGTTAAGATTAGTGATGATTTTAAGATGTGCTTCTATTTCTAATCTAATTATGAGGAAAATATCAGACAAATCCCAACTGACATTTTACAAAATACCTGACCAATGCTTTTCAATACTGTCAAGGTCATTAAAAACAAGGCAAGTTGAGAAAGTGTTATAGCCAAGAAGAATCTAAGGAGTCATAATGACTAAATGTAATATGGTCTCCTGGATAAGATCTTGACATAGAAAAAAAAAAAAAAAGGAGGTAAAACCTAAGGAAATCTGAAAATGGTCTTTAGTTAATAATATTTTAATATTATTAGTTCATTGATTGTGACAAATGTACTATAGTAACATAAAGTGTTAGCAATAGAGGAAGCTGGGTGTGGGCTATACGGGCAGTGTTAAGTAGCACACAGTGCTTGGTAACCAAACCCAAGGAAAGACTCCAACTACATGGAGGATAGCAAAGATCAACACAATTCCAGACACCAGGAATGGAAAGATTTCTGCCCACTGCATCTTGGTATCTGAGTCACCAAGGAAAGCACAACACAGCCAAGCACTGGATGGTAGAATGATTTTACTCCCATAGAGAAGAGACAGTGCAAGATCCATGCCAGTAAGGGTGTCAGTCTCTCATGGCCAGTAGGTGTCCCTGGCAGCCGATGCAGGGCAACTGGCCTATGTGCCCTCCACTAATGCCCCCGCATAATTACCTTGATCTCTCCCCTGCCAAACACTGAAAGCCCTGAGCAAGACTGAAGGTCATTGATTGGTAATAACTGTGGGCTCCCTCTAGGTAAGGAAGGCTTAGAGGCCAAGGCCTATTTTTATGTGGCTGAGCGAGACTCCAAAAACCATACACATAAGACTGCCTTTCCCAAGAGGAAGTCTTGTACTATCCTCACAAGGTTTCTATAAACATAAGTCTGTATTAAAATTAAAAATATATATATAGAGAGAGATACAAGTAACTCTCTCTCTCTCTCTCTCTCTCTATATATATATATATAAATATAGAATGTTCCAGGCACTATTTTAGGTCACAGACTTTGCTACTGATCTCTAGCTCACTTTGTCTGTGTGGGCAGAAGCCAGGCCTGCATTATCTCAAGCTTCTTTCAGCATCTCTGACTTCCTAAACCACATGCATGTTTAGCTCCATGGTCAAAGACAGCGGCTTCCCTTCAAGTTACTGGCATCATTGAACTTGGAGGTTTGGAAGTGGTGATGAATCAATCTGGGCCTCAGCCTCTTTTCATGGATTCCAGCTTTCTTTTACTCTCTACTACTGTCAAGTCCCTCTTACCTTCTCAGCTGCCTCCCCTGCTGACCTCAGATCCGGGGGCTGAGGCAACAGATGGACATAAACGTTTTAAATAGTTTCCAAACAAGGTAAAAACCATATAATAACCCCATGTATTATATCTTCCCTCATGATTACAATTCTCTGATTAAATCTTGCCTGCTATAGCTATGTAATCTATTAGGACCACTTACTAAAAATCTTATGTATTGAGCACTAACTGCCTTATTTCAAGGGCTAAGGGCCACAGAATCAATCAATCAATCACAAGGAGGCTGAAAATTAAAAGACAACATGTTCTTGAATTCTGATACAGTATCTTGGAACCTCCTCAAATGCTGCCATTTTCGCAAACGAATCAAGATAAACAACCATTTTGTTGAGCTCTCCATTGAAGAATTAATAACATTAATGAAATCTACTATCCAATCACTATATATTCCAACTCTTTTCTAATTTCAAATTCATTACATCTATAATGAAAATAAAAGATATTCTTAGTGGTCAAAAGACATAAAATGATTAATCACATATCTATTAATGACATTTTAAAAGTACCTCAGCCCAGAAATGTGACACTACAATCATTAAAAATCAGATTCAATTTTCAAAGATACTAATCTTAAACTTTATACTGCTGGCAGAAACATAAAATTATATCCAGTAAGCTCAGATGCTCTGGGTAATGGAAAACCTCAGTTCTATGGTGCTGCCAGAAAATAATATGCTTTTAGAAATTCTGCAAGTTGAGTAGGGAGATAACTGATCAGAATATGACAAAGTGATGTTACAAATTGTTCAGAACAGAAAAATTCCAGATCCAAAGTGATTTTTTTTTTTGAGACACTGATTGAGGTCCAAGAGCAGCATAATGGTACCAAATGGATAAAAACAACAATAAAGTCACTTCTCATGCATAATGCATAGGCATTCTCTATTGGAGTTGATATCACCATCTGGTGTCTAATTATTCCCGCCTCATACCACACGGTGGTATGCACCTAATGGAATGACTGTACATTATAATAACTCAGTACATAGACTCTTTGCTGCTAATTATAAGGTGCTAGTTGTTGTTGTTGTTTTAAAGATCATGGAAATCCCAAGGAATTTGGTGTTCATGGCTTAAAATAAGTATTTTGTAGGGTGTCACTAGGAAAAGAGAACTCCAGTTAACTTTTATTTTTCCAAAAGATCTATTGTTCCTTTATGTTTAGTTCGTTTCTTCCAACATCTGTACCACAGAAATTAATTAAGGTCCTCATTCCCTATTCTCACCACATGATTCTTTTTTCAAACAGCATCTTTCTTCAAACTGAATACTTTTATTTTGCTTTATTCATATATACCTTCAAGTTGTAGGAATCAGGGTTAACCGTTATTTGTTCTCTCTGAAAATAACAAAAAAGACAACAATTCTAATGAAACCAGACATTTATTCATCATTCATTCTTTCATTCCACAAACATTTGTGGTGTATTTACTAAAAATTAGAAAGTTTAGGGTCTGAGGGAATAATTGATTACCACTTGAGAAGGATGAGGGCTAATTAATGAAAAAAGATAGAGAGTCATGATAAAAATAAAGCTTTGTAAATGCTGTGATAGAAGAATTTACAGGTTCTTCATAGAGAGGAGAGATTCTTCAGGATATCTTTTAACCCCTGCAGATACTGCTTCTTTTCTTGGTTGCAGTTTTAGCTGTTTCCTGATGCACATTAAACTTCCCCCAAAAGTAGTGGTTTAAAATGACAATTATTTACTGATGATTTTATAATTTCATCAGCGCTTGGAAGCAACAGCTCATGCTTGTTCCACAGGGTATCTTTAGGAAAGCTTTACTGGAAAAACTAGAGGATCAACGTGAAGGTGGCTCACTCACATGGAATAAAAGTTGGTCTGGCTTTAGCTGGTATCTCAGGTAGGATGGTCAGTTGGGGATCTCAATCATTTGCCACATGTGGTTGCTTGGGCTTCCTCACAGAATGACAGCCAAGTTACAAAAGAGCAGAAGAAGAAGCTGCCAGCCTTTTTAAAGTGTATACCCAGAACTGGCAGAGTATCAATCTTCCACCTCCTTCTACGTAAGAAGACAGAGGTTCAGGCCAGATTCAATGGATTGAAGACTCAGACCACACTTCCCAGAGCTCTATTTTTGGCTATCTTTAATTCAGTAGTCGGTGTAAAATTTACCAGGTAAATATAATCCTGGAAAGTACTTAGGGAGAAATGTAAAGGCTTACTTCTCTTAAAATCCAGAGTGCCTATATGTAAAATTCCATTTTAATACTATGGTTCTGAAAAGGAAACTATATTCCATGGAATATTGGAAAGACAGGGTTTTATTCTAGATTTCCTGAAATAGTTGTGCTAATCAAGAGAAATCTTTATCTGTCTCAATATGTATTAGATACATTTGATTTCAAATCAAATTCTATGTACATGGCAAACATTTAGAAAATACTTGTTATGTATCATAAGGTGACAAATATTTTATATGCTATTTCACTCAATCACCAGAACAAAAGTTTCAGGCAAAATTAATATTCCCTTAAGAAAACTGAGGCTAAGGGAAATGAGTAGTTTATCTGAGTTTATACAGCTAATATGTGGAAGGTCTTGAATTCAAGCCCGGGATGCCTTTCTCCAAAGTCTTAGTGTTATATCATATTGCTTACGCACAGACAAATTGAATGTTAACTTTTATAAGATGTATTTTTCTCTATTTTCCCTTCTGATATATTCACTGTCCACTTGCAAATAAAATTTATTATTATTTACTACACACTCTATACAAAAATTTTAACTTATAAAACTGTTTGCAATGAAAGTATGTGTTACCAGATATATGTGTATATCACAAATCAACATTTAAAGTAGAACAGGTAAAACTGGGAGATAAAATTATTTATGCTCAAATATCAGATTTAGGTACCAGATTCTATGTTGATTCATCTAGTTGCTCAAGTATTTACCTTTTCTAATCCCTTCTTTTTTCTGTTCCATAAACTCCATGATGGACAATAATAGGCCTCTTACTTTATACACAAGGCAGACAGCCTAGTAGGTATTGAATGAGGGGAATAAGTTGTAAAAGTCCTATGCAAAATTTATGAAAACAATTAATTGGGTGAAAAGTCAATCAGAAAACCCAAATCCATAATACTAGGCCAACTGTAATCATATTGGAAAATTTCCCTGGGAGTCCTTCGCTCTACATTTTTCTGCTATGCTAAGAGAAAATTACATGAAAGTAGATTATAGTTATACTTTGAGACAATTATTTCAAGACCATTTGAGAGCAAAGAAGAAGTACTGAAGAGCTTTTTGAAAAATTACAGTTGTATTTTTTTAGAAGGTTTCTCCATTAACGTTAATTATGTTCTCCCTAGTGTCATGAGCTTAGGAGCCTTATGAAAAGGAAAATTTATTCACCAACAGGTGAATGTTTTAAGTTTTCAATTCATTACCATTTGACCTGAAACATTTAGAGTTGCTTCTTTTTCTTTAAAAAAAAAGCAGCTTTATTGAGATATAATTCATGTACCAAAAAGTTCACCCAATTAACATTATAATTCATTGGTTTTTCATTTGTCTACTGAATTTTGTGATCATCATCAAACTTAAAATATTTTCATCATTCCAAAAGGAAATTAGAATATTTTCATCACTCCAAAAAGAAACCGTTTACTGAATAGCAATTGCTCCCTGTGGCCTCACCCTCCCACCCTCTATGTTGCTGTAGGCAACATAATCTATTTCGATTTGTCTTTCAGTTCAAATAGAGAAGTGGGAAAAAGAAAGTATTCTCAGATTATGGGTAATATAATGTGTAATTCATAGATCTAGATTGCCTACATGTCAATCCTGTGTTAATAACCTTAAAGACCAGGCAATATAGCATTAAGTGCATCCTATGAAGCAATCAAAATGGTTTTAATGAAATACAGAATTATAGCAATGGGGGCTGGCTCAACTTTCATCTCAAAAATCTTGAATTAAAGTCACTTTCAGAGATCCATTAGGAATAAGTGGAGAGAAGAGCACATATTTCAAACTTACAGGCTTCCTGCACACTTGTTTCGTGCCCCGATTTTTTTCATGTCCTTCATTCCTAAAATATGTTTATGTATCTACACTCCTTTCCACTTCTTTTTTTTTAAGATTTCTTTATTTATTTTAGAGAGAGAGAGAGAGGCAGAGAGAGAGTGGATACTAGTGAGAGGAGGAGCAGAGGGAGAGATTTTTCAAGCCGACGCCGGGCTCAGTGCAGGAGTGCTCCATCTCACAATCCTGAGGTCGAGACTTGAGCCCAAAACCAAGAGTTGGTTGCTTAACCCACCGGTCGACCCAGGCACCCCTCCACTTCTTTTTTGTTTTGTTTTGTTTTAATTTTATTTTATTATGTTAGTCACCATACATTACATCATTAGTTTTTGATGTAGTGTTCCATGATTCATTGTTTACGTATAACACCCAGTGCTCCATTCAGTGCGTGCCTTCTTTAATACCCATCACCAGGGTAACACATCCCCCTACCCCCCTCCCCTCTGGAACCCTCAGTTTGTTTCTCAGAGTCCATAGTCTCTCATGGTTCATCTCCCCCTCTGATTTCTCCCCCTTCATTTTTCCCTTCCTGCTATCTTCTTCTTCTTCTTCTTTTTTTTTTTTTTTTTAA